>NC_069395.1:3625000-4323750 GCF_027475565.1 Acinonyx jubatus | reverse complement strand
ATAGAATGGATCTCTTCCTCCAGGAAAGATTTGTGTTGGCTAGGTGCCAGCAGTGGGGGGTTGGGGACTGCTGATTTAGGGACATCGTAATCCAAGTTCGGGGCCTGAGGTTCCCTGGGCTGCAGTGATGCAAACCCCCTAGGGCAAGACTGTTTGAGGGTTGGTCTACTTCTGGTTCACCCTTCTCCTAAGGGTGTAAGCCATTAGGATCCTCATTGTGGAGAGATGCTTCTATTAGATTCTCTATTGTGTGCAGGCCCTTGCTGTTGGCTCTGCTTCTCTTGCCCTTGGAGACGCTAAAAAAGGTTCAAATTGGCTAAACTTGGAACACACCCTTCGGGCCAAAGCAGGTCCCCTGCTCCCTTGTCTCCTTGGTTTTCCGTTTTACCTTCCGTTTGGCTTTGTATTTACCTTGCTGCGGCTTTCATTTCCCTTTTGATAAGACTTTTTAAAAATTCTTTTTTACCTAGGATTTTTCTGAATTTTGCCTGCCATTATTAGAAACGGGAAATGTATTGTTTCTTGAATCCTTTTTTGCTTGGCTGAACATTCTAGAGTAAGTTTTATTGTTATCTATTTAGAGAGTGTGTGGGAGCATGAGTGGGGGAGGGAGGGAGGGAGGGAGGGAGAGAGAGAGAGAGAGAGAATGAGAGAGAATCCCAAGCAGGCTCTATGCTGTCAGTACAAAGCCCAACTCAGGGCTTGATCTCACATACCATGAGATCATGGCCTGAGCTGAAATCAAGAGTTGGGCACTTAACTGAATGAGCCACCTAGGCACCCCCTGGAATGTTTTTTGTTTTTTGTTGTTTTTTATTTTGTTTTTTAGTACCTGAGCCGCAAATGTTCTACATCTTTGCACGTTCAAAAGTCTTTGTTTTGCCCTTTGAATCTGAGAGTCTCAAACTTGGAATACTCTAGCCAACCAAGGTACTTCTCCTCCGCACCTGAGGGGCTGGCAGGATTTTCTGCCTTGAATTCTCTCTATGTTGCCTTTCTCTAAGGTGCACCCCCATGTCACATGCGTGGTCTTTACTATGGCGGGGAGGGGGTGGATATGTGGGCGGGGGTGAGACCACGCAGGATGCACACTGCTGACTGAACAAGGAAGGCTTTACACTGGTGTAGAAAACCATCCTTTTCATGCCTGGATGCAGCTGGTTTGTGGAGTTTAGGCAACTTTTTAATAGTGGAGACCTGGAGTTCTACCAGTTCTCTGTGCAGGCTCCTCACTCAGTTGGAAGGCAGGGCTGGAGTTTTGTGCTAAAGCACCAGCAGTGCATAATTAGGGGACGTCCTTACTGTGAGCTGCTCTATGGGAGGTGCTTTGGTTGGTTAACCTGGGTGACTTTGATTTCTTAATTGTGCTATGTATGATCAGAAATCCTTGCCTGTTTCCCGACCCTAAGGTAGTGAAAGCTTAGGTTGGGTTCTCCCATCCATATATGTAAAGGAAAATGTTTTGGGAGGTGAAGAGGTAAAACTGAAGCTTTCTGCATAAAGCTAGGACCCTCGGTAGACTCATTACTGAAACGAGGAAATAACAAGGAAATATACACACATAAGCTCCAGGTGGGGAAAAATGCTCCCCTAAAAACAGACACCCTGAGCCTGCACACTAATAATCTGCAGTCTGAATTTACACAATCCATATGCTCTGATAACTCCCAAAGAGAGATAATAACATGTAAAAAGATTGCCTTCCTATGACACTTTGGTGTCTGGGAAGTGTTTTTTTCCTAAATTCTTTGGGTGCTGAGCCAGTGTGTTTGAAATCATTAAAGAGCTTTTCAGTTTGAAGTTGGTGGCAGAATGTTGACTTTTCTCTTGGAAGTGCTGTAAAAGCAGAGAGGCGAAGGAGAATCAAAATATAAATTATATATTTGGAAAGTTAGGAAACGTTAAAGACATCGGATCACAAAGTAAGTGCAGAGAAAATTAAGCAGGGGCGTGCACAGGAGGAAGCAGGGAGAACTTGTCAGCAGAGGACATCTCTTTTTCTTTTTTTTTTTTTTTTTTTAAGTTTATTTCTGAGCACAGCGGGGAAGGGTCAGAGAGAGGGGGACAGAGGATCAGAAGTGGCTCTGTGCTGACACCCACGAACCCACTAACCCACTAACCATGAGATCTCAACCTACCGAGCCACCCAGGCGCCCGAGGGCATCGCTTAAAGTTAAGAGTCCCCACTCAGGAAAATTCCTTCCTTTTCAGTAATGGTAAATACAGCCTATAGACTGTAGGACAAGCTTTTGTTCTAAAGCTTTTGTTCTCCTGGGCCAGGTTTGTTTCCAGAACCTGAGGAAGTGGGGGTAAGTGAGAAATTATGTAGCAAGTCTCCTGTGGAAATGACCCGTCTTGGTGATGTGAGTCACAAAGGGTGGGGGTGGGGGGGGAGCGCTGGGGGGAGGGGGTAATGACTCACCGAATTCTACAGCAGCTTGTCCCCATGCTGAATGGCATAGCACAAGACGAAGGCTTGGATCGTAAAGAAGTCCAGGGATGCTGGAACACCGTCCAGGTTCAGGGAAAATGCCCCAAAGCTGAGTAGGTGGAAGAGGAACCCTCCCAGGGTGGGTACCACAATACAACCAGAAAGTAGGAAAGGAATAGCCTAAACCAAGTGGCATATGAAGAAGAGATCCCAGCAAAGCACGTCTATGGAGGAAATGAACGTTCCCAATTTTAAAATGCAGTGAAATTGTTTCTCTGACACCAAAGATCCAGGAGCTTAGGGAAAAGGCAAAACCTAAGCCTATGAGGAGCAAGGAATGAAGTAGAAGGAAACAAGTACCCTTATCCCATCAACAAAAGTAAAGGATAAAGGAGAGAAAAGGAGAGTAGACAGATGATGAAGATTTGGAAAAGGATACCAAGTATAGAAATAAGAAAGTAATGGGTGCCTGGGTGGCTCAGTCAGTTAAGCGTCTGACTTCGGCTCAGGTCATGATCTCACAGTCTGTGAGTTTGAGCCCTGTGTCGGGCTCTGTGCTGACAGCTCTCAGCCTGGATCCTGCTTCGGATTCCGTGTCTCCCTCTCTCTCTGACCCTCCCCTGCTCGTGCTCTGTCTCTCTCTGTGTCAAAAATAAATAAACTTTAAAAAAAGAATTAAAAAAAAAAGTATCCTTTTCTCTCTCCCTAATGGTTCTATTTGGAATTAAGCAAAGGAGATCCAAAATAATTGGGATCTCCGAAGAAAAAATAATAGATCTGGGAATGCGAGCAGAGATGCTGAATCACTTATGACAAAGGAGGCCAACATTCGGATTTCTCCCGAGCCATGTACAGTTAGAGACGGCAGAGTAGTGCCTTATGAACTTGAAATCTGATCCAAAACATGGCCTCCAAACAAACTGTTTACAAAGGCCACAAGATTTTTGTCTTGTGCTCTTGAGTCTTTACAGGTTAAAAAAAAAAAAAAACCTAAGTGTTTTCATGAGTCCTTCAAACGTCTGGTGGGTGAACCTCTCGCCAATTAGGACAACAAGCAAGTGTATAGCAAGGAGAAGGGAATTGAACTGCACACTTGGAATTTACCTGACAATTAAGGAGCCAAAAGATTGTAAACATTCTGCGACCTGACAATATAAAAGTGCTGTCATTACAACAGGGAGGACAGGGTAGTGCCTGGGAGGGTTGTATGGGTCTACTGGTTTTAATTTTTGTAGCTGGAGATCAAAAGACGTGATATAAAACAAATGCCAGATATGTATAAGTATATTCAGGAACATAAATAGGGGCGCCTGAGTGGCGGTTAAGCATCTGACTTTGGCTCAGGGCACAATCTCGCGGTTCGTTGATTCGAGCCCCGCATCAGGCTCCATGCTGACAGCTTGGAGCCTGCTTCAGATTCTGTGTCCCCTCCTCTCTCTGCCCCTCCCCAGCTCATTCTCTGTCTCTCTCTCTCAAAAATAAATATACTTAATAAAATATAAAAATAAAAATAATAAAAA
Organism: Acinonyx jubatus; assembly: GCF_027475565.1. Lineage (NCBI taxonomy): Eukaryota > Metazoa > Chordata > Mammalia > Carnivora > Felidae > Acinonyx > Acinonyx jubatus. Next base: position 4,319,799 of record NC_069395.1, on the reverse strand, counting down.
GAACATAAATATAATACAATAAACCAAAATAAGATAATGGAGGAGAGGGGAATAAAAGGGACCAAGAGGAAATACACTATTCTGTCACTAGTCCTAAATTAGATTATCTAATAATTAAGGACACTGTATAAAAGAACAGTTATAAAGGGGATCACTAAAAAAAAAATGCCAGCATTGAAAATCCTAAAAAACACACCCCAAACAAAACCCGAGTCCAGGTAGAAGAAACCCTACAGAATTTAACATATATGGCTTGCTTCAGGAGCACCTACTGATCAACAGAATAAAAACTCAAATTATGTCAAGTATAAATAAGCCAAACTTCTTTACTCAAAAGGGTCGGATTAAATCACAAGACTCCATTCTAAAAGTGATTCAGAAAGCTTGAAAATGCAAGTAAGGGCAGTCATATCAGGCAAATTCAAACAGAATGTCTGCTACGGTTGAATTCTGAGCCAAAAGCATTAAACAAGAACAAAAGTGCCCTTCCTAATACTCCAGGATGTGAATCATAATGAACACTCATAGATGAGAAATTGTAGAAAATAGATACACATTACTGGCCTTTAAATCTTACTTTAGCTCATGATGAAGTGGACAAAAGGTAAGTACTTACAAGCTTTTGATCTCAAAAATAAAATTGATCTATACCAAACTTCGTAGCCTGAAAACGGAATGCATGTTTCATTCAAATTCCCATGGGCTAGTCACAAAATTTGAGCATACATTAATCCATGAAGAATCCATAAGCAAAGCAAAGCATTCTAGAAAAGGGAGCTGAAATATTTTCTGATAAGTCAATAACAGATAATGAAAAAAGGAAATAGGAACCCTCCCCACAAAATTGGTTCTCTTAAAACCTACTCCAACCACATTAGACAACTCAAAAAAAAAAAAAAAAATCCGGGTCTCAATGGCAGCAGAATACACCCACCTGGGAAATAATGGAAAAAAACCTGGAAATAATGTTAGAACTCCAGTGTGGTTTGTGGACTACTAAGGCAGTGCCCAGGGAAGTATTGATCTCAATTTATAGTCAATGAGAATAAATGTATTAATCTTCAGTTAAAAAAAAATCCTGTGGAAACACTGAATAAAGGAGTTTAGAAAAAAAGCAAGAATGATCTGGGAAACAGGAAAATAAGACTAAAAAATAAATGAAGGCAGGCCCTTTGGAAAAAATAAAACAGAAAAACCCACAAGGAATCCAGAGGTCAGGATTCTAATAGACCTGGTGGCTTCCTTGACTGAGGGTCCATGTGGCGACCCCCAGAAGGGTGGGCTGGGACTCTGGGTCAGCCAGTTTTGCAGTGTGAGCAGATTTTCTTCTGAGAAGCCTCTGTGCTTGCTCTTGAGGCCTTTTGGCTGACCGGATCCTGTTCATTCAGGTTCTGCTGGAAAGTCTTCCTTAAAGTACATTGTTGAAAGACTTCGATCCCATCTATAAAATACCTTTAGGTTAGTGTTCGATTGAACGACTGGGGGCTATTGTTGACTATCCCCTAATCTAACCAGACGGGCAGGTAGCAGTGTTCCTCATAAAAGGTGATTGTTAGAGTTCCCTTGACCTGCAGTTCTTAAACTTTTCCTACTGAAACCTCCACATTGAGCCAGGGAACTTTCTAGAAATAATGATCCCAACTAATTCTGGAAGATGTAGAAAATCTGAACACCAGTTCCCTAAGACATGTCTTTAGGAGCTCTTCCTTGAGAGCCTATCATGCCCTAATGTTCATGTAGAAAAATTAAAGAATAGCCAGGAATCGGGGTGCCTGGGGGCTCAGTCGGTTAAACTTCTGATTTCGGCTTAGGTCATGATCTCACGGTTTGTGAGTTTGAGCCCCATGTCGGGCTCTGTGCTGACAGCTCAGAGCCTGGAGCCTACTTCGAATTCTATGTCTTTCTCTCTGCCCCTCCCTTGCTCATGCTCTGTCTCTCTCTCAAAAATACGACAAAAAAAAAAAAAAAAAAAACCCAAAAACAAAAAGAGTAGCCAGGAAAATTTCTACCACTGAACATAAAATTATACAGGTTAAAATAGTTTTATACCAGCATGTAAATAGGCCATTGATTAGAAGGTCTAAGTATTGACCCAAATGCATGTGGGAATGTAAGCTCTCATAAAGGTATTTCAAAACCCTGAAAAGGAAGTGTATTCAGTATGCAGCACATGGTATTGAGCCATTTAGAAGAAGGTTGCATTGTGCACACCTAACATACTAGACAAAATGGATTAATGTTTTAATTGCAGAAAAGGCTATACATGAGGAGAAAAACCAAGAGAGTCTTTAAAAATACTTCTGGTTAGGAGAAAGCCTATCTAAGCATGCCACAAATATAGCAGTTATAAAAAAAAATCTTAAAAATTCTTTGACAAAAGCAAAGTCAAAAGACAAATTACAAAGGAGAAATACTTAGTATGGAACTCAGTCCTTTGTGATAGGACACTATAAGTGGCCTTTATAGATTATTTGGGAACAGACCAATAACCCGCTAGAAAACCCAGCAAAGGCTTGGATACATAGCTCAGAGGAGAGAGCAGACAAGCAACTCCTAAACCCATGAAAAGATGGGCGCTCTCCTTTATAATTAGGAAAATGCAAATTAAAACTTCACGGATATGCTAATTTTCATCAGTCAGATGGACAAAGATGAAAAAGTTTGGAAACGCTGTGTGTTGGCAAGCGTGTGGGAAAGCGGCACTCTTTTATTGCTGTGGGAGAGCTAATTGCTACACTCTGTGTGGCCGTTGGGCTTGTGTTTCGCCAGATTTTGTGACTACATTTGCAGGGGAATGGTTGGAGAGGAGTCCAGCTTTCAGGATATAAAGGACATCGGGTTCCGCAACTGTGCCTCGTAGCTTAGTCCTCTGCCGTTGGTGTGCCGCGATCGTAACGTGCAGTGGGGTGTAGAGTCCCCACCACCCAACTGCAGTCTGAAATTGCCTGCTGGGACTTGTGCCCTAGGCTTTCAATTCTTTCCCGTGAAAGCCCTGATTCTCTCCGTGCTAAGTATTCACTGTGCTAAATCTTGGGAGCTCTTCTACTCTGCACCCGTACTTCTAATTCTTGCTTGAGGTGCAGCTCGTCTTGACCTACACAGCATAGGCACAGGCTTGCTCTCACTCTCCAGTGTTGACCTGACTACTCCACCTCCGGTCTGGTGCACTAGGGCGCTGGGTCTTTGTACTTGACCTCCGGCCCGGTGAGCCAGGGCGCTGGGTCTTTGTACTTGCTCAGCCTATTGTCCATCCTGCCTCCGGTAAGGTGACACTGTGCAGTGACGTCATGCCAAAGACCTCTTCTGTCCCGACCTCAGAGTGTTAATTCAAAAGCAAACACGAATTGGTTGCTGGCTAAGGTGCAGAACTAGAGACGCAGCTGTTGACGAGGGAGGGCTTTGCTGTTGGATGGAGTGGGGGTGATGGTATTAAGCCGGGAAAGTACTGCCCAGGGAGGGTGGCCCCTGTTGCCTGGCAGGAGGCTTTCATTTAGGGCCGAGAGGTGGCTCAAGCATGCCCCTGAGTAAGGAACGTGTTTGGTGAAGCGAAGCAGGTGTGCCAGCTGCTGGCCCAGGAAGTCTCGCCACGTAAGGGAGGAAGGGTGACCAGGGAGGCAAACCTGGGTTCATTGCCCAAGGAGAAGCTGTCAGGAGAGGCCGGTTGTGGATCCCGGATCGGCTGCGAGGGAAGAGTTGTATCACAGGGGATTCTCCCCTGAGTTCTGCAGACTGACTGCAGACAACCCCAAAGGTGAGCTCAGGCGAGGGTGTGATCTCAGGAATCCTAAAATTAAAGGAGACGCAGAACTTCCTGCGTAGCAGGTTCTGTAGAGTGTGTGGGAATCCTCTTTGTCAAAAAGAGGCATGTTCACGGGGAGCAGGACTCCTTTTAACATTTATAATTAAATGGGTCTTAATTATGCATAGGGTGGTAAGTGTTAATTGATGTGAAGTGGAGAAAAGAAAGAGGTCTATTTAGAAGGGTATGTGTGTCCCAAAGGGCTTGGTATTAACCATCCAAGGCACGATTCCCCCTCTACATCCGATGAAGAAGTGACAGAAGCGCCCCTACAGCCTCGGGGACAGAGGTAATGGGAATGGGGACTTACCCTGCTGTTCCAAATCACATGTTTGCTAGAACAGACTTTCCTCTGGATCTCTCCCACTATACGTTTTCTCTAGTCTGGCCTTGGCTCCAGGGTATTAATAGGGGAATTAACAGATGCTTTGAAATCCGACGAATGCATATTGTTCAGCTTCCATCATTTTGTTACGGCTGATATTAAGTGCCCAACACATGTCAGCCACGATGTCTAGTGGTTTGCATGTGTTAAGGTTTCACAATGGAAGCATTATGTCCATATTATATATGGACACAGGGGAGTGTGTTATGCATGATCATAAACACACTTGTGGAATTACCACTTAGATCAAGGGAGAATATTCCTTAGGACCCCAGAAGCATTCCCTGTACTCCTCCCAGGGACTACGCTCTCTTCTCTCTGAAAGTCCGTACCTCTAACACCCGAACTTTATGTGAAGTGGAATCTAGCAGTTTGCATTGTGTCTGGCTCCGTTTCCTCCACCTTATTTGTGGGATTCATTCTCGTTGTTCCATGTAGTAGCAAGTTATTCATCCTTGTTGTAGCATTTTAATGTGTGAATCGAGCTCTATTTATCCCCAGTACTCCTAATAGGCATGCACAAAGTTTCTGCCACTGGCCTATCATGAGTATTGTTTTCGTGAACATTATCGTATGTATCTTTTGGTGAAAATATATATTTCGGGTATATGCTAAAAATAAAATTGCTAGGTCCCAGGGTACATAGGTCCCAGGGAAGTGGGGCCTTCGGGAGGTGCTTAGATCATGGGGACAGAGTCCTCACCGATGGGATTACTGCTCTTATAAAAGAGACCCCAGAGAGCTCCCTCACTCCTTCCACCATGTGAGAAAGTGTGTGATCTGGAAGAGGACCCTCTCCTGACTGTGCTGGCACCCTGAGCTTGGACTTCCAGTCTCTAGAACTGTGAGAAATGCTATAATCCACCTAGTCTGTGGCATTTTGTTATAAGCAGCCTGAAAGATTAAGATGTTGTGGTCTTCAATCTGATTTCCCTGATTGCTAATAAGGTTGATATATCTTGTTTTACTTGTTTGCAATTTGGATATTACCTTTGGTGAAGTGTCCCCTCGAGCCTCCTGACCACTTTTCTTTTGGATTCTTTGACATTTTCTTAAGGAAGTTCTTTACACACATTGGATATAAAGCTTTTATCACCTTTTCCCAAATTAATAGGTTCAATGAAATGCCAATAAAAGTTCCAATAGTTTGTGTAAATTGAGAAACTCTACAATTTACATGGAAATGCAAAAGGCCAGGAATAGCTAAGAACACTCTAAACGAGGAAGTTGGAGGATTACTTTACTGGATTTCAAGATACATTAATGTGAAAGTGGTTAAGACCTGTGGCATTGGCACAAAGACAAATAGATCGATGAAATGGCATACTGGAAACAGACTCACGCTCAGACACTTCTGACAATATGGCATTGAAAAACAGTGGAAAAGACTTTTTTCCCTACTGATTCCGGATCAGCTGAATATACAAACAGAAAAGATTAAAAACCTGATCCCTGCCTCACACCTTACTCAAAGATAAAATCCAGGCAAATTATAGATGCAAACATGTAAGATAAAACGTTAAAGCTTCTAAAAGATTACATAAGAGCATCTTTATGGCCTTGGGAAGGGAAGAGTTTCTTAAGTGGGACATTCAAAGCACTAACCATAAAGGGAAAGGCTGCTACATTGGACTGCATTAAAATAATGTCTTTATATCAAAAGATGCCATTAAGGGGTAAAGCCAGCCCTTCAGAGGGGGAGAACGTATTTGCTGGGGGTGGTTGCCAGATCGCTGTGTCAGCTGACTTCTGGCTGGTGTTGGCCGATGGGAGGTTAGAAGGCAGAAGGAAGGGAGAAGCAAGGATCTCTCCACCCCCGCCCCACCTCACCCCCAGCTGTGGGTAGCCTTTCTGGCAGCAGCTATATCTTCTCCATGGTTCCCACTTGAATTCCTGCTTTTACTAGTTGGTGACAACCCCTGGGTTCTGAGAACCCTTCCTGTATTAGGTCCGGCTAGTGCCCTAATTCCTCTCCTTTCAGCCCCACCTGATTTCAGCACTGCTGAGCCGGACAGCTCCGGACAGTTTCACTTCCCTTAAGCCCTCCTGTGTCATTCACCTTCCGCCTGGGGTTTCTAGTCCACTGCAGAGATTTCCAAAAGCCCCCTTGGCAAGCAAGCATGTACAGCCAGGAAATGTAGGATATCAACCTCCTGAGGGTTACCCTCAATATATGAGAGATGGAAACTGATGAACAAATACTTCTCCCACTCAGTCCTCAGGTGGAAAAATCTGTGTGTTCTATGTGTTCCTTGGAAGATCCTGGGTGGGATTGGGCTTCCATTGCCCACAGCATGTGACCTCACCAATGCACCCTTATGCTGGAGTTTTTTTCCTCCCTTATTCTAACACCTCACTCTAGCTTCTTGGAACCACCTCCTAAGTTATAGTTAACCCTTGAACAACATGCATTTCAAAGGCATGGATCCACTTACATGTGGATTTTTAAAAATCTAGTACTGTAGATGTATTTTCTGTTAGGTTTTCTTAACATTGTCTTTAGCTTTATTGGAAGGATAACAGTATATAGCACATGAAACATACAAAGTATGCGTTAATCAACTCTCTGTTATTGGTGAGGCTTTTGGTCAACAGTAGGCTATGAGTAGTTAAGTTTCTAGGGAATCAGGTTATACATGAATTTTTGACCTCATGGGGTAGATGTCTGTGCCCCTAACCCTTTCATTGTTGGTATCCGTAAGCTGTATTTGCCCATAAGCTCTGGTCTCAGGCTCTGATTTTCAGTGGGAGGCAGGGAATACAAGCCAAGACACTGCTTTCTCTTAGCCCTTCCAGTGTAGGGATGCTACCAGGTTTTTGATGTGGTTAATCCCTGGTCTGTCTCATTGTATCCTGTTGGAGTTCCTGTATTACCTTCCTCATGTCTTCCATATGTTGAGTGGACTCTCTTCTCAGTTACTCTGATAAACCATTCTGGCCTCTACTCCTCCACTCTACGACCTTGTAGCTTTTCTAAATCCTGGCCCTATTCCTGCCTCATAGTCATGAATCTGCAGGGGCTCCTGACCGTTTTCTGCATTCTTGCTATAAAGTCATCTGATCGTAGACATTTGTCGTTTCTGTGTTGCGAGAACAGGAAAGCGTAACTCGGTAGGTAGTTTGTTGAACTTTGGAGACCAAGGTCCAGATCCTGACTCTGTCTTGAGTGATGGTGGCGGCAAGGTCTTCTCCCTCGTTTCAGGTTCCTCACGTGCAAGGTGGAAACACGAGTATTTGTTAGGGTTAAGTGGGTTAGTTCACTTAGGACAATCGTGATAGGTAAAAAGCATTAAATAAATGTTAGTTTTCATGGCGACTCCAGAATCTACCCTTGTTTTGTTTTCAGTCCTGATGCATCATGGATATTTCCCCTCAACACTTTGATAAACTAATCTTATTCATTCGCCTAAGAATACTTGCTGAATGTCTATCCCACATTTGCATTCATAAGCCTCCTTGTCACTTGTAGCTTAGCATTCCAGAAACCAAATTCTCCGTCTGTTTCTACCAGAGACTCTCACATCCCCCAAGATAAGCTGTCATTGCTAACATTCTTGAGAGTATCATTTCACTTTTTCTAGTCATCACAGCTGTAATTACCATAACTTCTACAGTGGCTTATCTACGTGAAAATGCTTTTTGAAACATAATGCTAAACTACAAACATCCCGAGGACAGGGTTAGTGCCTTGATTGCATATCCCCAGCATTATTTTATAGTAAATGACCAAGAAGTGTTCGTTAAAGGGGTTATTTTAGATCTTAACAAACCTTGCTATATCTCAGAGTGATCCTAGTTTCCACATGAAAAAGTGGCCCCAGGGAGATGGGTCACCGATTCTGTGCTCCGCATCTTGACCCAGAAATTCACACAATGTTTAAGTGGCTGAGACAAAACTTCCATTAGTTCGGAACATGTGTGGTTTTTACTCCTCCTTTCCTTCATTATCCTTGTTCAGGATTGTTCCTTTGCATTCTATCTGCTTAGACTCTGCTACACCGTCTTCACCCTGGACTCGCCATCCCCACTGGGCCCCCCCCCTGGCTGCTTGTGGTTCTCTCGTCCCCTGTTGGAGCTGAGCCGGGTCAGCCTGAGGACAGACTCGTCCAAGTATCGAGGAGCCAGCGTGGAGCTTGCCACTAACAGCAAGCTTCCAGATTCCGACCATCCTGGGTCTGTTTCCTTACACGTAGAATAAAACGAGTATCAAGTTACTGGATCTGAATGATCCTTTGAAGCGGTGACATCCTGGTGACACCCGTGCGCTCCTGTCACTGTCTTTCTGCCTCATGTTCAAGCCCCTCCTTGTCTGGCTCTGCCTGCCACCTGCTCGTATTGTTCCTAGCTCCCTCTCTGCCCAGCAGCAGGTCCCCTGCCCGTGTGTTTAGACGTGGAAGGCTCCTTCCCTCTGGCTCTTCCTAAGGCTCCGGGGAAGAGGGAGGGGAAGGGCCGCATGCGGTGATGGGGGTTCCTCTCCTACTAGTGCGTTAGGTTGGTGCTTTGCTGCCTTCCCTGTGTTCGTTTCCTGGGGCCGGGCGTTGTGCACGTGTATTTCCATTCCCGTGAACTCCCATCACCGTGTACCCTTCACAACGTGAAGGCCAACCTTCCAAAGAAAAAGAGCAGATCCGATCAAAGCCTAACGTGTCATGGAAGGGTGAAAAGCCACTCACCATCTTTCCTTTAGTCTGGGCTGGGGGGAGCTGGGAGGGGACCCTGTGTGTGTAGGTTTCTCGGGCTCATGCCGTCCCTTATGCCAGTCCTGTCCTCCTCCCGACCTGAGAGCAGCACTCTCAACGTTCAGCTCCTCTCTCTCTCAGGTCCACAGGTAGTGCAAGGATGCCATCGGGGAACTTTCTCCCTGTTAGAGTCTCAGAAATAAAAAAACAGCGTGGCGCGGTGCAAACTTAAAATGCCACGAGGAAGAAAGCTCGGTAGGAGTGCGAGACCAAGGAAATGTTTGTCAGGATGAGGACAGCAAGTGGCGTGTATGTTGATAACGATGCACTTACGGCACGGGGGCAACTCCAGAGCGGGGCGGGTGGGGTGGCGCTGCCAGTCTGAGCTGCCAGAAACTCCATGCCTGGCGAGAATCTTGTTTTGCTTTAGAAAGAAACTGGAATAGGTGATGTAGGATGATCCTCTGTAAATATGATCTATGTGTAAATGACTCTGCAGTGAAATTAACCTGTGACCACTTCTCCCGAGGTCTTTGAAAACAAGTAAGTTCTAGGGTGCTGGTAATGGATTAAGTGATCTCCTAAGTCATGTATGATAATCGGGCACAAAGAAAAAAAAAAGTATGCAGCTAGAAAGAAAAACCCCACAGCTTTGCCTACACGCCAGCCAGAGCTTCCAGGGGAAGAATGTGCAGCCTTTGTTTTTATTTGGTGAGGTCCTTCGGTGCTGTTTCGGGCACCAGAGCTCCGGCTGCTGGCTCAGGCTGGGTTCAAGGTATGGCCCATCCTGGCCTGCTTGGGTGACATCTCACGTGGCTGTCAGTCTCTGGGTCACCGCCCAGCCCACCCTCCTTGTTCAGATTCATTGCACCGTTGACATCTGATTCCCCGTCTAGACTGTTGGCTTGAGGATGGGTTCCCAGAGAATCTGGGGATTTGATGGTGGGCTCCAGGCAAGAAGCTGAGTCAGATTTCTTTGCCAGTCTTTCTCCACATTCCGTTTCCCTGGGGCTGGCCGCCCGTACGATACCCCTAATCCGGTAAGCGTCTTCACGGAGCCCGCGATTTGGCGGCAGGGCCTCGGTCCTCGATGTCTCGCCTGAAATACCCTTCGCAGTACCCAGCCTCCCCTTGCTGCCCTAATACAACCATCCTTTTTCACTTTCTATTGTGCTTCCTCATCTGCCTGCCTTCCCTCTCTCGCTCCTTCCTTTAGGAAATCCTACCCTCTCTCTCCACCCTGTTTTCTTTCCTCTTAGGTTTCTACGCTGCTCCCTTGGTATCCTAGACGTGACTCTTTCGGAACACTTACCAACATCTGCTCACTTGTTTGAGTGGCCCCCTGGATTGTGAGCTCCTTGGAGCAGGGCTTTGTATCAGAAAATCTCGGGGAATGATGGTTGATCAATTCATTAAGGAATTCCTTTTCTTTGATCTCCCTTTCTGTTCCAGGGACTTGATTTGTCTGTTCCAGGCATTAGAACTAGGATCCTGTCTTGCCCTTGCCAGCTGGTATCCCTCTTTAAACCAAAGCTCGTGCTCCTCAACCTTGGTCCAGGGTCTCCTGCCTGTCAAATTAGGCACGTTCTTGTCTTTTAGGGTATAATCTGATGCCTTCATCTCATGTCAGTATGAATTAAGACCGAAAGGTGTTCTACAGTTACCTTTTGTTTTTTCTCCAAGTCAGCTAAACTTGGTTTTTGTCATCAGCAGGTGCACTGCTAACCTGGTCCTTATGGGTGGGTCCTGGGAAGTTCCCGTAGTTTCTGATTAAAGACACCTGAGGTTCTTACCAGTGAGAAGTCCCAGGTTCTTCATGCTCGGAGTTGAATGATAGAACCCAAACGTCCCTGCAGGGCCGGCTGCATGGGTGCATGGCCTTGGCATGGACGCTTTCTCTGAATGTGGGTTAAAGCTCTTCTGGTGTTGCCTTGAGATTTTGGTAGCCTTTGAACAAAGGACCCTAGAGCTTGATTTCGTGCCAGCACTTGATTATGTGGCTGAGCTGGGTGTGTGTGTTTGAGGGAAAGGCCTAAATAACAGTTTTGAAGACACAAACATTCCCTGACTTTCTTCAAAAACCTGTGTGTAGGGGCACCTGGGTGGCTCAGTTGGTTAAAGTGGCCGACTTCAGCTTAGGTCATGATCTCACAGTTTGTGAGTTTGAGCCCCGGGTCGGGCTCTGTGCTGACAGCTCGGAGCCTGGAGCTGCTTCCGATTCTGTGTCTCCCTCTCTCTCTCTGCCCCTCCCCTGCTCGCACTCTGTGTGTGTTTCTCTCTCTGTCTCAAAAATAAATAAACGTTAAAAAAAAAAAACTACCATGCAGACTTTTTAAAAAGTTAATTGCTAATATTAGTGAGGATATGAGGAAAAGAGCAGTCTCCTTTATTACTGGGGTAATGTAATTTTCCTAGAGGGAAATATGATTTTGTATATATTTAAACCTTCAAAAAGTTCCCTTTGTCTTGAAATTCAGAATCTTAATACATCATCCTCCATATCTTTACCCTCAAGGCTATTTTTTTTTTGTTTTGACTTTTATTTTCAAATTTTATTCTTAAACTATGGGCATGCATTACCTTAAGAATCAAGCAGTACTAAAAAAGCTTCTAATGAAAAAAAAAAACATTTCCTGCTTTATCCTTCCTCCCTCCTAAGTCCTAATTCCCAGAAGCAATTCGTTTAGTGATGTCTTCTGGTATTTACCTCTCTGTTCCTATACTATTCCGTGATTTATCAAATTTAAGAAATCTATTAACTTCCCGTTCTAGTACAGATAATTTAAGTCTTCTACCTCCCCACGATCATGCTGATGTCTTTTTTTTTTTAATTTTTTTTAATGTTTATTTATTTTTGAGACAGAGACAGAGCATGAATGGGGGAGGGTCAGAGAGAGAAGGAGACACAGAATCTGAAACAGGCTCCAGGCTCTGAGCGGTCAGCCCAGAGCCGACGCGGGGCTCGAACTCACGGACCGTGAGATCATGACCTGAGCCGAAGTCGGATGCTTAACCGGGGCTCGAACTCACGGACCGTGAGATCATGACCTGAGCCGAAGTCGGATGCTTAACCGAGTGAGCCACCCAGGCGCCCCATGCTGATGTTTTCAATGCAGATCTTTCTGCGTACATTCTTAGACATTTGTTAGCTCTCTGTGCATAAGTTTTAGGGTTATGGGATTATTATCTATTTTTCCACCAAGCTGTGGGCCACATGCATTTCTTGTTCTCATGGTGGGTGACCAGGTGGTGACTCCTAGGGGGTCTCTGGGCACCTGGGTGCTCCAGCGATGCTCTGCTCCCTCTGTGCTCCCTCTCTGGGCCAGCCTGGCCATCACTTTGTGGACAGTGCTTCTTCTCCAGTGTCTCTTTTATTCTGGACCCCAGTCTTTGGAATGCTCCACTTTGCCCTTTTTTATTCTGCTGGGAGGAATTCCAACAGCCTATGAAAACAGAGCCCAAGTCGTTTAAAAAAAAAAAAAACAAAAAAAACGTTTTCATTCTTTATAGGTTAATCCTATTATGGAAAACAAAGGACTGAATATTCAATATGCGATATGTAATCAGATTTCCTACTGTCCTATTCGTTCATCTGGTTTTTTCCTTCTCCCTTCCTTTTCTCTTCCCCATGGGGAGAAGGCTGGGGAAGGTAGGATTAGAGATCCAGGATCCAGGAGGGCAAACCCGCCCATAAGCCAGGGACAGCGTAGCTCTCCGGATGAAGCTTGTCAAGAAGTCACTTGGAACCGACTGAAGTTGCTACTGTCCCTGGTCTGAGGCCTTCTGTTGGAAACTAGCGACTTCAGCTTCAGCATGAACCCACTGTGGGCCACGTGCATTTCTCGTTCTCATGGTAGGTGACCAGGTGGGTGACTCATAGGGGGTCTCTGGCACCTGGGTGCTCCAGCGATGCTCTGTGCTCCTTCCCTGGGCCAGCCTGTCCTGTGATGCCTACAGATTAAATTGAGAAGTCAAGTTTGTTTCCAGTTATGCATGTTAATTAACCCCATAGGACGCCCTCAAACTACACACTTGTCAAGTCTTTAAAGAGGCCCCGTGGGAGCAGCCTGATTGAGGGCTGAGGGCAGGAAGCTGTGCGCCTCCGTGAGGGCTGGGGCAGGGAGGGCTGGGAAGCTACTTCCATCTGGGGCGGGGCAGATCCGAAGATTCCATCAGGCCCTGTGCCTCCGTGGAAGCGTCATCCTTCACCCTTTGGCTCTTGGCACTGAGTTGCAAACCTTTCTCAGAGATAAAGGGGTTGGAGAACGTTCCCAGATGTTTCAAGGTGTCTTAAATAAGGGGGACAATATTGGGTTGGGGATGGGAGAGAGGTGCCATGAAAGGAAAGGAAGCCTCGTTCAGTGGTTTATTCTCCTGATCATACAGGTGCCTGAGAAGGAACACATCTGAATAAGCAAAGAAATTTAGTATCTTGTCTCTGCCCCCTCTTTCTTAGACGTGGCCGGGGAAGTCTTGCCTTACCTAAGCGAGAGCAAGGAATTCTCGCCTCCAGAGGCAAAGCTTTGTCTGCGGCCAGTTGAGACCCTGGCCTCATTTCAGAGTTTGCCTCTGTTCTTTGCAGTCAAGGCCAATCTCATCCGCACATTTGTTCTCCTTCAACAAAGGCTTATTGAGCTCCTATAAAATGGCAGGTACAGTCCCCTGCATACCTGCATAATACAATTTTGAAAATGTGTACAAAGTTCTCACTTCTGAAGGTTGAACAAAATCCCGTTACTAGATGGATTCCACTGAGCGCTAAACACTTTTACAAAATTCTATTTATGTGTAATCAGTTTATTGATCACTTTGAACACAGTTGGATGGGTATAAACAGTTTGATTTTTTTTTTTTCCTCTCCAGCTTCTGTTTCCAACCAGGCTCTGTAGAATTTCTATTTCCTGTCTTTTAATGCTATTTTGGGCAGAGTCTATGTTTCCTCCTCTTTCAATTATTAAGAGTTGAGATCCCCTCCCCTAACTCTGCTGGCCCTGTCCATGGGCAGACGTGTGGTTCGGAAGGCAGAGAGATCTGTAGGGTCAGTGGTTTGTTCTTTTGATTGGCCTCTTCCTCCAGCTGTTCGTGTTGGGGATCAAGGGTTAGAAAAGGCAGGGTTTGCAGTTTCAGTGACTTTCTCTTCTACTTTAGCAGCCTCGGAAATTGTGGTTGGGGGAATTACCAGCTGGGTTCTGAAATTTCTCCACCGCTTCAAGGCCTCTTCAAGGCATCAAGGTGGGTAAGGAGAGAGACAGAGACCTGTGGCTGTGAATTCTGTTGACAGCCTTGTTGGCATCCCCCGTGAGTGGTTATCATGGTTTCTATGGCTGCTGCTGACGGATTTTGAGGTGTAGTAGACCTCTGAATGAGAGCTCTGGCATATGCAGGAGCTCTTTGGGGGGTGGTATAGAACTTTCTGGACACGGGAATGCAGAGTCCCTTCCCTCTGAGACCCTACCTGCAGGGCACTCCTGCTGCCCTCACATGGGGACCCACCAGTTACCTCCAGCCTCGCCCATTCAGTGGAGTCCATTTGATCTTAAGAAACTTGTACGTTTTTGTCATGCCCTGTCCTGTCTGATCACCTATTTACCCTGTGGGGGGAAAGAGGGATTCCCGGCTGCAGATGGCACAAGGTGGCCAAACGCATGACAGCTGATGTTCGAGGAGATTGGCAGTGGTTGATGAGTCCCATGCAGGTCTGGAGGAGTCCCGTGCAGAGCTGTGGGGGCTGTACTAGGGAGCAGAGTGAACCGGAAGGGCTGTAGGAGGCAGGCTTGCTCTGCAGTGACCAGATGCGGTGGCCCTGGCTTTCCACGGGAAAATAATCGGCTGGTCTGAAAAATTCCACCAGTTGGTGGGTAGGTGAAATCGGTCAGGTTGAGGACCGAGTGGGATGTAGCCGGTCCAGCTAATAGGGAAACTAGCCGGGCAAGGAGCCTTTCTCACTGGATGGGGTGGGGGGGGGGTGGGAGGAACCCATGGTTATGTCTCTAGGGCTCTGAATGGCTCAAAGACATCAGGGCAGGGTGTGGAGGTTCAGGTCTTAGAATGAGTATATCCTGCCCTCCGATTCCCTTTCTGCTCGCCTTCTGGATCCAGGCACAGATCATTGAGTTCGCTGTCCATGAAGACATCCAGTGAGGGAATGAGATGTCAGTAAGCCCTTCTGGAAGCATTGCCCTGTTTCTGAGGGATTCTGGGTCCCAGGAGGATGAGATGGATAGGATAGGTGGGAATCCCCGATCCCCACATTCCCCGGGGTGATCCTTTGTTGGACTCAGTGGAGGGGGGAGGTGCTGAAGGAAGACAGGGCTGTGGTTCTGATTGGGGGGGGCGGCTAAGGCTGGATCTAGAGTCCCTTGAGGAGCCCCAAATATTAGTGACCATTAGTGACCATCTTCAAAATGTATCTTCCCTTCAGATAGGGTTTTAAATCTGGGAGAGTAAAACACTCCTACACCTGTTCCTTGAAGGGTTGGCTGCCTTCTGACAAGACTCCTCCAAAGGCAGCTGGGCCCGGGGAGGGGAGAGGCCTCCCGTGTCACTTGGAGGGGAAGGGTAGTGTGACCCCTTCCTCTGCACTCTTCAAGCCGTGTTCTCAGCCTCTCCACAGGGCTGGGATAGTTCAGAAAGCTCTGTTTCAGTTTCTGTGCTGAGACCCCTTATGAGCCCTCATGCAGGTCATATTCTGTGGTCCACCCGCTTTTTCTAACCTACCGCAGTTTGGAAACCGAATACAAGAAAGGGTTGCCGCCATAGTCCAGGACACTGACAGCTCAGAAATGTGACCCCTCCCATCCTAACCAGGTCACAAAAGGGAAACATGACATTTCTGAAGCAGGGAGACTAGAACAGAGGCAAAAACTGCCCTCCTGAAGACCTGGACGTTTCACGGCACAGGAGCGTGAGGGACACACGTTGTCCGTATATCTGGCCATCGAGACGCAGTTTCAGATGCGTTCGCTGCACGTTCCAATTTTATATGATGGTCATTGAGATCCTTACGCCGAGAACCTTGCTGGGTGGTGAGGATCCAGAAGCCATTCTCATGCCCAGAGGTTTGCTGTGAGGTGTGGGAGGCAGGCGAGGAGACGGGATGTTTTAACACACGGCGAACAAAGAGACTCGCATCGAGGGGCGCCTGGGGGGCCCAGTCGGTTAAGCGTCCGACTTCAGCTCAGGTCATGATCTCATGGCTCATGAGTTCAGGCCCCGCATCAGGCTCTGTGCGGACGGCTCGGAGCCCAGAGCCTGCTTCGGATTCTTTGTCTCGCTCTCTCTCTGCCCCTCCCCTGCTTGTGCTCTGTCTCTCAAAAATAAATAAATGTCAAAAAAATTTTTTTATTAAAAAAAGTATAGGGGCACCTGGGTGGCTCAGTCTGTTAAGCATCCGACTTTGGCTCAGGTCATGATCTCAGGGTTCATGGGTTTGAGCCCCGCGTCGGGCTCTGTGCTGAGAGCTCAGAGCCTGGAGCCTGCTTCCGATTCTGTGTCTCCCTCTCTCTCTGCCCCTCCCCTGCTCACACTCTGTCTCTGTCTCTGAAAAATGAACAAACCTTAAAAAAAAATTAAAAAATAAAAAGAGACTCACATCGAGTGGTGTGGGGGCTCACGGGGAACATCTCCGAGGTTGTTTCGGGAAGGCTTCCTGGTAGAAGTGATGTCCAGGCCGAGACCAGAGGGACTCCGTGAATATTCCACCTCTCAGTGAGGAGGGTCTAAGGTCTTCCAGAAAGATTAAAGATACGAAATGGCGGAGACAGAGTGGCAAAGACCTACTTTGACGTTAGCTGGCTCGTGTTGGCATCAGCTCTGTTCCTTACCAACAGGCATGACGGGAAGCCAGTCGGTTCCTACTGCTTCCGCTAACCTAAAAAGCGGGCATAACAACTCCCACTTCCTAAGGTTATTATAAGGATCAAAGAAGGTACCTGAAGGTTGTCATGACGTGCAAAGCACTACAAAGCTTCGAAGTTCGGTCTTCAAGGAAATAATGGAGACGACTGATGGTGTGGGGCCTGCTGTGCAGTAAACCCTCAGCAAATGGAAGCTGCTTCGCCATAGACCGCGCTGCTTTCCTGGGTTTGCAATTCTGGTTGCCCTCGGAGATGAGTTGCTAAAGGGATCCACGCGGCGTGCCCTACTTAGCCCTTAGTGACCTCTGCCTCCTCCCTCTCTGCACTTACTTCCCAGAGCGAGTTGCTTCCCACGACCGAGCTTTGTGTTGCCGACGGCTGGTATTTCTGTGTCGGCTTTCTCCCCGGTTCATCCCTCTTAAGGGAGGAGAGAGAGGGGGGTAGGAAAATTAGGTGGGGAGAAACTGAGGGCTCTGGTCCCAGGAACAATTTTGTCCAGGAGGAGTCAAGATCTAGAATTATAGAGGGATTTTTTTTTTTTTTTTTGGCCTCATGATGGATTTGTAATTTTGTCAAGAGTATTAGGATAGGTCATGATTATTTTTCCCCAGTTCTATTGGTAGGATTCATATTGAGTGTCATATAAGTTTAAGGTATACAATATAATCTGGTGTGTGTGTGTGTGTGTGTGTGTGTGTGTAAACACCCAGATATATACATACATACAGTGAAATGATTACCACAATAAGTTAACATCCATCACCACACGTAGTTACACATTATTTTTCCCTTGAGAACTGTTTTTTTTTTTTTAATTTTTTAAATTTGTTTCTTTTGAGAGTGAGTGGTGGGGGGAGAGGCAGAGAGAAGGGGGGACAGAGGATCCAAAGCGAGCTCCACTGCCACCGTGGAACCCGATACGAACCGTTAGATCACGACCTGAGCTGAAGTTGGATGCTTAACTGACTGGGCCACCCAGGCGCCCCTTTTTCTATCTGATCTGAGTTTTTGTTAGATTCCACATGTAGGTGAGCTCGTACAGTATTTATCTATTTTTCACTTAGGACATCATGCTGAGTGTCCTAATCTTTAATTTTATATGGCGCGTCACTTTATTTAAAAACTTCCTTCCCTTTAAGTTTTGAAGATTATATCCTAGTATGGGTAGGCATGGTTTTTAATGAAAAAGTCAGCTGGTTCTCTGTTGCTAAGGGGTCAGTGCAACGACGAAATTAGGAGGGGTCCTGAAGCAACTGGGAAGCTGGCTTGTAGGAAGTCCAGGGAGGCAGAGGACCCTGCCACTGTGGCCCAGCTTATTATTGTTTTGGAGGTGAGGGCCGGCTGCAGCAGCCACGTGTCTAGCCGCTGAACACCTGCCAGGAAGTCCAAGTGCGGTGCGATACTTGAGTGGGTACTCGTTCTACCCAGCACTGCTCTGGGAGGGGTCATAAGCACGAGATAAACCATTCCCGGTCCCGGTCTGCTTGTGATCCAGCAAGAGAAACATACCCGCGGTCAAACAACGAAAGCACCATGAGAAAACCGCACTAATGGAATTTCATGCCAAGAACTTGAGGGACGTGTAGAAAGGACGGTTGCCTGCGTTGGAGTGAAGGGCATGGAGCTGCAGGAGACCATGTGAGGCAGCCTTTGTGACCAGATGAGTCGGCACGGAATAAATAGGTTAAGGGGACTAAAACCATATATGTTTTTGTATATAGTTTTTGTATGATATATCTACATATATGGAAGGAGGCCAACCAAGAAACAGCCTCTTGACTCCAGACAACACAGTGATGGTTACCAGAAGGGAGGTTGGGGGGGAAAACGGGTGATATAGGGATGGGGAGCAAGGAGGGCACCTGTGATGAGCACCAGGTGTTGTAGGGAAGTGTTGAATCACGGTATTATACACCTGAAACTATTACACGGTACATTAATGTATTAAAATAAAAACTTAGAATATTTTCCTCTGTGGTCAGCAAGGCAGAATTAAACATCATATTTATAACAGGCGCTGTTGAGCATACAGCGAGGAGGCAAATCTAGGCTTCTGATTTCAGGTCTCTTCCCTTTCCCATCTTATGATGTGGCAGGTTATCTAAACCGTTTAGGAACTCCTATATTTATTTATTTATCATTAAAAAAATTTTTTTAACGATTATTTTTATTTTTGAGACAGAGAGAGACAGAGTATCAACGGAGGAGGGGCAGAGAGAGGGGGAGACACAGAACCGGAAGCAGGCTCCAGGCTCTGAGCCATCAGCCCAGAGCCCAATGCGGGGCTCGAACTCACGGACCGCGAGATCGTGACCTGAGCTGAAGTCGGATGCTTAACCGACTGAGCCACCCAGGCGCCCCAGGAACTCCTGTATTTAAAAACCTGGACGCATAGTCGAATGATTGTAGGCAACAGTCTGGAGGAGAGGTTTCGGCATCAGGGTTTAGGTCTCTTCTGGACGCTGCTCTTGGGCCCGGCTCTGGCGTTTAACTCCTGAGTGCACAGGTGGCTTGTGGTGTGTCGGCTGTTGTGAGCGTGTGGATGGAGGGAGAATATGGGGGAAACCTCCCTCTTTGGTCCTCGGACTCAGGAAGAGTGGCCTCATGGAGAAGTAGTAAGGGAGCAAGGGGCTGGGTGAGGCGATGCTGCGTCTGGGGAGGGTTAGGACAGGTTTGGTCCCCGCCCCACTTTCCTGCTCAGAACAGCCCTCCCCGGCCTGCCGCCTCCCTTCTGCACACAAAAGGACAGATCTGAGGACCTGGGTGGCTTCTAGTCCAGAGGGAATTGAGGTAATGAGTAAGAGTTGGCACTGTGGGTGGTCTTGGTGGCAGGGGGAAGGGTCCTGTCATGCTGTTGGAGAGACTCTTTCCTTCTGGAGGAAAGATGCCTTCTCAGCGGTGCCAACTTTGGATGTGGGGGAGGGTTTCATGGTGGGCTGAACCTGAGAGCACTGTCGGGGAGGACCTTATGGCAGATAAGGGCGCTCGGGCCCAGTTTGACCTCTCAAAAGCTTCTGTAGGAAGCCTTGCTTCTAGGATGCAGAAATCTCAAAGACCTAGGGCAGAAACTACAAAGAGATGACTAGAACTTGGAAGAACTCTGGCTTTCCCCCTTAGAATCTCAGCCGCTTGTATGGCCAGACCTTACTTGGGGTGAGTTCCTGGGATGGCCCCATCCCTTTCTCAGGAGAAGGGAAAGGAAATCCCTCCTTTAAGAAGACAAATGTCATTAAGCAACGGGCAGATAAGCCTTCCGAACACAATACTGAGGAGAAAGAGGCATGTGCCTGAAGTGTGTAACTGTCCCTACTTTCACCGGAGGTAAGAGTGTAAGAGGTTCTGTGCAGGCGGGAAACCAGAAAAGCTCCCAGAAAACCAGAAAAGCTCCCAGAAGCTCTGGGGGAAAGGACAGTTTCCTTAAAAGGCCTGGTAGGAGTAGAGATTTTGGTTTTCAGCCTTTTTTTGGTGAATTGAGCAACTACTCCTGACTGCTGGTGGTTTGTCTCGTATTACCCGAGAAGTGCCATGGTGTGTGTGCAAATAAAGCATACTTTCATGGTTCTTACTCCCAACAGAGCACAGCTCTCTTTGACCAACTTCTTTTTCTCCAGAATGGTGAGAGGGAAGCTGGCTCCATGGAGAGAACTGGCAGCCAGAGAGACTGATGAGCACGGTCAGACGTGATGTGAGAGTTGAGCGGCTTGCAGCCGTGGCCACCCCTCTGGGGACCACACAGAATGGAAGCAAAGCCATTGGTATCAATCAAATAATAGAGGCTACACTTTCAAGAACGAAACTGGTGTCTTCTGAATTTCTTAATCTTTTTTTTTTTTTTAATACACGTCTCCCCTTTCCCAAAGTTTCTGATACAATTTCACTATTGACTATTCTTACCTTGCTGAGATTTTGCCCAGTTTCATTTTCCGTAGGTTATATTATGAAAGTTCTAGAAGTTTTTATTTTCAACCATAAAAGAGCCACATTTAATATGCTTTTAAGATGTCCCCTGCCCCACTCTAGAAATGCAGACACACTTTCTTAAACATAATGCCCATCCTCCCTGACCTTTCAAATACCCAGATGAAAACACCTGGACCAAACTTGGGCATCTATGGAACCAAAAGATTTTATAGTAGGGGTGCTGAAGGAAGATGGGCACATCCCATTTCCGAAAGGACTGCACAGGACAGACTTGGAAGTTTGGAGGCAGTGAAGACACGTGTTGCTCAGGGATAGAGGTCTCTTATGGGCAGGGTCAACATATTAAATGTTTCTTCTCACAGCTCTGCGCAGAGCATCCCTGACCTCCTTGGTCCTCGGACTGTAAACAACAGGGTTCAACAACAGGGCTCAACAAAGGAGTGATGATGGTATAAGTCACTGAGAGAAGGTCTTTTTCTATTGAGTTCTCTGACTTGGGCTTGAGGTAGATGATGGAGGCGCAGCAGTAGTGGATGATGACCATCGTGAGGTGGGAGGTGCAGGTGGCAAAGGCCTTCTTCTGGCCCCGGGCGGAGGGGATCTTGAGGCTGGTGGAGACAAGAAGGACGTAGGTGATGAAGTTCAAGCTCACGGGGGCCAGGATCACAGAGGAACTGACACCATAATTGTTAGTCTCAATGACAGTGGTGTCATTAGGGGAGAGGTTTTAGAACAGGGAGGATGTCACAGAAGAAATGTCCGACCACACTGACAGGAGGGTAAGGTAAACATGGATGTCACTTGGACGGCCACCACGGCCAGGCCAAGGCCGAAGGCTCCGCACATCAGGTGGACACACACCCTCGTGCTCATGATGACTGTGTACCTCAGGGTTGCAGATGGCCCCACGGCGGTCATAGCCCGTGACCGTGAGCAGAAATCAGTGGCTGCTGGCTAAGGCAACAAAGAACAGCCATCTGGGCGGCACAGCCTGCCGAGGAGATGGGCTGATTCTGGGCTAGGAGACCAGCCGGCATCCGTGGCCTGGTGACCAGTGTGTATGTGGCCTCTGAACTCCCCAGCGTGCTCAGGAAGAAGTACACGGGTGTTATGGAGGTGACGGCTAATGCAGACGACCGTCACGATGATGGCATTGCCAGCTGGGGTTAATGTGTACAGGATGAGAAAGACCACGAACAGAGTGGGCTGATGCTCCTGGAATCTGGAGAGTCCCAGGAAAACGAACTCGGTCACTTCTGTGATGTTCTTTCTCTGCATTCTTCAGTTCCAGCGTCCGAAAACCATGTGTGGGGCGGTGGGGGGGAGTCAGCACAGGGCAGGGATCAGAAAGGGTTGTAAGGCCCGCACACACATGCACACGGTCTAATTTTTGGTCTATAATCAGGGTGCTGGCATAGGTCTTATGGCTGGTTTATCCCCCCCTTCCTTTTCAGTTCGTGATGTCTGATCTTCCCTTAAGCCTCCGGCCAAGGACTCAGCATTTGATGAGACCACCACATGGACCTTTTCAAAGTATCCTCGGGCATGATATTTTTGTAGGGCACGGATGGGGGGGCTTTTTCCTCCCCACCCCCTTTAATGTTTTATTTTTGAGAGAGAGCCTGGGTGGAGGAAGGGCAGAGAGAGAGAGGGGGACAGAGGATCTAAAGCAGGCTCTGCGCTGACAGCAGTGAGCCTGATGCGGGGCTCGAACTCAGCCAAAGTTGGACGCTCAACTGACTGAGCCACCCAGGCGCCCGGCTTTTTCCTTGAATAACAGCCCACAGGGGCCCTGAGTCCGTGCTGCCCCAGCTTTGCCTGTGTGTCTTCCAGGGAAAGTATAAGCAGCCGGGACAAGAAAATGAGGGTCAGGGAGTCAGGCTCTTACTGAGATGGAGCCACTGCTGGGTAGCTGTCACTTAGGAAGAACGTGGGACAGGGTGCAGGTTGCAGAATTAATCTCAGGGACAGGATCTTCAGGAGCACTTTAGCGGGTGTGAAGATGAGGTCTTCTGGGCTCAGCCTGTTCGCTTTGTTGTAAAAGTGCTAACAGGGACTTGAGGGTTTAGGGGCAAGTAAACTAAAGGGAAAAGGGGAAGTTACCGGAAAAGCGAAGGACCAGCAATAGGATAAAAGAAATAGCTGATTTTGGGGGCGGGAAGGGCAGAGGGAATTTTCGGGGTGAAGAATATAATATTTGAGTTTAATTTGCTAAACTGAGCCGTGACGTAAAGTTCCTCAAGAGCCCCAGACCTTCAGTGTGAGCTGCTGTGTGTTCAGTCTTGCGTTAGGGGTGTTGGGAAACGGAGAGAGGCGGCTGACAGCACAGTGTGGGAGGGGAGATGGAGTGAGGAAGACAGGCTTGCTGGGAATGAGTGGAAGCAGTACCAACCTCTCTGGTCTTGCCTCTTCCCTTTGTAAGCACACGTGGGCTTTCCTAGGAGTTTGCTGAGGGACTCTGGGACAGCCACCGTATGTCAAAAGGTTTGAGCCGTTTTACCTAAAGACCAAGATCACCGCGGCCAGCAGCAGGCTGGAGAGTTGGGGCACGTTGAGGAAACTTACCAGGAATCTAGGAAACGCAACCTAGGAAATGTTGCAAACTTTCCGGAAAGGACTCCATCATGGAAAATAAGGAGGCAAATGTTTAAAGTAGAAATGGGTGGGGCGCCTGGGTGGCTCAGTCGGGTAAGCACCTGACCCTTACATTTTGGCTCAGGTCATGATCTGATGGTTTGTGAGATCAAGCCCCGTGTCAGGCTCTGCCCTGACAGTATGGAGCTTGTTTGGGATTCTCTCTCTCTGCCCCCCTCCCTGCTCACGCGCGCTCTCTCTCTCTCTCCCTCAAAAATAAGCATTTGAGAAAAAAAAAAAAAAGGAGAAATGGGTGTGCCACAAAACAATTCAAAAGACCAACTGGAAAGAAAGGTAGATTCCAGAGCGACTGTGCAACTCTCTAGACAGCTTTTTAGAAAGCATGAGGTAGAGCTATAATTTAAAAGTAGGCACGCCTGGGTGGCTCAGTCGGCTGAGTGTCCGACTTTGGCTCAGGTCATGATCTTGCGGTTCATGAGTTCAAGCCCCGCGTCGGGCTCTGTGCTGAGGGCTCGGAGCCCGGAGCCTGCTTCGGATTCCGTGTCTCCCTCTCTCTCTGCCCCTCCCCAGCTCGTGCTGTGTCTCTCTCTCAAAAATAAATAAAAACATAAAAAAAAAAAGTTAAAAGTAAACATTTGATTCCTGAGTCTCGCCAGCTACGTTTCAGGGCCAAAAAGCCCCATGTGACACGGGGCAACCAGATTGGGCTGCCGACCTCAAGCCTTCCTTCCCTCGGAGAAAGGTCTATTGGAGGGTGCTGCTGTCGTCACTGTGGATGGATGTAGGGACCACACCAAACAACAAAACCACGTAAAGAACGATAGTAGGGTTAAAATCTGTGGATGCACATGTGAAGGCGTGTAAATGATTTTTCCAAGAAAAAGCCTGAAAAAATATCTACCTGATATTCTTAACGGTTATGTGGGGGCAGGGGCAGTGAGATTACAGGACATCTGACCAAGTATTCACAGTGAGGACGGTGACCCTTGGTTTAAAGTACTTGGGAGCATATAAGTACGGCTCCTAAAGAGTTAGGAGAAGTCCGGGAGGAGACCGGAGAGCGGACATCAGATTGAGCTAGGACGTCATTGGTGATTCTTGGTTAGTTTCCGTAGAGATTCTTGGTTAGTTTCTTGGGCTGGAAGCCTGGTTACAGGGAGTAAACAAAGAACTCCAATACGTCCTGGATGAGAAGCACAGATCGTATCTGCCTTTTCTGTTTCTCGATGAGCCTGTTGTAACGAGTGCCAACAAGTGGTTAAGGAGACACAGAGCCAGGAAAGTGGTGCCCCACATTTGTCGTAGGGGAGAGGAGAAAATACCGAACTGAATGGAACCAGGAGGGGGAAAGAAAAAATCCCTGGTATTTTATTTAAAGTAGGGTCTGAAAAGTGCCGCTTTCATCCCAAACCCGCCACAGATTTGTTGTAATTTGCTTCCTGTAAATACGAATTTACTTTCTTTGAATAGATTATAAAGGTATAGGCTGGATGGCTGACTTCTGGGGGAAAGAAGTAACTTTTTTTTTGCCTGTGGGGCACAGCGGGATTGGATTGAACAGACCATGAAAGGGTATCTTAAGACCTTCTTAAAACGTGGAAGGAAATGCAGATGTTCAGGTGCGCACGAAGACCTGTGCGAGCTCACAACAGCGCAGCGTTCTTTCCGTGTTAGGATCCGCTTAGGGGAGAGGTGTGCGGGGTGTGAGGGAATGGCGAAGCGCCGCCGCTAGGGGGAGCTACCGCCTCTCCCGCCTGAGTTGCACAGTGTGGGGGCCGGGGCACTGTGCTAACTGGGATTCACCCTCCACGTGGTCCATCCTCTCCGGTGGTGGCCTGCTACGCTTCCTACAGCCCGTGTCATCTGCTCACGCTGACTTTTCCTGGAATTCTTCCCAACCATATTCCACATCCGAAGCCCTGTTTTACCGCCATCTTGTTACGTTACCAGTGATATTTGGGCGGCGAGTGCAGATTAAGGGTAATTGCCTGCTTAGGTCCCTTGGTAGCCTCTCTTTGGAGCGTAGGAGCAATCCCAAATTATTACTGAAGAGCGACGCGTGGCTCAAATGACCACGCAGGGCTGTGGCTGTCCCTGGAGGGGAGGGTGGCCCCGGAGGGCGAGATGGGAAGTTCGGGACATGGGACCGAATGCCCGTGTTCATCTTCCTTGGTCTTCTGTTCTTACAGAGGAGACCTCGCGGGGCAAGAGACGCCAGTTGCCCTCCTTGGGAAGGGAGAAGAGGTCACGGGGAGCATCACGGAGCCAACAGTGTGGAGGGGGTGGGTGGGTTCAGCCAGTGCCCGTTGCCTGGGATGAGCTCTGGGCAGTTAGAACGTGTGTCGGTGACCGTCAGGACGATTTTGGCACCAGATGGCCCGGCCCCTCCCCTCCCTCCCTCCCTCCCTCCCCTCCCCTCCCTCCCTCCCTCCCTCCCTCCCCTCCCCCCCACTGGCCTGCGCAGCCAGAAGTGAGGGCAGCCGTGGAAGCAGCCCTTCTGCCACCGAAATCTGAGCCCTCCTGTGGCTGAGCCCTGAGGGTGTTTCTGTGTAGGGGACACACCGGTAGATGATCTCGGAAGCGTGGTACCGCGCAGAAAGCTTTCAAAATGATTTATACATTCCAGAAGGATAAAAAACCCTCCGGGAGAATAAGAATACAGAAATGTGCTCAGGCATCAAAATTGTAGTCGTGAAGCCAGGATTTCTAGTAGAGGAGGAAGAAAAATAGAGGGAGGAAAACACCGAGGGTGTAAAAGAAACACCATTTGCAAGGGGAAGAAATTAGGACAAAACCCGTAGGTGCTTGTCAATGCCTAAATCTTCCTAAGCAGAATAATGTGCCTAGAAACAGAGTCTAGGTTTAAACCTGAAGCTTGCAAGGTGGGCTGAGCCCCGTGACATTTTGTGTGTAATTACACAAACGTGTGCATGAAGAGAATTGCGAGTTAAAAAAAAAAAATGACCGTGCCTTTTTGCCAGACTTTGTGCCCTGTCCTTTACTTTTCATTGCAAATAAGATAGACCCAGGGAGCCAGCCAGGGAGGAATTAAGAATCTGATTCCGTGAACTGTTTGAATAGAGGAGACTTTTCTTTGGGACAGGAGTGTCCTCCTTCCCCGGGAGACCGCCTACCTTCTTGTGTCTGGGATCCGCCCGTGTTCTTTGCACACCAGGCAGCCATGACTTATTTGCAGAAACTCAGGGCGGGTGGCAACTCGGGTAGGTAAGGATGAGGTTTGGGGGCAGGGACGGAAGGGGAGCGTGGCGAGTCCTTTTTATTTGTAGGAACACGCCAGAGAGTCACGGCAGGTGATTTAAGGTTCTGGAGTCCTTCTCCTCCTCTGTAGCACCCCTGATGACAGTGAGCACCTGTACTATGCAAGGACATGTGCTGAGCGGGTCCTCCGTACGTGTCCTCACGCAGACCCCCACGAGGCAGCCACGAGAAGTGGTGACATGCCGCCTGTCTGCCTTTGCCTTCCCCAGACGCAGCTGGATTCGCCCCCCGGGGACCGTGGGTCCCAGCGCAATTTCTCTGCGACGTTGGTGCCGTCGCTTCCGGCTGCAGTGGCCGTGTGCCGTGTGCCACACGTGACTTTGCCACCGCTCCACCTGCATGGTGGGACCTCCAGGCGTCTCCTGTGTTGGACCCTCAAAAGAGTGGCCACAGCCAGACAAAACCTAGACGGCAGGTTCTGGAACACAGGTGGAGTGGAGTTGAGAAGTTAGCTACTCGGCCCCGTCAAGATGAGGAGTAAAGGTGACTCAGGTGGGGCTTCACTTTCCTTCTGTTCCTGAGCGTTCTTGGACCCCTGTTTATCGTCAAGCACAGGAAGCACGAGGCGCACCTAGAACGTCTCAGCATTGTTCTCCGGATGTGACTGCACGCCGGGGCCCTAGAGGGAAGGTAAGAGGAAGGCATTTTCACCCAAGAAAAGTCCTTTGTAGACTTCTCCAGAGCCGTGAGGCTAAGTGCTCTGACCTGTTTTCCTGTAGCTTCACAAATGAGAACCAGACCCTTGTACAAGACAGAGGTTCAAACACTGCTTTTCTTCCTAGAAACGTCTGCAGGTTTAGGCCTCTCTCTGCACACGTTTGCACACTCTCCAGTCCTGCTCCTGGGCCATCCTACCTTCCGGGTCCTTCCATTTTCCTTGTGAGTTCTCAAGGACTGAAGTGGTTTCCTGCTAATTTCCTTGTTGTGACCACCATTATACCTGAGAAGAGAATGCCTCAAGCAAGCAGCCAGAGATCCCATCTCTATTTTATTGTATTTAAAAAAAATTTTAATGTTTACTTATTGTTGAGAGGCAGAAACAAAGCATGAGTATGGGAGGGGCAGAGAGAGAGAGAGAGGTAGACACAAAATCCGAAGCAGGTTCCAGGCTCTGAGCTGTCAGCGCAGAGCCCGACACGGGGCTCGAACTCACAGATGGCGAGATCATGACCTGAGCCGAAGTCGGACGCTTAACCTACTGAGCCACCCAGGCGCCCCTCCCATCTCTACTTTAAATGGTGTTAAAATGGAACTCTTTCCTTCTTCAGTTTGGAAGGGACCATCGATGTGATGCTAGAGAATTACAAGAATGTGACGCGGATCCGTTTACATGAATGTGCCAAGGAAATGATTCAGGACAAGTTCAGTGGCTCTTGTATCATTGGGCAAGAACAAGGTGTGCAGAGATGGACGTGGGCTGGGAGCTGTGCTGGGGAGAGCCGTGGCTTCACTGCTGTTGCTTCGAGAAAAGAGCAGGTCATGTTCCTGGTACCGCGACAGGATGGTTGCTGGGATTTCTAGTCTTCACCTCAAGTCTGGTAGTGGTGGCGGGGGGTTGCTTCCACAGCGTCCCTCAAAGCTTAAAACGTGCTCCAAGCTATTGGGAGACTTCAAAGACTTGAGCAAGCTATGGCCATCGTAGAAGCAGAGAAGTGTTGTCTGTGTTCCCTTCATCCTAGCCTCCTAGAGTTGACGGGGACAAGGGATCCAGTTGCTTTGGGAGGAGGTGGGGGTCATCTAGAAGGAAGAGCTGGCTGGCTTGGAGTTGTGTTGTGTTCTGTCCATAAGAGCCATCTCAGGAGGTAGAAGGTCTCCAAAGGCAAGAAACTGGACAGGCATTAGATCTGGCCATGGGAGAAGTGGCAAATGATCCCTGAGAGTAAAATAATCCGTGTAACTCAGAGTTGAGAGGGGGAGTTAGGATATCAACCTGAGATCGAGGAAAGCCTGATGACGGTGAGGTATGGATTACAACATGGAAAGTATCAGATGACCCAGACTTACTAGAATGTAAACTCCAAAGCCAGTCCCATGATGGTTTCACTCCGTGCTGTGTTTTCACCTGGCATAGTGTCTGGGACACAGTAGGTGCTCAAGAAAGAAACGGATGATGCTACTGGAAAGTACGCTGGCTTCGTTTCTTGAAACTTGTTTTAGGTTCCTTGACAGAGGGGGTTGTTAAGCTAAAAGTGTTTACCATTAAGAACTGGCAGGGGGCACCGGGGGGGGGGGGGCCGCTGAGTCAGTTAAGCGTCTGACTTTTGGTTTCAGCTCAGGTCATGATCTCACGATTTGTGGGTTCAAGCCCCACATCGGGCTCCGTGCTGATAGTGTGGAGTTAGCTTGGGATGGTCTCTGCCCTCCGTGTCTGTCTGTCTCTCAAAGAACTAGCAATGGCGGACAACACAACGTCTAGGCAAACGTGTGTCTGTGCTCCTGGTGGAGATACGTACTCTACAGGAAGAGACCCGTCTTGCTAGGACATGGAGTATAGGTACAGAGCTCACAGGACAGGAAGGGTGGTCGACCTTCAACTCTACAGCAAGCCTTGAGTTAAGGGCTGGCCAATGGAAACTAATGTTTCCACGTTGCATTTCCTTCTCACCAGAGAGCAGGTTGAAATGTGCTTGTGAAGTCCCCATGACTCCACGCAAGCACCCCAGCAAACCATGGCTTCTACCCGCTCCTGTCTGCCCGACCCTCTTGCCCCGTGAATGGGGCTCACAGGTTCCGTCTTCCTTCCTCGGATCTGGCACCTGCCTCGTTGTGGATCCTGGGTGAGTGAGTTTGAAGTCATCACTGCTGTCATTCGGAAGCTCTCCTGGATGTGGTCTTTTCTGATTTCCCTCGGCCTGACGCCCCGTTATCCGTGGGCAAAGCCTGCCTTATTTTTCACACACAGCCTCATTCTCTTTGGGGTCCTTCTCTAAGAAGGCCCCTCGTTTCTGCTGGGGGTGTGTGCCTGGTGGCTTCTGTAATGACGGTAACTCCTAATAAAATCCGACAAATATTCTGTAGTATTGTAGTTAGAACGCTAGGTGCTGAGAGTGGTGCCTGAGGGGATCAAGTGATGGAGGGCAATGTCACGTCAAAGGGTTTAAGATGGAGATCTGTAGGACTTTGAGCTGGGAGGTCCCAAGCAGTATCCTTGGTGACTTGAGGACCGGAGGAAAAATCCAGCACGATACCCTGGTAGTGTATGGGCTTTGTTGTTTTTGGTTTTTTTGTTTTTTGTTTTTTTTTTTTTTTTAGAAAAAAAGCCGCGTTTATCTTCTTGCGCAAGGAATGCCAGACTTTCCTACGTTTTTTTTTTTTTTTTTTTTTTTTCATTTTTTAAATTTTCTTAATGTTTATTTATTTCCGAGGCAGAGAGAGGCAGAGCATGAGTGGGGGAGGGTCAGAGAGAGAGGGAGACACAGAATCAGAAGCAGGCTCCAGGCTCTGAGCTGGCAGCACAGAGCCCAACGTGGGGCTCGAACTCACAAACCGTGAGATCATGACCTGAGCCGAAGTCGGTCACTCAACTGACTGAGCCACCCAGGCGCCCCCAGACTTTCCTACGTTTTGAATTTTCGTGCCTGCCTGCCAGTTTTCCTCTTTACTTGAGGTCAGGTTCCGCATTGCTTTTACTTACTCGAGTTGTTTCTCTGATGTGACCTCCGACCTCGTTTGCATCTCTGATCTCTCTTGCATCTGCTGGAAAACCAAACTGGGTTCCTGGCGGAATTTTGCACACATCTGGAGCTAACAGAACGACGCGGAGCTGGTGAGGATCGCCCCTGTGCCGCTCCCTGAGCCTCGGGCGGGTGTGGTGACCCATCCTTTTAGTCACAGCTGCCCCTCCCCCCACTCTGCACCCTGCTTGTGCTCCAGAAGAACGCACTGACTTCCAAACAAGCGGATCAGAGAGTGCTGGAGGTTGCAACAAGTACCCCCCGGAAGCAGGCGGCACAATGCAACATACTTGTTTTACTCGGCAGCGTGCAGACGGGGAAATTGAAAAAGGCAAGAGCCACAGGTAGTGGGATCTCGTGGGCAGCGGCCTTGAGCGGGTTCCTCGCGCCTGGGTCGTGTTCGAGCGCTCTTGTTGAGTCGGGCTCAGCTCCACACCAGGGGCTTGATGACGACGTGCCCTTTCAGCTCATCGGTCAGCACACACCAGCCCAGGACGTTGGGATTCAGGTGGGAGCTCTGTTGCACCAGTAGGATCTGCTCTGGGGACAGCACAGAGTCCCATGTGTACGAGTCCCCGATCTCCCCCACCAAGGACTGGGCCTTCTGAAACCCCCCTCCGTAGGCATCTAGGACCATCTTGGGGTGACCTCCTACTGTGTAACCCTGCTTCAGACCCTTTTTCACCAGCGGCTTCCCATTGACCCAAAACTCGGTGATGCCACTGGAGGACTCCCAGCTGGTACAGATGTGCACGGGGCTGGGGGCCGTCTCGGTCACTTTGAAGGTGGCTTTGGTTCTTCCGATGTACAGGGAGTAACTCCCAACTTTGTCCTTGAAGACCAGGAGCCCACTGTCCTTGCCCGGGGCGTTGTAGGAGAGGCTGTGGGTACAGAGCAGGTCATCTTAGGCTCAGAAGCACAAGGTGGAGTTCTTTAGAGGGTCCTCCAGCTTTGGGGTCAAGGTCACACAGGCAATAGAAGATTCTCGAGGGAACACAAACACCTTCCCACTGAGGTCCGTGGGGTAGAGGAAGATGACCTTCACCACACATGCAGGGTGAAAATGACCTACCCACCCCCCTGTCTCATCTCGTGCTCTCTGCCCCCCCCCCCCCACCCAACCACTGTACCTGTCTGAGCAAAGACTCCCAGGAGGTCGGCCAGGGCAGAGACCCAAAGCAGCAGCTTGTCCATGCTCGGCCTGGGGCTGTGCCAGCAGCAGAGTGACTGGGCTGAGGGTACAGAAGGCACCGTGCTTGTACCCCACCCCCCAGCTTCTGAGGCTCACCTCTTAGGCCTGAGGCTCCCCGGGGTTTATATGCGACCGTAGGACGGGGCTTGGGGGATTTTCCAGCCTGTCCCCAGGATCAACAGTCAGAGCCCCTGATGGAAGGAGGGTTGGGCCCCTGCTGGGAAATCACCGGGGCTATTTATTAGGTACAGGGGCTGCCGGGGAGCCCCGCCCCCTGTGACCTGGTTCCTGGCAGGGAGGGGCGGGAGGTGGAGCCGGGGGCGGGAGGAGGGGCCCAGTCAGCCCATGGAGGTGGGGGGCTCACCCCTGTTCTCTTTAGGAGCCTCTGCTGAGACCTCCTGAGCTCTGGCCTCCCCGGCTTTGCGTGCGAGGCCTCTTTCCATACGTCTGTAAAGTGGACTTCTGTTTACCTGATATCCTGGGATCCTACTTTCTGCAGATCCAGAAGGGTCCCTTCACCTTTGATCAGTTCAATACTGAGCAACATGGTCCGTGCCCTCGGTCAGGGACAAGAGAACTGGAGGGTGCACTTTGTCTCCCCGAAGCTGACATTTTCACTATTACTTTCCTCTTAGTGTGGTGGTTGTTTCCTTCTGTTGGATTTTCCCATTGGTCATTAGGACTGACTTCCCTGGCAATCTGTCCGCTGTCTGCAGAGATGTTTGCACAGCCCTCTGTTTTCTTCTTCGAGTCCCTGGCGTGGAGAGTGTATTTACATTAAGTTTTGGTGAGAGCCTGATTCGTGAGTTACTTGCGTTTATTCATGAATTCCCATGCACGACACTAGGTGCTGGGGATTCAGTGGTGACCTACCGTGGCACAATGTCAGTGTGACCTCTGTCTCCATTCCCTCTGCTATTACTAAAAATGCCAAGAATTCTCTTAACCGTCATTCAGGTTATCTTCCTACGTCTCGGCATTTCCCACTCTCTGACTTTTCCTAGGCTAGATCCCAGGTTGTAAAGCCTTACCTGGCTTGTTGCATAGTAAGGGCCCCTGATGGAGTTGGGATTATACACCTTATTGCTTTCTTTTTTCTTTAATGTTTGCTTATTTTAGATGGGGGGGGGGAGGGAGGGAGAGCGCGTGCACAGGTGGGGGACAGAGGATCTGAAGCAGGCTCCATGGTGACAGCACAGAGCCTGATGTGGGGCTTGAACTCATGAACCGTGAGATCATGAGCTGAGCCGCCATCGGCCACTTAACCGGCTGAGCCACACCCAGGTGCCCCCACCTTGTGGCCTCTGAATTAACTGAATTAACAGGTCCTTCAGCTTGGAAGCCAGTGCCATCCACATTCTGCTCCAACCTCCCCGTCAAATCCTCCCCTCCTCCCCTTGCTGTTTCTTGTGCTCGGCTCCCCTGACTGCATTCTTCCTGGTCCTTGCCTCCGTTCTGCCTTATCTGTCTGTTTTACACGATTCTGACATTCTTCACAATCTCAAAAGGCTGTCCTGATGTCTCAATTAGGCGTTATTTTCACCTTTGACCCCCATGAGGTGGAGATCGAAGACATGAATAGAATCTACTAGTGGTTGACTATTGGGAGTCACTAGGGCTCTGTGAGCCTTGGTTTCCTTTTCTGAAAAACACCTCCGTGTTTTTGTGAGGCTAAATGAGATAAAATAATATGCACAGAGTGCACAGCGGCGTCTGGAGGCTGTTATTTCCAGTCCTTTAATGGACATTACCGTTGTCTGTCTCCTATTACGGATAAAGAGTGTATTTACCTGTCATCCTCTCCTCATTGAAGCCGAGCACGAGGGCTTACTCATTTTTAGGGGACCCATTTGATTTAATTACTCTTGCACATGAAAAGAGCCTGGTGTGTATTTGTGGCTTCAAAGGATTCAAACAGGGTGAGGGCTCTTTACGTGAAACAGCAGCAATAAAAAGGAGAATCCAGTTGAGTGGTGGGAGCAGGTGATGCCAGAAGTAACCTCTACCAGGAACCCTGGTGCCGTGTGGTTCCCCTTCCCCGATGCTCATGAGTCCCATAGAAGTTGAGAAGAATACAGGCTCACCGACCTCTCCTAGTGTCCGTCATGAACGATCATTCCATTCATCACAAGTGGCTTGGAGATCAATGTGGGAGAGAATCTTCTCTCTAGGGCATGACGGTGTGGAGCTGGCCTGGGGGGTGAGTGGTCCTGGGGAGGTCAGAGGTAATGGAGTTTATACTGCCGTTAGGGCCAAGTGCCGAGGTTATACACCATGTTCAGACACAGGCTGGCCCGGCTGGGAAAGGAGGTCTCCCAGTAAATGGGAAAAGGTGGGGGTGGGGAGGCCGAGTCTCTTTTTTAGTTTCCTTCTCTGGAATATGTTTCTTAGCCCTTGGCAGAGAAAAGTCGGAGCTTCAGGAGTCCTCAAATTGGACGTGGGATCCTTCCAGGTGCAGAGAGGAAGGCTCTGATGTCAGAATATAGGAAAACCGAATCCTGGGTCTTCAGAACTGGGTGGAGTTCTCCAAGTGAACCATCCCCGTGGTGGCCGAGAGGCTCCTGGTGCCTCCCTGCCAGTGGATGTTCAGGGCCGAGGTGGCGGTTCCCATCTGGGTGGCTCTGGAAGGGTTGAGGGTCGGGGAGGCAAGATGGCTCCATGTGGATGTTGAGTAGGAGTGGGGCCACCGATGTACCTCAGGTCAGCTTGTTCTGGTTACATCAGTTGGCAGGCAGTAAAGTTTGCCCAAGGGGGCACGGGGGGAAGAGGGCAGTGCCAGGAAAGGGTGTGGCATGAACTCAGAACTGGGGAAAGGCAGAGGTGTGAGAATGGAACATTGCCTGAATGCTTGAGACCCTTTCCAAGGCTTTGGGTGTTAATGGAAGACCTTAGGTCACGGTAACCATTGGGACAGACTGGATAGGGAGAGACTGAAGCGGAACATGAGCTAGACCAGCATTTTGGGGCTAATAAAGGATTATTTGCTATGTGTTCTGTTGGCTGTGAGGAAACCTAAAAGCATTTATTTGTAAGCAACGGAAAGACCATGGAGACATTAAGACGGAGCATTAGTCTCATAGGCGGTTGTGGAAGTCAAAGGCACGTAATCTTAGACTGATGGCAGTGTCTTATGGTAAGAGGAGAAGGACAAGGATTTTTTTTAAAGATTTTAATTTTTTAAGGAATCTCTATACCCGACGTGGGGTTCGAACTCACAACCCAGGAGATCAAGAGTCGTACACTCCGCTGACCGTGCCAGCCAGGCACAGATGAGGTTTTTTTTTTTTTGACAGATACACAGAACGTGGAATCAGATTTTTCTCCAAAGTTAACGATTGTGTGTGGTTTGGGAAACTGTGGTGCTTATGCTGCAGAGTTGAGAGGAAGGAAGGAGCTTCTTCGGAGGAGGTGGGGGGAAGTCTAGTCACCCCGATGCTGAATTTGAGATGATAATAGGATTTACACCTAGGAAAGGCCAGCGGCGCATCTGTGATATATGTATGCCACTTGGGATTAAAAATACAAGCTTCGCAGATGAACATAGGGGAAGGGAAGGAAAAAGATAAAAACAGGGAGGCAAACCAGAAGTACAGAGAAGAAACTGAGGGTTGCTGGAGGGGAGGTGGGTGGGGGCATGGGCTAGATGGGTGATGGGCATTAAGGAGGGCGCTTGGGGGGATGAGCACTGGGGGTTCTATGTAGGTGATGAATCACTGGGGTCTACTCCTGACACCGACAATACATGGTAGGTTCGCTAACTTGAATTAAAAAAAAAATAAATAAAAATACAAAAAAAAAACTTGCAAGTTTCAGAGGAGTCGACCTCTAATACATGGAAACAAACGGATTCTCTCCTCCGGTGGGGAGGAAATGAAATGTCGGGGGGCCCAGCCCCGTCTCGAGGGAACACTCGCATTCATGGGGTTGGAGGCAAGGGAAGAGGAGGGAGGCGACCGTGCTTGGCAGAGAGAAGGGTAGCGTGTATACTGTCATGGAAACCGAGTTAGCGTGTTTGTGGGAGGAACCGGCAGGCGGTGTCCTGTGGCAGTGAGAGCATCAGCCAGATCGGAGTGGAAAGGACGCTGGATTTAGCAATAAAACCTTCCTCGGTGACCTTTGGAAGAGCAGTTTCCTTAAAGGGACCGTGGCAGAAACCGAGTCGCGGGGGACGATGGAGAAGAAGGAAGGGAGTGTCCCTCCCGAGGATCCGTCATTCTGGCAAGTAACTGAAGGAAAGAAGCAGGATTGCTGTAGGGACTCAGGAGCCAGCGTGTTTTTCTCTACAGGTTTTAGATTCTCTTCTTGACAGAAGCCTTTGTTTCTCTGCTTCCCACCCTGTAACATTTTCCCCCAACAACAGAGAAAAATCCGTGTCCACCTGAGATCACGACTGACCTTTCTATCCAGCAGCTATTTCAGACTCTAAATGCCACACTGCAGGCTGCCGGCTGGCGCCTCGTCCCCTTCTCCACGCTGGCAGGGTCCCAAGTGCACCTCTGTCCAGGAGCCTGGGCACCACGGCGTCTGTCCTTGATCTCACTCTGTTCCCGGTTTCTGGGTTCGTCTGTGAAAGACGATCCCTGACAACTGTGTCACCTTTCGGGTTCAGTCCTCTATCTGGACCCCACGACCTCCGTGAAATCTCACCTTGGAATTCAGAGTTGCACCTGAAAGCCGCCTCCTCCAGGATGTCACCGGATTTACTGAAGTGGCATCTGGGGGAGGAGATGGAAACAGAAGAGCAAATATGGCGGCGGGGACGCGGGGTAAGGGTGCTGAGCATTGAGAGGAGGTTCCTTCTCTGTGCCGGAATGTGCTCCCTGGCTTCGGAGGCCGAGCGCTCGCGGGGACGAAGCCTGGGAGGCTCCTCTCTCGGGCGGTGGGAAGAGGCCTTGGCTGGGGCCGCCGTGTCTCGCTCTTGCCCTCTCGTCTGCCCCGACCCTGTTTCTGCCCACCACCCAGATCCAGGTCAGAGCAAGAATTTTCTCACTCGAGCCATCTCATTCCTATCCCTCAAACCACAGAACCTAGGGGCGAGGCCTTAGGGAAGTTGGCGGCTCGTCCTGCGGGGCATCGCCAGCGTGGCGAGCGCCCGTCCGTCTCCGGCGGGCACTGCTGACTTCGGCTCCCCCTGCGTTGGCCACGGGCCGCTTCCGGAGCGTGCTGGCCGGTGTAGACACTGTACATGCTGGTCATCATTCCACAGGGCCCTCTGGTCTTGTGTCTTAGAACCAGCCGGTCGTCTTATTCTCTGTTTTCCTGACCCCCCATTTTCATCTGAAAATCCCTGGGTACGGTCTTTCCCCCCACCCCACTCCTGACCTCAAAAAGGCAATTTGCTTTGTTCTCTTGATGCCGAATGGGGGCCGGGGGTGGGCGGCCTGTCTGCCTCCAATCTGAAGCTGTCTGAGCCCGAGATGCCTCGGGGTCTGGGCCTGGTCCACGCTTCTCCCCAGTCAGCCCAGCTGGCCGGGCCTGTCTCTCTCGAGTCTAGGCTGCTCCCTCGGCTTGGCGTGGGGCCTGGGGACAGTCTTGATGAACAGGAAGGTGGGTGCCCAGCTGGCTGGTGAGGCCTTCTGTATTGGCCCGGTCACAGCTTTGTGTCCAGATGGCATCCATGGGCCACTTGTCCTTTGGCGACCCTGTGGTGGCCCATTTCTTCTGTGATCTCCTTCCGGCCACGCGATGTTCCTGCACGGACACTGCTGGGCATGAAGTCAAAGATTTTTTATTCCCCACGCGTGTGTTAAGGCACGCTCGGGCTTGGTTTACGTTTCTTGCACCAGTGTGCTCCTGGCCTCCCCCATGTTGACGATTGCCACCTCTGTAGGCCACGTGTGCCTGTTACCTCACTGGGGTCACATCCAGGATGGCGCGTCTCTTGCCGACCACAAGCCCAAGCTGGGGAATTCAATAGAAAATACACCATCTCCCAGAGACGGACATCAACACCGCTCTCCTGTTGGCCCCTGTTTACAGTCAGAGGTTCCTGGAGGTCAAGGGTACCATGTAGAGAGCTATGGACAAAAGCATTTCTTTACGGATGGACTCCTTTAGTCCTGGCCATTTTTCCCTCCCTGCTTACAAACATTTTACATCTCACGAGCAGACCAGATAAAAAACTATGCCGCGAACTACTTTCGGCATGAATCCTGCTTTCACGCCTTAGGAAGAAGGCAGAAGCTAGGACTTCGGCTCAGGATGCATGTTCCTCCAGGGACAGGCAGCCCCCCCCCCCCCCCCCCCCCCCCAGGACACATAGATGGCCTGTTCTCATGCACGAGTGTTTGCAGTGACATCCTGGCTCCCACTTCCCCTGGCCACTTGGTGCTGGGCTTTGGTCAGAGGGTGAATCAGCC
Source organism: Acinonyx jubatus (assembly GCF_027475565.1). Taxonomy (NCBI): domain Eukaryota; kingdom Metazoa; phylum Chordata; class Mammalia; order Carnivora; family Felidae; genus Acinonyx; species Acinonyx jubatus. The sequence goes on along the minus strand of NC_069395.1, from coordinate 4,282,060 downwards.
CTAGTGACAAGGACAGCGTGACTTCAGTTAAAGAATCCCAGGGCCCACCTGAGACTTCTCTGCTTGTGTGATTTAGTTACAGGATCCTTAATACAAGTGCTTCAAAAAGACACTCCTTACCATTTGTTGGTTGAAAAATAAATAGTTGCCCCAAAGAGAGACCCTTGTTTGCATGAATTTATCCCCGCTGGCCACTTAAATAGTGCGTATTCAAGCAGAGTACCCTTTACTTTTGTACGAGAAAACCAAGATCTTTTTTTAAGTTTATTTTGAGGGTGAGTGCAAATGGGGAAGGGGGAGAGAGAGAGAGAGAGAGGGAGAGAATGAGAATCCCAAGCAGGCTCCGTGCCCTCAGTGCAGAGCCCAACGCGGGGCTCGAACTCATGAACCATGAGATCATGGCCTGAGTGGAAGTCGAGAGTCCGATGCTTAACCGACTGACCCACCCAGGCGCCCCCAAAACCAAAGTCTTTTTAAACTATGTTCTGGTTGCAGGCCTGGAAACGGAGCAGACAGGGGTCTCTTCTGTAGGAACGGTGCCTTCCTTGGAGGACTCTTCTTCTGAAAAATGTATCTTGTTTCTCGAAAGCCTTTGAGAATTAATTCCGTAGTGGCAGCTAAGTCTGGGCAAGCGGCTTTGCTTGCTCTTTGAGGGCAAGCTGCAGGTTTCCATACAACAAGGCCCACAGTGCCGGCTTTCCCGGGTGGGGGGTGGGTGCTGAGGGGTTAGTTGTCTCCCATGTCTTTTCCGATCAGAGTTCTTGTGACCAGGTCTTCTCTGCTCACATCTCCCCCTTTTTCCTTGGTTGGACAGTTACGTGTTTAATGAAGGAATTCTCTTGTATCTCCCGTTCGAGGTTGCAAATACATTGGAAGAGCCTCAGTGGAATAACACCTACCTGATATGCTCCTACGGTTTGGAAATAAGGGACTCATTACTGTCTCAATGCCAAGGTCAGTCTTTCCATGTTCCACCTTCTTTTTGTCATGTTTTTAACCATAAAATTAGTATTGGTCACCTGCGATCGCCTCTCCCTTCAACAGATCACCAAAGGTCAAGGGGCCCGAGCCTGTCGGGTGCCTTCTCCTGGAATCTCTTGTCTCCCATGGGAGACTGGGTGAGTCCACAGGTGATGCCAGAGTCTTTGTGAAGCTCAGCACCTGACGGACGGTCGGGCAGTTCTTTTTTTTTTTTTTTTTTTAATTTTTTTTTTTAACGTTTATTTATTTTTGAGACAGAAACAGAGCATGAACAGGGGAGGGGCAGAGAGAGAGGGAGACACAGAATCTGAAACAGGCTCCAGGCTCTGAGCTGTCAGCACAGAGCCCGACGCGGGGCTCGAACTCACGGACCGCGAGATCATGACCTGAGCCAAAGTCGGACGCTTAACCGACCGAGCCACCCAGGCGCCCCTGGTCGGGCAGTTCTGAAGGCGAGGTCCGTGGGTCTTGATTGGGTTTCAGCAGATTTGCAAACTGTCTGAAATTGTGCGCAGAGTTGTGTGAGTGTGGGCACATACGCATTTTTAAATCAGATCTTCAAAGACGTCTAATCTGCCAAAGATAAAAAGCTATTCATGTAGACTAGGATTTTGTAAGACTATTTCAACTGAAACCCACAGTGAGAAATACATTTTCTCCTGCAATGCCGTACGCACGCAAATGCAGCGTTTATGTATATATATATATCTATATCTATCAAAATTACCCTCACTACGAAGGCTCAAGTCAGAAAAATCGCAGAATGTTTGAGAAATGACAAGTCCTGTGTGGCAGACAGGAGTGGCAGGCATGGAGTGAGACAAGGTCTGTTGTAGGGGCCTCCTCCCTCCTCCCGGGCCTCCTCCCGGGCCTCCTCCCGGGCCTCCTCCCTCCTCCCGGGCCTCCTCCCGGGCCTCCTCCCTCCTCCCGGGCCTCCTCCCGGGCCTCCTCCCTCCTCTTGGGCCTCCTCCCGGGCCTCCTCCCTCCTCCCGGGCCTCCTCCCGGGCCTCCTCCCGGGCCTCCTCCCTCCTCTTGGGCCTCCTCCCGGGCCTCCTCCCTCCTCCCGGGCCTCCTCCCGGGCCTCCTCCCTCCTCCCGGGCCTCCTCCCGGGCCTCCTCCCTCCTCTTGGGCCTCCTCCCGGGCCTCCTCCCTCCTCCCGGGCCTCCTCCCGGGCCTCCTCCCGGGCCTCCTCCCTCCTCCCGGGCCTCCTCCCGGGCCTCCTCCCTCCTCCCGGGCCTCCTCCCTCCTCCCGGGCCTCCTCCCCCCTCATGGGCCTCCTCCCCAACAGCTCCTCCTGCCTCCTCCTTCACCCAGGTAACATTAGTTATCACGGAGCAACCCCATCATATTACACCTGTATCATGGTGTATTTCCTTTTTCAAAAAAGGTGCATCTTCTAAGAGAAAACCGTCACGCTTTCAGAGTACGTGTTCTGAGTATAACGTACCCTTCCTGTCCTAAGCCGGGTGGAGCCTGTAGCCTTAAGGAGCTCAGGATCTTGAGCAGGAGCTGGATAGGTGCACACCCTGAGCGGGGCAGTGGGAGGGGCCGTCGGGCCTTTTGGTCACAGAGGAGCGGGCACTGCGTTCTCCTTGGGGTGTTCCAGAACGAGGATGAAGCCAGAGTGGAAGATCAGGGTATCTGATGGGGTGAATTGGGGCAGGGAGGGAAGGTGTGGCCAGCTGTGGAGAGGCCTGGCTGTCAGAACGTAAACCTGTCTGTGTTGCCGGTGCCCGGCACAGGGCCCGACACGTTGCAGACACTTCTTACGACTTGGCACGGATGAGATGGCGAGCGCTTACAAAGACTGAGGCCTGTGATGCGCTTTCTGGCATTGTGTAGCCGATAGAAGCATCTGGCGACATTACCCTTGGCGCCTTATCGTCTCCCTTTCGCCTGGGGTGAGGAGAAAGGAAGTCACCTGCTAGGAAAGTAGACGTCCATGGGGGCTTTTCCTTCCATCCGATCCTTCTGTGTCTTCGGCCGGGTCCTCCGCTCTCTTCCCCACCTTCCCTTTTCTCAGCCTGTTAGAAACCAGCTGGAGGAGAATATAGCACAGTAAGCCCGGTGACAAGTCAAGTCTTGGTGAAGGGCGCTGAGCCTTCAGAAGAAAAGAAGGTGGCGGGAGAGAGGGGTCTCCGCGAAGGACCAGAGGATGAGCCTGGCACACAGGCCAGATTCTTAGGAAACCAGATCCAGAAAGTGCCAGACACCCACCCAGTTTGCCACTGCCTCTGTGTGTGTGTGTGTGTGTGTGTGTGTGTGTGTGTGTGTGTGTGTGTGTTGGGTTGGGGGAAGGGAACCGGTATTTGAAGGTCGAGGATGTGACCAGCTCTATAGCAGGAAATCACACCACTTAATTCCCCAAGATTACACAGCAATTTACAAAGAACACTTCGTTTTTTCTCATTTGAGATTTGTAACACTTCTGCAGGCACGGTTTTTCTTACTTCACCACCACTGCCGCCCCACGTCTGTTGTCGCTGGTGGCAGAACTAATTTACGAGCCACACTGTCCTAGGCTGATTGATTGCCAGGCTCCATTCTTCTAGCCCTCGAGGCAAACACGAGGTGGTTGTATACTTTGCATTTCAGGTTCTCTGTGACTTGCCCTAGATCCCACAGTGGGGGGAGGGGGTCTGGGGACCGGAACTCAGGCTGTCTGACCACATGGCCCACACGCCTGACCACAGATGGAGAGGGTCCCCACAGCTCATGGTATGTGACACGATGGGGCCTTGGACCCGTAGGACTGACTCTGAGTTCCAAATACAGACTTATCACCACCCCTCATCTATCCGTCCTCACAGGGTAAGGACACGATGTGCGACTTCAGTTAACTGGGCACATCCTTTTGGGCCCAAACCTATCTCCATTCAAGCACTGCTTAGAGATTTCTCCAAGGTCTTCTCTTTGTCTTTGTAAACAAAGGATGCACACTTACCAGCTTCCTCAAATGTTTACTATGTCTTGAGCTCAGGAATTTGAGATGCATGGGAGGTGTTGCCTCTGTGTTAGATTATCAACAGATTGCAGGGCATTTTTGCGATTTTTTTTTGGAAAAAAGAACTTTGAGATCTAACTTATCTGTAAAACTTACCGTTTGAGTACGTAACTCTTTAGTTTACTTGTGGGGTTGTACTTCCATCACCATAATCTAATCTTGTGGCCTCACCCTCACCCTGAAAAAGAAACCTGTACATAGTAGCTCTCGTTCCTCGCAGCCCTGGGCAACCGCTCTTCCACGGATTTGTCTTGATAGATTTGCCCTTTCTTGCCATTTCACGTAAGCAGAATCATCCAATGGGTGGTCTTCTGTGTGGCTTCTCTCATTCAGCATTTTCAAAGCTCACCCAGTGCTGCCGCTGGTGTCAGGATTCCATTCCTTCTGATGGCTACGGAATACTCTGTTGTGTGAATACACCGCAATAATTGATTTTTGACTAAGTCGACTTACCTTCGTGGGATAATTCCCACTTGGCTCTAGTGTATGATCCTTTTTATATTGGCTGGAATCCGTGTGCTGGTATTTGGTGGATGTTTGCATCTCTGTTCATAGGATACGGGTCTGAGTTGGTAAAGATGGGTGCATGTTGCAGATGGTGCAAGAAATCCCGTGTGCCTTTCGCCCAGTTTCCCCCAGTGTTTACATCTTACGTGATTATCGTGCAGTATCAGAATCAGGGACTTGATGTGTAGGTACTGTGTGTGTGTGCGCGCGCGCGCGCACGATTCTGTCATTTTATCGCCTGCATGGATTCATGGACCCGTGCTGTGTGGGGAAAGAAATAGGTTCTACTTACATAAATGGGTAGAAATAAGCTTAGGGCAGAAAGCCGCCACCGTGGGGCGAAAGCGCCCGAGGTTAGCTAGTGAGATATTGTAATGGGATCACTAGTAAATTGTTGTATCACCTGCAGGCAATTACTTTATATCTGACGCCGATCTACTAATGTACTTTGATCACAGACTCCACTTGCCCCCCAGACCCTTTATTTCTTAGGCACACGAGTTAATGATTCTTGTCTGATTGTTTTCTCCACGTTCACGTGGGTAAGATCTTGTTTTCTTCACGTTCACCACGGGGATAATATCTTGTGAGCTCAATAAGTATGGAGAGGAAACCTCTGTTTGGGGCTCTTGTCTCCTCCTGGGCATTAGCCTCTCTTGTATTCAATTCAACATCCGCTCTCTTGCCGGACAACAGAGAACTCCAGACTCCTAGTATGCCACAGTGCTGGAGAGCCCTCTACCCTTCCATTCATAATATAGGCCTTAAACATCTGCATACACAAAGAATCCTATTAGACAGGATTATAATTTTTGCTTCAATGATCAAACATAATTTGGAAAACTCCAGAGAAGGGGAGTGAATTACACTCATCTGTATTTTTGCCTACCGTGGTCGTCCTTCCTTCCTAATGTTCCAATGATCCTTATCTCCTTTCAATTTAGAGGACTTCTTTAAGCCAATCGTTTAGGGTAGATCTGCTGGTGACAGTTCATTCCTTTCCCTTCTCGGAATATGTCTCGATGCCTCTCTCATTCCTGAACAACTATTTTCCCCGATACAGAAGTCTGGCTTGGCCGCTGGTTTCTTTCAGCTCGAGAAACACCTCGCACCCCTTCCTCCTTGTCCTCCACAGTGTGTGTGGAGAAACGTTCTCTCTGGCTTCTTCCAAATGTATTTCTTTCCCTTTTGTTTTCAAAAGTCCACGCCGGGTCTCAGGGTGGATGTTTTTTGCTTTATTCTCTTTGGGGTTCCCCCCAGATTGAGTCTGCATGTTTAGGTCTTTTGACAAACGTGGGAAACTTTCAGTCCTGGGTTTTGCAGGCATTTTTTAGTCCTGCCCTTTCTCCTCCTTCCCCAGCTCTCTGACGTGAGCCATAGATCTCTTATTACATTCTTGTTCCTCAGACTCTGTCTTTGGTTGATGTTCTCTTGGTTCAGATCGGAGACCTTCTCTCTGTTTTCCCAGTTCACCGGTTCTTCTCTGTTCTTTCCATTCTTCTGTTGAGTGTATCCTTTGCGTGTATTTTGGTTATTTAATTCTAAATTTGTTTGGCAGTGGTTGCTTTTTTTCTTTCCCTAGTACTTTGCTGCTGAGACTTGTTCACGTGTTTTGAGCATGTTCATAATTGCCCGTGGAAACATTTTTGTGGTAGCTCCTTTAAAAAATTTGCGTCTGATAATTCTAACCCGTGTCGTGTTGGGTTAGCATCTGTTGATTCTCTCTGCGCACTCTCTCTCACTCTTTTTTTTTTTTTTTTTTCATCCAGCTGGAAGTCTTCCTGTGTCTTTATATGATGAATTTTGGATTGAAACTTAGGTATTTTGAGTATTACATTGTAAGACTCTGGATCTGATTTAAAACCTGTTTCCGTGGGTCTCCCGTGAGGCTCCTCTGAAGGAAAGGAGGCCCCACCTGTTCACTGCTGGCTGGGGGTAGGAGCCCAGGTCCCCTGTGCAGCCTCTGTTGACAAAGCAGTGATGGGTCATTGTCACTGCTGGGGGGTGGGGTGGCGGTGAGAGCTCAGGCTCCACACTAGACCTGAGCTGTTATCACCTTGTGGGGAGAGAGAGGGGGTACGTCTCCGCTGCCTTCCAGGGGCTTCCACTGACATGGTAGCACGTGGCCTTGTTCCTGCAGAAAGTGGTACAACTGGGGACCTTCTGTTAGGGCTCCTTGGATCCCAGCCCTGTACAGAGGGGTGCAGGCACCTTACCAGCACTGCATGAGGCAGAAGCACAAGCTCCCCGCCTGGTCCCCCGAGGCCACTAGCAGGCTCTTGTCTGTCACTCACTGCCTGGCAGAGAGGAAGCTCCCGCTCATGCATTTGGTCTTCTTTGACACCATTCGGGTGGGGGGTTGAGCGTCTCATTACTGGCAAGGGTGAAACGCAGGCTCTCCGCGTGGCCTTTGGCAGGAACGCGTTTGGGGAGGCGGTTTTTTTCTGTGGTGTTTTGTTGGAATAGGGTCGTTGTTATTGCAACGTTTTCTGTCCTGTTAGGATACCCTCTCCTGGTCTCTTGTCTAGAGGTAACAAACTTCTCGCGGGGACTTCTCGTCTGCACCCAGGGACTTTTCCAGCTTCTGGTTGGGGACCTAGGAGCCAAAAGAGAGCCGAATGGACTCCCTGCCGTGCTGTTCCTCAGGTCCTGTGGCCTCTGTCTGGTCTCTCTCCTCCTCTCCCCCTGGTGTTCGTGTATATGAAACATCAGTCTGTTTGCATTTCATATACAGCATCCAGGGTTTTTCACTGCACCTCGAAAATAGGAAAAGGTACTTCATCTTCCTGGAGGCGGAAATCTTGGGCATTCTGTGCAACTTCTCCTTTACTAAATACGGAGAAGGAGAAGTACCATGTAATTATGCTGTCCTTTAATAGGTCCCCATCTAATTACCTTTATGGAGCTATTTTTGACCTTATGTACATAAATTCTATGTGGTGGTACTGCCTTTCAGCCCGAGTAACTTCCTTTCCATTTGTTCTATGGCAGGTCTTCCAGCAACACGTTCTGTGTCTGCTTACCCAGGTGTGTGTTTATTTTGCATTCAGCTTGAAAGGTAGTCTTGATGCAAGTAGGAATCCGGGGTGACATTTGCCCCTTCGGGACTTTGGATATGCTGTCCCTGCTGCCTCTGGCCTCTGTTATTTCGCACGAGAAGTCAGTAGTTAATCTCCTTGGGATTCTCTTGGATGTAAGCGCACCGTTTTTCTCCTGCTGCTTTCAAGACTTCATTTGCCATCTCTGGCTTTCGACCTCTAGGCAGCGATGAATCTAAGCGCGAATATCCTTGTCTTTGCCTTGGAGTTTGTTGAGCCTCTTGACTGCAGACGAATGGTTTTCCTCAAATTCGGGAAATATTCACGTGCCTTTACGATTTTTTCCACTCCTCTGATCATACCATCACGCATACTGGCGTGCTACATTTCACAGAGGCACTCTTCATTTTTATGTTTTATTTATTTTATTTTTCAGATTGAATGATGTGTGTTGATCTGTCCCAAGGTTTGTAACTTGTTGTACAAGCTCAGAGCTGTGACTGAACCCCCACGGTAAGTTTGTCACTCGATAATAGAGCTGCTCAACTCTAGAAACCTCTGCTGCTTTTTAGCATTTCTAAGTTTGTTGCCATTTTTAATTTGTTGAGCCATTACACCTTGTAATTCTTTAAACATGGTTTCTTTGGTTCTTTTAGCATGTTAATAACAGCTGCTTTGAAATCTTTAAGTCCAACCCATGGGACTCTTAACAGCGTCTCTGCATTTTTTTTTTCCTGTTTGTGTCACACTTATTTCTTTAGGTCTCACAATTCTGTGTTGAAATATTTTAGAAATTCTTTAAGTGTTTATTTATTTACTTTAAAAGAGAGAGTGAGATGGAGAGGGGCAGAGAGACAGAATCCTAAGAAGGCTCCACACTGTCAGTGCAGAGCCCCATGCAGCGCCTGAACTCGCAAACGGTGAGATCATGAACTGAGCAGAAATCCAGAGTGGGATGTTCAACCGACTGAGCCACCCAGGTGCTGCCTGTGTTGAAATATTTTGGAAAACATATTGTAGCAACCCTGGCTACTGATCCCTCCTTTCAGAACTTGTTGCTCTCACCAGGTTGCTTATTTGTTTAGTGACTTGGCTGGACTAATACTGTGACATCCACCCCACCCCTACCCAGTGTGAAGCCTCCAGATTCTCTGCTCAGATTTTTTCCATTTATTTAAGGCTGGTTACCTTTTGATCCGTGTGGTTCAGTGCTGAGCCACCGATCGGTTAGAATTGAAGCTCTGTGGGATGGGATGGGGCTGGGGGGGGGGGGGGTGGGTGGGCATGGCTAGCTTGTCCTTGGCTGACCCAATGGGGCAGGGGTGGGCGTGGCTAGCTGTCCTTGGCTGACCCAATGGGGCGGGGTGGGCGTGGCCAGCTTGTCCCTGACTGACCTCAATGGGGCGTGGCCAGCACATCCCTGGCTGACCCAATGGGGCGGGGGTGGGCGTGGCTAGCTTTCCTTGGCTGACCCAATGGGGTGGGGGTGGGCGTGGCCAGCTAGTCCTTGGTGGACCCAATGGGGCGGGGGTGGGCGTGGCTAGCTGTCCTTGGCTGACCCAATGGGGTGGGGGTGGGCGTGGCTTGCTGCTTTCTGCCTGACCCACCCAGAACTTCCCAGGAAGGAGCTGGGGACTCGGAGAGGGCGCAGCGACTGCTAGGCAGCGCAGATCCTCTGCGGCAGTGAGCTGGAGGAGATGGACTCTGCTCATGTTCCCCAGCTGCCCAATTCACCTGCAGTAGCTCTTCCACAGCACTGCTGGCAGGGTGGGTTGGGGGGTGGGGAGGCGGGTGGGGGAGTGATGGTATAGGCACAATCACCTGCCAGTCTCCCCCTGTTTGTACCAAGTCCATTCTTGTCAAGTTTCCGTAGATGGTGCCCAGTGAATGCTTCAGTGTGTTGTAAGCCAGAGACTTGAAAACGATTCTTTGATGATTTTGACCAGTTGAATAGGTATGTCTGCAAGCGAGTGGTTTTGTTGAGCTGCTCATGTTTCTATTCCCTGAGTCTTGATGCTTACGTTTTGCTTTTTTTTTTTTTTTTTTTTTTTTTTTACCATAATGATATCAATTAACACGTATTTAAGTGTCAGACACTGGGTGTGGCACTAGGGACGCAGAGATGAGTCCCCAGCACCGGTCCTTGGAAAGGTAACAATTGAATCACTCTCCCTTACCTGACGGTTCCATAGGGGCAGGAAAGGGTGCATCACAGAGTACTGCAAACACAGTGGAGGAAGGGCCTGGATTCTCCCCGGAGGTGAGCTTTGTACAAAGAGGCAGCATTTGAATTGGGTCTGGAAAGATGGATGAAAGTCTGCTTTTTGACAGGAAAAAGAAGGTTTTATAGACAGTTGGAGGGTACAGGAAGTCAGTTGCTGTGTTCAGGACCATGCAGATGATATGGAAATTATAGAATATTTTAAGCCATGGGAAGCACTTTGGATTTAAAAAAATATTTCATTGAAAACATTTGCCATAGGCCATTGTAGTAGATTTAAGGTGTACAGTGTATTATTTTGATACATTTAGATACTGTAATGTGACTGCTAAGGTAGAAATATTATGCTAGGTAATTACAGTACTGTATTGTCTGTATTCAGTATGCTGTGCATTTGATCTTTGTGGTTTGTTTACTACTCATGACAAGTCCGTACCCTTAAACACCATCAATCTTATGCCTGCCCCTCCCCGCACTTTGGATTTTATCCTTGTTGGTATAGGAATATTTGTGAAGGGTTTTAGAGGAGGGAGATGAGAGGTTCACATCAAATAGCTGTCAGGCGTGAGACCAATCAAGGACACTCACTTAGGAGGCTGTGTCAACGCACAAGGCTCCATTCCTCAACAAAGTCTCTCCTACATTCTCTGCTCGAGTGCTGCTTTGTTTCTAGTACATGCCACGACTCCTCTCACCTTTTAGCTTTTAATATTCCATTTTCTCTGTAAAAATCTGGGCGAGAGACAGAGAAGGTGATCTTAGGTTAATGTTTTGGGCAACCAAGTAGCCAGTGGGCGGTAAAAAACCCGTCTCTCTGAGGAAGTGGCATTTAAATGGAGATCTTTACTCACAGAAGCAAGCTAGAGATTTCAGGCAATTTTAGAAGCAGAAGTTTCCTTGGGATCTTACCACCATGACTTTCCCGAAGACAGTGTCTCATGGCAGAATAGCTGCAGCAGGAGATCTGGCAGCGTGGGGAAAGAAAGGGAGGAAAAAGAGCAGTGTTTTTCAGAGTTCCTACCATTTTTTTTGTGCGAGCAGTCCTCATAGGTTTTCCAGAAAGTTCTGTATGTGCCAGCTGAATGTATCTTTCCATTTAAAAAGTTGCCAAAGGGGCATCTGGGTGGCTGAGTCGGTTGAGGGTCCACCTTTGGCTCCAGTCATGATCTCATGGTTCGTGGGTTCGAGTCCTGCATTGGGCTCTGTGCTGACAGCTCGGAGCCTGGAGCCTGCTTCGGAGTCTGTCTGTCTGTCTCTCTCTGCCTCTCCCCCGCTGGTACTCTGTGTCTCTCTCTTTCTCAAAAATAAGCATAAAAAAAAGTTGCTAAAGAAGAAATAGGTTTCTGAACTTGAGGACATTTGTGTAGCACTTACTAATCACCTGTCTTGTGGGAACACTCTCTTCTAGTCATCTTTGAGTTTTGCTTTCCAAGAAGCAGAAGAGACCTAAACGCTTGAAGATTAGAAAGCACCAGCCCTAGTAAAGGACGACCCTGTGCTGGAACAGACTTGCGACAAAACCCCGTGGCATACTATTGTGGCAATTAGTTTTGGGCGCATGTAAAATCAGAAGTGCACGTTCTTGATTGGCAAAACAGGCTCCCCTCCAGCTCTCGGTTTGAGGGCCCTGCCTGGTACGACTCTGCCATCCACAGGGTGTCTCCGTCCCGTGCTCCGTTTTCTGCCTCCGGGTGAAGGTGAAGACGAGGCAATGAAACAAAATCTCCCCCTGCTTCTTAACTCTGCTTGGAAAGTGGTACCTGTCATTTCTACGCACTTTCCGTTGGCGTGAGTCATTCTCGTGGCCACGCTTAGAAGCGAGGAGGCCGGGAAATGTAGTTGTGAGCTGGGCAACTGCTTTCCAGCCGCCACGCCACTCTCTGGGAAGGGGACACTGATCCTTGGTGGACAGCTAGATGGAGGTTTCTGCTGTAGGGTCCTACTGTCTTTAGAGCAATACTGAGTTTCCTGCACTTAGATCTAAGAACTTATCAGAATTGGTGTTTAGGTAAGTTTCATTAAACATATCTTTCAGCATATGAAATAAACTTAGCTTGTCTAATTTCATGGTATTAAATTCTTTTAAAAAAAAAGGTTTTTTTTTTTAACATTTATTTATTTTTGAGAGACCGAGAGAGACAGTGTGAGCAGGGGACAGGCAGAGAGAGAGGGAGACACAGAATCTGAAGCAGGCTCCAGGCTCTGAGCTGTTAGCACAGAGCCCGACGCGGGGCTCGAACCCACAAACTGTGAGGTCATGACCTGAGCCAAAGTCAGAGGCTTAACCGACTGAGCCACCCAGGTGCCCGGTGTTAAATTCTTTTAACGCATTGTTGACTTTGCTAAGGTTTTGAGGATTTTTGAATCTGTGTATGAGAGCTACTGTTCTGATGCTTGCCTTTTTTGTAACATTTTTATATAATTTTGGTATTAGTTTAATGCCATTCCCAAAGAACGACTTGGGGAGTATTTCTTTTTCTATTCTCTGGACGACCTTGTAGATAATTGGTATCATTTCTTCCTTAAACTTTTTGTATAATTCACCAGTGAAACCTTCTAGGCCTCTTGCTTTCTTTTCTGGGAGGCTGTTGTTTAATTTAAAAGGTTTAGGCTTATTTTTTTCTTCCTTTGTTTTGAGAGCAGGCATGCAAGTTGGGAAAGGGCAGAGGGAGAGGGAGAGAGAGAAGCTTAAGCAGGCTCCATGCTAAGCTCGAGCCAGACACAGAGCTCAATCCCACTACCCTGACATCACGACCTGAGCCAAAATCGGGTCAGATGCTCAGCTGATTGAACCACCCAGGCGGCCCTACAATCATCACTTGAAACTCTTGCTCTCTCTGTGTTTGAAACTATTTCTTTCCATGCAATTTTTTTTTTAACGTTTATTTATTTTTGGGACAGAGAGAGACAGAGCATGAACGGGGGAGGGGCAGAGAGAGAGGGAGACACAGAATTGGAAACAGGCTCCAGGCTCTGAGCCATCAGCCCAGAGCCTGACGCGGGGCTGGAACTCACGGACCGCGAGATCGTGACCTGAGCTGAAGTTGGACGCTTAACTGACTGAGCCACCCAGGTGCCCCTCTTTTCATGCAACTTTAACAAGGAACCTATCCAATGACCTAGAATGAAGCAAAGCATTCCTAGATTTACTGTTATATAGAAAAGGAAAGGACTGTCCATAGGTGGTTTGAAATGACAAAGAATACACGAGTGCCAGTTGGGGGGCTCTTTCCAAAATTCTGGAAATTCACTGATTTCTACCAAACACTGTGGCCCGAGACCCAGCATCTGAGCATGGGAGACTATCACTCACAATCCTGCAGAGAGAGAGAGAGAAGAACCACTGGCTCAGTTGGGATCACATGACATTCAGTGTCACGTACTACTTACATTGCAAGACATTGCTCATTTATCAACTTAAAATGTTTAGAAATTAGAAATTTGCTCATCTTGTGGAACACTCGCAGAACAAGTTACTTGCAATCCAAGGTTTCACTGTATTGGTAATTTTTGACTTTTTTTTTTTGGTTAGCTTGGATAGAGATTTATCACTTTTATTGATCAAAGAACTAGCTTTTGGGTTTTATGGACTTTCTCTGTTTCCCTGTTTTCAATTTTATTGATTTCTTCTCTAACTTTTATTCTATCTGCTGTAGGTTATTATTGGTATCCTTACTCGTTTCCTGATGTGGAAGCTTGGTTTACGGATTCTGGATCATCTTTTTTAATACATGCATCAAATGCTACAAATTTCCCCTGAAATATAGCTTTTAACTTATCTTACCAAGTTTGATAACTGGAGTTTTTATTAAAAAAAAAAAATTCCCCTTGAGCATTCTTTGACTCAGTTTTGTTTTGTTTTTTTTTAGAAGTGTATATCTGGGAACTTTCCAGCTATCTTACTTCTAGTTTAATTCTGTTGTGGTCTGAGAGTGTGCTTTGTATGACTTTTATTATTTTACATGTGTTTTTTATGGCCCAAAATGTATTCAGTCCGTTGAGTGTAAAAGGCTGTATATTCTGCTCTTGGATGAACCAGGCTATAAATGCCAGTTACTTCCAGTTGATTGATGGTGCTGGTCAGTTCAACTATGTCCTGACTGATTTTCTGCCTGCTGGATCTATGGGTTTACTGATGGAGGGGGGTTAATCCTGGATTGGTCTCTTTACCCTTTTAGTTCTAATGGATTTGGCCTCCTTTAGTTTGATGCTCTGTCGTTAGGCATATACACATTAATGGTTGTTGTATCTTCTTGGAGAATCAGCCCTTTTATCATCACGTAATGCTCTTCCTCATCCTAGTTAATTTTCTTTGCTTTGAAGGTCTACATGTATCCAACTAATCAAGCGACTCCAGCCTTCTTTGGATTATTGTCAGCCTGGCATATTTTTCTACATCCCTTTCCTTTTAATCTATTTATAGTTGGTTTCTGGTAGATAACTTACAGTTGATCTCTTGTTTTTTTTTTTTTTTTTTTTTTTTTTGATCAACTGTTTCTTTAGTTGGTATATTTAGACCATTCGCATTTGAAATGATTATTGGTGTAGTCGGATTACTGTCTGCCATACTGGTAAGGATTTTTTTATCCACTGCATCAATTCTTTGAACAGTTTCCTCTTTTTGTTCTCCACTGGTTTTGTTTTTTAAGTTTAGATGTAAATTCCAGTTAACGTACAGCGTAATGCTAGTTTCAGGTGGACAGTTCAGTGATGCGACATTTCTGTACAATGCTCGGTGCTCGTCAAAGCACACACACCCCTTCATCCTTATCATGCATCACACCCATCCACCTCCCCACCTCCCCTCTGCTAACCATCCTTCATTGGTTTTAACCGAGCATTTTATATGACGACATTTCTGTTCCATCAGCCTGTCGATCGTACTTCTTTTTTGAAAAACTATTTTTTAATTTTATTTTTGAGAGCGAGCGAGCAGGTAGGGGCAGAGAGAGACACGCAGAATCCAAAGCAGGCTCCAGGCTCCGAGCTGTCAGCACAGAGCCCGATGTGGGGCTCGACCCCACAAACTGTGGGATCTTGACCTGAGCTGAAGTCGGACACCTAGCCGACTGAGCCACCCAGACGCCCCTCAATTGTACTTATAAAAAGTTTTTGTTAGTGGTTATCGAACAGTGTGTGGTATCTATTTACAAATAACTTAGGTCCACTTTCAAATAATGCTGTACGACTTCATGAGCAGTTCAGGTACTTTATAGCCATGTTCCCATTTTCTCAAGTCCCTTGTCACATTGCTGCCGTTCACTTCACCCATCCATAAGTTCTGGTCACGTAATGTGTGGTTACCATTGTATTGAAGAAAGTTATCTATTTAAAAAAAAATTTAAGTTATTTCTTTTGAGAGAGACAAAGACCATGCAAGTGGGGGAGGGGCAGAGAAAGAGGGAGAGAAAAAGTCCCAAGCAGGCTCCACATTGTCAACACAGAGCCTCATGCCGGGCTCTATCTCATGATCACAAGATCATCACCAGGGCCAAAATCAAGTCAAATGCTTAACCGACAGCCACCCAGGCACCCTGGAAGTTATCTGTTACATCAATAAAGAATAAGAAAAATATTTTATTCAACCTTCATTTATTCCTTCTCTTTATGTAGATGGGGGTTTCTGACCTCTATCATTTTCCTTTTTGAAGAAAGTTAGCATAATCTTGGAAGATAGGTCTGATGACAAATTCAGTTTTTCTTTGTCTAAGAAAGTATTTCTCCTTCACTTTTGTAGGATAATTTCACTGGATGCAGAATTCTAGGTTGGTGGTGTTTTTTTCCCCTAATACTATATGACTAGTTTCTTGCATGGCTTCTGAAGTCAAGTCCGATGTGAGTCTTCTCCTTGTTTCTCTCTAAGAAAGGAATTTTTCTTCCCTTTGGCTTCTTTGAAGATTTTTCTCTTTGCCTCTGATATTCTGCAGTTTTAATATAATATGCCTGGGTATAGATTTTTTTTTTAATGTTTATTTATTTTTGAGAGAGACAGAGACAGAATGTGAGTGGGTTAGGGGCAGAGAGAGAGGAAGACACAGAACCAGAGCAAGCTCCAGGCTCTGAGCTGTGAGCACAGAGCCTGACGCGGGGCTTGAACCTACAAGCTGTGAGATCATGACCTGAGCCAAAGTCAGACACTCAACCGATTGAGCCACCCAGGCGCCCCTGACTGGGTGTAGTGTTTTTGGTATTATTATTTTTTTGTGTGTGTTCTCTGCATCTCCCAGACCTGTGGTTTTTGTGTCTGTCATAAGTTTTGGAAAACTCTGGCATTATTTGAATATTTCTCCTTTTACTGGTCTCCTTCTGGTCCCCCCTTATATGTATTATGCCCTTTGTGATTGTCCCACGGTACTCGGATGTTCTCTTTTACTTAGTTTATGTATTTTTTTGGATTTCATGTTTGGAAGTTTCTGTGATGCCTCTTCAAGCTGGTTGATTCTTTCCTTGACCATGTTCGGTCTACTGAGGAGTTTGCCAAAGGCATTCTTCATTTCTGTGAAAATGCTTCTCATCTTTAACATTTCCCTTTGGTTTTTTATTTCCACCTCTCAGCTTCTGTTACCCATCTATTCTTGCATGTTTTCCACTTTGTCATTAGTACTGATATATTAATCAGTTATTAAAAATTTTTTTTAAAAAACGTTTATTTATTATTGAGAGACAGAGCATGAGCAGAGGAGGGGCAGAGAGAGAGGGAGACACAGAATCCGAAGCAGGCTCCAGGCGCCTAGCTGTCAGCACAGAGCCTGACGCGGGGCTTGAACCCACGAACCGTGAGATCATGACTTGAGCCGAAGTCGGGCGCTCAGCTGACTGAGCCACCCAGATGCCCCTCTTCTTCTTCTTCTTTATTGTATTTTATTTTATTTACTTTTGAGACAGAGACAGAGCATGAGCAGGGGAGGGGCAGAGAGAGGAGGAGACACAGAATCGCAAGCAGGCTCCAGGCTCTGAGCCATCAGCACAGAACCCGACGCGGGGCTTGATCTCACAAACCACGAGATCATGACCTGAGCCGAAGTCAGACGCTTTACTGACTGAGCCACCCAGGCGCCCCTTATCAGTTATTTTAGATTCCCAGTCTGAGAATATAGCAAAATCTCTGCCATATCCTTGGCCTATGTTGTCTCTTCAGACTTATTTCCTCTTTTATCACGCTTTGTTTTTTTTTCTTCTTGTAAGCTGGACATAATGTATGAGGTAATAGGAACCGAAGTATATTCAGTGTGAGGTTTCGGATACGTTTATCTGGCTGAAGTTACGCTGTGTTTCCTGGTAGCTGTAGCTGCGTGTCTCCTGTAATGTCCTTGTTTTCATCCGCGTTGTCTTTGGATTTCTCTAGAAACTCCTTCCTGAACCGAGGCGTGTCTTGGGGTTTTCTTACTCGCAAGCCAGGGTGATGCTGGGTCTCGGATGTGGGGGCAATGTTTTGGAGAGGAGAGTTGTTCTGTCTTCCTATGATCAACCTTCTGTTTTGTTTTGTGGACTCTGACCTTCGGAAAAAAAAATAATTTTTTTCTCTCCTAATGCAAGAAAGGACCACCGGGGGGGGAGGCGGGTTGAGTTGTGTAATCGCCTTCTCTTCTAATCTTTGAGTGCTTTCTTTCACAAGCTAGGGAGCATTCTTGAAGGAGTCCTCACTCGTTCGTGTGGAGGAAAATTGAGGCACATTTGGGGAGGGATGGGGGGAATTTTTCAGTCCTCTGAGCATTTCACCCCTGGCCCTAAAATTTCACTCTAAATTTAGGAGACCCCCCCCCCCCACCTCCTGCTCCCGTAGCTAACCAGGTCCACCTTCCTTAGAAGGCACTTCTAAAATGTCCACAACTTCTTGGGTTCTTCTGGAGGGCGGGACTTCCTGCGCTGCCCTGGAGTGTGGACCCACCAAAGCCAACCGGGCCTCCCGAGGCAGCGGTGCTGGGTGATGCCTTGTTGGGAACCTCGTGACACCCTGGACCAGAACCAGCCGGTCACGCTGCTCTCGGGTTCTTGACTTCAGATACGATGCGAGATCATCAATGTTTGTGTGTTAAACTGGCGACTAATGCAGCTATTCAGAGAATATCTATTATTCCTTAAGCATGTTCCTTAGCAGCCGTGCCCTCCCGCTCATCGCGCACACACACGTGCTGGGGCACACATGTTCCTCCGCTGGCTTCCAGAATATGTATTCCCATCTACGTGCTTAAATGTTATAATTTTGCCCATCTCATCACATGTTGGTGCTATTTAAGTGCCATTTCGAGCTGGCAGTCTGGAAAATTGCCTGGATAATCCAGGCCTTGATCTGTCTCCCTTTGGGGGTGGGGGTGGGGGAAAGCAGTCCTAGGCAAGTCTTCATAATGGGGTTCAGGGCTCTGTTCGCTGAGGTCAGAGACAGACTCTGGGAAGCAGCGGATGCGGGGGCCCCTGTGGGTCCTGGGCTCGGCCATGGCCTTTGCTTTCTTTACGGTCGGATCATCTCGTCCAGAGCAAAGCACGTCCACCAGGTAAGGGGAGGCAGGGCAGCATGGAGACCTACGTGAGCGAGGGCGGCATTTCTGGTGACTTTGCTCTGGTGTCTGGTGCCGGAGGCAGGATGGGGAGTGCGTTCCGGGCTGTCAGCGCACACTCAGTAACTCAGCGCTTATCGACCCCGCAACGTGCCTGCCCCTGCTGAAGGTGCTAAGCGCAGTGGTAAACACAGACTCCCGTACCTCCGGGAGCTCATGCTCTGGGGGCCCTGAGTTCAGGTCGGTCCTTGTGTCCTGGTCGGAGTCAACACATGCTTGCGGCGGAGAATCGTTAGGCGTCTGTCTTTCCTTGTAATCTCTCTTCTAACTCTGCGGAAGGAGAAATCCGTGAAGTCCTCGTAAGTTGTGTTTTGTAGAGACAGAACTTCCGAAACTCCGTATAAATTACAGGGGCGGAATACCCTGTGTTGTAGCTATGCCTCAGAGTACTAGCCCTGAAGTCATTTCATAACAGAGACAAAAATCGAGAAACCCCAAACCGAAGGATGTCCACGAAGTATCATTTGTTCATGGGGAAAAAAACAACACCACACGGATATTTAGATTCGGATGTTGGTGATTAAAGCTGGGCTGCAGAGGTAAGGAGTTCTTGTGGAAGGTGGGGTAGCCGAGGGGAGTGGGCTCCCATGGGTCATCTTAACAGGCCTGGGCACGGGCTGCGGCCCCACAGAGCTGGCTCCCCACGTCCCTGGCTCCCTGCGTCCCCACCTGTGGCAGGACAGCAGACTCGTGTGTCCGTTAGGGCCCCGTTGCAAGAAGCGGAAACCAAAAACCTACTTAAAAAGGTGGTGGTTGAGGGAGCAGGCCACTCGGATAGCAGTGAGGACTCGGAAGCCGTCGATGCAACCGGGCAAGGACTCTTGAGCAGCGGCGTGGCTACTGGCCGGACTCTAGAATACCTTTTCCTCCCTGCCAGCTGCCACCACAGTGGTCTCCTGAAACCCAGGAAGCTGGTCCCTGGAGACTAGGGTGCTGCTTCAGGAAACTCGGCCTTGCTCCAACCCGGCTCACCACCAAACACCTGCGGGTCCAGCATCCTTTTAGTGTAGGCGTCCACGGGGCAGTTCTGGCCAAGGAGGCGCGTTGATGTCTGCGTGGCCAGGGTGGCATGCAGGGATGCCAGGGAAACTTGCTTTTTTGAAGAATGTGATAGACCTTTGGGGGGCTGGCTCTTTCCCCTTCTCCCTACCTTGAGCATGAACGTGGTGGTTGGAGCCGCAGAAGCCATTTTTGACCTGTGAGGTTACAGCCAACAGGCTTTGGAAGAATCCTTAAAACTACTTCTTCCTGGACTGTCTACTCTGAACTTTTTGGAAGGAGAGACATTAGAAATAATATCTGTTATCTTAAGCCACTGTTGGTCCAGAAGGAGTTCTGGTCTGGGCAGCTGAAAGCACTCTAAATTTGCATAACATCTTTCCCCTCCCTAGCGCATTTTTTTCTCTCCTTCTCTCCTCTTTCTTTAGGAACGCCTTCTTCTGTCTGAGCTTGTGGGATGGGGTGGACGGTACCCAAAAGGCCACACTGACAGAAGACAGTGCTGAGGCATATTGGAGGACATTAATCTAGCCGATTAATGTCGGACATAGCCGAATGGGCCTTTTTTGGGTCTGTTTTGTTAAAAACTTTTTAAACTTCTTCAAATTTGGAGCTATAACTGACCTGTAACCTCGATTCCATGTGTACAACATAATGATTCAATATTTGTACACATTGCCAGGTGATCACCCATCCATCCCTATGGAAAGTTAGCTTTCAGGATTTACTGTGAACAACTCTCAAGCATGCTCTACAATATTCTTGTGGTCCCCCTGCCGTAGATGACGTCCGCGTGACTTCTAACTAGAAGTTTTTACCCTGTTGACCACTATCACTGGCTTTGTGCCCTGGCAACCACCATTCTGTTTCCTGTATCTGAGTTTTGTTTTGTTGATTTGTTTCTTAGATTCTACATCTAAGTGGAAGTGAAAGCATACAGTGTTTGTTTTCTGGCTGACTTCTTTCTCTTCCCGCCATTCCCTCCAGGTCCCTTCATGTTGTTGCAGATGGCAAGATCTCATTTTTTATGGCTGAGGAATATTCCATTGTGTGTATACACCGCATCTTTTCCCATTCATCCACTGACGGACACTTGGGTTGTGTCCCCACCTTGGGTATTGTGAATAAAGCCGCCGTGAACTTAGGGATGCATGCATCTTTTCAAATTAGCGGTTTTGTGTTCTTCAGATAAATACTCAGAATTGCTGGGTCTCATTCAGAAGGTTGCCTTTTCATGTTTTTGGTGGTTTCCTTTGCTGTGCAGGAGTTTTTAGTTTCATGTTAACAGAACCGTTTGTTTTTGTTTCTGTTGCCTTTGGGTTTGGAGTTGGACCGAAGTTAAGTGGCTCACCACCTATGTTTTCTTTCAGGCAGTTTTATGGCTTCAGGTACTCAAGTCTTTAATCCATTTTGAGTTAATTTCTGTGTATGATGTAAGGTAGGGTCTAGTTGCATTCTTTTGCACGTGGCTGTCCAGTTTTCCCAGCACCATTTGTTGGAGAGACCATCCTTTCCCAAATGTGCATTTTGACTTCTTTTTTCATAAATGGACTATGCGTGGGTTCATTTTGGGGGCACTATTCTGTTCCATTGACTGTGAGTCTGTTTTTATGCCAGTACCAAATTGGTTTGATTACTATAGCTTTGTCATATAGTTTGAAATCAGGGAGCACGATGTCTACAAATTTGTTCTTAAGATTGCTTTGGCTATTTGGGAGGTCTTTTGTGGTTCCGTACCAGTTTTAGGATGTTTTTCTATTGCTGTGAAAAATGCCATTAGAATTTTAATAGGGATTGCATTGAATTTATATGTTGCTTTGGGCAAGAGGGACATTTTAACAATATTCTTCCAATCCACGAGCATGGATTATCTTTTCATTTGTCGTCACTTTCTTTCATTAGTGTCTTAAAGTTTTCAGTGTATAGCTCTTTGGTCTTATTAAATTAATCCTTAAGTACGTTCTTTTTCTTTTTGATAAAATCATAAGTGGGATTTTTTTTTCTTAATTTCTCTTCCCCACAGTTTGCCAGTATATAGAAACACAAGCAAATTTTGTATATTGATTTGTACTCTGTACCTTGACTGGATTTGTTTATTTGAAGTGTTTTGGTAGAGTCTTTAGGGTTTTCTGTGTATGAAATCGTTTCCTTAAATAGTGACAGTTTTATTTCTTCCTTTCCACTTTGGATGCCTTTTCTTTCTTTCTCTTGCCTAATTACTCTGGCTTAGACTTCCAACACTATGTTGAATAAAAGTGGTCAGAGTGGGCATCCTTATCATGTTTCTATTCTTGGAAAACTTTTAAGTTTTTCACAACTGAGTAATGATGTTGGCTGTGGTCTTAACATATATGGTGTTCGTTATGTTGAGGTGCGTTTCCTCTCTACCCACTTTGTTGAAAGCTTTTATCATGAGTGGATGTTGTTTTGTCAAATGCTTTTCCTGCATCTGTTGAAATAATAGGACTTTTATCCTTATTTTGTGGACATGGTATATCATGTTGATTTTTGTGTATGTCGAACCGTCCTTGCATATCTGGAATAAATCCCATAGGATCGTGGTATATGATCCTTCTAATGTACTGTTAGGTTTGTTGTGCTAACATTTTGTTGAGATTTTTGTACCTACATTCATCAGGGATCCTGGCCTGTAATTTTCTTGGGGTGAGGGGTTGATGTCTTTGTCTGGTTTTGGTATGAGGGTAATGCCGCCTCCTAAAATGAGTTTGGAAGCAACGTTTCCTTTTCAGTTTTTGGAAGAGCTAGAGAAGGATAGGTATTAAATCTTTTTGAACATTTGGGAGAATTCACCAATGAAGCCATCTGATCCTGGACGTGTGTGTTGGGAGTTTATGATTACTGTCGATTGATCTATTCAGATTTCTAACTACTTCATGCTTCAGTCTTAGAAGATTGTATGTTTCTGTGAATTTATCCATTTCTTCTAGGTTGTTCATTTATTGGCATATAATTGTTCACAATAGTCTGTTAGGATCCTTTGTATTTCTGTGGTGTTGGTTGTAACTTCTTTCATTTCTGATTTTGAGTGCTCTTTTTTTCTTGGTGAGTCTAGCTAAAGATTTGTCGATTTTGTTTATCTTTTCAAAGAACCGGCTCTTAGTTTCGCTGTTCTTTTCTTTCTAGTCTCTGTTTCGTTTATTTCTGCTCTCATTTCCTTCCTTCTAGCTTTGGGCTTTGTTCTTCTTTTCATAATTTCTCTAGATATAAAGCTAGATGGAGATTTTTCTTGTTTCTTGAGGTAGGCCTGCATTACTCTGAACTTCCCTCTTTTAGAAACACTTCTGCTGTATCCCATAGATTCTGGAATGTTGTATATCTCTTTTCATTTGTCTCAAGGGTTGTTTTGTTTTGTTTTAAATTTCCCCTTTGATTTATTTGTTGACCCAGTAGCATGTTGTTTGATTTCCACGTATTTGTGATTTTTACACTTTTCTTCTTGTAACAGATTGCTGGTTTCATACCAATATGGCTGAAAAATATATTTGATACAATTTCAATCTTAAATTTATTAAGACTGGTTTTATGGCCTTACATGCAATCCATCCTGGAAAATGTTCCATGTACACTTGAACAATGTATATTCTGCTTTTGGATGGACCATTCTGTGTATATCTATTAAATCCATCTGGTCTAATGTCATTTGAGGCTGATGTTTCTCTACTGATTTTTTGTCTGGATGATGTTATCTGTTGACGCAAAGAGGGTATTAAGGTCCCTGCTATTACTGTATTGCTGTCAATATCCCTCTTCAGGTCTGTTTACATTTCCTTTATATATTTTGGTGCTCCTGTTAGGTGTATATATATTTACAAATGTTATGTCTTCTTGTTTGACCCCTTTCTCACTCTGTAATGCTGGATGTGCCTTTTGTAGCCCACAAGCTCCATGCAATGTATCAGTCAACCCTAATGCTACAGGGTTGTAGCTACAGGGAATTAGCATTTCCTAATTTATATTTTCTGAATACAAATACCATCCCAACTGTGACACTGTTTCTCTGGGCATCTGGGTAGAACCACATGAAGTGGCTAATACTTGGGCGTGTTAACTGCAAAGAGTAAGTTCACATGGTACCACCTCGGATGCGTAGCCTTGGAGGGTATTAGAATATTCTGAACCTCAATGAAGTGGGCCGTTACCTTTACCAAGTTGATGGTTAAAAGTGATCCTGGTCTGTTTTCTCTTTTGAGGCCATCTTTGGCTATCCCTTTGGGCCGTGTGAAAGGTTCAGGCTCACACTCCAAAGGAACTAACCGTTAGCCCTTCCAGGCCACATCTTTCCCATGCTTTCACCCCAACTCAATCTGAAGCTAAGTTTTACAGGAGGCTGAAGTAAACTACTTCGTGCTCAGGGATTTATGCCGAATATACCTAAGTAAACTGTGGATACAGTGGTAGGGGGTGGAATAGTGTTGCATGGGATTTTATCTTGGAACATTCCTCAGTGGGTTCCACAGAAGGAGTTTATACAGGAAGTAGATCCCTCTGTGAATGCAGCAGATGACCAAAAAAAAAAAAAAAAAAAAAGACTTTGATGTTAGTAATCGCAACTCTGTCCACCGGACATTTATCATGCAACATGAGTATATCTGTTCTCTAGGTCTTTTTCTTTTATTATTAAAATTTTTTTTAATGTTTATTCATTTTTGACAGCGAGCATGAGTGGGGGAGGGGCAGAGAAAGAGGGAGACACAGATTCCAAAGCAGGCTCCGGGCTCTGAGCTGTCAGAACAGAGCCCAGTGCAAGGCTCAAACTCGCCAACCACAAGATCACAGCCTGAGCCGAACGCTCAACAGACTGAGCCATCCAGGCGCCCCTGTTCTCTAGGTCTTTATTGGCCCCAGGTCAATGGGAAGAGTGAGAAATTAGCATGATCCTTAACCTAGATCTTTCTCCAGTTGTGTTTCTGGGCCTCTGTGCTGTCCGGATCCTTCCATCTTTCTGGCAGATTGTTAATGGCGCAAGTGTTCCCTCCAGTTGAGATTTTCTTCCTTTGCTCGTGCTGCCCGTGTATCTGACCGTTAAAAAGGCACCCACGGAAGATTACCAGATGTTTCATTTCAATTAACACTGCCAGGTTGGCTGAGAACAAAATGTTACTATTTTCACTTATAGACATTCCCAGTGGGAATTAACACTGTTGAAAAAGGTTAATCTCCTCTCCAGCTAGAGGGGTTGGGAGGAAAGGCGCAGCATTAGCTGGAAGTTGGAGACAAGTAAAAATTCGGAAGCCATTATTTAGCTTCTTCGTTAATTGCTGACCCAGAGGAGTCTGTTCCAGTGACCAGACTCCTTGGGGTAGGTGTTCATCTGTGTTGCTCAGCATTGTATCCCCTGTGCCTGGCACGGAGCCTGCCACATAGGAGATAGGAAGTTGATTAGATGGATGAATGAATGAATGAATGAATGAATGAATGAATGAAATGATTATGTGATCTCAAAATTCTATGACCCACCCTGAGAACGTCCCTGTGTTTTGCAGAGACGGGTCTGTAAAACAAAAAACAGCCTTTCCTATTCTCAAAAAATCCTTGTCCACACACATTTCTGTAAGTTCCCAGTAGGCTTTTGGGATAATCAGTCAGTGTCTGGTTCCATCCTCTTCCCTGGGCTTGCCAAGGATAGTGCCAGGTGTGAAAAGGGAACGTTAGTAGATTCCTCAGTTCCTCGTGGTGTCGTCCCTCCTCCCTCCAGGAAGGTCCCATAGAAGCTTACTGATGAGTGCACCTGCCTTCTGAACTTGTCTTAGGCTCCAGGCTGACAAAGACTCTCCCTGACCAGACTTGAGTCAGGTTCCTCTAAGCCCTCTGCTGCAGTAGGCTTTGACCTTGGGCTTCATTGTCTGTCCTTGTCAGACCTGCATCACCCAGTTTTGACAAGAATCCTACTAAGTCCAGGGGCACCTGGGTGGCTCAGTGGGCTGAGTGTCCGACTTTGGCTCAGGTCATGATCTCGCGTTCGAGTCCTGCGTCGGGCTCTGTGCTGACAGCTCAGAGTCTGGACCTGCTTCGGATTCTATGTCTCCCCCTCTCTCTCTGCCCTTCCCCTGCTCATGCTCTGTCTCTCCCTCTCTCTCTCAAAAATAAACATTAAAAAAATTAAAAAAAAAAAAAAAGGATCCTATTAAGTCCATCTGAAAAGAATTCCCCACCCTTGATATCTGCTCATTCTGGGATGCCTTCATCAAGAATCCTGTCAAGTCCGTCTAGCCAGAATCTCCCCTGGTGTTTCCTGAATTTTCCACCCTCTGATTCCCACCCTGCTCCTTGGTTATAAATCCCCCCATCTTGTCCATGCTGTATTAGGAACTGAGCCAGTTCTATACTGAGATCTCTTTCTCCTATTCCAGTAGTTCTAAATAAGGTCTGCTTTTATTCCTTTGAGAACAGTCTGGCACTGGTTTTTTTCTTCCTTTCTTTTCTTTTCTTTTTCTTTTTTTGTTGTTGTTGTTGACATTCATGGTGCTGTGACTTGAATAGGCTTGGATTCATTATTGGACCCCAGGACCTCTCACTCGAGCCCTACCTGCATACCTTTGAAGCATCGCCTTTATTCCTGTCTGATTGATCAGCGGTTCGTTGGTGAGTCTAGCTTCTGAGCCAGTGCTCCAGATGACAGCCCATTGACAAATTTCGATTCTTCGGATTCGGAGTGTAGTCAAGAAGCTGTGTTAAAGGGCCTAGTCTCCTTTGTCTGCAAGGCACCTACCAGGATGTCTTTCTTACTGACGCTCTATTTTGAATAGAGATTCACTCCCTGACGCCTGAGCTTTGTTCTTTGCTTTGAATGGGAAATTCACTTTCTGACTCCTTGGGCTGGAGAATTCTTCCTGGCTCTTTGTTTTGAGTGGGAACTTACTTTCTGACTTCCCGGGTTAGGAAATTCCTCCTGGATATTTGTCAAGTGAGAATTTATTCTGTGACTCCTGTGGACATCCCCCCACCCCCCGCCCCGCCTTGGATCTCCGTGAGCTCTGTTTTCTCTTTTTGATCCTGCTTTTCCTGCGAGAGCCTCTCAGTTGACTGAAGCTCTCTTCTCGCACCTGCTGACTATGTGTTCTGCTAACTCTGCTTGCTTTCTTGCTGGCTTGATTTTACTGAGGATAGCATGGTACTTCAGTGGCTTCCTTGAGAAACTTACGATTCCCCCCAAGCTGGTTCCCCTAAGACCTCTCCCTTCCCATTGTGTCCACTCCTTTCTCCTTCATTTCCTTCAGCTCCTCTGAACCCTTCCATCTGTCCCCTTACAAGCCCCTACCTCCTGCCTCCTCTGTCCAACCCTACTTGGACCTTTGCTCCCATCACTCTGCAGGTGCTTGAACTTTGTGCTCCCTGTCCCCACGAGGACCCTCCAGGGATTCTGGGGCCCCCTAAAAGCAATTGCATGAGGTAGAAAAGAAAAGGCCGACTGGAAACAGGCTGGATATTTTATCCACTCAGACTTTGGAGACATCCAGACGGTTGCTTGGGGTCCCCTCGGTCTCTCTCTCCTAAACTGTAGCCCAGAGCCTCTGTAAGATGACTTATCAGGGCAAAAGAAAATTTTAATCTCCTCTGCAAATATTGGCAGAAATAGTTAGGCCTCACGCTGAGTAGGTAATCTTAAGTTACTCCATCTGTCAGACCATTTGGATAAAAACAAAGAGCAGAGCTATAAGCCAGTGAGGTTTCTGTATTACTGTATTTACCTGACTCATGGCTAAAATTTTAGAATGAAAGGTAGAAGTTTGTTTGCATCTGGCTGTGTGTTCGTACCTATGTGTACATATGTTACGCATATGTGGTATTTTTCTACTTCTGGATGGTATTACCAAGTCAGTTTATAAAATCCTGTAAAGGAGCTCTACTCAAATCAGCTTAGCAATAAACGAGTATTTGTATGACTCTTTCCAAAACTTCCAGAAATACAAAAACTACCCTGGATGCTTCTCAGGTACGTGAGATTTGAGCAAATCTTTGGCGACCAGTTTCATCACTGATTCCATAAAAGCAGCTATGTCTGAGTTATCAGCAGTGAGTATCGAATGGGCATACATTTTTATTCTGCGTGGATATACTAATAAAATAAGGTAGTATTTACTGGATGTTTAAGATTATAAAAATTATAAATTCAATTTAAAAACAAACGTACGGGTAGAAAAGCCGCAGTCAAAGCACCCTGCTTGGTATTCATTACTTTATCAACCGCAGCAACAAAACAAGTGTTTGGCTTTTTTAAGTGTTTTGCTTTATTTTGCTTTTGTGAGGCTTCCCTAACATGCATATTCTGTACAGATACTTAAGAGGGAAATCACTTGAGACCACGGCTGCTTTCGTTTACCGGTACGTCTTCCTAAACACCATTCCTAAAATCTTTTGGTAACTTACAACCTTAAAATTATGCTAAGTTAAGTAATAGTCATTAAATATTTCCATCATTTCTAAGATGAACAGCTGAGACATTTATTACTGAACATAAATTTAGATACTGTCGGCTCCTTAATTTTGCATGGTCTAGAGAAGCAAAACGTGAGGCTGTTAAACACTGAAAAATGAGGAAGCATGTACCTACAGACTTGAGATGGTATATCCATAAAACATGCTATAATGCTGATATGTGACAATTCACAATGGTCTACTTCCTAGTTTTCTCTAAAATTTACTATTCGTTGGGGCGCCTGGGTGGCTCAGTCGGTTGAGTGTTCAACTTTGACCTTTGGCTCAGGTTGTGCTCTCACAGTTCATGAGTTTGAGCCCCACGTCGGGCTCTGTGCGGACAGCTCAGAGCCTGGAGCCTGCTTCGGATTCTGTATCTCCCTTTCTCTCTGCCTCACCCCTGCTTGCAGTCTCAGTCTCTCTCTCTCTCTCTCTCTCTCTCTCAAAAATAAACATTAAAAAAACAGTTAATGGCTAAAGAATTATAATCAATATATGAAAACAAAACTACCAAAAATAAGGGAAAGAACCTTTTGGGCAACATGCATAAGAAAAATGGGATGTGGGAAATAATCTCTTTGCAAAGGGAAATTGGCAAGGTGTAAAGGACGTGTTTTCATTAAAGGAAAACGAGACTAATTTTGTCTCAAGGTTAAGCGACTGGTTCAGAATGAGAAAGAAGAAAAATACAGGGAGAACCCTCTCACTGGATATAGCAAGTTGTAGAAGGTTTTGAGGAAAAGTAATTTCATATGGGGTTAAGCTGGTGGAGATTGGATGGATTTATTTATAAGGTTATAAAAAGAGTTCAAACATAATTGATCCCAAACTAGAATTTGACTGTCTCTCTGTTAAAATAACAAAATGTTCTTACATTATTGGCCTGTTCTTAGTAGATTGTAAGAGGTTTTTCTTTACTTCTTAAGTAATTCACCTTGGAAACAAAGATTCTAGGTCTTATCAGACCAACTTCCTGTGCTAACGTTAACCTTATGGTGCATGTTCTTGATTATGTAGGAACACCAAGTCTTATCACTTCTTAGAGCTAAGGTTTTTTTACACTTTTGACAATTTTGCTTTCCCCAAATCAAATCCTAAATGAAATCTTCTTGGCTTCAAACTGGCTTTGAGATTTCCCAGAGGTACATTTGAAAATCACAATGGATTTGTTCTCGTACCTTGTAAAAAGAGCTGTTCATCTCATTTGGTTTTCTTGATATGTTGGATGGCCTGGAAAGACGTTGTCAAATAAGAAAGAGATTAACTTTCCATAGGTTATATTTGTATGTGTAAATATTAATGTTTCAGACATTGTAAGAAGTTGCTAGAAATTGGTCAGTACTCTATCCATGATATATCCAACAGAATGTTATCAACCATATTCTAGTAATTATTTTAAAATGTGTGTCACAGAAACAACCAGATATTCTTATCCATGGCTATTTCAAGTCCATGTTATTCACAGATGTCTTTTATTTCACTCTGATTCTTCCCTGAAAGCATTCGCAGTTAGCTGCAGGTCAGAATGCTTGGTCTTCTCAGACCCATGGAAAGGACTGTGGCAGACATTCTGGGCTTCCAGGCTTCTGATGGCATTGCTTAGATAACATTGAGACCACGCTACTGGACTGCGTAAAGATTTCCAGAACTCTGAGAAGCTGACGGGTTCATAAAACTGGCAGCCCAGGATAAGGCAGAACAAGAATTAATTACCTAGGACTGAATGGACGAATGGAAGACAATGGTGTGTTCAGTTTGGAACCTGAGCAGGGAGGGTCAGAGAGAGAGGGAGACAACAGAATCTGAAGCAGGCTCCAGGCTCCGAGCCATCAGCACGGAGCCCAGTGCAGGGCTCGAACTCACAAACCCAAGGTCACGACCTCAGCTGAAGTTGGACACTTCACCAACTGAGCCACCCAGGCACCCCTGGAGCCTTGCTAGATTTTTAATTGGAAACATCTGTTTGCAAGATGTTAGAACCCCCTTTCTCTTTTTCCGAAGTTACCTAGACCTCTAACAATCAGACTATAATTTTGTAAACAAAAATGAAACCTTTGTCTCATGTCTCTACCTGTTCCCTCCAGACCTTGGAAAACCTTACTGAGTATTCTTATTTTCATGGCCATGTTTTCTGCAAAAATTCACTAAGAATATGTTCTGTTTATAACAGGATGTGATTGGTGACACTGGTTATGTGAAGGCTTGGGCTACAATGTCATATTTGAAAATGGCACATAGAATCCGATATGACCACATAGTATGAAGGGACTAAGGTTGACGTTATGGAACCAGTGCCCACAGAGGCCTCTTGGAAAGATCAGCTTGGTATCTGGCTTATAGGCTTTCCAGCCTCACCACCTGAGTGAGGAAGGTCACTTCCTGTTAAGCTCAACAAGCTTAGGATAGTTTGAGGATCTTGAAGGGAGGAATTTATCCGTATCTATAGGTACTGAAAATGAATTCAGGTGGTGAGTTGTTGGCTCAGGTACCTAGACCTGAGGCTTTTGAAAGTCTGAGAGTCCTTATGGAAAGTTCTAGCAAAGCAACTCGCACAACCTCATATGAGGTCAGTGTCAATTGCTGCATTTATGTAAATAAGAGACCAGACCTAATGAACCCAGACTTATTTTATAAGCGGGAAATCAAAAAGGGAGGTAACTATAGAGAAATTTTCTGTTTTAATAGAAAACTGTAATCTACTTGCATGGATTATTAGGTTCTAGCCCTGTTCATTGTCTTTGGGGCTTTATCTGTGAAATGGACTGGAGCCAGTTTCCACATTTTTCCAGCCCTCACCAAATTCTCAGTTCTTTGAGTTTTCTCCAATATCTGCCTCCAACTCTCCAAACCCACGTTGCCATGTTTTCTTCCACTCTCCTGACCTGGATCCACTGAGAGCCAGAACCTGACCCCTGGGGGATGCTTACTGGGGCTAAGGAAGGGTCTACAAGCTGATGCTGGATGTATCATCCAGCAGATATTTTCTACCAGGTCCCCGCAGAGCGTTCAGCTGGCCCCCAATGAGCAAAAGGCAACTGAACAAGAATGGCCTTACGTTGTTCACAGGAAGAGTGTCTGGTCTTCTCGAATGACAGGAGGGACTGGCAGTCTCCTTGAGCAGACTTGAGTCAGGCTTCTCTAAGCCCTCTTCTCCACTAGGCTTTGGCTTTGGGCTTCAGGGTCAGTCCTTGTAGAGCCTGCAATCCACCCAATTCTGGAAGGAATCTTGTCAAGTCAGTTCAGAGAGGCTCCCTTAGCCTTGATGTCTGACCGGAATCTTCCTCTTCTACCCTTGGTATGTATGCGATCTCCCTGGCCTGCCTTCAGCAAGATTCCTGTCAGGTCGGTTGCACCAGAATCCCTCCTACTTCTGGTGTTTCTGCTCGGTAATTTTCCACCCCCTCACTGCTACCCTGCCCCTTGGCTGTAAATCTCCCTCATTCGTGCTGCGTTCAGAATTGAGCCCGCTTCTGGACCGAGCTCTCTTTCCCCTATTCCAATAATTCTGAATAAGGTCTATTTTCTGCTTTAATGACTGTCAGGGTCTGCTTTCTCCTTGACGGGGGGGAACTTCTGTGTCTTGTCTTTCTCATTTGGAAACAAAGATCACAAGTTAAGCTAAATTTCTAGGTCCGTCTTCGTAACCAGATCGAGCCACCAGATTCACTTTGCTGGGACAATTCCAGCGATGAGGGAGGCAGCTCAGAGTGAATGACCAGGATACACATCCAACGTGTTCTTCTTTGTCTTCAGTTGGTCTTTATCATCGTACCAGGAGTCTCTGAGGTTCTACATAATGTAGCGCATATTCAATACAAACTGGGAGACGGGGGGCTCATTGTCATCACTTAGGGATCCAGGCTGATGGTGGTGCCACCGTGTAGCTGCACCAGAGTGCATCTGGTAGACTTTCCCATGGGAGTGGGAGAGAATTCCTGGAGATCTCACACCTCCTCTTGAATATGCCTGCAAGGAGGTGACACGAGACCCTTCTCATGGTCACTGAACTAGTAACAGGGTCCTGACTTCTGGCAAGAGGACTCAGAAGTCTGCTCTTCCAACAGGAGTGCAAGATCTAGGTGAGCATCGTATCATCTCTGATAGTCTTCTTAGAGGAAACGTTTTATCTTCCCACTAAACTCATCTTCCTAGAGCACGCTTGCCCTGGAATCCTCTATCACGTGGCTTAGCGGGAGGGAGGCTGCATAGGGGAGATGCTTTAGAGGAGAAACTAAAATGCATTAAGGTTTGCAAAATTACATCTGTTTAAATAGACTAAACCAATTACGTTTGTTTAAATAGAATAGGTAGGGTCGTACCTGTTTTTCTTCTTCGTATTCAAAATATAAAATTATGGAGCCGTAGCGTGAATGGAAAGTATGTGGTTAAGTCGGGAGATAAGGGACGTGTTTGGCCTCCCTTTGCTATCAACAAGCCACCTGCCTGGCTGTCTTGGTCCGTCTACCCACTCTCTTCCCACTCGCTGGGGAGGCTCGTGGGACCTGGCCCAGAAGAAAACCAGGCAGCAGCTCTTTCTGAGCCCCTGGGAAATCTTTGTGGGCTCCAGTGGCCGCTCTCTATGTCACCTGACCTAGTTTCTGGAGTCTTCTGTTTTCATTACATCGTGCTATGCTTTTCACCTGTGCTTCTAAGTGGCCTCCTTGGCATGGTTTCAGCAGGTTTCTTGTTCAAACCCTGGATTTATCCAGAATTCTTCCTTTACCGACTCCATTCTCTGGAAACTGGGACCAACGTGCCTGTGCTATTCTTAGCTGGGACTCCACCCCCCCACCCCCGCCCATCCCAGCATCGTTTGCTCTTTTGGGAGAGGAGTTACACGTTGAAATCCACTCCCACTAAGCACCAACTAACAGCATGACAGTGTGCCGGCTGCTCTACAGAAAAACAGCAGCAACAATAATATACTAATAGCTTAGCGTAATACATATTTACTGCATACTAGTCAGCGGGCGAACACCCTATATGCACAGCCTTCAGACAAGCAGTCAGATGCTGCAGGATCCTGTATTCCATGCTGAGATGTCTGGCTTTTATCATCAGTGCCCGGCGATCTTATACGGACTTGAAGCAAAGGTAACATGAGGAGTCGGCGTGTGTGCTATGTTTTTGATGACACGGGAGCACTGTTCTGATCAACAGCTGTCCGACAGTGTTCCAGGGGCTGCTGGACGTGAAGAATATTTTCCTTGGACTTTGTGCCCCAGACAGCCCGGCTCCCCTACTCGTCAGGTTTGTAATTTTTTTTTTTTAAGTTTATTTATTTCGAGGAAGAGATCATGCAGGCTCGGGGCAGAGAGAGAAGGAGAGAGAGAAACCCGAGCAGGCTGTGCGCTGTCAGCGTGGAGCCCTACGCAGGGCTCGAACTCTCAGGCCGTGAGATGGTGACCTGAGCTGAAACCAAGGGTCAGACTGAACCACCCAGGCGCCCTGCAGGCTTGCATTTTATTAGAGCAGATCTGGGGCTGTGCTCTTATGGAGTAGAGCAACCCCAGACCTGTTCTGCCTTTCTGCTTCTATTACTTGTGACCTGGAAATCCAACTTAGCAGGACTTCAGTGAAATTCCATAGAAATCGTTGAGTAAAAGAAGAATAAATTCCATCAAGTGGGACATAGAAAAGCTTCTACTGGTCGAGTTCTACTTTTCCCCCCTACAACAAAGTTTTATTACATCCTGGTTGTTCCCTATTTTTTTTGAACAATAGAAAAACTCAACATGACCCCTGAGTAAGAGATACTGGGGCCACGAAAAATACTGAGCAAATGCTAGGAGGCATTTTACTTCCGTTATACATTAAGCAGCTCGACAGATAGGAAAGGAAATTCAAAGGAAACAGCACTAGCCCGCGGGCACGAAGGGTAACTGATTTCAGAGCTGCTCCTTCCGGCTGTGACTTCCGTGACTTTGCTTCCCAGTGACTTTGTCCTGCGGGAGCAGACCTTTGGCTCCACTTCTGGGGCTTGGACAGCCCCTAGTTTGGCCAGTGTTGGCTTCGGTGTGGACCCCCCAGTACACGAACCCGATCTTATTTGAGGAACCAGGCAAAGTCCTGCACGTACAGATCCCAGTGTCTCTCACAAAGGGCTGTTTCTCCTCACACCTGCCTCCATGGGAATCCTGCTGTTTCCCCAGGACAGTCTTGGGGTGAGCTCCCCCCGAGTAACCCAGCCTCAGCTGCTTTCTCACCAAGGCTGTAGTTGACCCAGAGCTCCGCAATGTTCTTGGAGGAATCCCAACCTGCACAGGTGTGTGTTGGGCGGGGGATCCCCCCTGACCTTGGAGAAAACCTTGTCACCTGCCCCCCCCCCCATAACGTTGTTCATCCCCTCCTTGCTCTGGATGCTGCAGGAGAGGTGGCCCCTTGGGCATGGGGAGCACAGAGGTGTGGGGGCTGTTCTGTAGAAGCTTCTCCAACGCTGTGATCAAGATCAACGAGCATTATTGCCTTAGGAAAATAAACACGTTCCCACTCGTGTCTGTAAGAGAAGGAAAGGGATAAAATAACCTTCGCCTGAAATGTGAACAGGAAAAAAAAAATTGAGAAATTCAGTGTTGTTTTCTGCAATTTCTTGTCTTTCCCCCCTGCGGCCTGTTCCTCCTGTCCCCGCGTCCCCTGCCTCACTTGCCCCTATACATCCCTCATCTTCCAACCTGTCTGAGCAAAGGCTCCCACGCCCAAAGCAGTGGCTGGTCCCTGCTCTGGGCCTGGGGCCGTGCTGGCAGCAGAGTGAGAGGGTGGGGTACAGAAGGCTCCGTGCTTGGACCCCTCTCCCCGCACTTGCAGCCGAGGCTCACCTCTTAGACCTGAGGCTCTCTGAGACTCCCCAGGGTTTTATATGCACGGTAGTTTCCAGCCTGCCTCCAGGGCCGACAGACAGAGCCCCTGGTGGAAGGCAGGTGGGGCCTGGCCAGGAAAGAAAGCACTGGGGTTATTTATTAGGTATGGAGGCTGCCAGGGAGTCACCCCCGTGACCTGGTTGCCGGCAGGGAGGGGCCCAATCATCCCTTGGAGGTGGGGGGCTCCCCCGTGTTCTCTCTAAGGGCCTCTGCTAACGCCTTCTGAGCTCCGGCCTCCCGGGCTGTGTGTGCAAGGCCTCTCCCTTTCGTCTTTGTGCGAAGTAGACTTCTGTTCGTAGGACTTGCTCTCCGATGAAGACCCCACAAACCCTCCCCTTTCCCATCAATGCAAAACATGCCCGCACTTGGCTGTGGAGACGCAGGCAAGTGGCAGACGCCGCCTCTGGGTTCCCGGGGAAGCGCCCTGACCTCTCTCAGGTGCCTCTCCGCCTTCCCCCTTTCTTCTTATGACCTGACCTCCCAGAGCCTCCTCCTGCGGGGCCCTCGGATGTCGGCACGTGGCCGACGGTGGTATGTTCCCTGCCGCCTCCAGCCGCTCGGGGTGAGCCCCGCCGTCCGTCTGTGGCGATGCTGCCTCAGCGTTCGCTCGGGGGGTGTGCTCCCCGCGTGCAGTTCTCACACACCCCTCCCCTGCCAGGCGGTGTGGAGGTTTGGCAGATGAGAGGGTGGCTTTTCCGAGGGGCTGTGGATGTCCAGGGACTGCCCCTCTCCCTGGAGCTAAACGTCATGTATTGGGATTGCGACGACGGGCTTCGTTACCGTATGTGTCTTCGATGAAATGCAGACTCGCTGTCCTGGGATCCAGGGCCAGCCACGAGGCTTTCCCGGTCCACTGCTGTTGTCCTGTTCCCTCCACGAACCTCCTTCGTGTCCTGATCCGGGCTCTGTAAACCGAAGGAGCTTTCAGACCCAGCCCTGCTTCTCGAAAGCCCCTGGGTTGGGTTCATCTCTTAGGCCACGTGCCTCGTGATGGGAGGCACTCCTGATGGGAGAGGCCACTCCCGTCTTCTAGACACCACGGAGTGGTGAAGGGCGAAGATTACGGAATCAGACAAACGGGGAGTCCATCCAGGTTCTGGGCTGTCGTTTTCCAAATGTGAACACGTAAGCATGCAGACTTTGTGAATCTCTTTGTCACTCGCGCGTGAAACGGCGATACAACCACGCACCTTGCTGGGGGTTCTCGTGGCCTAGTCCTTGGCGTGGTGCTTTGCACAGAATGAGCATTTGACAACCAGTGGCATTGTGACGTTTTATGGAATCCCAGGATTCCGTCTCATGGTACAGATATTTGTGTATTCCTCTAAACACGGGCACGGAACCTTATCAAAGATTCTATTTTATCTTTCTCTGGATCCTGTCCACCGCTCACCGCTTTGCTTCACGTATACTGGTGACTCGGTGGATGTTTGTTGAATTAAACAAGCAGGGATGCAAAGTTGTGTAGGGTTTTTAAAAAGTGAAGAGACGCGGGAAAAGAAGGAAAATGCCCACTTTGATCAAGCACTTTGCCATGCTTCTTCCCATGGAATTAAAGATTCTTTCCAGAGAATCTAGCAAATGCCTGGTACTCAGAATTCCTTATTGTGAGTGAAATTGCCATGTAGTTTGTGAAAAGCACCCGCAAAGAAATAAGGTTCTTCTCCTCTCCCCTTACTTGGAAGATTTAGAATTATGTCACTAGATGGGACCAAGCAAGGCAGACACACTCAGGGGAGGGAATACTTAGGGAAGTGGGGGGCGGCCCAGAGCGATGCAGGGGGCAGCGAAGGGGGTTGGGGGTAGGGCAGGGAGTAGGAGCCAGTTCCGGGTCTGGGAGGTGGAGCAGGGCGAGGAGACCACCTTGCAGGGGAGGAGGCAGTGGGGGAGGGAGGCTGCTTGCTTGCAAGGGAACTGATCTAATAAAACAATAAGGATGATGGGCATCTGGTTTCTTGCTGTCAAAAAGGAGAGTTCGATGTAGAAGTGGAGAAGCCCTGAATTACCCCGTGGTGTTCGATGAGAATTCACGGTAATGCGGTGAATTTGTGGTCTTTGGTGCGTGTGTCCAACAGGTTTCCAGTAAGAGTGCCTGGAAGCAGATCCCGCCTTGCCTCCTAGATGCTGTTTGTCACGAAGAGGAACTGCTGATCCTTGGAGGAATATTCTGGGTCTCAGGCAGGGAAAGCGTAAGAGGAACCTGAACTGGTATCTTGTGCCGGAAAGGAAGGAAATGACCCAAGGATGATGGAGACGTGTCAAACGGACGCCAGAGCCAGATCGAAGGGGGTCCCACTGACCACGTCGGGAGTAATTTGAGGGTCCGTGTAAATAACGGAAGTAATTACAGCTCATTAGATAAGAGTAAACAAGGAATCTAAAATGATATAGATGAAGAAATATGTTTGAAGAGCAGGATATTGATAGTTTCAAACCACATCCTTGTAAAATATTAATTTAAAAGAGAGAGTGATTTTGAAGTAGAGAACCATGATTTATACCGATCGAGTGTCCTCAGGTACTGCATCATTCAGAATCCCATGCTGGTCGATAGCATTTAGTGAAGGAATATAGCATTACCCTGTCCTGCCAGAGACGTGACCTGAGTCTACTCACTAGAAGACATTAAACTTTCAGGATATTCAACAAAATAACTGGCCTGTAACCTTTGGGAGCGTCCAGGTTATGAAAGACAAAGACGGACCAAAGAACTGTTCTAGAAAAAAGGAGGCTAACGAGCCATTCCCGTAATTGTGAAGCTTGACTCTGCAGTGGGTTGTTTTTGAGAACATGACTGGAACTCTTGGCAAAACATTGAATGGGATCTGAGGATCTGAGAATTAGTTGATGGTGAATCAGTGTTAATCTCCTTATTGGGATGATGGTTTTGTGGGGGAGTGTCCTTGTTTCTGGGGAGTACTGGAGTATTTGAAGGCGATGAACTGTGTATCAACAACCTCATGAGTTCTGGTTCTTCGTACTGCACTTGGAACTTCTCTGTAAATTTGCGGAGATAAAAGTGTTAAAAATTTGAGGAGGTGGTACTCAGTCTTGCCTGGGACAATGATTGAGCCATAGTCAATGGGAAAGTATGATGGATGATTTGGGTCATGGAAAGCAGGGACTATTTACACATTTTCTAGATGACCCTGTATATCGGGTGATCGGTCACTCTGCAGAGACCAGCCTTTTGTGGAAAGTAACGTTCTTGATCAGGTGGAAGGAACGGTAAGGGGAGAGGTAAGGCAAGGGAGGGGTTTGATTCTCCTATTCTTTGATACAATAAGTCTTTCTTGTGGTCTTGGGGGAAAGCATTTGAGGATGGGGAAGACCCGAGAAGGAATAGGGTATTCTCCAGTCTAAGAAGAGGAAGCATTGGAATTGTGGAAAACTGAGCTCTGGGTCTCAATTTCGCTTTTTGCCGGTACAGTGTTTAGGTGAGACGCCATAGTTCCTGATTCAGTGTCTCTAATTTTGTTATGTAAGGCAATGCTCACTGAAGTATTTAAGAATAAAGAGGCATGATGTCTCCAACTTACTTTCAACTAATTGAGAGTTAGAGATGACGATGAGGAAAACGGGGCAAAACATAAACAGTTGCTGAATCTGGGGAAGGGTACGCAGGAGTTGCTTATATTAGACTTGTGACTTTTTTGTGGGCTTGAAAGCTTGTTAAAAATGTCCAAAGAATGTCGGGGGAATAGGAGTCAGTGAAGGCACTGCCTGTGTCGGGGCCAAGGGAAGCCCAGAGGAGGGGAGGGGCAGAGATGTTGGGGGTAACTGAGGATGAAAGTATTTATGAGTGTGCTTCAAGTAACTTCCAAAGTCAGGGGGTATGCAAGACAGCAAGGTCACCGTAAAGTTAGGTCCAGACTGGATCAAGAGGTTGCTGAGTTTGAATCTAGTAGAACAGGCTTTGGGAGCTATTTAATTCCTTACTGAGACTTCCATTGAGATACTTGGGAAGTTTAAGGACATTTAACTGCAGTGGATGGAAACAGGCACTGTAGTTGATGTGACTGCTTGATCCTGATCCTGGTGGGGTGTGTGTGTGTGTGTGTGTGTGTATTAAATGTACCATCCTAGGCTGCTGGAATGGTCTTATAAAGGATGAGGTAAAAGTACATTAAAATCTACACCATTTCATAACTTCTATGCAGGTAAGAGATAAATAACCACAGATCAAATGGAAAAATTAAACATTTACTGTAGTCTCAGAAGGTTCTTGAGAGATGGGGGAGAGGGGCTTGCATGCTTCAAGATGAGTGGGCACTGGGCAAAGATCAGGAACTCTGGATACCAGGAACATGACTGGCTCATCAGAAAGTCTCCCACAAGGAATCCAACTATGATACTCACACTATGATTTACTAAGGTAAGCTATCCTACCGAAATGGAACCTATTAACAAATGAGTGTTGTTGGGAAATAATGAATTTTACTTAAGTGCCCAATGTCTTAGAAATATTCCACAGACTAATCCCCCATCTTCTAAAGGCGAAAGTTCCTGCACACCACACACACACACGACATCCCCTCAATAAAGTCAAAGATAAGGGAAAGAAACCACTTCAGAAAATGGCTCTGGAATTACAAAGCACCAACCACTTGGAAAAATACGGGAGTCCCATTTTTTTTTTATTAACGTTTATTTATTTTTGAGACAGACAGAGACAGAGCATGAACGGGGGAGGGTCAGAGAGAGAGGAAGACACAGAATCCGAAACAGGCTCCAGGCTCCGAGCTGTCAGCACGGAGCCCGATGCGGGGCTCGAACTCACAGACTATGAGATCATGACCTGAGCCGAAGTCGGATGCTCAACCGACTGAGCCACTCAGGCGCCCCGGGAGTCCCATTTTTTTTTTTTAATTTTTAATTTTTTGGGAGTCCCATTTTTAATAAGATCCCTTAATACCTGTCTGGAGTCTAACTCTCCTGGTTCCCTCGAGATACTCAGGAAGTTCGGAGGAAGAGATTGAGGAAAGCAACAAGTCCACAAGGCTTTTCCTTGGAGATTCCTCTCACGATGGCTGAGTTTATAGGTCTTCTCTTATAGACAGCTATCCGAGCCAGGGGGACCAGAGTGCATGTCACCTGCCCTTTCTCTGAACTACAAGTCCGATCTGGAGAGATGTAGATGGTTGTAAGATTGCACATTCTTGAAACAGGCACCGGGTTTTATGGGTTTTGCTATAGATGCTGTTAGAGTAGATTTGGGAGGTGTTGGGGGTGCCCGTACATTCTCCTGGGGCGGGCTCTAGTCCCACCTGCTTCTGCATCCATCTTGGGCTGGGATCTGGAGTTCTAGGATGGGAAACCACAAAGATCTGCCCATTGAGCTCCTGTCCTAAAATCCCAGCCTTGCAAATTCTCTTCCACCCATCCTGCGATCAAGTGTTTTTCTTCCACTGCCTTCAGATAGTTCTAATAACGAGAGAGCTTTAAAGCGGTCACTTCATCCATCGCGGGCATCTTAGAATTTTTGTGTTGGGCTCTCTGGAGGCGAGACCACAGGGTTTTGTTTATTTTCTGCAAGAGTAGTTTACATGTAATACCAATTTTCAGGAGGTTGGCCTAAATGGCAGATCTAAAATTCTTCCCCTGCTAGGGAGCAGGTTCACTTGGATTTAAATAACAGATGTGATTTGTTGTATGAAATTCTGTAGTAGTTTCTTTCCTTAAAAATGCATTTCCTTTGCAACTTTGAACTTTTTTCCCTCTTTTATTTGGAATATGATCTTCATGACTAAAACATTGGCTGCACTAACTCTTCATTATGTGAGGCTGTTTCGGTGTTTTTATTTTCCCAAAAGGATAATCTGCAAATGCATTTTCTGTCTCTCTCGTCTTTCATTGTCTCAGTGTTTTTCTTCATTTTGTTCATTTCTTAAAAAAATTCTTGGATGGCTGCTGCTTATCACAGAGCTGATACCAAGGATAATTTTAAGTGATTTGCCCAAAACTACATGTTTTGATGTCGAGAGATTCCAGATCAGTTTCCAGATCTCCCAAGCCCTGGACAATTCCCGTGTTTCTCACATTCTAATGAGCCCCTGAAGAATTGTGGGTGACAGATTTGCAGGGATAGAGTCTAATTTGTGGCTGAGAGTCTTTTTAAAAATCAACTTTGAGGTATAAAACATTACAATGTATGATGGAATAATATGATGGAATACCATGCAATGCAATATAAATAATGTAACAAAAGACACCGATTTTAGGTATACATTTTGTTGAGTTTTGATGAATTTATACACCTGTGTAACTACCACCATAATCAACAGTTCTTTCGTCCCAGAAAGTTCCCTTGTGTTCTTTTGCAGTCAATTCGCTAACAATTCTGGCAACCACTGATCTGTTTTCTTGCACCACAGATTAAATAAGCATTTTCTAGAGTTTCACATAAATAGAATTCTACTGTATGTACTCTTTTGTGTCTGACTTCTGTGATTCAGTAGGTTAAGATTCAGGCGTCTTTTGTTTGTAATTCATTCCTTTTATTGCTGAGTATTTCATGAAATGGATATACCATAATGGATTTACCATAAACTGCTTCTCTGAAAACTTGCCAAACGGTTGTACAAATTGGTTGTACCATTTTACATCGCCACGATCTGTGCTTAAAGGTTACGATTCCTTTACCTCCCTGCCCAAATTAGGTGTTCAACTGTTAATTTTCGCCATGTGAGTGGGTGTTTACCTCATGGTTCTATTTGACATTTGTCTGATGCCTAATTGGACATCTTTTATGTGCTCCGGAGCCATTTGTATATCTTCTGTGAAATGTCCAAATATTTTTTCCGATGTAAGAAGCGTCTCAGTATTGAGTTAAGAATTCTTTACATATTCCGAATACAAGTTTAGACGTATGTATTGTGAATAGCTTCTCCCAATCAGTGGCTCTCCTCCTCATTTTTCTAAGCATCTTTTTGAAGAATAAAAGATTTCGTTTTGACGAAATTCAGTTTGTGATTGTTTTTTTGATGGTGTATGCTTTTTGTTTAGTATCTAAGAACTCTTGCTTATTCCACGGTTGTGAACATTTTATCACCATTTTGTCTAGACTTTTTGGTTTCAGCTTTTATATATGTATGTCTTTGCATCATTTTGAGTTATTTTCTGTGTATGGTAAGAGGTAAGGTTTGGGGTTTACTTTTTTTCCCCAAACAGATCTCCAGTTCCAGCAACATTTATTGAAAATACTATCATTGAGGTATCTCAGAACTTTATCAAAAATCGATTGACCCTACATATGCAGATCATTTTTAGACTCTGGTTTTGTTCCATTGAGCTGTGTCTACTCTTTTTTTTTCACTTTTTTTTAATGTTTATTTTTGAGAGAGAGAGAGAGAGAGACAGAGTACGAGCAGGAGAGGGGTAGAGAGAGAGGAAGACACAGAAACTGAAGCAGGGTCCATGCTCCGAGCTGTCAGCACAGAGCCCGACACGGGGCTCAACCCCGTGAACTATGAGATCATGAGCTGAGCTGAAGTCGGATGCTTAACTGTCTGAGACACCCAGGGGCCCCTGTGGCTACTCTTAAGCCAGTTCTGTGCCTCTTTGATTACTGGAGTCTTCAGATGAAGTAGCACAAATATTTTGTTCTATTTGAAATTGTTTTGACATTCTTGGTTCTTTGTATTTCCATGTAAATTTTGTAATGGGAATGTTGTTTATTATCCTGGATAGAGGACTTGGGTAGCCTAGACTTACATGGAATTGTTGCGAATCCAGAAACCGGGGCAGACTTGTGACCTTGTGTAAGGAGAAAATTTCACCGAATGTGATCTTCAAATACATGTGGACCCGACGTGCCAACTGTGATTGGGATGATGGTGGCGTCACAGAGGAGGTTGGAAAAGTAGAGATGGAGAGCTTTTTTTCTGTGTATCAGAGGGGGAGATATTTTATTTGCTTTGGAAATTACAAAATTACATTCACAAGGCCCACAAGTAGGTAAGTCCAGAGAAAGTTGTAGACTTGGAAGAAAAGATTGATGGAAATAGAGATTTGGGAGCAATCAACGTAGAAATAATAACTGGAGGAAGAACATTGTGGGGGAGTGGAGAGTGAAAACGCAAGACCAAGGATTAAGCAGAAAACAGCATTTACGATTACAATGTAGATGGAGTGAGCAGATTCATGGAAGACGATGACACGAGCCCTGAGAACAGGGAGAAATAGCAGAGCGTCATGGAAACCAAGGTCAGACCAGGTTTCTAGGAGGCAGAGTTTTGAGAAGTGTCAAATGAATAAGAAGGACGGAAACAGAGGCAAAAGCAGTCTGACAGTTTTAGCAGTGGGGACTCTGGTGACATTTGAGGGAACAGTTTGATGGAAGTGAACATGATGAAGCCAACTTATGAGGCCTTCAGGGTGGTGGGGGAGGAAGTCTGTCTTGGTAACTGAAAATGAAGAGACAGAGGACAGTCGAACGGTCACTGTAGAGACCCACTGCATCAGCTGTGGGCTCTCTGCATAGGATGTGGATTCTTGTTGATTAAAGAGGACTAGGGAACAGTTTCTCATCATTATATCAAATCCTGTGTGCACCAGATTTTTATTTTTTTATTTAAAAAAAATTTTTTTAATGTTTACTTATTTTTGAGACAGAGAGAGAGCATGAACAGGGGAGGGTCAGAGAAAGAGGGAGACACAGAATCTGAAACAGGCTCCAGGCTCTGAGCTGTCAACACAGAGCCTGACGCAGGGCTCGAACTCACAGACCGTGAGATCATGACCTGAGCCGAAGTTGGACGCTTAACCAACTGAGCCACTCAGGTGCCCTTTGCCAGATTTTTAAAAACGAGCAAGCCAGTTTAGCCCAAAGCAACTAGGAGACTTGTTCTCTCCTCCTCAACTCTGGTGGGTACGTCCCCTCATCCATGCCTTGAATCATTCTAACCCTCTCCTGTTGCATTGCAGGAGAACAATGTCTTACACCATCCTCTCTTCCTGATTTCACCTCTTAAAAGGGTGACCGGAGTCAGCAAAAGAGATTTCTTCAGTGCCAACTGAATAAAGAGTGGAGTGATCACGGCAGTCCCATGACCTATTTGCACCACATTAGCTCTCTGAAAGGAGGTTTCTAGACTCAGAGCTCAACTGAAGCACCATGTAAAAGTCCATGGTAACCCTGTCACCAGATCTGGCGACCACCTCCCAAAGGTCCTCTTTCTCAACCCTTCCGTCCTGCTGTCACATTCGCACCGAAACACTCAACTCTGTGGTTTCCTGGACACGCGCCTGGCTGGTGTTCCGCCCTGTTGAGTTTGTTCTGAGCGGTGGATGTCGTTACTGACTGGGACACAGAGCAGGACTTCTCCTTGCTGGTCGCCTCCCCTTGTGTCAGAATGAGGTGTGTGAGGTAAGTGTTTATTCAGAAGTCTTTTCCATGCACAGGAGACGGTTTGCTCCGCGGTGATGACCGACATGTGGGTAAGACCCAAGGTGGCTCTGGTAGTCCTTCCTCTTCATGTTCAAGGGCCCCGAGCCCGAGCTTGCTGGTCATAAAGGAAGGAATTGGGCTCACTCCCTCAGGGCAGCTATCATTGCCCCTTCTTGTGAAGTCCAGTTGCCAAGGGGAATTTTCTCCTTGATGACTTCCTTTATTGCTTTCAGACACTGGTCTGGCAGATGCAGAGAAAGAACGTCACAGAAGTGACAGAATTCATCTTCCTGGGATTCTCTATCTTTGGAAAGCACCCGATAACCCTCTTTGTGGTTTTCCTAACCATCTACGTTTTAACTCTAGCTGGTGACATCGTCATTGTGACCATCATCCATGTTGACCATCATCTCCGCACTCCCATGTACTTCTTCCTGAGCATGCTGGCGAGTTCTGAGGCTGTGTACACATTGGTCATTGTCCCACGAATGCTTTTCAGTCTCATTCTTCATAACCAGCCTATCTCCTTGGAAGGCTGTGAAACTCCGATGTTCTTTTTTTGTCACCTTGGCTGTAAATAGTGGCTTCTTGCTCACGGCAATGGGCTATGACCGCTATGTGGCTACCTGCAACCCTCTGAGGTACACTGTCGTCATGAGTAGAGGAATGTGTGCCGGGTTGGTATGTGGGTCCTTTGGCACTGGTCTGGTAATGGCAGTTATCCACATAGCAGCCATGTTCCACTTGTCCTTCTGTGGCACAGTGGTG
Organism: Acinonyx jubatus; assembly: GCF_027475565.1. Taxonomy (NCBI): domain Eukaryota; kingdom Metazoa; phylum Chordata; class Mammalia; order Carnivora; family Felidae; genus Acinonyx; species Acinonyx jubatus. Next base: position 4,237,306 of record NC_069395.1, on the reverse strand, counting down.
GACCATTTCTTCCGTGACATTTACCCTGTCATGAAGCTTTCTTGCACTGATTCCACTATCAATGAGATGATCAATTATGGTGTCTGTTCCTTTGTGATCCTGGTCCCCGTGGGCTTGAACTTCATCACCTACATCCTCCTCGTCTCCACAAGCCTCAAGATCCCCTCCGCCCGGGGCCGGAAGAAGGCCTTTGCCACCTGCACCCCCCACCTCACGGTGGTCATCGTCCACTACGGCTGTGCCTCCGTCATCTACCTCAAGGCTCAGAGAACTCAATAGAAAAAGACCTCTCAGTGACTTATACCATCATCACTCCTTTGTTGAGCCCTGTTGTTGAACCCTGTTGTTTACAGTCTGAGGAACAGGGAGGTCAGGGATGCTCTACGCAGAGCCGTGGGCAAAAACGCTTCTTAACAGATCGAATCATTTTGCCAGGAGACCTTTAGCCCAGTGTAATGTGTGTCTGCTCACAAACACGCCACAATACACAAGTTCATCAAGTACAGTGCTTCCCGAGAAGAACGCCAAAGAGTAGAAATGCTTTTCTTTTTCGTGCTCTAGGGACAAGGCAGAAAGCAGGGTTATGCTCTAGTGAATTTGGTTCCTTCGACACAGGAATCCTGGCAAGCCGGATGAGAACTACTTGTTTCTGTGACTCAGGATTTGGGTTTTCAAACCTCTTCTGGCCCCCACTTTGCCTGGCTGCTCTTAGACCGTCAAATCCTTGGCCTCGTCTGCAGATGTGGAGAGGAGGCGGTTGGAACAGATGTGGACAGGGTCTTAGGAAAACGAGCAGCAGACACAGCCCGGCGATGGCTTTTATCCTCAGGAGTTAAATCACTTGCCCTGTGACAGTCATTCCAGAAAGGGTTTCCTAATTCTTGCTGACTGAAAAATGAACAGCTTGGGGCACCCGGGTGGCTCCGTCGGTTGAGCGTCCGACTTCGGCTCAGGTCATGATCTCACCGTTGGTGGGTTCGAGCCCCGCGTCGGGTGGAGCCTGGAGCCTGCTTCCGGTTCTGTGTCTCCCTCTCTCTCTCTCTGCCCCTCCCCAGCTGGCACCCTGTCTCTCCCTCTCAAAAATAAACAAACATTAAAAAAATTAAAAAAAAAAAAACGAATGGCTTTTGCAAAATCCCTTCTTTCGTTATCCGGCCATGTGAGCTCCTGCGAAAGTATTCATTCGTTTGTTATTTCACGTGTTTGTTATTTCACGTGTTATTTCACACGTTTGTCATAACGTGTGTTATTCCTCCTGTGCAATCAAGGCAAAAACTCTTGTCCCCTAGAGGCTAAGCAGGGAGAGAAGGTATTGGTGGCTTTTCTCTGTAGTTGCACTTTGATCCAGGTGCATTTTTTTTTTTCATAGAGACTGTTTTCAACCAGTAGAGGCTTTTGGGATTTTTTATTTCTATGTAGCAGCTACGGTGGATGGATAGTTGTCAGGTATTGGCTGTGCTGATTCTAGAGCCTGAAGTAGATGCCATTAAATCCCCTTCTGTCAGTAAACAGTAAAAACTTCCTGCTTGTCCGGTGTTTTTATCAGAAGAGGCATAGCCATGCTACATGATGTTACACCCTCAACGAGGAAGGCTGTTGGAATAGTTTTATAGACCTTCCTTCCCATCAGCTTACCTCCGCCCCAAGACGGAGCTGGAAGGCACTAAGAGACACAGATCCGAAAGCATTTGTTCCCATACAGTCCTGGTCCTTCCTCAGTGTTACTCTGTCCCTAAGTCGGCTCCTGTCCCTTACTTTCTTTCCACTTGTATTTTTCGGTTCTGCACCGTCGAAGTAGCACTGAGGTCTCTTGTAGGTGACCTGTCGTTTTCTCCTGCTCTGTAGATCCTTCTGTGAGGAGATCAATAGCTGGAGGCTGAGAGGTCTCTGTCCAGCGTCCCCTGCGACAGGTTGTCACAGTCGGCCGCTCTTAAGAGTGGTCGTTGGCTAATTACGAGCACCTGCTGTCCTTCTAGAAGAGGTATCCCAGTCATGTAAGGAGTGCTTGGAGGGGCCTCACAGGGCTTTGGAACTTTCTGAAATCACCCAATTGTGAGTACGAAGGTGAATGTGCCTCTCCCTTCAGCTTCTTCAAGAATTTTCCCTGGTGTAACTGTTTCTTCCCTGACGTCCTAGCAGAGATGTGACAACATCCAGCTTCCCTCTTCTACAGATCCGTTGCTTCCACAGTTGCCTAAACTCTCCCAAAGAAGCACTCTTTGATCCCGTCCACGTTTGCCGCTGTGGGTCCTGCTGCCTGGCCATTGAGTTGGGGGAAAAGGAGGAGGGGGTGGGTGCTGCTTAGCTGGGAGGCTGAGGGAAGGGGGTAGGGGTGGGTCTCCCAGGGCACATGTGGTCGTCTATACTGGGTTTTCTTGCCTTCTCCCATCCCTTCCCCCCACCCGGTCCCTAAGTATTTGAGCATCAGTCCTGCTGCTCCTGTCTTGCCTCGAGGAGAGGTGAGCACTTGCCTGGCCTCACCTGCACCGCATACTCAGCATGACTTTAGGTTCACGGGAGGAAGCCGCCTCTACCAGGGCTCGGCAGCAAACGGTTCGAGTGCGGGCAGGGCTGTGCAGCCACGGGGCCTCCCCGTGGGAGGAATCGAGAACAGGGATTCATTTTACTGCAGTCTGCTGTAATTGTAATCCTTGGGCGCCGTGTGAGCCCATCACCTTCTTCACTGTCTTTATCATCATCATCCTGCAAAATCTCTCCTCTCCTGCTCCTTCGTCTTCTCTTCCATGCTGCAAATACCTCTCTTCTCTTAGTACTTCTTTTGTTTGGCTCTTTTGTGCATCAGACAAATAACTCACGACCGTTTAGTCAATCTCTGTACATTTTCCAAACACTGTCAAGCAGCTAACCAGTTCCGGGTTCAGGATAGTGAGTACTGATGCAGGGACTCTGTTTCCTGTTATTCACAGTTCAGTGAAGGCAAGATAGCACCGGGGCACCTGGGTGGCTCCGTCGGTTAATCTGATTTCGGCTCAGGTCATGATCTCGCAGTCCGTGAGTTAGAGCCCCGCGTCAGACTCTGTGCTGACAGCTCAGAGCCTGGAGCCTGCTTCGGATTTGGTGTTTCCCTCTCTCTCTGCTCCTCCCCTGCTCATGTTCTGTCTCTCTCTGTCTCAAAAATAAATAAAAACGTTAAAAAAAAAAAAAGACAAGATAGCACCAAGGTCAAAAACTTGCGATGGGCGGGTGCACGGGATTCTTGTCTGGGGTCAGGGGTGTGGAACAAAAAAGAACTGATCCAATCTGTTTAGCAGGTCAGGAGAGAATTCATAGAGAGATGCTTCATTAACATTGCGGCATTGGGTCCGGTGAAGTCCGGCATTGCGGTGAAGTCCGGAGGCAGTCGAGGCAAAGAGAGGAACCTAAGCAGAGAGGTGCAGCCTGTAAAAGCTGGAAGGTAGATGTCTTACTCATCTCTGTGGGCCTCCCTCCATGACACATGCTAGCCAGGCAAATAGTAGATGCTTAATGTATCTTCGGATATATGAATGTGGACGCCTATTAAGTGTAATGTCTTGTGCTGGGATTTGCAGGTTTTTTGGGTAGATCTGGCATAATGCCTCTGTCTGCCTGACGGACTTTCCTCGCCTAAAGTAAACCAACAGAAAACAACAGTAAAGCATACCTGAAATTATTTTTCCCCGTTGCAGGATTGCCTACCAGCAGTTCGTACTTGCTCTGTAAACCATTGACATTCATGTTTGGCCAGTCGCTTAAAATTGGACTAGAGGAAAATCCTCCTTTTGAAGGAAACTGGATTAACACCGAGTTAGTGTGTCTTAGCCATTCCAAAGTCAAGGACAAACCTAAAAAATGATTGTTTGATAGCTTGACCTATAAAACCAAGAGTTAAAGTGCTTTGAAACTGACCTTTTAGAAAAAATTCCAAAACCCGACTATTATGGATGTTAAGGCTTCTGAAATACAGCGTTCATGGCGTTGAGTTTGTAGCTTCTCTAGAGAAATACTAGTTTCACCTGGTCTCCTTCCACATTCCCTACTTACAGTGCATGATGGAGTAGAGGCGAAAATGGTTGGAGCTCTCCCAACAGTAAATAGAACATTCTCTTAATGAGTAAAAATGTTTCAGGAAGAAGAGAGAGGCGGGAGGTGAGCAGGAGAGACCAGCCAAAAGGCAGACCCAGACTGTGTGGTGCACAGAGCTTAACTTTTACACAGGCATGTTTATTTTATTTTGTTTTATTTTATTTTATTTTGTTTTATTTTATTTTATTTTATTTTATTTTATTTATTTATTTATTTTTTAACGTTTATTTATTTTTGGGACAGAGAGAGACAGAGCATGAACGGGGGAGGGGCAGAGAGAGAGGGAGACACCGAATCTGAAACAGGCTCCAGGCTCTGAGCGGTCAGCACAGAGCCCGACGCGGGGCTTGAACTCACGGACCGTGAGATCATGACCTGAGCCGACTGAGCCACCCATGCGCCCCTACACAGGCATGTTTAAAAAGTGTAAGGCTCCAAGTCGGTTTTGTTACTCTGGAAGTGTGTACACGTGTGAGTGCATGTGCGCGAGCGTGTGTGTGCATGCACGTGTGTGTGTTTTGTGGGAAGAGATCGCAGTTGGGAGCTGTAGATGCGATGAGTGCCGTGGGTAAGCAGTGATGTCTTATTTATATTATTTCACTGAATGACAATCCCTAACATTTATGGAGCTCTTTACGGTTCACAAAGGTTATCACATTCATGACCTCATTTGATCGTCCCAGCGCTCCTGTTAGGTACATAGTACTGTACCACTTCTCAGATACATACGATGAGGATAGATAAAGTGCCTCTCCCGAGGTTGCATACACCATCAGAGATCGGACTAACCCAGAAGTCAGCCTCACAGAGCTGTTATTTCTGAATGCCATGCTCTATTATGCTGTGTCTACATACACACTTCATTCTTACCAGGGGATAAGGTATGAGGAGTAAATTTTGTTTAAATGCTAAAGCTTCATTTCAATCAGTAGCGATAGGATCTTTCTGAAATGTCCCATTTCCTTCTCTGCCTTTGTAAACAAAACCTATTGAACATCGGGAATATATTTCCTGAAACGTTGACTGGGAGGCACTTAAATTTATCTTGTGGCCCATTGATGTCTTCACTTGGAGCAGAGCTTATAACAGAGTGTTGGCTTCTGAATCAAATGATCCAGTCCAGTATTTCAAGTTTTGTATTAGCATTGCATGTTTTCCAAATTTTAAATGATGCGGTTTGTCACATCGACAGATACGCATGTCTACTCTGAGTATCAGGCACTGGGTTAGGCACGAGGGATGCAGATACAAGACCTGAACCTTGCTCTTGAGTAGCTAACAATTTACTCGCAAGCCATTTCAATAAAGAGTGATTAGTGCTATACACAGAGTACCCATGGAGCCACAGAGAAGACCCAGGTGATGACATTCATCTTTGCAGGTACTGGTAGGAACAGGTCACAGCGAATGAGTTCGCTAAGTCCACACACTGTGCTCCAGGGAAGCTTCCCAACGTTGTTTCTACTCAGAGACAGCAAGTGCATCAGGATTAACGAATCCAGAATTTCTGTAATGTGTCATCCACCATATCTAGTATACAATTATGAGATGCTCAACATGGGAACAAAAAGAAACATAGGGCCCCTAGTCAAGAGAAAAGCATTCTCTACAAATTTATATGAAGATGGCCCAAATTAGTGGTCAGGGACCTAAAAACAGCTAGTGTATATAGGCTCAAAGACTTGCAGGAAAATATGTTTGTAATGAACAAACCTATGTGGAATGTTAGTCAAGAAGTTGTAATAAGGGAGAGATTGAATTTATAGCTGTGAAAAGTATTTGAAGTGAACTATTTACTAATCTGTACAACAGATTGGAGTTGGTAGAAGGGCCAATGAACTTGAAGACGTGTCGATAGGAATTATTCAATATGAAGAAGACAATGAAAAAAAAATGAAGTCTCAGCGATTCATGCAACAATATCCGTAGTCTAATTTCCATGTAATTGGAGCCTCAAAAAGACAACCGGATATGTTAAACATTTGAAGACCTGTTGGTCAGAGATTTCCCAAATTAGGAATATAAACTTTTGTGGATCCAAGGATCTCCGTGAATCCGAAGCAGCGTAAATGAGAAGAATATCAAATCTATGTGTTTCAGAGCCAAATCTTTAAAGCCAAAGAGAAAGGAAAAAGTTTGAAAGTTACCAATTAACAGGTTACATTTCAGGGAAGAGCGATAACTTGACTTCTGATCGGAAACGATGGAGACCAGTAAACAATTAGATGACATTTTTAGTGTTTAGCCAGAGTTCTGTAACCAGTAAAAATATCATTCAAAGACAAAGGTGAAGTGGATATTTTCAGATAAGGGAACTTCGAGATGATTTATTTGCTACTAGGATGCTGAAAAGAGTTCTTCAGGTTGAAGGGATAGGACACCAGATGCAAGCTATAGATTTCCAAAGAGGAATGAAGATAACAAGGGAAATGGTCAATAGTGAGTAAACATGAAATGATACCTTGTTCTTCTGTATATGTATATTTTAAGGAATATATTTAAAGAAAGCTATCATGAGGCTTATAATGTCTGTATATGTCATACAGAGGACAACTGTAGCTCAAAGGCAAGTAAATGTGACTATACTCTTGAGATGCTTTTAACAAGAATTGGTACAATTTTGACTCTAAGAAAGATTGTGCAAAATTAAGAATGTGTGGGTTAAGGGGCGCCTGGGTGGCTCAGTCGGTTGGGCGTTCGACTTCAGCTCAGGTCATGATCTCCCGGTTCATGGGTTCAGGCTCCACATCGGGCTCTGTGCTGACAGTTCGGAGTCTGGAGCCTGCTTCCGATTCTGTGTCTCCCTCTCTCTCTGCCCCTCCCCTGCTCTGCTCTCTCTCTTTCTCTCACTCTCAAAAATAAAATGAACATTAAAAAATTTAAAAAGAATGCATGGGTTAAAAGAGCAATGAGGTATAGCTGGGAAGGCAATAGAGAAAACAGAACACAACATAGTTAATACAGAAGAAGGAATAAAGGGAGGGACAGAGGAATAGACAACAAATGGGCCAAATAAAGAGATAGCAAAAAAATAAAAAATAAAAAAAATAACACAGCCAAAGAGTAAATTTAAACACAGCAATATTAATAATTATGTTCAACCTAAATAGACAAACCATATCAATAAAAAGGCAGACACTGTCAGAACGGATAAAAACAAGCAAGACAACTCTATGCTATTTATAAGAGAGACTTTTGAAATAAAAATACATAAATCGAAAAAAAAAGGGGAAAGATACACCATGCAAATTCTAATTATACTGCAGTGGTGACCTTCCAGAACTTTTGTTAGCATTTCTGGTAGTCTAGGAATTATTTCAGTTTTATCTAAAAGTGTCAGTATTTCACTTTTATGTTGAAATTAATATCCAATAAAGTAGGTATCAAAAAAGGAAATATTACCATAAAGGAGACTGCATTAAAATAAAGGGCAGCCTTAAGATCTTAGAGTCTTAAATGTGCATGTTTCTGCTACTCGAGCTCCAAAATAAATAAAAACTAAGTTAAATAGAGAAGTAGATCTATAGTATTGGTTGGAGATCTCAATATTTCTCTCTCAGCCATTGAGTAGTTGGAAAATCAGCATAAAAAAAGCTGCTGCAATTTCAGTCAACTGAACCTATTGATATTTTTAGAACATTCCACCTAATGGCAGGATACTTTCAAGTGCACGTGGAACTGACAGCACATGATGAATTGTAAAGCAAGACTCAGTAAATTTTTAAGGACTGATATCCCACAAGCTGTGTTCTCTGTCCATAATGGAATTCAATTATAAGTAAAAAAAAATATACCTAAACATTCAGAAGTTAAACAACACAGCCTGATAACTGATGGGTTAAAGAATAATAGAAATCGGAAAATATTTTGAGATGCATAGACACGAAAATGTAAGCTATTAAAACCCATGAGATGTACCAGTGCTTAGAAAGTTACAGACGGAATAGCGTAGAGAAGCAGTGTATCAGTTGTGGTCCATTCAAGAGACAGAAATCAGAGCAATCTGAACAATGCCAGTTTAATGTAAAGAATTATCCCGAGATTGCCTATTGATTCAGGTGACACAGGGCCACAAATGGCCAGGTGACCGTCTCCTCTTCGAATTATGTGGAAGTCTTTTTATTTCCTCGTGGAAATAGTTTCCCCATGAGGATGAAGACCAGTGGAGCTCAGGGATGCTGGGACAGGAAGAAGAATTCTGTAGGTGAGTTACTAGGTGTAATAGGAGCAAGAGAAGCCACTCCTGCTTTCGCCTCTTCTGAACGCGCAAATTGTGGCCACACAGTTGTCTGGTTCACCTTGTACACTGCTTGCTTTAAAACAGAACCCTAGTATTTCAAGATCTCTCTCACCTGGTGATATAACCAAGTCATTAGTGAGCTATTCATCTTTCCGGTACAGCAGCTCTTTCTGAACGATGGACTCGATGGTAAGACTAGTTAGTTTCATGAACATGAGTCCATTGCTGTACTTCCTTTACTGTGAAATGAGTCTCTAGATCAGCTGCAATGCTGGGGAACACTGTGATGGTGGTTAAGGCCTTCTGAGTGTCCACCAACAGTGTCCTGGCCGAAGCATTATGGGCAGGGAAAGCAAATCCGTTTCCAGAATATGTGCCTATCCCAGCAGAGATGAATTTCTGCCCCTTCCATGGTGGAAGAGATCCAATATAATTGCCGCTAAGCTGGTTTAATATGTATATATATATGTATGTATGTATATGTATGTATATATGTGTATATATATGGGTATATATATGTATATGTGTATATATGGGTATGTATATGTGTATATATGGGTGTATGTATATGTATATGTGTATATATGCATGTATGTATATGTGTATGTGTATATATATATGTATATGTGTATATATGGGTGTATGTATATGTATATGTGTATATATGCATGTATGTATATGTGTATGTATATATATGTATATGTGTACATATGGGTGTATTATATGTATATGTACATATATATGTGTGTAGGTGTGTATATATATGTGTATGTATGTATAAGGAATGGTGCCACGTTTGAGGCTGCTAATGGGCCTAATCTTGGGAGATTAGACGCTCAACAATAGTATTAGGTCAGCCTTGGTAAGGGGAAGTCCATATCACTGAGGCCATTCCTGACAATGTGGCCACTTTGTTCATGAGGCCTTTGAACAAATACCTAGGTATCTAGGGAGAGAAGCTGAGTGCCATCCATAGAGCATCCTATTTTGTCCACGTGACCTCTGTAAGCCCTCATTTTGATCGGTGGACCGTGGTGAGATCTTGGATCCTGCGATATTGGCACCAATTCAGGGTCCCCATCCAGTCATCCTTAAAATGTCCAGGTATTTTCTCTTCCTCAGTGTGGTCACTCTAGTATATGGGCACTTTCCCCTTTGGGGGAAGGTTTGGCAGAAGATTTACTGTGTAGGTTTACATTAATGATGCAGGATACGTCCTCAAGGAGATTTGGCCTCCCTTTCAATCCAGAGGCTCCGGGCCTGTGGCTTGTGTAGGTTTGGAAGCTGGTGGAGAGACTGGATCGGTCGATTCCACTGTGTTGCCTCAAGTCAGGTGGCGGATGGTAGTGTTAGTTCAGGTCTGAGCAGCAGTGGGTCGTTTGGTTCCAGGTCTCTCACCCTGTGGTTCTTTTCTCAATTCTTGAATGTAAAATGACAGTAGACACACTTAGACACAGTTGGCAAAGTTTCCACAGTGACTCCCTGGCATGCACTTTTAGTAGGCAATATTCTTTTCCCTGCCAAGATAATAAACAAGAAACAATATCATATTCTATGGTAATTGTAGAGATTAATGGCACTATAAAAGACTTGAAAGAAACAGGGATGGTAATACCCATCCCAGCTCTATTTAGTTCCTCTTGTTCGGCCTATGAAGAAGTCAGGTGTATGTTAGAGAATGACTGTGGCTATTATAAACTCAATCACCTGGAGACATCAATTGCATTTCTGGCCCCCAGATGTCATATTTTTGCTGGACAAATTGCCATGTCATTTGGTATGTAACTATTCACCTGAATAAAGAATTTTTCTCCACTCGAAACATGCAAACTACCAAAACTGAAACAGGAAGAAATAGAAATAGGAACAGACCCATGACCAGCAAAGAAATTGAATCAGTCATCAAAAATCTCCCAACAAAAGTCCAGGGCCAGATGGCTTCCCAGGAGAATCCTATCAGATGTTTAAAGAAGACCTAATATCTATTCTTCTCAAATTGTTCCAAAAATAGAAATAGAAGGAAAACTTCCAAACTCATTCTACAAGGCCAGCATTACCTTGATTCTAAAACTAGACAAAAATCCCACTAAAAAGGAGAATTAGAGGCCAATATCCCTGATGAACATGGATGCAAAAATTCTCATCAAGATACGAGCAAATCACATCCAACAGTACATTAAAAGGATCCTTCACCATGATCAAGTGGGAATTATTCCTGGGTTGCAAGGGTGGTTTAATATTGACAGATCAATCAACATGATACACCACACAAATAAAAGAAAGGATAAGAACCATCTGATCCCGTCGATAGATGCAGAAATAGCATTTGACAAAATACAGCCCATCCTGGATAAAAACTCTCAGCAGAGTAGGGATAGCTGGAGCATACCTTAACATCATAAAGGTCCACAGCTAATATAATCATCAATGTGGAAAAACTGGGAGCTCTTCCTCTATTGTCAGGAACAAGACAGGATGTCTACTCTCCCCATTGTTATTTAACATAGTACTGGAAGTCCTAGCCTTAGCAATCAGACAACAACAACAACAAAGATAAAAGGCATCCAAATCAGCAAGGAAGAAGTCAAACTTTCACTATTTGCAGAGGACATAATAGATTCTATGTAGAAAACCCAAAAGACTCCACCAAAAAATTGCTTGAACTGATATGAATTCATCAGTCACAGGATATAAAATCAATGTACAGAAATCAGTTTCATTTCTATACACCAGTAACGAAGCAGAAAGCGAAATCAAGGACTAGGTCTCATTAACAATTGCACCAAAAACCGTAAGATACCAAGGAATAAACCTGACCAAAAAGGTAAAAGTTCTATACTCTGAAAACTCTAGAACACTTCTGAAAGAACTTGAAGAGGACACAAAGAAATGGAAAAACCTTCCAGGCTCATGGATTAGGAGAGCAAACCTTGTTAACATGCCTACACGACTTAGAGCAATCTACACATTTAACGTGATCCCTATCAAAATACCACCAGCATACTTAGCAGCTAGAAGAAACAATTCTAAAATTTGTATGGGGCCATAAAAGACCCCAAATAGCCAAAGCAATCTTGAAAAAGAGAAAGCTGGAGACATCACAATTCTGGACTTGAAGCTATATTACAAAGCTGTAGTCATCAAGACAATATGGTGCCAAGGCAAAAATAGGCACATAGATCAATAGAACAGAATAGAAAGCCTAGAAATGGATGCACAACTATGTGATCAATTAATCTTCAACAAAGCAGGAAAGAGTATCCAATGGAAAAAAGACACTTTCTTCAACAAATGGTGTTGGGAAAATTGGACAGCAGCATGCAGAAGAATGAAGCTGGACTACTTTCTTACACCAGACACAAAAATAAATTCAAAATGGATGAAAGATCTAAATGTGAGACAGGGAACCATCAAAATCCTAGAGGAAAACACAGGCAGCAACCTCTTTGACCTTGGCCGGAGCAACTTCTTACTAGACACGTCACCAGAGGCATGGAAACAAAAGCAAACGTGAACTATTAGGACTATATCAAGATAAAAAGCTTAAGCACAGGGGGACCTGAGTGGCTTAGTTGGTTGAGCGTCCAACTCTTGGTTTTGGCTTGGGTCATGATCTCACAGTTTTCTGAGTTCAAGCCCCGTGCTGGGCTCTGTGCTGAAAGTGTGGAGCCTGCTTGAGATTCTCCCTCTGTCCCTCCCCACTCGCAGTCTCTCTGTCTCTCTCAAAATAAGTAAACTTAAAAAAAAAAGTTTCTGTACAGTAAATGATAAAATCAACAAAACTAAAAGGCAACCTATGGCATGGGAGAAGATATTTGCAAATGACATGTCTGATAAAGGGTTACTATCCAAAATCTATAAAGAACTTATCAAACTCCACACCCCCAAAAACAATCCACTGAAGAAATGCGCAGAAGACATGAATAGACACTTTTCCAGAGAAGACATCCAGATGGCCAACAGACATGTGAAAAGATGCTCAACATCACTCATCAGGGAAATACAAATCAAAATCACAATGAGGTCATAATGATATCACAATGAGGTATCACCTCACACCGGTCAGAATGGCTAAATTAACAACACAAACGACAGGTATTCAGGAGGATGTGGACAAAGGGGAGCCCTCTTGGACACTTGGTGGGGATGCAGTCTGGTGCAGCCACTCGGGAAAACAGTGTGGAAGTTCCTCAGAGTTAAAAATAGAACCACCCTACTACTCAGCAATTGCACTACTAGGTGTTTACCCAGAGGATACAAAATACAGATTGAAAGGGGCACAGGCACCCTGATGTTTATAGCAGCATTATTGACAATAGCCAAAGATGGAAAGAGCCCAAATGCCCGCCAGTAAATAAATGGATAAAAAAGATGTGGTATATGTATACAATCAAATATTAGTCATCAGAGAATGAAATCTTGCCAGATACAACAACGTGGATGGAACCAGAGGGTATTATGCTAAGTGAAATAAGTCCATCAGAGAAAGACAAATACCATATGATTTCACTCATATGTGGAATTTAAGAACCAAAACAGATGAACATAGGGGAAGGGGAAAAAAAGAGGGAAGCTACCGATAAGAGACTCTTAACGATAGAGAAGGAGGTGGGTGGGAGGTGAGCTGGATGGGTGATGGGCAGTAAAGGAAGGCACTTGTGTTGAGCACTGGTTGCTATATGTAAGTGATGAATCACTGAATTCTGCTCTTGAAACCAGTATTATCCTATACGTTAACTAACTAGAATTTAATAAAAAATTGAAAAAAAATGTCAGCATATATATACAAAAATTTTTTTTCTTTCCCTCCATACCAATTTTAAAGATAACCAGAAGCAGTTGCTTTTATTTGGGAGGGCCAACGGTATATTTTCGTTGTCTTGCTGTAAGGCCATGACCTTCCTGCTCCCGGTCATTGGATAGACCACAGAAATCTTGCTTGTCATGACGTTTCATAAGACCTCACACTTATCAACTGTACTGATGAGATTGTACAAATTGGGTCTGTTGGACAGAAAGTGGCAATTACGGTAGGCGTTTATCAAGACACGAATGAGAGGGTAAGTTCAAACACTCTATCAGTCAGCATCTAATTAGAAGTGTCACACTGGGGTGCCTGGGTGGCTTAGTCGGTTAAGCGTCTGACTCTTTGATGTTGGCTCAGGTCATGTGACCTTATGGTCATGAGATCGAGCCCCACATTGGGCTCTGAGCGTGGAGTCTGCTTGTGATTCTCTCCCCCTCTTTTTCTGCCCCTCCCCTGCTTGTGCTCGTGCTCGTGCTTTCAAAATAAATAAGCATTAAAAAAAAAGTGTCATGCAGTAATTTGAATAGGGAGTTTAATATAAAGAATTATTACCTTTAATGAACTGGAGCCATGAGAGATTGATAGCAATTAGTGAAGATCATGGTAAAGAATCTAGGACTAGCAGATGAAAGGACCTGACACTCTCCCCAGGGCTAAGATGGGGTGGTGTGGAAAGACCAACGTTCTGGGGGAATTTTTAGTGTTCCCGAGTCACGGAAGTGTATATGCTGTAAGAATAGGGGGCTTGCTTTCATTTCCTGGGGACATTCTACTTTTTATGTACAATGAGGATTAGATGTGCAGCCATTTGTTTCTTCAATGGTGGAGCTAAGTGCTTCGGTATGATAAAGCTGCTCTTCTCTTCGCTAAAGCCAAGGGTTACAGTTTTTGTTCAGGCACCTGAGTTAGAGTATTGTCTCCCTGCTTGTTTCCATTTCTGAAGGGGTGGAGCTGGGAGCCCTGAAGAAATTTCTAGGTTGTCAGAGTAGTAGACACTGGGTTTATCTTCCTCCTGGAGAGATTTCCGTAACAGAGGATTAAAGAGTCTTTGCATCTGTCTCCAAGGAGACTCTCAGGGCAGAAAGAATAGTCTTCCCCACCCCCACCCCGGGTACAAATGGAGGACACTCCTGTTTCTTCACCTCTTGAATCCAGAGTAAGTGTGCCACTTATGTAGGATATATTTTCCGTGTGGTTCTTATCACATCACTCTGCAGGACTGCAGACGTGGGGAGACGAATGCTCCCGTGTCACTCTGACTGTTGATTGTGCAGTGAGCATAATAAGAAATCTGTGATTCAAAAACCTCGTGTGCATTTAGGAAAATTTAATAAAGATGAATATTAAAAGCCCAGCAAGCACCCAGGGAAGAAGCAACCCTTCCTGCGTGAAGGTTAAGGCCCAGAACTTATTGGAGAGGTGCCCAGCATTGACTTTGACTCACTTTGGAATTAGCCCCCAGATTGCCCTCTGGGGTGCTGGGGGAAAGCTGTTCCAAGGATGGGGCGTTGCCGGAAGCAGTCCATCATGGAAAAGAGGCAGGCTGAGGGAAACTGCCGATCTCTGGGTGCTGTTGATGTGCCGTTACAGGAGCCGGGTACTGGAGAAGCCACCCGTGTTGCAAGAACGTGGTGCTGGAGAAGCCACCCAAGGTGAAGAAACTTGCCAGGTGGAGCCCAGTGGAACCAGGGAGGGAACTCCCTTCCTCCTGCGGTAGGTCTACAGCACCCCGTCCCAACCAAGCTTAACGTGCCAGTTGTCAAGGGCCAGGCTCAGTTTCCACAGAGCAAGCAATGAAGGGAAATTTGAAATTCAAGGGCAATACATTCATAAATGGCACATTTACGTCAATTGCATACTGCGACGTGCAGTCAGGAGGGAAGCACTGCTTGCTACTTGATTAATCCTTGCAGCGTAAAAAAGTATAAAGCAGAAGAAGACACGAATCTCTTTTCAGGTTTTGGACAATGGACAGCACAAGACTGATTCTGGAGGGAAGATAAATACAAAAGTTAAGCCCCGCGGTCGCCCTGGCCTTTGGCCGAAAGGTACTTTGCAAGAGATGGCAGAGGGGAGTGGCGAATAAGCAGAAGACCGGGTCTTCCTGAGCTGAGATAAATATCGAAATTGAGAGCGGGCACTGTGGTTGAGAATTGTGGGGCAGGGTGTGGGAGAAGAGGAAGCTGCACAAAACGGGAGCCCTAGAAAGGTGCACAAAGCACCTTGGTGCTTCGCATATGTGGGGTCAGGCTCTGTAGGGCTGGCTGTGGGGAAATGAAGTTTGCCCTTGACCGTGAGACATTGGTGTCTGCCCGAGTAGGGAAGCTTAGCACTCTGGGCCCTCAGCTGAGAGTCCAGTAGGATTATATCTCAGGAATAGGGCTACTCTAACCCTAAAGTGAAGGCTAAGGACACCTGCCTGTCAGAGCTGAATAGGGTCCACAGGTAACCTATTTATATAACAGAACAAAATTCAGTGCTCTTTAAAGGTAAACAAGAAAAAATGTAGCATTCTACCCATAAAATTCAAAATCTCTGGCCTTCACTAAAACAATACTAGATACCTGAAGTGGAAACATGTCACTTGTAGTCAGAAAAAAAATCAAAAGCTATGAAAAATAGGATGGAATGAGCAGACAAGGATGTTGAAGCACTCGCAAATACTGTGGGTACGTCCAAGGATTCAAAGAACATACGGAAGAAACGAGAGGAACGGAGGGGTGAAAACGAAATGTACCTTCTAGGTGTAAAAGAGATACATTATCTCCAATGAATTTCACCAGTAAGGTTAATAGATGGGGAACCATGGAAGCAAAGATCCCTGACCGTGAAGAAGAAGCAATAGAAATTACCTAAGAGAGAGCTACAAATGGAAGAATGGGAACAGGGCTCCAGTAACCTGTGGCAAAAGTGCAGCACCCCAGTGTAAACACCGTTAGAATCCCAGAGGGAGGGGCACCTGGTGGCTCAGTTGGTTAAATGTCCCACTCATGATCTCTGCTCAGGTCACGATCTCACTGTTCGTGGGTCTGAGCCCCGGGTCTGGCTCTGCCTCACAGCATAGAGCCTGCTTGTGATTCTCTGCTCCTCCCCTGCTTGCATTCGTTCCCCTCTCCCTCTCTCTCTCCCCCACCCCAAAACATTAAACAAAAAATCCCAGAAGGAAAGAATAAACAAGAGCACAGTAAAGGTATTTGGAAAAATAACAATATCACTTCTAAATTTAAAAGTGAAAATTATGAACCCACCGTAACAAGAAGTTCTGGCAAATAGGAGTAAGGAATACACTTACACCCCACCCGCCCCAGAGCACATCCAGATCGCATCACTGAAACCGGTGATGAAGAAAACATTAGAAGACAGAAAAAGAGAAGTTATATACATGAGAATGTAGGAAAAAAAGAAAACCCTCAGATTTCTCGTCAAAAGCAATGCGGGTCAGAAGACAATGGAACAAGATGTTTGAAGTGATAATGACAAAGTCTGTAAGCTTGATTTTATGTTCGGAGAAAATAGGACCAAAAAAGGGGGCTGAATAATTTTTCAGACAAACCAAAGTTAGGAATTTATTACCAACGGACCTGCCCCACAAGCAACGTTGAATTCCTTAGACAGAAGGGAAATTGTCCCAAATGGAAATGGGGAGGTATACAAAAAGTGAAGAAAAGTGTTTTTGCCCCGACAAAGTGAACACAAAGTAGAGTTAATAAGTCAGTATTGCCAATAAGATGGAATCCTAAAACATACTCGATTAACTCAAAGAAGTCAGCATAAGGGGGAAAAGTGGGAGGAGGAGGAGATGGGTCAAATACAACAAATCATAAAACGGTAGTCCAACTGTATCGACAATTACATCAAGTCTGATCGATGCGGAACACTCCCAGTTACAGTGGAGAGATCGTCAGGGGAAAAAAGACTTAGCTATGTGCTTTCTATGTGAAGTACACTTCAAATACAAAGAAAGGTTAAAATGATACAATATCACATACCATCCAAACACTAGGCATCAGCTCTGATATTCATCACCAGACACAGGAGGGACATTTCACAATAATAGGACACTCTGTCAGGAAGATGTAATAGTCTTTTTTTTTTTTTTAATTTTTTTTTAACGTTTATTTTTGAGACAGAGACAGAGCATGAACGGGGGAGGGTCAGAGAGAGGGAGACACAGAATCGGAAACAGGCTCTGAGCTGTCAGCACAGAGCCCGACACGGGGCTCGAACTCATGGACCACGAGATCGTGACCTGAGCCCAAGTTGGCCGCTTAACCGACTGAGCCACCCGGGCGCCCCAGGAAGATGTAACAGTCTTACATGTGTACATTTCTAATAGAGCTTCGAAACCCATGATAGAAAAACTGACAGCACTGACAATAGGATAGATCCACAATTATCCTCGGAGATTTCAACAGTTCTCCCTCAATAACCATTAACGAGTAGGCACAAAATCAGTAAAAAAATAAAAAAATATGTATATGTATATAATGTATATATGTGTGTATATGTATATAGTGTATATGTGTATATATGTGTGTAATGTATATATGAGACTACAGTTTCAACCAATTTGACCTAATTGCTGCTTATAGAACACTTCATCTGAGAACAGAATACATGTTCAAGTTCATGAAACATTCACCAAGACGGAACATTTTCTGGGCTTTAAAACAAGTCTTATATCTAAAAGAATTAAAATCGTAGTTTCTTCTATGACCATAATGGAATTACATTAGACATAAACACCAGAAATGTGTATGAAAACATATATAAAATGTAGATCACAGAATCCACAAAGCAGACACCACCACGCTTTGGAATATTTCGTAGGTCAGAGAAGAAATCCCAGGGATAACTGGGGCATATTTTGAACTGCATAATGATGAAAACACAAAATCTAAAGCCTTGTGCGATAGAGCTAAAGCAGTTCTTAGAATTTTATAGCTTGAATGCTTATGTTGGTAAGGAACAGTCCAAATTCAGTGACCTAAACTTCCACTTTAAGAAGATAAAAAGGAAATTAAAGCCAAATTGAATAAAAGAAAATAAGACGAAATAGGAAACCAAATCAACAAAACCCAAAGCTTTAAAAAAAATTGATGAGCTCCTAGTCAGACTAAGCAAGAAAGAAAGGATAAAGCGGGAACATCACTACAGACTGGATAAATAAGATTAAGGAAGGAGTGTTATGAGAAACTGTGTCAACCAATTTAATCACTTACATGAAGTTGCTAAAAAACAAACAAACAACAAAACCTAGGATGTCAGATGATCAAATTTGGCCCAAGGGGAAAAAAAAAAAAGGAATATCTGAATGGCTCATTATATCTATTAACATTAAATTTTCCCCACAAAGACTACTACAGGGCTCTCAGTGG
This sequence comes from Acinonyx jubatus, assembly GCF_027475565.1. NCBI lineage: Eukaryota > Metazoa > Chordata > Mammalia > Carnivora > Felidae > Acinonyx > Acinonyx jubatus. The sequence goes on along the minus strand of NC_069395.1, from coordinate 4,218,816 downwards.
CATCGTTGGTAAATTCTATCAAGCAGTTAAGAAATAACTTGTACAAATTATTCACAAACTTCTAGCTTAGAGAGGAGATGAATATTTTCCACTCTGAGACCAGCTTTATTCAAATCCAAAATCAGACGAAGTCTTTCTGCATAACCCACGAAAGAGAAAAGGAAAGAAAACGAACCCTTGTAAACACACGTACAAAACTCATTAAGAAAAGGCTAGGAATGAAAATACACAAAATGGATCCTGCACAATGAAACTCACCATATATGCCATATGTTTAATAAAAGAGAAAAGTCCTGTGATTAACTCGATTGACTCAGAAAAAGGACATTTAGCCCCTGCTCACAAAAAAACAAAACAAAACAAAAAACAACTTGGCAATGGATCATAAAAGGGAGTTTTTTTCAACTGACAGGTATCACTGTAATTAACGGTGAAACACTGAATGTTTTGTCTCTCAAAACAAGGAGAAGGCAAAGCACCTTCTTTGGTCACCTCTATCCAACATTGTCCTGCAACAAGGAAGAGACATTAAGGGCACTGAGATGGTAACTTGTGTTTATTCAGGTATGATCTGCTTTGTGTGTGGACTAAAGTCTAAGAAATCAATAGAAAATGTGCTAGAATTCAAAGTAAGTGCAGCCAATTTTCAGGATGCGAGACCATTATGCACAAACTTCTCGTACTCGGACATTAGCAAGCAATTAGAAATGGAAATAATTTATAATTAAGTTTTATCCAAATAATATAATAACTTCTACAAGTATGTAAAGACCTCTGCACAAAAAACTATAAAATATTGCTGAAAGGAAGTGAAGGCCTAAATAGGATACGTGCAATGCATACGGAGTGGAAAATAATTGTTGTGAGTTCTCCCTAAGTTAGTGTATAAATTTAAATAATCTCCACCAAAATTCCAGCAGGCTTTTAAAAATAGAAATTGACAAGTCAATTTAAAATTTATATGTAAATGCAAAAGACTTAGAACTAGCAAAACAGTATTTTAAAAGGAGACTATCAAGGCTTACCATAAATCTACATTAATCTAGTTACCACAGCTACAGGATAATAACATACATGTAAATCAGAGTGGGGATTGCAGGGATAGATCCTATGCACACACAGGAAAATATTTTTCAACAACAAGGCTACTGTTTTTTTAGTCTAAAAATACTTCCAAACGTTTTTGAGTTATTTGTCTTTACGGTTGAGTTGTGAGAGTTCTCTATATATTCTGGATACTAGACCTTTACGTGACTTGGAAATACTTTGTCCTTTCTGGGGGTTGTATTTTCTTTACTAAGACTTTATTTTTAGAATGGTTTTAGGTGTGCAGCAAAATTGAGGAGAAGGTGACCAAAATTTCCCATATATCCCCTGCCCCTACACATGGCCTCCCCCATTACCAACCTCTCTCAATAGAATGTACACTTTTACAGTCGATGAACCTATATTGACCACCTGGGCCTGTGCTTTCTGTTTAGGTTATCAGTGATTGATTCAATTACTTTCTTGTTTTTTATTTTTTATGTTTTGTTTAAATCCAAGTTAGCTAACATATAGTGTAATGGTTATGGGAGTCGAATTTAGTGATTCATCACTTATATATAACCCCGAGTGCTCATCCCAACAAGTGCCCTCCTTAATGCCCATCACCCATCTAGCCCATCCCCCCCCCCCACCTGCCCTCCAACAACCCTGTTTGTTCTCTGTATGGAAGAGTCTCTCATGGTTTGCCTCCCTCTCTGTTTTTATCTTATTTTTCTTTCCCTCCCCCTATGTTCCTCTATTTTATTTCTTAAATTCCCCATATGAGTGAAATCATAGATTTGTCTTTCTCTGACTTATTTCATTTAGCATAATACATTCTAGCTCCATCCACGTTGTTGCAAATGGCAAGATTTCATTCTTTTTGATCACCAAGTAACAGATTTGATTACTTTTCTATTCAGCTTGTCTATTTCATCTTGTGTGAATTTTGGCAGCTGTGTTTTTCAAGAAATTGGTCTCTTTCATGAATTCAGTTCACAACGAGTTGTGAATTTGTTGCCCAAAAGGTATATAGGTTTATTTTGGGGCCCCCAATTCTACTCCATTGATCTATGCACGTGCCTTTATTCCAGTAGTACACAGTCCTAGTTATTCTAGTTTTATAGTAAGTTATTGAAATTGGGATGTGTGTGTGTGTGTGTGTGTGTGTGTGTGTGTGTGTGTAATGGAATATTACTCAGCCATCCAAAAGAATGAAATCTTGCCATTTGCAATGATGTGGATAGAGCTAGAGTGTATTATGCTAAGAGAAGTAAGTTCATCAGAGAAAGATAAATACCATATGGTTTCACTCATATGTGGAATTTAAGAACCAAAACAGATGAACATAGGGGATGGGGGGAAATAAGAGAGAGAAACCACAAGAGACTCTTAATGATAGAGAACAAACTGAGGGTTGATGGAGGGAGGTGGGTAGGAGACAGGCTAGATGGGTGATGGGTCCTAAGGAGGGCGCATGTTGTGGTGAGTCCTGGGTGTTGTATGTAAGTGATGAATCACTGAATTCTCCTGAAACTGATATTTCAATGTATATTAACTACCTAAAATTTAAATTAAAAAAATAAAACCACATTGTCAACATGGGTAAAAAAGCAGGACCTGTTACGTGTTTACATGCAACACATATTAAATATAATAGCCATGTGAAAAGTCAACTAAGGGAAAAGACACGCCATACAAACACTAGGCATGATGGGCCTCAGAGGAAAAATGCTATCAGGATAAGTAATATTACCATCAATAAACAGGGACCATTCAAAATGATAAAAGGGTCAATTTCTCAAGAAGACCTAAGTCTTAAATGTCTATGCATTAAATATCAGTGTTCAAAATGAAACAAACTGATAGAACTGAAAGAAAAAAAATCGATGAATCTGCTTGGTTGGAGTCTCAATAATTGATGTAACAGACATAATATCAGTACACACATAGAAGGAAAGATCTAGAGGAATATAGATGAAAAAGAAAAAATGTACTGAAGAATAAAGACCTACAGTTTCAACTAATTTGACCTAATTTCTCTTCATTGAGCATTTGTTTTAAAACAATACACATTCTTTTTGGGTGTTCATAGGACGTTCACCGGGACAGATCATTTGCTCGGATTTAGAACAAGTATGACTACATTTTAAAAGGATTAAAATGACAGAGTATCCTCTAATACCGTAATGAAATTAAATCAGAAATTTCTAACAAATATATGTGGAAGATACCTGAATATTTGGAAGTTAAGCACCACACTCCTAAATAAGCGATAAGTTAATGGAGAAATCACAAGAAAAATTGAGACACATTTTGCATTGAATGCAAATGAGAGCAAACCCCATAACGTTTGTGTGCGATGCAGCTAAAGCCGTCTTTTGGGAGAAATCATAGCATTAAATTTTCATATAAGGTTAGAAGAATGGCCTAAAGTCTGATCTATCCCTCTTAAAAGCTAAAGGACCATTAAACCCAATGTAAGTAGCTCCAACCAAGTTGTTCTGTGCATCAGTAGCTGCTTTTGTATTGCTGAGTAGTAGTCCATGACGTGGATGTGTTTTTTTTTTCTTTGCCTATTTTCAATTGAATTGTTTCTGTTACTGTTGAATTTTGAGTTTTAACATTTCTTAGGAATCCACTGCCATTATCTTCCAAGTCTCCACCAAAATTAGATTGTCGTGGCACTAGTGGATGGAACTCTGATGTGGTAGAAAGAGGGAGAAGCAACGGTCTCTAAGAACCATGGCAAACGAAGTCCTATGATTACCATCGTGACTCTCGGTTTAATTTTTAAACGTCAAAGTTTTTATTAGAAAAGAAGCAGAATGTGGCTGCACTTGGGAAATGGGTTTGCCCAGAAATTTATTGAGTGTCTACTATATGCATATTTGTACTAGGTGCCCATAAGTCTTTACTGGCTTATGACTAGCAAAACTTTAAGCTCGAACTGAAATTTCTTAAAAGTTTAAGGTGATAGGGAACACTACTTGCAGAACTAGCAACTTGAGTGCATTTTTTCTCTGACATGCTGACTCCACAGTCTCATTTATGGACCATCAGCAGTTTCCACGTCTTCCTCAAACTATACACTGTGAAGCAGAAATTATTTGCAGGGCTGTCTGTTCTTAGGTCTGGGTTTGGAGCAGCAGTAGGGATACGTTTTCTCCAAAGAAGATGAGGCCAGAGAGGGAGGGCTTAAAGTATGGGGGTTGGTGTTCCTTAGTGGAAAGACCCATTAAATCTTGCCTGTAAAGTAGCTTGATACAATCTGAGTGTGAGGGTGCTGACTGAGGTTGGGAGCTTGAACAGGAGAGACTGGGAGACCCCTCTATGGATGGTGCTGTGGGGGCTGGTATGCAAGCAAGAAATGGACCAAAGTATGACGTCCCACACACCAAGGACAGGGCCGTCCCAGTCTCTCCCCTGGGACCAGTGACCTGGGAACAAGAGACATTAGCCATTTCTTTTTTTTTCTTTTTTCTTTTTTAAATTTTGTTAACGTTTATTTATTTTTGAGAGAGAGAGAGACAGAGAGAGAGAGAGACAGAGCATGAATGGGGGAGGAGCAGAGAGAGAGGGAGGCACAGAATCTGAAGCAGGCTCCAGGCTCTGAGCTGTCCGCACAGAGCCCAACATGGGGCTCGAACCCATGAACCACGAGATCATGACCTGAGCCGAAGTGAGACACTCAACTGCCTGAGCCACCCAGGTGCCCCTGGACGTCAGCCATTTCTACTCTGAGTGTCCAGTGTATCCCAAGTCCTCAGCACTGCAGTTTATCTGTGGGTGAAGCAGAATTCACAGCCAGTGATGCCCAGTGAGCTTGGCAAAGAGCAAAAAGGCCCTGAATCCAATGTTTTAACTCTTAGAAAAAGAGGGAGAGGTTCTTGCATGTGTGTAAAGACTAATGAGATGGGACTGAGGGCAATGAAGGGCATGACAGGAGCTTTAAAAGGGACCTTTTTAACTTAGGGTGACAGGGCAACTGTAAGCTTCTGAAATTGAATGTTTCTTTGTGTCTACCTCTCCCTAGCAATGCTTAGATATGCAGTGGGTACTCAGCACCCGGAAGGAAGGCAGGCAGGGAGGGAGGGAGAGAGGAAGGCAGGAAGGAAGAAAGGAAAGGAGGGAGGGAGGGAGGAGGGAAGGGAGGGAGGAAGGAGGAGGACATTGTCCTGGGGAATGTTCTAAGCAGGATAAGAGAAGTAAACATCCATGCTCTAGAAGTCTGGTCCACAGACCAGAGTTCAAGGAAGAATTTTCCATGGCTAAAGAGAACCTGGCAGTGACCATAGAAGGTTGGACAGAGCTTTTCCTTTGACAGTCAAACAAGGACCTCCAGGCTCAGGCTCCTGGGACACTGAGCAGTTAGCTGGATCCATCCCTCCTCTATTGTGGCAATTCCTGGACTTAAATGCTTTCAGTTGATTCTGAGTCCTCTCGTTACTGAGATCTGGGCCACAGAGGTTGGAATGCATGTGGTAACTGGTCTTTAATTATTAACTACCATTGATTTCTCGGCCAAGCGTCATTCCTCTCCTCCCTTTCCGAGGTTCAGACTTTTGGCACCCGTGTGCAGAAATGAAAAGTCACTCACTGATTGGTAATTCTGCAGCCCCTCTCCCTCCCATTCCGTGTATGTAAACCCTGGAAGGCCTGAACGCTGGGACCGAAGCTCGTACGGGCTGGTGAGAAACTTCACACTTTGTGTTGTGCTGTGTGTGTGCACGCTGCTGTCGGCCATAGGCTTTGCTGAGTCAGGAGAGGCAGTGGGGTGGGCAGGAGGACACTCAGTAAAAGGAGGGAAAGGTGATTGCTGAAAAAAAAAAAGTTCCATCTGGTCTTTTCCTGCCTGATAAGTTCTTGGGTAAATATTTTTCTGCTTTTTCATGGACAACCATGAGGAGAGGTTTTTGCCCTCTAGAGAATCCACTACTTGCCACGTGAGCTTGGTTGTATAGCTGGAGAAGCTTCTGCAGAATTGTATTCTTTGCTGTGGAGCCTTCATGGGCTCCTCCCTTAATGGCAGCCCCCTTTTCTCTAGTACTTAGAGCGAGGACAGTGAATTAGTTCTCGCTAGGCCTGTGATTGGAGCATACAATTTATAGAATGGGGCTACAGTATGGCCTCCAAAGTCAGCAGAGACTCAACCACTCAGTGCTCACAAGTGCTGGCGTTGAGGGCCCTCCTGGGGCATCGGTGGGCTCTGGGTTGGTGGGAAGGCCTTGGTGAGGAAGGGTCTGTGGAAGAGACACTTAGGAAGGGCTCATCCCACGACTGTCCTGGGACAGGAGTAGGATTCCTATGAGAATGGGTTCTAGAACGGCTGTTCTGGGTGGAAGTGATTAGATTTGACTCTCTGAGATTCTGTGTCTGTTGCATGTGAGAGCTACTTTTCCAGTCCTGATATTTGAGGGCAGTAGAAAAGAGTCTATCTTTGAACTCAGGGTCACGTATTTTGTGTCACAGAGCCCCACGCACAAACTGGGAAACAGCTATGAGTGGCATTTGAATGGCATTGTTGCTAGGATCTCGTCCTTATATTTCTAATATGACTTTCGCGTTGCTTGTGTTTTCAGTTGCCCATTGAACTGTTAATTTCCTAAATGCCTTGTTGAGATTATGAAATGCTTTTTTTCTAAACAGAGGGCTTTCATGTATAGTTATTAAGCTCTTCCTTAATCAGATCTTTATTGCCCCAAGCAAAAGAGAATTGAGGAGTAAACCAGCATATATTTGGAACAGCCAGAATGATGTCACATAACCTGTGCTCTACAGTAGGTTTTCAGTATTCTCACGTGATTCCAGGTTGCTAAATTTCATCAGGATTGGGTGCTAAATTTCATGAATGGCTTTGTCTGAGTCCACTGAGATGATAGTTTTCCTTCTCCTTTCTACAATTGTGAAATAAATTGATTTTGATGTGTCAACCCCATCTTGCATTCCTGGAATAAATCCAACATGATTTTGAGATTACCAGTCTTAAATATTGCTGCTGTCCCTTTCAGATTTTGGTATCCGGTCACACTTGTATAAAATTTGTTGGGGAGGGGGTGCCTGGGTGGTGCACTCAGTGGAGCCTCCGACTCTTGGCTTCAGCTCAGGTCATCGTCTTGCAGTTTGTGAGTTCAAGCCCTGCATCGGGTTCTGTGCTGACAGTGCGGAGCCTGCTTGGGATCCTCCCTCTCCTTTCTCTGCCCCTCTCCTGCTCATGTTTGTTCTCTCACTCTCTCTCCCCTTGCTTCCCCCCTCCTTCTAGAAATAAACTTAAAATAAAATTGGTTGGAGAGGGTGACATATGCAAGATGACTGAATAAGACCCCCCTACTCGACATCAACAATTTGGCATCCAACCTCCCACAAAAGCTCCTTTGTGGGAGCTCTGGGATCCAGGTAGGACACTGTGAGACCCCAGTGTAGTCCAAGGCCAAGGAGAACCATTTTGAGAAGGTAGGCTCTTCCTCACAGGGCTGACCGTGACTGTGGTCCCAATTATGGGCCTGCAGACAGCTCTGGCCCCCCTTAGAACTTGGCTACTGCCCTGTTTGGCTTTGCTTCTGTCACCAGCACCACATGCCGGGTGACCCAGGAGGACTCAGGCACACGGACCTCTGTCCTGGCTGTGTTTCCCAATCCAGCGGGTTGGACTTCCACATGTACCTGTTTCAGAAAGACCCTTTCTTTAAAAACTGTGTTAGAGCAATGGGGTACTACTTGGCAATGAGAAAGAATGAAATCTGGCCCTTTGTAGCAACGTGGATGGAACTGGAGAGTGTTACGCTAAGCGAAACAAGTCCTACAGAGAAAGACAGATACCCTATGTTTTCACTCTTATGCGGATCCTGAGAAACTTCACAGAAGACCATGGGGGGAGGGGAAGGAAAAAAAAAGAGAGGGAGGGAGCCAAACCATAAGAGACTCTTAAAAACTGAGAATAAACTGAGGGTTGATGGGGGGTGGGAGGGTGGGGAAAGTGGGGGATGGGCATTGAGGAGGGCGCCTGTTGGGAGGAGCACTGGGTGTTGCATGGAAACCAGTTTGACAATAAATTTCATATTAAAAATAAATAAACAAACAAATAAATAAATAAAATTTGTGTTAGAGGACTTAAGTATAACATCCGCCCCCCAACCTCAGGGGTTATGAGGCAGATAGTCGTAGGTGGGGCACAGGTGATTTTATTTAGGGCAGGGAAACGATTTTGTATGATTCTGTGTAACGGTGGATCACATTATAAGTTTGTCAGCATTTTGTGTACAAAACTCTAAAACCATTGCCTTTGGCGGATAATGATATATCAGTGTTGGTTCATGGATGAGAACAGATGCTGATGGGGGAGGGGACGTGGGGACTTTTCCTACTGTCGGCTCGACTTTGCTGTAAACCTAAAACTGCTCTAAAAACTAAAGCCTATTAATTTGAAAAAGAAAAAACGCAAAAACAGAACACCCATTTTCTCTTTTTGTGAAGACAAAAAGAAAGACCAATGTCCCCAAAACACAGGAATAGACACTTAGTGTGACTAGTGAGGACAGGCAAGTCGAGGGTATCGGGGGACCGTTTTCACTCCAAGCCTGCAGAACTTTGTAGCTCCTGTCAAGATGGAAAAATGGCTAATTATATTCTGTTGGCACAACTGTGAAAGGCTACAAGACATTTTAACGATTAGCTGGAACACTATTATGAAACTTAAAAAAATGTACCCATTTGGCTCCTAAGTCACTGAGGAATAAGGTCTAAACACATAGGTCTCGGTGGGTTAAAAATATATGTGAAAAGATGTTTCTATTGCATTTTAATCATTAATATTTTTAATCAGTGGAATGGTTGGGTAAATTATAGTTCATCATACTCTGGATTATGATGCTGCTATGCAAAACAGCGAGCTTGATCTGTTTGTATGAAATGACACTTATATATATATTTATTTTTTTAAGCTTATTTAGGGGGCTCATGCAGGAGGGACAAAGAGAGAGGGAGAGAGAGAATCCCAAGCAGGCTCCACACTGTCAGCATAGAGTCCGAGGTGGGGCTCAAACTCACAAACTATGAGATCATGACTTGAGCCGAAATCAAGAGTCAGACACTTAACTGAGGTGCCCCAACACGTGTATTTAAATTGAGAAAATGCATATTGGGTAATGCGTGTGGTCTCAGGAAAAAATAAAGGAAAACACGTGTCTTTATATCTGTTCGTAAACGTAGAGTGGGGGGTAAGAGGATACAGAACAAGACATTAACATTGATTGTTTTGGGAATGGGGGAAAAGAGGAAGATCGTTGGCTTTTTCTTGTTACACTGACAGTCCTATTGTTGCAATAAGTAGGTACTACTTTTGTGGCTTGAAAGGAAAAGCCAACAAATTGTTGTAGAATAAAACAAAGACCACAGAAGAGAAGCCCTGGCCCTGGCCAACAGGGCCAGGGTCCAACAGACCTGTTCTACCGTCCCGTTCACGGTGACTGCCTCTTAGTGTAACTCCTGAGCATCGGTATCCTAGAAATCCATTTGTTTTCTATGCTTTGAGGGATGTTATTTAAAACAAAAACCCTCTTGCTATCAGAGCTTGGTGCACAGCTTACCAGCGTGAGGTGTCTGGTTAATCAAAGCTTAGTGAGCGAGCAAAGGGAAAGATCTCTCCTCCCACCCCATCTCCATTCTGTTTTTAAAATTATTTTTTTGTGTATTTATGTTTATTTCTTTTGAGAGAGAGCAAGCAGGGGAGGGGCAGAGAAAGAGAGGGAGACAGAGAGAATCCCAAGCAGGCTCCCCGCTGTCAGCGCAGAGCCTGATGCGGGGCTTGAACCCATGGATCGTGAGATCATGACCTGAGCTGAAATCAAGAGTTGGACACTTAACTGACTGAGCCACCCGTTCTGTTTTTAGATTGGTACGCATCCAGTGTAAGAAGGGCGTGGGGGGTAATGTGTCATGCCCCCAAAAGAGAGTATGGGGATCTGGAAAACTTAAACAATTTGTAAGCCTAGTCTAACATCAAAACTCAAACATGGCACACTAGCCATCTAACGATGCATGGCCCCCAAACTTCTATCAGCTTGAAACAGCACACATTGTCTCGTGTGGTTTCTGTGACTCAGGACACTGGGGGTGGCTTCGCTGGGTGGTTCTGTCTCCATCTCTCATGAGGTCAGGGTGTTGGTCTGGGTGCACTGAAGACTTGGTCAGCACTGGGGCTCTGTTCCATGTTGGCTGACTCACATGGCTGCTGGGTTAGAGCTGGCGCTTGGAGAAGGGCCTCAGTTTCTCCTATGCTTCTACATATGGCTGCTTAGTGTCAGGACGTGGCCGCTGGTTTCGCCCAGAGCTAGTGATCTGAGAAGAGGGGGAAGGAGAAGGCCACAGCGTCTTCTGGGACCACACCTCAGAAGTTATGTGCCATTAGTCTTGTACATTCTTCTCCATTAGAAGCAAGTCCCTCAGTACAGGCCACCCTCCAGAGGAGGGGAATTCACTGCACCTTTTGAAGGGAGGAGTATCTGAGAATGTGTGAGTCAAAGTTCATCACCACCCAGTGCTCACTGTGGCACTGTTGTCTAGTTTCAGAAATTTCTAGAAAATTTCGGGAATGCCTCTTAGGCATTCTTTCTCTCCAGAGGTTTATGGATTTTTTTTTCCTTAGTAGCTTCTCTTTAAAGGATTTTGGTGATCCAGCATTCTGCATTCCCTTTTATGTACTTGCTCCTGTTTCCACAGGGCCACAACTTCCTATCCCAATTCCTATCCTTACCCACCCCCCTGAATCATAGATTCACCAATACAGTCCTCCTAAAGGTCTGTTGGGACTAATACCATCATGATCTACATCCCTCTGTGCATCAGTGACCATACTATGAACAATAGCTGACATTTACACGGAAATTACTATATACCAGCCGCTGTTTGAAGGGCTCTACGAGTGCCAGAATGTGCCACGTACACCAGGTCCTCGCTCATGACTCAGGTCTCCTTTCCTAACCTAACTTACGCTCCCACCCCCTCGACTCCCATGGCGGAGCCCTGGCCCGTCCCTGGCAACATCCCCAGTATCTTCAGTGTCTTCCCTTGAATGTGTCCTTTGCCTTGTGCTCACACGGAGACCTGGATCCTGCATGGGTGCAGCTTCTGTGGCCTTATTCTACGGCAGGCATTTCCTCTCTTGCTTCCTTTGTATGTTTGGGCCGGGAGATGTGCTAGCTTTTCCCCCCCCCCCCCGGCTGCTTCCAGTCTGTTTTCCCTCCTTCCTTAAACACCTCGCAGATTTGAAGCTCCTGCTATCAGACTCTACTGCCCTGGCCCCTCTTTGTGATAGTACATCGTAGACATCCCTGCTTACTCTTTTCCATTCCTTGAATGTTTTGACCTCCTAGATTACTCGCTCTGCTGCTATAATTCATGGTGATTATGATAACGACAAACAGACTAGCCATCCAAAACTCTGGCCCCTCGGTTTTTGTCTTAGCTTCCAAAGTTGTTTGTTGTTGTTTTTTTTCTTTCCACTATACCTCGATCGTCTACTTCTGTGGTCCCATGCTAGATCTTTCCATTATTAAGAACTACATCTCCTCTGTAATGTCTGCATCCAGCACCGCCTCCCTCTCCACCTCTCTTTCTAGTACTTCAGGGAACAAATCTTCAGCCCAAGTAGGACTTGGGTTCTGTTTGTGGTTATAAGAAATATGTGTTTGTGGTCTTCGTCTTGTTTCTGGCACAGAGCTCCCCAAGTCACAGGAATTTCCTGTAATCAGACCCGTCAAGATGTCTTTTGCGAATGAGGTGACTTTTGGAAACCACCTAAAGATGGGGGCTGGCTGCCTGCAAAGCCAACCGTGTGATTATAGGGTTGGAGCTTTCCACCTCAGCCCTGACCTCTGGGGAGCAGAAGGGGACTGGACGTTGAATCAGTTACCCATGGCCGACAGTTTAATCAATCGTGCCTACGTAATGAAGCTACCATAAAAACCCAAATGGACAGCGTTCTGAGAACTTCCAGATCCGGGAACACATGGAGGTCTAGGGAGAGTGGCGTACCCGGAGAGGGCAAGGAACGTAGAGGCTCAGTGCCCTTCCCCTCACACCTTGCCCCATGCGTCTCTTCCGTCCGTTAGCTAGCAAGTAAACTGTTTTCTTGAGTTCTGCGATCGGCCCTGGCAAATTAGACCTGAGAAAGGGCTTGGTGGGACCCTCTTACTTTAGCCAGTTTGGTCAGAGGCTGGACTTGTGACTGGCATCTTAAGTGGGGGGTGGCAGTCGTGTGGGACTGAGCCGCCAACCTGTGGGATCTGATGCCATCCCTGGGCAGATAGTGTCAGGACCGGGTTGGGGGGTAGCCAGCCGGTGTCCGAGAACTGCTTGGTGGTGTGAGGAAAAACCCACACTTTGTAATTCGGAGCAGACATGCAGGTTCGTTGATCACAACCCTGGCCATCCCTCTCCGGTCCTGACTGCTGACCTGCCAAGATTCCGTGGTCCCCCTCTCCAGCCACTGTCTTGCGTAGTCTCAGCCCCTTGTTTCTTTCTTCATTGCACTTACGGGTGCAATGTGAAATCCACTTTCCAGCTCTTTGTATCTAATCCAGGCGGCAGAAGTGGCCAGAGAAAAACACAACCTCTCTGAGTCCTCTCTGTTGATGTGGGCTGAAGGGTTGCTAGGCAACGTCACCGTGTTTTCATAGTCCAGACTCTCCTGTGCGGTAGAGTCTCTTGGGCAGGTTGTTAAAGAATCCTGATGTCAGGCCATGCCCCCAGACTGATTAAGCCACAGTCCCGAGGGGTGGACCCAGACACCAGCGTGCTGGCTTCTAAAGCCCCCCGGTGATTCTGAGGTGTGGCCACGTCCAGGGACTGCTGCCCCAGTGCCTTTGCTCCTCTACTCCTTGCATAACTACGTTTCATCCACTATGCTCTTCCTCTGACATGCCCAGCACGGTTCCACTGCAATGTCTGTGAAAGGATTCTCTTCCTTCTAGAACTTTCTTTCCCCAGAAAGTTGCCTGCTTGGCTTCCTCATTCCTTCATGTTTCTGCGGTAAATGTCTATTAGTAATACCTTTCTGAGCTATGCCTTATCAAATAGGACCCTGCACCCACCTTAGCACTTCCTAGCCCCCTTGACTGCCTTTTCCTTAGCATTTGTTAGCATCTAATGCATTCTGTATTTCTTTGTGAATCATTTGTTACCACCTGCCAGAAAACAGCAGGGGCTTTGTGCATTTTGTTCACTTTCCATAACAGAATAGGCACAGTAAATTTATTTTACCAGCAGATCAATCGGTGCTCCATACCAATTTTTTTATTTAAATCTTTTTTTTTTTTAATATTTGTTTATTTTCGAGCGCACAAGCCGGGCAGAGGCAGAGAGAGACGGGGACAGAGGATCTGAGGCGGGTCTGCACCGACAGCAGCGAGCCCGAGGCGAGGCTTGAACTCACAAACCATGAGACCGTGACCTGAGCCAGAGTGGGATGCTTTACCACCCAGGCGCCCCACCACACATATTTCTTGGGCAGCAGAAACGTCTCAGGAGTTTATTGCGTGCAAGACAACTGTTCTTTGACGCAGTAAATGCATTTGTAAACCTGACCAGAATGGTTGCAGTGGGGCTTGGGTTGGGGGTCGGGCCCCTGGATGCCTTGAGGGCCGGTTCCTACTGTAAAGGGCGAGGCTCGCCGGGGCGGTGGGGAGAGCCTCAGGGAACAAATAGGAAACAGCACCATGCGGAGCGCACAGGCTTGTGTTTTCAGCAACCAGAAGAGAATCAGGACGGGAACTTTGACTTCAGCTCAAAGCCCAGTGGGACTTAGCTGGTGATCAGAGAGTGACCAGTCCTGTCACCACAACACAGACCACAAACGGCTCAGGTGGACGTTGGGGAGGAGGGAGTGTCTAGAGGCCACAGAGGTGAAGACTCAGCCTATTACAATTGGTTTGGGTACCCGGGGGGTTTCTTTGCAAAGTTTGGTGGCTGGGAAAGTACGGATTCCTCCTGTGCTCCTAGAAAGACCGAAGACACAAAAGGAAAGAGAACTTACAGACTAGTAGCAGGTTACGTTTTCTTAAGCGGTGGACACGTCATGTGGAGCTTAATTTTTTTCTATTAAGTATAATCGTAACAAAAGATCAAAAATGAGTCTGGGGGTGGGTGGGGTGCCTGCGTGGCTCAGGTCATGATCTTGTGGTTTGTGAGTTCAAGCCCCGTGTCGGGCTCTGTGCTGACAGCTTAGAGCCTCAAGCCTGCTTTGGATTCTGTGTCTCCCTCTCTCTCTAACACTCCACTGCTCTCACACACACACACACACACACACACACACACACTCTCACTCTCTCTCTCTCTCTCTCTCTCAAATATAAATAAACATTAAAAATTAAAAAGAAAGAGTCTTGGGGCACCTGGGTCGGTTGAGCGTCTGATTTCGGCTCAGGTCATGATCTCATGGTTCCTGAGTCCAAACCCTGCACCAGGCTCACAGCTGTCATCGTGGAGCCCGCTTCAGATCCTCTGTCCTCCTCTCTCTCTCTGACTCTCTCACGCTCATTCTCTCTCTCCCTCCCCCGCCTCAAAAATATTTTTAAAAAGAGTCTCTAGTCAACATTGTTCAACTTTGCTCAAATAATCCTGTTTGAGTCATAAACACAGGAGTGTCTTAGGCATAGATTGTCAGCATGCAAAGTAGTAGATTTGAATCAATTCACAAATCTCTAGGGACAATGAATGGCACATTTCCTTTTTTAAATGAAGCTTGGCACAAGTTCCCAGCCATCAGATCCCATGCAAAGTGGCACTGTTGAGTCCCTTCTCTCCACTGGACTGGACTGGGACTGTTTCTGAGGCAGTTCAGAGAGCCATGGACGGGCCGAACTTTGGACAGTGACAAAGAGGTTTTGTGTCTACATCTGCGAGTACGTCTGATGCTGCTCCCCTTTAGTGCCAGCTTGGTCTTGGGGACCCCTATTGGTTAGGGTTGTAGGTAGAAATTATCTTAAAGTCTTTTACTTACCCGTGATCACATTTTTTTTTAAATGTGTTGACGAAAAGCCCCCAGTAAGAAAGATCCAAGTTGTGTTAGGTTGTTTGTATTGTCGACATACAGAGCTGATCATTTCTTAGGTCAACGAGACGAGGCTGTACAACTTCTTTTATGGTCCAGTGACGTTGTGAGCACAGAGCGCTGAAAGAGCCGAGACCTTAAGTATATAGAGAGGGGCACACGCTTGGCTCAGTCAATTAAGCATCCAACTCTTGATTTCCACTCAGGTCGTGATCTCATGGTTTGTGGGTTCAAGCCCTGTGTCGGGCTCTGTGCTGACAATGCGGAGCCTGCTTGGAATTCTCTCTCTTTCTCCTTCTGTCTGCCCCTTCCTGACTCACGTGTGCTTGCTCTCTCTCTCAATTAACAAACTTTAAAAAATAAAAGCAAATAGGGTGTCCGGGTGGCTCAGTCGGTTGAGCGTCCGACTTCGGCTCAGGTCATGATCTCACCATTTGTGAGTTCAAGCCCCGTGTCAGGCTCTGTGCTGACAGCTTGGAGCCTGGAGCCTTCTTTGGATTCTGTGTCTCCCTCTCTCTCTCTCTCTCTCTCTCTCTCTGCCCCTCCCTTGCTCCCACTCTGTCTCTCTCAAAAGTAAACATTAAAAAATAAATGTATAGAGGTCCTGTGTCTTAACAGAAAGTTCTGTTAACATTTCTGAGATAGTCACAGGTTCTTCGGGGGCTATTTGTCCACAAATCTCCCGTAGATTATTCGTTCATTAAATACCTAACTTACCTGAGTTAAGTTCCTCTCGAGATGGAATCGTCAACTGGGGAGCATGTAAGACCTCCGTTCATTTTCTGTATACAAATATGTTATACGTTATGTCTAGAAAACCAAATCTTTCATTAAAATCGCAAGTGAGCACATCGCCCGTATGTTAATCTAATGCATTACTCTCAACAAAAGGGAAGGCAGCGGGGAAGGAAACCCTTCATGTCCCCTGACCTGCTTTTTGTCCTTCCAGCAAGCAACAAAGAAAGGATGCCCTTAGGTATTCTAATTTCAAAATATGAAACTGGTTCTTTTCATAAGAGTTTAGTCTCCAGGGGTATTCACACAACTGTTTCCCCCTCCGAGGTCTATTTCTGGGGTGCTGTGTATGAGGAACGTGCAGATTTCCATGCCACCAGCCCTTTCAGCCTGCCATTGCCTGTCGGGGTTTGCGGAGTTGAGCCCCCTTGGAGCTGTGCCCCCCACTTCTCCCCTGAAAGCCACCGTCTCCCTCATTACCGCTCATGGACCAACCATCCCCCATCCCCGTGGCCCTGGTGGGCTCCATGTTTGAAACACAAAGATTTCTA
Source organism: Acinonyx jubatus (assembly GCF_027475565.1). Taxonomy (NCBI): domain Eukaryota; kingdom Metazoa; phylum Chordata; class Mammalia; order Carnivora; family Felidae; genus Acinonyx; species Acinonyx jubatus. Next base: position 4,202,457 of record NC_069395.1, on the reverse strand, counting down.
GTTCAGAGAATTATGCAGAAGGCAGTGTTCACCTCTCTCCTGCTTCACAGAGCTTCTTTTTTGGAGTGATGGGGGCGCGGGGGTTGACAGAGAGTAGGTATGTTGGTGTCCATGAGGAAGGGAGAAGATGTCTTATTTCTTCCCCGGTAAAGCTATAGCAGAAGAAAGAAAACACTCCATCCTTTCCCAAATAAATCAAAAATCAAAATAGCATTTTGAACTATTCGCCCTGAGCAGCCCGGACCTCAACGACGCAAGTCCATTGCAGGCTCACGAGCGGTGAGCCCATCTACTGTGCACCGAACAGGTGTGAAAGGCTGGGTGACCAGAACGGAGCCCGCGGGCTGTTGACCTCCAGCCTTCTCACGCGGACACTGTAGTTCGAATATCGCAGGCTGCCGTGATTCATTCCTAAGATTGTCTTTTCTAATTTCTTTCCACCCTTCAGATTTCTTTCTACTTTTAATCATTGTGTTGAGTTTCCTGCGGCTGCCCTAACAAATTATCTCAAGCGTGGTGACTTAAATGTATTCTTTTACAGTTCTGGAGGCCAGAAGTCAGAAGTCCGGGTCTCCCCAGGGTTAGCTCGTTCCATGCGTGTCCCCTAGCTGCTGGGGCCTCGGTGGCTGCCGGCCAGTGGTCCTCAGTGTTCGTTGGCTGCCTTGGTCCCCACCTCAACTTCCTCTTCCTTGTTTTCCTCGTTTATAAAGTGTACTTATCGTTGGAATTAAGGACCACCCTGATCCGGGATGATCTCTTCTCAGGGTCCTTGGTTACAGCTGCAAAGACCAATTTTTCCCGAATAAAGTCACAGGTACAGGTTCCTAGCGGACATATCTTTTGGGGGATGCCAGTTAACCTACAACTGACTTGGCTATTTCAGTTTTTGTGCTCTTTCCTTCCGAATTGACTGTATAAACCTTTCTGTGCTATCTCTCGATCTAAGTAGGTGTCTCTAGGATAGAACAACTCTTTATAGTTAATGGACTAGAAGTCAGGGACTTGGAGTTTGATTTTGAATTTTTCTGCCACTCTCCAACCACGTGAACTTGGGTGAATGCGATCCCTCTGAAGCTTACCTTTTTTATGGTGGTTGCAAATATAGAAACCAATTAGGCCTAGCTTAAAGAAAAGAACATTGTAAGTGCCAGCACCATCCCACAAAACTCAAGGGCAAGGATGTCGCCAGACCTTGGGAAGAAATTAGGCCATGGGACTGAAATGTCAGCATTCTGTCTCATGTTGGGGGCCTGTTCCTCTCTACAAACTATGTGATTCTTTTTCCCCAGATGGCTATTTTTCTGACCCGAGCTCTCCAACTTCATGTTCGGTCTCTACTGTTTGTTTTCTTCTCTCCTGTCTCCACTTTTGCACGTTGCTGTCTTTCTGTCTAGGAATCAGTTCTAGATTCCTGATTGAGGGAATAAGACTGATGCCATCGAGATCTTTCCTGATTCAACCAATTTTTTTTAATGTTTTTATTTATTTTTGAGACAGAGCATAAGCAGGGGAGGGGCAGAGAGAGAGGAGACACAGGATCTGAAGCAGGCTCCAGGCTCTGAGCTGCCAGCACAGAGCCCGACGTGGGGCTCGAACTCACGGACTGTGAGTTGATGACCTGAGCCGAAGTCGGATGCTCAACCGACTGAGCCACCCAGGCGCCCCTCAACCAATTTTTGACCAGAGAGGGTGTCATATACTACAGAGATGGGTTTTGAGGGTCAGACCATATAGGTTGGGGAGGCAGGCAGTTCCGTGGAAGAATTTTTCTATAAGATGCAGTTAATAGGTCCTGCTGTGCTCATTTTCTCTGTGTTTGAAGATCAGAGTGGACAGTGTGCCTAAGAACACGCTGCAAATGATATACTGAACACTTGAACAGATTGTTTTAAAGTTTCTAGCCCTGGATTTGGGTTCTGGACAAGTAGCAGACTTGATTTTTGCTTTCGATGAGAAAAAGACGAGGATTGCATCCAGTTGTGAGGTTTGGGTAAAGATTTTCCATGAGGTCCTTGCCGTGGCTCCCAAGCTTTCACTGTTTCCACAATGGCAGCAAACCCCGATTTCAGAAATAGGAATGAAGTTGCAGGAGGGGGGAAGAGAGTGGAGCTACCAGGTCTAAGTGGGCGATGTCTTACACGGAGGCATCTCTTCAGCGTTTTCTAGAAGGCAGTGGCGAGAGTGCGAACTGGGCTCGTGTCCTCGTACACAGAAAACATTGAGCTCTTTGTGGATCCATTTCTCCGCTACTTAGCATGGGCTTATTTTGGACAGGTCCTGTAAAGCAGGGTGAGCACTCGACGACAGAAATAACTATCAGCCCTAGAATAAAGCAAAGGTTTTTCAGTTTCTTGGGAATCCACAATTCAGTGTCGGTGTTGGGAGGAAGCAGGTTTGTCCTTCAGCAGGTGGATCAAAGAGGTTGGGTATGTTTTGCCAAGAAGCCGTCAGTTGGGATTATTGTTGCTTCTCTTCTTATTTCCAACTGGGCTGGAGTAGCAGCGGTGTCTACTCCTCCCAGCTTTGGAGCCCCCCTGCACCAGGAACAGCCACCAGCACTGACATGGGCACAGAGGGAAGCCTGGAGTAAGCTCCTCGGGGTGCTGTACTCTGGGCCTTACGAAGCCAGGTTCCTACACTTACGATCTAGCTTTCCCTCATTGTACTATTTTATTAAAAAAGATCATTGGCTCCAATTCCTGGAATAGACCTGGTAGAGAAAGCCAAGAAAGAGGTCATCTTAAGGCTTTAAGTCTGGCCTTCAAGTTAGATTGGCTGAGGGATGTTGTGGGCAGCGCATGTGAGCTGGCCTAAGTCATCCAAACTAGGGCACTGCACTCTATTTGGGGACAAGTATGCATTTTCCTAGTGTCACCCATGCAAAATATGGCCTATTAGGAATCTACAAGAATGGGCTCCATTAAGAATTCTTAGAACGCCCTATTAACAGGAGACAGCTGGTCGAAGATTTGGGGTGCTGGCTATCTTTCTACCATCGCTGCCGAAACCAGGCACATGAGCAGGTGCTCACGAGGTGATGAATGAACAAACACTTTACTGAACACGTCCTTTTTCAGTGTGGCACGGAGATTCATTAGTCTTACTTTATGAAGCATCAGCAGTTTCTGATTCGTACTCTGTGAAAATGGCAGTGTTCCCTGGAGGCAGAAATGCATAATTTTTTCTTGGCAGTTGAGAACACCATTACGTTGCTTGTATTCAGTTACAAATGGAGAGATTAGTATTGGCCATGAGAACACAGTCTTCCCCAGAGAGAGGGTCATGGGCAAAGAAAGGGAAATAAAGAGATTTGGAGGAATCCAGGTCAAAATGCCTTGGTGTTTTTGGTATGATCATACCAAAAAGATTGGTATACCAGAAGGATTATATGATTGATTCTGCGATGATGTACAAGACACCAGGTCATGAGCTAAGAACACAGTGAACAGGGCCAAGGTTGATTTGGAAAATGCACCCTGGCGAACGTGGGAGAAAGTGAAAACCACTCCATGTTCGCACTTCTGTTGCACGGATCTGTGCTCTATTCAGGTCTCTACTCACGTGCGTCTTCTCAGAGAAGCCTTAATGGCCCAGCCCGTTAATAATGCCTCTGTTACTCACTATACCCTTGCCGTATATTATTTCTTTGGAGGTCATGGTTAACGTATTTTTTATTATGCTTCTTGCTACCAAGAAGTGAATCTCCTGAAAAAAGTAACCCTTGGTCTTACCTGGGTCCTCCAGGAAAGAACCTGAGTTGGAGATGGGGGGCGGGGGGGGGGGGGGGCAAAAGATTTACCATCGAGAAACACGTGTGGAGGAAAATGGGGGAGAGTAAGGACAGGGGAGGGCAGTCGTCAGACCACGGTATGTATTTGACAAGATCTCCGCCAGCCCAACAGGCAACACAGGAGGAAATACTGCTTGTTAAAGGGATCCCTTCGTGGGAATGGCCCTGCCGCTGTGCTAGCTGTTAGCCTGGGGACCCCACAGGAGTGTGACCTTGACATCAAAGCCCAGGTGGCTCTTACACATGGGTAACGAGCCCTTTCCTGGAAGGGGAATCAGAGCGCTGTGTCTCCGTGTCTGCCCCTGTCCACCCCTTAGCTTGCACCCATCATTCTCTGCCTACGTTTTGGAGATAGCACGTTGAGGCTCCTTTTGTGCCTCTTACTGAAGGGAAACCTACAAGGTAGAGGGTGGTGGGGAAATTACAGCCTTCATCGTCACAGTTACTTTCGGGGTCACAACCGATACTAGTAATTTCTTTCCTCCGCTATCACTTCTAAGTTCTCCCTCTCCTCAGCTGTCAGCTCTAAAGGTCTCGGCGGTTGACTTGCGGTGTTCCCAAACCGCCACACCTCAGGCGTCCCAGAGAGCCCCTGGTGATCCCATCCTTCACAGTTTGGGCTGCCGTCCGAGTCCGCTCGTGATCACAGCCAGACAGGGGCGTACCCGGAGCTGTCCAAGTGGATCACAGTCCCACACATACTCCACCCTGGCCGCGCTGTGTAAAAAACATTCCCACCTCTTCCTGCTGATCAGGGTTCCTTTGCCCTACCAGGGTGAGGGCTTGAGTGGCCCCAGGGGACAGTCGTGGGTTGTAATTCGGTGGCACCCTTGCTGTGTCTCTGCAGAACGCGCCCTTCTCGAGGACCGGGACCTCCGACCCTGCACAGCCCGGAATAAAACAGATGGTAAACACACATTCTTCCAGATGTCTCCGGAATGACCGTAGGGAGGCTTTCTCCTGCTTTTGCTCCTTGCTCTTGGACCTTGTGTCCTTCCTCCTGGGGACACAGTGCCATAGAGAAGTGTGATTTGCTGTGCGTGCTGTGTTCTGGAGGGAAGTACTGTATCCTTGCAGAGTATTATTTCTGAGCTGGTACTTCAGCTACACCTTTGGCAGGCCCTAGTCTCTGTCACTAGTCTGCTTCTGAATCGTACAGCATGTGATGCCACGGTCATGGGCCCACAGCTGTACCGCCCTCGCCGTGAGGAAGGTCCAGTAGTTGGATGTTTAATGGTTCCAAGCCAACCCGCTCTAGTTTCTAGTACTTGTGAAGTTTCTAGTACGGGTTTCTAGTACTTGTGAAACCACCGCTCGCCCACCCCTGTCACTGGCTCAGGTTGAGGGTCTGCAGGCAGGATAAGCAAACCCTTACCCAGAGGAAGCTTTTGTTCTTGCGAGGCTGACTCCGGGCCCTCCAGGAGGGAAGGAGCCTGGTATAATCCACTTGATACGAGATAGCTGGTGTGCCTCTTTGAGAAATGGTGCCATACTGGGGGCTTGCTACACGTCCCCATTTGGCAGTTGGGCGATCAGAGGGGGCAGTGATGATAAGAAGGCTCAGTCACATTATAGGGCTCACGTGGGACGTCTCCCTCAGCCACAGCGGTGGGTGTAGCTGTGGCCCTCAAGCCAGGACTTGGGAGTAGCCACTGACGTAGTTAGGCCAATATCAACTGACCCAGTCATTTTGTCTCCTTGCTTGTTTGGTGGTTGATGGCTCGGGGTGGGCCTAAACGGGTGATGCAAAGATCTTTACACTTAGTGCCTGCTCCCAAGCGTCCCACCCATCTATGCGGCTCTACCCCTGGCTTTTCTCTCCAATCATTTCCTTTCAGGCACCTGACCAACTGCCGAGCTATTGGCTATGCTTGCGAGGCCATATATATTCTAACGTTGAGACGTTTTGCATTTAGCATGGTCACCGACCAGATACCCCATTCCAAGCTCTGCCAGCTGGGAAAGTTTTCCTTCTTCACTGTCTTTGAGAGCCACCCGACTGGTGCTCTAATGCAGTCACCATGGATTTTTGACCTGCACCCATGTACTACTGAGCCAAACCATCCATAAACCAAGCTTGGGCTTTTTCTCCCTCTTAGTTGGCTATACGGAACCCCCTGCCCCTGCCCCTGCCCCGCCAACCCTGCCCTGCAGGACCACTGCGGTGAGTTGAGAGAGTCGGGTGCTGAACAGCCCTGGTGACATTGGGGTCTAGGTGACATGCTTTTGCAGCTTGCTTGTGCCTTGTGCCCCCGCTCCGTCCCAGACTGATTGGATCTCATAATGGATTATTACTGGGCCTACTTGACTTTGTGACTTTGAGGGTCAAACGGGATGAAGGACAACATGTGAGGGAAATTTCTAGGGGACATGGTCACTTGGTGTCTTACTGCCAAAGACTTACTCTCAGCTAGAGCTCAGCAGCCCCTGGAGCTGATTGTCCACAAATGTATATAATTCTCTGCTCTAGATGGTCTCCAGAACCTGAGATCTGTGTTGTGAGATCTATAAACTATGTGCTGCATTTTTTCTTCCCCTGACCCGCCCAATACAACAAGGTCTGCCAAATTGTATGGCCCAAGTGGCGGGGCTGATTGTGCCCAACCAGGATCCGCTGCGGTGCCCTTTCCTACTCTAAGCCCTGCTCAGAGTTGGAAGCTTCTCATGTAATATTAAGGGCCAGAGCATTTTGCTGGGGGAAAGTGTATATTGCCTCCAGAACCCAAAGGGATGTATCAGATGCCAATGCTTCCTAGTTTGTGGTAAGGGATAAAAGATACAGCACTTTGTTGTTCACTTTGGAGGCGATGTCCTAGCATACCTCTGACCACTGGACCTCTAAAACTGGTGTTGCAGATTTCTCAGCGTTCAGGACTTCTCACTCTCGGAAGAGCATGTGTCGTACCGAGCCGTGCGGTACGCTAGCCATCTTGAATTCACCCCGTCCGATCAGTGTGATACCACTGACGTGATGGGTCAGCGTGGTGTTCTGTGGGAATGGCTTATGGAATCATTGGGAGAAAAGAACGGAATCTAGTGTGACATTAGAGAATAACCTGTGCGTTCACGCTGCAGAATTGAGCCATCAAGGAAACTCCTATTTCCTTTCATCATCGGGACAGGTGGCTCGGGAACCTATAGCATCAGTGGGAATCTACAACATTCAGAAGTCCACGGAATTAGGTGCTGCCCCTGTTGCCAGTGCCTCCAGAGCCACATGGTAGCTGCTCAGGTGTGGCCCAGCAGCACAGGTGCCCAGGAACCTGCTTCCCGAGGTCCGCGAGTGGAGACTGGATAATGGCACCTCTCTAATTCTGATGAAAAATCTGTGCCTGTGCCAGAAGAAAGGGCGAAAATGGCCAATGTGCTGTCTCTGCCTCACTTCCGGGCCCTGGATCTTATACGTGTAGATCCGATGGGCTGAATACAAATCATACTGAGAAAGTTTCAGAGTCAAGGAAATGCAGTAGCTTTCTACCCTTTCAGGAAGGCAAAGGGATGAACTAGATGTTGGGCACAAGTCGGCCATGTCCGTCTCCAGAACGATCCGTAGATGTTTTCTTTGAGAGGATTAGACGTGAGGGAAGTGCCCGTTCCAACAGGTGCGTGCACTAATGCTCAATAATTGTTGGGTCTGCTTGCTTAAGCCACATATTCATAATTTAAGAAGAATAAATTTCCAGAACCCAGTACTGTCCAATTAATATTCCACATGTGGATTAACTGTTCAGTTTATCCGTGGATCTAGTTGGGAATTACATCTACTTGCCCGTGATCGTAACCGCCTGGGACTCACACCTGAAATCAGTACTGTCCAGGACAAGTGGCCCCCAGCCACGTGTGGCTGTTGAGCACTCGAAATGTGGCCGGATTGAGTGGTGGTGTGAGTATAAAATACACAGGAGATGTCAACAGCTGAGCGTAAAAAATGTAGAATACCTCAACTTTTTGTGCTGATTACACGGTGCCATGACAGTATAGGGAGGTTGGGTGAAATAAAGAGACATCATTAAATTAAGCCTTTATTTTTACAATTTTTAATTTGGCTATTAGAACAATTAAAACTACATATGTGGCTCGTGTTCTGTTTCCTTTGGGCAGCTCTGTCTTATAAGGAACCTAAAATTCTCCACGGAGCAAGCTAGGCAGTTCCCTTCCAGGGGTGTTCTGTGGGAAGGACTGAGACGTGCTCCTTGAACTTGGCCTTCCGAGTGTGTCTCCTCCCCGCCCCCCTTGGGGGAGGGTCCTCCTACCACACTTGAGTTCTGTCTCTCTGGTCTTAATTTGCCATGCAACAGTACGGATGAGGTAATTTTTTTTTTAAAACTTCATTAAAAATATTATGAGAAACCATAAAGAAACAGGACCGTGTCTGACTCCGATATTAGCTCTTTCTCCCCTATTCCCACTGCTCTCCAAGTTACGATTCCCTGGAACATTGTGTTCTCCCTGTACGAACTTGAACACAGAACTCAGCAGTTCTTCAGCTCTACAAAACAATGCAGGAAAACACAGGGGACAATAAAAACGGCATTCTTGCGAATCTCTTAGGGGAAACGGAGGGAGGGCTTGGAATTGCACACTCAAAGCAAACAACGTACCTCCTCCCATTGGACATTTTTAATCTTTTCCTGACTCCCTTCTCTGCCACTCAGCCCGTGAGGGCTCCCTCTCCCTCCCGCCCCTTTGCCCTCTCCTCCCCGTCTTCCCACCTCCTGCCCTTTCTCCCTCTCCAGGCCTCTCCCTTGTTAGAATCTCTCTAACAAGGAACCATTAGTAGGTGGAACCATTTAATTGCTGTACTGTGTTACTTGAGCATTTCCTTAGGGTCTCATGCTCCAAAGAAAGTAATTTCTTTTAAATAAATACAGCGTCTCCCTAAGAGGAATTTTAGGGAATATGATTTTCTTCATTTCATTACACAGAATAAATTGGGTGAGTTTTAAAAGTAAAGGGTTTCAATGTTGAGAAATTTGGTAAATAGAATAAGGAGCTTTACCAAGTCCCAAGTCTCCTTAGTGTAGGATAGCCTCTCTCTAACCACATCTGGGCTGAGAAAGGCTGCCTGCAGCTCGAACCTTTCTTTGTAGATCGTTGTTTCGGCGAGACCAGGGCCAATCGGTTGATGTTATCCGCAGCCGTCCATCAGCTCAAGGACAAAGGCCAGCTTGTCTTTTGAACTGAAATTGTCCCTGGGATCCTTAATAATCTTTCTCTGAGAACAGGTTTCTTGATTTCGGATCAAAAATAGATTCCTTGTGGAGTGGTGGTTTATGAGCCGCCCCCCCCCCCCAACTCTGGTCTGTGATCGCGTCCTTACTGGCTCATGATCAACTCTCCCCAGCTTTATTGAGGCTGGAGCCCATTAGAAAAATAATAATGAGGGCCACCTGGGTGGCTCAGTTGGTTGCGTGTCCGACTTTGGCTCAGGTCGTGATCTCGTGGTTTCTGAGTCCGAGCCCCACGCGGGGCTCTCTGCTGTCAGCACAGAGCCCCTTTCGGGTCCTCTGTCCCCCTCCCTGTCTTTCCCCTGCTCACGCTCCCTCTCTCAGAGATAAACCTTTAAAAAACAATATTAGTTTCCATTTATTAGCAAGGTGCAGCTCCAAGTGCTCTCTATGCGCTTAGTATGTTCTGATTGTCACGACCACACAAGAGGCGGGCGTTGTTGTTTCCGTATTGTCCCAGGCAACTGAGGCCGTGAGTGATTAAGGGGCTCCCCACAAACCACACAGCACTGTAATTCCCATCGATGTGTCCTCGGTGTCCGTGTTCTGCAGTGCCCCGAAGTCTCTGGTGGGCATCCTGGAAGCACGGGTTCTTCTAACTAAAGGGGCTTCAGGGATCATTAATCCTATACCCTCACTTGACACATTTGTAAATTGATCGCAGACGTCCCAGTTAGAGCCATTCCGATCCCAAGCAAGAATTGTGTGATAGTATATGACACGTTCAGAGACACCTTGGAGGTAAATTTAGTAACTTGGCTTCCTGAAGCTTTGAAACACCTTGTCCTTAACGACCTTCTAAACGAAGACAGTTGGGCAGTGATTGCATCGCGGGAAGGAGGGGAGACAGACAAAGTCGCTGAGCTCAAACGGCAAACTGCTTACTTCGAAGTGTTTTCTAGGACTCTCCCAGAGCAAACTCCTCTCCCCGCGGAAACCTTCCAGATGCTTCTGCCTCGTTATTGCAGATAGGTCTGTGATACTGCACTGACAATGAAGTTAGAGCATACCCCGCGTTTCGTGGTCTTTATGGTTTTCCTGAGGGCGGTGTGATGCCTGTCTCTACTGTGTCTGAAATAGATCTGCGGAATTGAGCAAAGTTTGCTTAATTACACATTGTTCTTTCCTACGGCCGGAGCGTTCTTTTCTTGTGAGAACGTCTAAGACGGTAGAAAATATTGAGTTGCAATAATAAAAACCAAGGGGACCATCATGTATTCATTTATTAAAAATACTCATCATAGATTATTCTGTGCCGATAACTAGCAAATGTTGTAAACAAGACTTGGAATGTCACAGCTCTCCTGGAATGCATATTCTAAGGAGGGGAGTTTGGTAAGAAACAAGGAATAAATGAATAAAATAAGTGTTCTAAGGACAGGAATACAGATGATAGGGTTTGTGGCAAGGAGCTGCCTTATACTGACGGGGTGGTCGGGACAGTCCGCTCCTTGGAAATGACATTTGGGGTGGAAACCTCTTCTGAGTGACCGCATAGAACCAACCAGGCCATGATACAGGGCGGGGATTGGCACTTTTTTTTCCCCCCGAAGAAGATCAGAGAGTAAATATTCGAGGCTTTGCAACCTGTGTACTCTCCGTCTTAACTCTGCAACTCGGCCATTGTAGTCTGAAAGCAGGAGTAGGGAAAAGAAATGGGTGTGGTCGTGTTCCAATAAAACTTTATTTGTAAGACCAGGCAGGGGCAGAGGACCTGAATTTGGCCCGCAGACCATGATTTGCCATTCTCTGATCCAGGGGAAAGAGCATTTGCAGGCAGGCGGATAGCAAGTTGAGAGACCCAAACCTGGATTCGGGCTTTGTATTCTTGGAACGGGAGGGAGGTGTGTGGCTGCAGGATGGTGAGTGGGAGGGAGAATTAGGGGTCAGAGATACAGGTAACAAGTAGGTCTTTGCAGACCCGAAAAAGACATTGGCCTCTTATTCTAAGTGCAGAGGGAAGCCACAGGATGGTTCGGTCAGGGGACAGTGACACTATCTGCTCTGCATTGTAGACGGTTTCTGGTGTTGGGTGGTGACTATTGCATGGTACAGGAGTGGGCAGCAAGGAGGTGTCTTAGGGGCTGGGCTGTTCGAGGAATCCAAGCTAAATACGGTAGTAAAGGCAGGGAGAACTGTGCAGGGGTAGCAGTTTGAATCTCTCTCCACAGTCCCTTAACTACATATGAGCTCTGAGCTTCATTTCCTCCAATAGCTAAGTACAGATAAAATTCCTATTTTATTTGTTAGGGCAAAATAAAACCGCGAGTCAAATGTGCAACACATGGTTGGCTTTCGGTTATATTCGTTCTTTTCCCCATCTTGGTCTATAGATCACATTCCGTCTCCTTTCTCCCGTCCCTTTTCTCCTCCTTACCTCCTTTTCCCATATTTCTTTCTTTCCGTCCACAGATACTTAATGGTGAACTGGATTAAGTACTTGGTACTTAATCACGCTGGCAGACACAGACGTATCTTGTTTTTAAACATGTGCTGGCTTGGGTTGTTGGGTGCCCCCCAAAGCGAAACTTACTCTGGTCTCTTTTGTTTTTCTCTGTTATTTCCTTGATAAGACAAGCTGCCACTTTAAAAGTTCCAGCTATTTGTGTAAATAATTAGAGACCACGTCACCTTGGGGAAGATCTCATTTGTTCTGGGAAGAATCACTTAAAGAATCCCAGTGATTATGAAAATATATTGGAAGGTATGTCCTGGGGTGAGAGAAGATACGTATACATTTTCTTTCTTTATTTTTTTTTTTCAACACTTATTTATTTTTTGGGACAGAGAGAGACAGAGCATGAACGGGGGAGGGGCAGAGAGAGAGGGAGACACAGAATAGGAAACAGGCTCTAGGCTCTGAGCCATCAGCCCAGAGCCCGACGCGGGGCTCGAGCTCACGGACCGTGAGATCGTGACCTGGCTGAAGTCGGACGCTTAACCGACTGCGCCACCCAGGCACCCCTACATTTTCGATGGCCTGACACGGATGCCTTAATGTGTGACCCTTGCAAGTACGCAGCCCCAGAGGATTGCTGGGAAGGACAAGATTATTAACATATTCACAGTGATCGAGGTGGTGAGGCAGGGTTCAAGATCCCTCATTGTGTCCCATCACCACGGCCGGGGTGGGACAGGGGAATCACAGGTCGGACTTTGCTCCAACTCTCCCTGTCTGACACATCTTTTGCATTTTTACTTTCAACGAAATTTAAAATTAAAGCCTACAGTCACCCCACATTTTCCCACTGAGTGATTTACCTTCCCAGGGGAAATATATTTGCAGCCAGCTTTTAATTATCTATCTTTCTGTTGCAGGATGGTATTGAAAAGTATACTAATTTCAAATCGGCTAGCTTGGACTGGCTAGCTTCATGTTGTTGGACAGGTCCCCTAAAATTTTCCGGACTCTGTTTAGTACTTGATCCTCTCCACGTCTCCTCTAGCTCAGTGACGCCACAACAGGGCCAACCTGCAGACCGGCACTATGACTTTGGAGGTCCAGAGGGGTCAGGGATGAGCAGGGCAAAAGTAAACTCTAACACAGAAGCAGTGGTCTGTAGAGAAAATACCCTACAGATCCTTTTTGAAGCTAGGTTCTACTCAGAGGACATATTTTCAGAAATCACTTTGGTTGAAGAAGTGTTTGTAAGCTGTCAACAGATTTTTAGTCCTCGATCATCGCTATCTGCCCCATACCCAGGCCCCACTTGTGCACCTTTCCTGAGGATCCGGTCCAGGAGAACACATCAGAAAAGCCTTAAGATAGTATCTTACGGCAACAGGCACATTGATCCGGATGCTCGAGTGTAAGAAAGATAGACGTTCTTTCTCCTTGGGAGGATACCTGTAAATCACCAAAGCCGGGTGAATGTTATGGCAAAAAATGATTGAAGGCAATTAGAATAGGGGCGCCTGGGTGGCTCCGTCGGTTAGGCGTCCCACTTCTGCTCAGGTCATGGTCTCACCGTTCGTGAGTGTGAGCCCCGCATCCGGCTCTGTGCTGACAGCTCAGAGCCTGGAATCTGCTTTGGATTCTGTGTCTCCCTCTCTCTCTGTCCCTCCCCTGCTCACCCTCTGTCTCTCTCTCTCTCTAAAAAATAAACATTAAAAAAAAAAAGTAATTAGAATGAGTTTTTTTAAGGGAAAGGAAATAGAGTTATTAGAAGAGAGATTTGGGGTTAATGCACTGAAGGAGAAAGATTAACTCTAGGTTCACATTCATCACCCAGAAAAAAATCATTGGACCATTTTTTGTACACATGCGGAGAGGACCTACACATCGTGGGACCCATGGATGCCACTTTTTTGCATTTAACTGAAATTGGTATTCATATTAAATCTGTTTCATGTGAGGATGAGCCAAAATGGATTATTTTAAGCATGAGAAGCCACGTTTTCTTACAGATTTCTTTCTTTCTTTCTTTCTTTCTTTTTTTTTTTTTTGCGCTGAATAAAATGAGGTGGCAATCCAAATGCTAACTAATTAATGACTGAATGCTAAACTAATTAATGGCTGAAGAAAATAGTGAGCATCTATATGATGGTGTATTTTGAAGCCTTTAATTTAAGTATCATCCTTATGAAGAGTCCCCAGTAGTATAGAGAAAAGCTTCTACTGTATTAAGCGAAAAGCAACATGTGACTTTTTTATATAAAATATCTCTGTGAAGTAAAAAAACAATGAGAGGAAACGTGCTTTCCAGTTAGTTGGATTTTTACAATCTCTCCTATATTCTTCCTTATATATTTTGATATTTTATTTTTCCAGAATGGGCATTTATTACTTTAGAATTGGGAAACTAGTCTATAGCCATACCACCCTGAACGCGCCGATCTCGTCTGATCTCGGAAGCTAAGCAGGGTCGGGCCTCGTTAGTACTTGGATGGGAAAACTGGGAGACTAAACACTCCCATGAAAACCTTGTGTATAGTCGGTACCATTTCTGAATATACGAGAAATCTGTTGGATCGTTGTGAAAAGAAGAGCTGTGGATAGACGCAAATAATCAGAAAGGATCCGGAAGCCGCAGAACGGCTGACGGGAAGGGATGGTCTTTTTTGGAAGGGTACAATTGGAAATGATTCTTACAGGGTATCCTATTTTGGGGTGTTTGTGTAGAGTTTCAGAAGGGTTCCTGGACCACAGATAGCAGAAGCTTCTTTCCTCTTCTTCAAGAAGAGAGAACACGAGGCAAGTTGGGTAGATGGCGATGCCACTGAGTATCGTTTAGCAGAGCGAGTGCCCAAAATGACACCAACGGCCAACGACACAAAACACTGCTTATGTGAAAGCTGAAATTAATTTCATGCCTTCAGCAGAGGGGAGCTCTTTGCCCCTTTTCAATTAGCCCCTTTCTGTTTACATAGACACCTCTGCCACCTGGTCTTCTCAGTCACCCACTTGAATGCTACTCATGAATTTCGAAGCTGAGTCCTCAGTCTTCCACTTATCTCTGTGGGACTCTCCTCAGAGAAATCCTTTGCTCTCCCAACCTGACTCTTCCCCTTGTGTGGATGGCTCCCCATTTCAGTTTCTCAGAGGCTCTCACCTGCATTTCCAACTTTCTGTTGAGTATTTCCACTCGAAGTCTTTAGAAAAATTTTTTTAATGTTTATTTATTTTTGAGAGAGAGAGACAGAGCGTGAGCAGGGGAGGGGCAGAGAGAGAGGGAGACACAGAATCCGAAGCAGGCTCCGAGCTCCTGGTTGTCAGCACAGAGCCCGACGTGGGGCTTGAACTCACAGACTGTGAGATCATGACCTGAGCTGAAGTCGGATGCTCAACTGACTGAGCCACCCAGGTGCCCCTCAAAGTTTTTATAATCACCTCAAACTCTACATTGTGTTCACAACACAACTGCTCCATATTTCATATTCTTTACGAATCCCCTCATGCCTTTTCCACCGAGAATGACCAGAGTGATTTTGCACTCCACCCTCTTCCTCAAGCTCCTCCTTGAATCTGGGGCCAGAACCTGGTTTGTCATATTTATATAATGAGTTACATTGTTTCCTCCCTTCATGCTCTCATCATTGTGGTTCAGGTTCCAGTCGTCTGGTTATAAATGACATTTGGGGAACAGGGAGAAATGTTCTGAATGTGGTATAGGGTCTCCATTATAGACTAAGTTGTGTCTCCACTGGGATTTGGACATGTCAGGGGCAGGCCTCCAGGAATCCACTTACATAAAATACTTTGGTGAAGGGATTCCTACAGGGAGGGAGGGGGCGTGGAGGAGGAGGCTGGAGAGGCACGTTTTGTTCCCTGGTGTGGAGTCTGGAAGAGGGGCCGCAGGACAGGCTGGCTCTGTGGGCGCTGTTGTGCATACACAAGTCTGCCTCTGCTGTCCGGTAACAGTGATGGAGATTGGGGAAGTTTCTCTACTCTCGAAACTGCAGGGACTCAGTGGCAGGCAGCCTAGGGCCTGTCGCTAAAATACCAGACATAACCAAAGCACATGAAGACAAAATGAAGCCATGCACAGAAGGTGGTTGTGGGTGGTGTGTATAGGGGGTTAGAGCTTAAGAGATGTGTCCTCTTCCTGGATGGGAATGGTCAATATTATACAAACATGGAGAATCGATTTTTTTTTTTAATTTAAGTTCAAGTGAGTCAACATGCAGTGTAGTCTTGGCTTCAGGAGTAGAACCCAGTGATTCATCACTTACATACAACACCCAGCGCTCATCCCAACAAGCGCCCTCCTTAATCCCCATCATCCATCTAGCCCATGCCCCACCCACCTCCCCTCCGGCAACCCTCAGCTTGTTCTCTGTGCTTAATCTCTTATGGTTTGCCTCCCTCTCTCTTTTTTTTTTTTTAATTTTTTTTAATGTTTATTTGTTTTTGAGAGAGACAGAGACAGAATGCGAGTGGGTTAGGGGCAGAGAGAGAGAGGGAGACACCGAATGCGAAGCAGGTTCCAGGCTCTGAGCTGTCAGCACAGAGCCCGACGCGGGGCTGGAACTCACGAGCCGTGAGATCGTGACCCAAGCCGAAGTCGGATGCCCGACCAACAGAGCCACCCAGCCCTACCTCCCTCTCTGTTTTTATCTTATTTTTCCTTCCCTTCCCCTATGTTCATCTGTTGTGTTTCTCTAATTCCACGTATGACATCTGTCTTTCTCTGACTTATTTTGCTGAGCATAATACCCTCTAGTTCCATCTACGTTGTTGCAAATGGTGGATTCTATTCTTTTTCATTACGAAGTAGTGTTCCATTATATATATCACATTCACATGCACCCCAGTGTTTATAGGAGTGCCGTCAACAATAGTCAAAGTATGGAAAGAGCCCAAATGTGGAATTGATTTTTGACAAATTGCCAAAGCAATTCAGTGCAGAAAGGATAATCTTTTCAAAACAGGATGTTGTAATAACTGGATTTCTGGATGGGGATAAAAAGGAACCTTGACCTAAACCCCGTATCTGACACAAAAGGTAAACGTATCCCACATCTGTCTGTGTACAACCTAACACCATGGAACTTTTAGGAGAAAATCTTCCTCGACCGGAGTTAGGCAGCACATTTTCAGATAGGATACAAAAACATAATCATTAAAGACAAAATTGATAAACTGAACTTCCGAATTGAAAAATCTTGCTTTGTGAAATAACTATAATGCGAAGGAAGAGACAAGCCACGGACCGGCATAAAATATTTGCAAATAATAT
The DNA here is from genome assembly GCF_027475565.1 of Acinonyx jubatus. NCBI lineage: Eukaryota > Metazoa > Chordata > Mammalia > Carnivora > Felidae > Acinonyx > Acinonyx jubatus. The sequence continues at coordinate 4,185,760 of NC_069395.1, read as the reverse complement.
ATCTGCCAGTAGACCTCTATCCAGAATGTGTGAAGAACTCTCAACGCTTAAGATGAGGAGACGGCCCAATTAAAAAAGGCACAACAGTTGCTCACTTTACCAAAAAGATGTAAGGATGATAAAGACGTGAAATGCTGTTCAACCTTGTTAGCCATTAGATGAATATAAAGTAAAATCACTATAACACAACTGCACACCTATCAGGATGGCAGAAATAAAAAATACCCACAATACCAGCAGTTGACGAAGACGAAGAGCCTCAGGGATTTTCCTATTGGGAAAGCATGTTGGTATAGCCACTCTGGAAAACAGTTTGATGGTTTCTTATAAAGTCAAACACACACTCGTCCTATGACCTAGCGACTCAATTCCTTGTTATTGCCCCAAAGGAGCAACCACTAGAAAAGCTGTACGAAGGGAGACACTCGAAATACTATGGAAAAATCAAGATGTAATTCTCAAACATGTTCAAATAACCCAAAGGAAGGCATGAAAAAGAGATACAATAGAAAACGAAATACAGTGGGCTTGAGCCCTGAAATATCTATCATTACTTTAAGCGGTCTAAATAGGTCCTCTTAAAACAGAGATTGGTACGGTGGGTTTAAGAACATGACCCAGCTATATACGCTCTACAAAACACTGAATATGGTATTGGCTAGTAGAAAATAAAAGGACGGAAAATAACAATCGAGAGAAAGGAGGAGTGGCTATTTTAATAGCAGATTAAAGTAGACTTCAAAGAAAAGTACTGAGGGTTATAGATTTGGGGAGGAAGACCACAGAAAGTGCCATTCTCATTACATCATAGTTAAGGAACACTCTCCCAATAGGACTTCCCACTGTTGATGTTAACCTGGGTGACCTGGATAGGGTGGTTTTACAGGTTTCTGAAATAAGTGACTCTTTGTATCCCCCCTCCCTACCGTACTCTTTGGAAAGAAATCACCATGTGTGCCTCACTCTTCTTTTTGTTTGTTTGTTTGTTTGTTTGTTTTTGAGAGAGAGCTAGATGCAAGCCGGGGAGGGGCAGAGAGAGAGGGAGAGGAAGAGAATCCCAAGCAGGCTCGGCACCATTGTTAGTGCAGAACTCAGCGCGGGACTCGAACTCACAAACCGCGAGATCCTCACCTGAGCCAAAATCAAGAGCCGGATGCTTAACCGACTGAGCCACCCAGGCGCCCCTGCGGTTCACTTTTAATGCAGTTATACTCCACCACCTTGAGAGTAGGGTATGTATAGAAACTATTTGGAATTCTTCTCCGCCCAGATTTGTCTGTTTTCCTCCACTTATTTCTATCATATCAGTGTGGACTTGAACGTATTTATTTTATCTTTTGGTTTATAATCAGACACTACTTTGTTGCTGAGATTGCTCCCGCGTTGGCCACGGAGACCTTCTGGCATACCCAAACCATTGGGTGGTCTGACCACTTTCTTTCTGGCTCTACAAGGTGTTTCAGGCTCCTCTTGTATATTTCCTGTCCTACGGTAGCCACTTACGCAAGATTCCTAGATCCTTCTAATGGAGAATGGTATGAGAAACCAAGATCTGGGTTTCTATGATCCGTTACCACACAGATCATTCCTAGCCCTCGCTTCTTGCTTGTCTGTAACTTCCCACACTCACTCACAATTCTGCCATCTGCCATCCATTTTCTTATGGTGTGATTCCAGGATACCTTTATAGCACTTTAAGAATTGTTAACCTGAACCCCTGTGGGTAGCAAATTTCAAAATTTGAAGACACTGCTTGTGTGTAGGTCCTTTTGTGTTTAGCCTTCGGGGAGTTGACTCCTTTTCAGAGTTATTGAGGTCAGCATTTCCCCCTTCCGCCTTCAGTGGGGTTGTTTTGTGTGTTTGTAATACAGTTAAGACTCTCTTGCTTCAGCCTGCATTCTATTCTGGGATCTCAGTCTCCTGAAATGATTTCTCTTTCATTTGCATACATTAAGGTTCACTCTACTGCAACATGCTATGGGGGTTGACGGATGCATAGTGTCGTAGCCACCGTGATAGTATTCTGTGGAATAGTTTCACCATCCTAAAAAAATCCCCTGTGCTTCCTCTTTTCAACCTTCTCTCTTTCTCAGGCCCCTGGCAACCAGTGATCAGTGATCCGTGTGCAGTCTCTATTGCTTTGCCTTTTACATATGTGTGTGTGTGTGTGTGTGTGTAAATATGTGCGTGTGTGTGTATAATCTTTCTCTCTAGAGTCCAGAAATTCAGCGCACTTCACCACTACACTCTCAGCAGTTAGCACCAGCTCTAATCCTCTTAACAGAGGGCCAGGCTTGCTTCGGAAGTTCCAAATGCTTTTCTGATTTGTTTTTCTGTGGGAGAAAAGTGGATTCCAATCTTTCCTAAAATCTTAGCCGGTTCTTCACGAAAACGACATTACAGCTTGCATTTCTGCCAGAGACGCTCTTCCTCTGGGGTCCCCATTTGGCTAGGGTGAGGCCCCAGCAGCCCTTCCAATGGGGGACACGAATTCTCTCTGGAAAAAGGTTCAGGGACAAGGTCTCATTGTATCTGGGAAATCTGAGGCTCTGGGGAGTTCTCTAGCACATCACGATCTGTCCTGTGAATTGCCCCTGGGTGAGGATATACTCTGGATAAACAGAAAGTGCCTGCCAGCTTGTCCAAATTCAGGTTTGGTTTTCACCCCTTGGTCACTTTTAGCCTTGTTTGTACAGCGGAGAGCCTCATCCCTGCCTCCTTTCTGGGGGGTGATTCTAAGAACATAGTGAGATAATGGTTGGGAAAGTACCTTAGCGCAAGAGGCCTCATTATGCAAGAGGTGTTTGCCATAAAGGGATACCAAGTGTGAGCAGTGACCAAAATAATCCCAGGGAACCGGAGGGATTCCTCTCACTCAGGTGGTGAATGCAGCCAAGTATTCTGACTGTTGAGCAGGTCAGGGAAAAGTTCTGTGGACCGTTCCTCCGGGGGGTGAGAAGGGGCTGATGAAAACTTCTGATTCCATGATATCTGGCTGTGAAGCTCTTCCTTTTAGACAACGTTTCCAGAAAACCTGGGTGATGCGCGCGCAGGGAGTCCACAGTGATTAGGTATTCTGAATGGCGCTGGTCTGGAGCTGAGCAGCCCTTGGGCCCAGGGGGTGGCCCCACACATGCATAACAAAAGCCTGTTGCTTAGGTAACAAGCGTTTATTTCACCGAACTCCTGCCTACGGGCCCTTTCCCTCCAGAAAGAGAGAGCTTTACGTAGATCACAAAACAAGATCCCCAGGCTTAGATCTTTGTCCTGAAATATTAAGCACTCTTTGTTCATTTCTCCATCACTTTGCATCATGGCGAGTTCTGCACAAGCCCATCTCCCGGGCAGGACTGAGGGCTCCCTTCTTTGGGTCAGGTGTTTTTTGCTAGGCCCCACGTCTCGCACAGATTCTGGCGTGTAGAGAAGATTCCACGAACGACTGTTGAATGCCTGTCAAGCCCTTCGCCTGCATGATGTTGCTTTTAATCCTTTCGCTCTGTCCTTTGCCAGTGAATAACTTCTCCTTGTTACTTTCAGCCGCTGTGGATTCTAGAGAATGTCAGGTATCGTTTGAGTTTTGTCGTTGCTCCCCTCAATCCTGGGAGAGGGCCTGGTAGTTCTGGGCTGTACAGGTTTCTGTATTTTTTTTTTGTTTTGTTTTGTAAAGTTTGTGTATTTTGAGAGAAAGACAGCGCATGCGTGGGGAGGGGCAGAGACGGGGGGGGGGGGGGTGGGGGGGGAGAGAGAATCCGAAGCAGGCTCCCTGTGGTCAGCGCAGAGCCCCGCGTGGGGCTCAGTCTCACAAACTGTGAGATCGTGACCTGAGTGGAAATCCAGAGTCAGACACGTAACTGACTGATCCACCCAGGTGTCCCTGTATTTTCTTTTGAAGGCTTTTCTGAGTAAGGGGCCCACCCTTGAATTCCGCTGGAAGGTATGTCGTGGGGCCGCATGTCTGAGGTCAAGTGGCAGGCCCTTGACTGACTGACCCTTACTGACTCAGTGGCAGGCCCTTGCTCTCCTTCCCTGGGTGCTCATTTGAGCCTCAGTCTCCAAATCTGTATGAGACTCCTTGATCGGCCTCTGTACCACGGTCTCTCTGAGTGCCTGATTCTCAGCTTCATCACATGTACGTAATTATGTCTGTGTATTACCTCCAGATACTCTACTCACACTCCCGTTCCCCTAATTTTCTTGGCTTAGAGTCCAGAGATCCATACAATGTCTTACATATCTCATTGGAGCTGTGTAAGGACAAGAAGGATGCCCACGGTTCACACAGATGCCTCAGATCCTGAATCCCCGTTTGCCCAAATCTTGGGTGAATGCCACTGTTTACAAGTTAAAGCCAAAAATTTTTAGTTCAGTACACAAAGCCCTCACAATCTGACCCCAGCCTACCCCTCCGGTCCCATTCTCCCTCCACCTCCCCCCATTGTCCCTGGCAATCAGTACAAACACTAATTTTTTTTTTTTAAATCTCCTGAACCTTCCTCTTGGTTTCGTCCCTGTGAATATATTGTTCCTTCTCTTTGGGATTCTTTTCCTCCAACAAATTACCCATCAAGAAATCTCCTGCAAATGTTCTAAAGTCAGTTCCCACTGGGGATCACCTCCTCTGAGACTCCCCTGACATCTCCAGCACTTTCTCTCCCTCCCTTCTGTCTGCAGGCTTTTGTATATATAACCTATTATAGAGAATTGAAACCATACTTTTAAATGTTTGTCTCTGCCGCTAGAATCTGAGTTTCTTGAAGACACGCAGGTAGGGTCTTTCCATCAGTCTTTCCCAGAATCCAGTACATGGCCCTGTGTGTCTTTACTACCCGTGACATACTGTCTGAATTAATAACAGCTGAACTGACCCAGGAGGGTCTTGGAATGTGCCCTCAAACCCGACAAGCTCTGGGTTTGCCAGGATCTCTAATTAAACTGTCTATGGTCAATCACCGTCTTTAATAAGCAGTTTTGCTAGAAACTGGGATAAACGAAAGCAGCCGGGGAAGGAAATCTATTTCCCCTTGCTCTCCCCTCCGGAGGCCATTCTCCCTATCTACACAGTCACTTATTACTTGACATGTCGTGGGGAAACAGATTCGAACAGGGACTCCAGTTTGAGAAATCCTCATGCTCTTAAGTAGGAAGGAATCGTAGGAACAAATGCATCCCTTGGATTCTGCCATTTCCTCTCTGTTGCCTTCATTAGAAACCAAAAAGTCCATGAGGGATCCTGGGCTCACACTACTTCCTGACCTTGTTTGTCTATTTACCCACAAAAACGGGGCTAATGCTTTGTTCAGGGGCTTCTCAAGTTTGCAGACTCACAGTTGGGTGCTGCTTCTGTTCCTCTGCCTCCTTCTAGGGCAGGTCTCTGGGAGCCAAGGGCACATGGCTCTGCCCCTGTTGCTGCTGAGAGCGGATGCTGAGAGCCTCAGGAGAGCACTTCCTGTCTTGTCAGGAAAGCTTCCTGCCAGCGGCCCGGAGCAGAGCATCCTTGACCTCCTTGTTCCTCAGGGTATACACCACCGGGTTCAGCAGGGGGGTGATGACGGTGTAGGTCACCGAGATCAGCTGGTCCTGATCCCTGGTGTTCTCCGACTTGGGCTTGAGGTAGGCGACGGAGGCACAGCCGTAGTGGACGACGACCACCGTGAGGTGAGAGGCGCAGGTGGCAAAGGCCTTCTTCCGGCCCCGGGCGGAGGGGATCTTGAGGATGGTGGAGACGATGAGGACGTAGGAGATGAAGACCAGGCCCATGGGGACCAGGATCACCAGCACGCTGATGATCACGGTCAGGGTCTCGTTGACCGAGGTGTCGACGCAGGAGAGCTTCATTACAGGTCGGATGTCACAGAAGAAGTGGGCCACCTTCGTAGCACAGAAAGGCAACCTGAACACAGATGTCACTTGCGTCGTCGCCACGATCAGCCCGATGCCGCAGGCGCCCCCCACCAGCTGGACACACCCTCTCTTGTTCATGATGACGGAGTATCTCAGGGGGTTGCAGATGGCCACGTAGCGGTCGTACCCCATCGCCGTGAGCAGGAAGCAGTTAGTGATGCCAAAGGTTACGAAAAAGAACATCTGGGTGGCACAGCCTGCCCGTGAGATGGACCGGTTCGTACCTACAAGACTGGAGAGCGTCCTTGGGAGAATGACGAGTGTATATATGGTCTCTGAGGAGGACAGCATGCTCAGGAAGAAGTATATGGGCGTGTGGAGGTGAGGGTCCGTGCGGATGATGGTCACAATGACCGTGTTGCCGGCCAGGGTCACGACGTACAGTGCAAGGAACACGACAAACAGGCCGAGCTGGTGCTCGCGGAAGCTGGAGAAGCCCTGGAGGACGAACTCAGTTATGAGAGTGTGGTCCCCTCTCTCCATGGAGTGGTCGCTAAATCTGAAATGGAGAACGGACGGCACATCATTTCAACAAGGCTGTTGAAACACGTTTCTCAAATTGATTGAACTCCGTTCTCCGCTGTGAACCTGGCGATGCATTTCCCTGTGCGTTAAAGTCAATCTCTGGGTTTGCTTAAAATACTTCTACTCTGTGGCCATCCATTACAATTTCCCGTGCGTCCCAGAATCATTTTTTGGTTTTTCTTTTTTGTCCTGTTCCCACAACATGACGATGCACATTCCCACTCACTTCACCCCATGCTTCCTCCTTGACATCTGGAATGCCCTCCCTCCTTTTCTCCTCTTATTTAAGTATTTCCCCGTTCCTCAAGGACTATTGCAGGTGTCCACACAGCCTCCACGGCTGTCGTGCTGCGATGCTCTCACGTTTCCGTGGACGATATCTCCCCGTCAGCGCCACGCCATCCACACACCAACCCTCTGCACATTATACCTTCTACAGCTGCATATCTCACCAGCTCGGGCTTATGGATTAATGAGATAATTGAAAATAACTTAAGGACTGACTGGAGATTTTTTTTTTTTCTCTTTCAAGACTAGGAAGCCTCCCTTTGCACACCCTTAGGAAGTAGAGGCAAAGCAGACCTGAAGGCTCATTTTATTGCCGAGGAAGAAAAGGCGGATCTTAACCCACCACCTGCCTCTGCCCACTGCTGTCTCTGTGAGATGGGCATCAGCCGGCAATGGATACCCATAGCTGCACCTTCCCGAAACTAAAAGGCAAATTTACAGCCACTGGAACTAGTAGGCAGACACCCGCTCTGCAGAGGGAAACAGTGGTGCCGGGGACGATGGAGCACGAACATTCAGGTCTCTCATCTAGAGCCACAGCAGGCCCTGAGTGTGAAAACCAAACAGTCACGCTAAAGTTACGTCACTGCGGTGAGGGTTGGGGTGCAGTCCAATATCTGTCATATTTCACATTTTTGTCCTGTTGGACAGTAAGCTCCTGTAGGGAACGTAAATTATATTCTGGCTTGCGTCTGCCTATTCAGAACGACTTTGTACGTAAAGTAAATCTCGCCAGGGAGGAAGATTGCTGGGCATGGAGACCTCCTTCACACGCGTAAAAATTTACTTAAAAGAAGTTGGCCACTGGCTGTTACTCATTTGCACGAAAACTGCTGGAAGAGTAAGGCGACAACAGAAGATATCTCTGAACAGAGAAAATCATTTAACTCTGAAGTACATGGTGAAAGACACTGATCTTCTGTGAGGTCTCTGGGCAGAAACTAGGTGGTGGTCCAGCCATGAGGTGGCCTGGCCCCTCTGCTGTGAAATCGGCAGCCTGTGTCACTGTTTCTGATTGGTCTAATGACGGACACGGGTGCTGCCAGCAATTAAAGATGCTTAGTGTCCTGCTCTCCACGTGACCGTCCCACCCGAGGAAGAATTGTCCTATCCCAAATACCACTAGGGTTTCTGCTGAGAATCCATGGGCTAGGGTGCTGTCTGCTCTGGCTGATGCCTGTCTGTCTTGAGGTACAAGGGTAGCTGCTATGACCTGGCTAGCACCCTCCACCCTTGGGAGGCTGTAATTATTCCATGGAAATCAAGGGAAAGAACACACACATCCTTATAAGGATGCTGATGGATTGTTATGCTACCACAAATTAAAGCCAGCCCATGGCCAACAAGCCCCATCTCATTTCCTGTTCTGGAGAACACTCACTGTGTCTGCCTGGGGCTGAGTCACGGCAGGAGAGCCGGGCAGGAGGTGGCCGTGGTCTGCAGGTGCAGGAAGAGCAGGGTGACCGGGAAGGAGGGCCCGTCGTGGGTGGAGGCCGAGAAGACAGCAGATAAACACGCTCTCTCCGGAAGGTGGGCAGCTTGGGAGTTGCAGGCGTCATTGATTGTGCCTCTGTGTGAGCCAGAGAAGATGCTCCCCCGGGAACAGCCAGTGGGGCTCCTGGGGCTCACACCCTGAAGATATCCCAAGAGGCACGCCCCCCCCATCCCCGACCCGGGACTGGGAGGATGCAGACTGTAGGCACCTGGGGGCCTTATTATGTGAGGGGCTCATTTACCCAGTCCCAGGGTTGGCCATTTGGGAGCTTGGGGCAAGTTTTTGCTTCAAGTAAAAACAGCATCAGATAAAGCTGGTTTATTTAGTTGAATTTTTCTTGTTAGAGTCCATAGGCACCTTGTAGTTTCTTACAGATGTGCCTTGGAAAGCCACAGTTTCCAAACTCAGGCAGCTCAAGCTTGGAGCCATATCGGGACACTCAGGCCCCTGCCCAGTTTAAGAAAATGGTTTTCTCTTTGGAATAAAAGTAGTCAGCTTTGGCCCTGGCTTTGCAGAGGAGCAGTTCAGGCCGCCTGGCCGCTGGCCGCCTGGGAAGTGGAAGGAAATCTCTTTGGTTCTAAAGACCCTCTCTTGGGGGCCAGGAAACGGATGAGGGCTGAATACTCTCTTTACCCAGAATCACCCCCTCCTCCATTTGGCAAAACTTCTAGTCCATCGAGACCTGCCCGATTTGCTTTCCCCTGAAGACTCCCCTTGCGTCTATCACTTGCTTACCCATGTTCTTACTTGACCACGTGTGCTTACCTGTGTCCATTCATGCTTCAGGCACCGGGCATTGCCCGGCCTGGGGCTGGTTGCTGGGGGCAGGGAAATAGGGGACATGGTTCTTCAGCCTTCCGGCAGCTCACGGTTTAGTTTCAGTGACAGAGGATTATGGTCAACTAAAATGAGTGGGGGCAGGGAGGGGATGGTCCTGGATTAGACGCAGGTTGATCACAGAACAAAATTCTGTAGCCAAAGACCAGGCTACAACAAGGTCTTAGAGTACTGAGATTTTACCAGGGTTTTTTTTTTGAATTTTTTTAAATGTTTTTTTAATTTATCTTTGAGACAGAGAGAGACAGAGCATGAACAGGGGAGGGGCAGAGAGAGAGGGAGGCACAGAATCCGAAGCAGGCTCTAGGCTCCAAGCTGGCAGCACAGAGCCTGATGCGGGGCTCGAACTCACGGACCGCGAGATCATGATCTGAACCGAAGTGGGACGCTTAACCGACTGAGCCACCCAGGCGCCCCTACCAGTTTTTTTTTAAGGGCCCCTTAAGTGATTTAAGTTATTCCTCGTGCTCAGGGACTTCCAAGTCCGTTAGTTACTGGCCCTTGAGGGCCACCAGCTACCCTGCACCTTCTTTCCGCCTGTGTGGTGACCCTGCTCTCCTGCAGGATTGATGGGGCAGCTGTATGAGGCATCCCCGAGGATGCTAATGTCACAGGGCAGGCCAGAGGTCAGTTGGGGTTGATCTAGGTGGGGGTGGCAGGGGTCTCGGGAGGAGGGACAGAGGTGAGAGACATCTGAGGTGAATGGGCTTGTGACTGCGTGTGTGGATCAAGGGAGAGGAAAGGACCCGTACGCAAATCTCAAGTTCATTCATGCCAACTCCCTGAGACTCCAATCTGCATTGCTTCCTCTTGGATCAGAGAAGTTGACCCAAATGACCCCCCGTTGATAATGGTGGACCCCTAAGGTGGGATGGGTGGCTGTGGGATCCTAAAAGGGAGGCAGGGAGGAGAGTTGAACAAAATAGCTCCGTGCTCGATGATGCCTTTGCTTTGGGACAAATCAGGAGGATTTTGGAAATGGGTCACTTGGGTACGTGGTGTAAAAATGTGGTGCCTGGTGAAAACGAGAGGCGGAGCTTACGGAACGCTTGACACGTTTTTTTCTGAGTCCTCCAAGTGACCCGCATCCTTATTTCACAGATGAGGGCTTTGATGCGAGACAGGAGGGAGCATGTGGGGTGACTCTAGAAACAAAGCTGGCGGGGCAGCCGGGAGACCCACGGCCAACTCCCTCGGCTCTGCAGACCACGTTGTGTGGGGGGCCAGATTCCAGTAACCCTTACTAGGGCTCCTTTGTGACTTTCACGTTAATTTAGGATGCCAGTCTAGACTTCCTAATGATGCCTTAGAATGGTTAGGGGGGGTTTCAGAGCCCTGAAGAGGGCTGACTACAGATGTTGCTGAGGTCGGCATGGTTCCTGAATGTCTTAGTTTGGGCTGCTGAACAAAATAACGCTAGACTGGGTGGTCAGCCAGACAGTTATTTCTTGCTGTTCTGGAGGCTGAGAATCCTAGATCAAGGTGCCAGGAGTTTCAGTTCCTGATGAGGGCTTGCTTTCTGGATTGCAGATAGGTGGTTTCACTCTTTGTCCTGATACTTTGGAGAGGGGGAGAGAGAACCTCTGGCATCTCTTCTTTTTTTTTTTTTTTTTTTAACGTTTATTGATTTTTGAGAGAGAGACAGAGCGAGACAGAGCATGAACAGGGGTGGGTCAGAGAGAGAGAGGAGACACAGAATCTGAAACAGGCTCCAGGCTCTGAGCTGTCAGCCCACAGCCCGACGCGGGGCTCGAACCCACGAACCGCGAGATCATGACCTGAGCCAAAGGCGGATGCCTAACCGACTGAGCCACCCAGGCGCCCCTGGCATCTCTTCTTAAAGGGCCCCAAACCCATCATGACCCCACCCTCATGGCCTTGCCTAAACCTAATTCCCGGGAGCTCCGTCTCCAAATACCATCCCACTGGAGGAAGGGCTTCAGCATGTGAATTCGGGGGACACGATTCAGTCTGTAGCAGTGAAGTTGGGTCTGCTCTCAAACGCACCCTAACCCTATCCTTCTCATCCAGAGCTGGGGGCTCTAGGTTTTTACGTGTGAACACTTTTTAATCTTAAAATACTTCCTGGCTTGATACTTAGTTGAATCATACTCGTGTGCTGTTTGCATCTATTGTTGGGGAAAAAAACAAACTCTGAAAAAGAGTGCCACAAATTTAGTAATCGCTATATTGCCAAATGGATCACAGCACAAAAATAGCTCGACGTGTGTTTGTCAGCATGTAACAGGCCTGCCTCTGCAGACCACACCCTTGAATCCCAGCACCAACTCCAGGCTTTCAGAGACAAGGGGGAATGACACCATGAGAAGGAGCTGGCAGGCCAGCATCTGGGCAGGGCACTGGGGAAGGGGGTCTGAGGTAGGAACTGAGGTGAGGGGGGGGGAACGTGGCTTATTAAGACGTGGCAGGTATATAACCCAGAAGTGACTCTTGCCAGACCCTGAGGGAACAGGTTTCAGGGACCGGAGTCTGGGAGCAGAGACCACTGGGTGGGGCGTGGGAGGGCCCCTTGCAAAGTCTCTCCCAGGAAGGGGGAGCTCATTCGGTGAATGGAGAACTCAGTTGTCAAAACTGGGGCCCTGTGTCCATATTGGGGCGACTTGATGTTGACCTAGAGAGCAGTGCATGGTGGGGGTGGGGAGCAGAGGAGATGCTAACAGTTACAGGTGCTTCCACGCCCCGGGAACTTGTTGGGTCCCTAAGGTTTCAGGGCCTCAAAGGAACCCTGGAGGTTGATCTTGCTGGCTGGAAGGTGCAGTTAGGAAAGGAAGGCCATGGTGAGGTTAAGTCCCTTTCCTAGAACACACGGTCATAGTGGAGGACCTAAGATCAGGACACGGGCCTCCCTGGCCCCAAAGCCTGCAGTCCCTCTACATTATTACTGCCTGTGTATCTCCTACTTCCGGTCATCAGGGTAAACCAGTGGGGCAGCGAGCGGATGGGTACAGAGTAATCTGATGGGCACAAGCTCTGTCACCCCATCAACCCCACCCCCCTGATGGCCTTTGGCCCACTTTATCCTTTTTCTCTTTGCATCCTTAGAGCTGTGCTGAGTGGAGAAAGCGCACCAAGATAGTTGAGGGAAAAGCATATTACGTCCGGAATTCCTGAACTCCCAGCCCGATTTCCAAGACCTAAGGCCGTTCTGGGGGGAATTGGAGCCCTGCGTAAATTTGCAATGTATGGCGCCTACTTCTGCAATTATTATCAAGGCGGAAAGCTGGCTAAAGTCATCCCCGTGAGCCCGTAATGCAGCTACAGACTCTGGGGCTGGGTTGGGCGTTTTCGGGTCCCGATGAGGGTCCACGTGCCCAGCTCTCTGACCCTAGGGACCTTCCCTGGTCTCTTCAGGCTTTGGGTTTCCCATCTGTAAGATAAGTAACAAAATAGCTCCTAGATCCATAGTGAGGGTTAAATACACAAAGTGCTTGAACTAACGCCGGCTATCTAGGATGCGTTCCGTAAAGGGACCAAAAGGGACATCACAAAGTAGGGGCTGGCAACCTGAAAGGAATCTCGTCACGAAAGGACAAGAGAGAGGAGAGCCGCCTGCTGAGGCCGGTTGTGTTTTAGCCGCTCACAGCGGTCTTCCTTCCTTCTTTTCTTCCTTCTGTTAATAACACCCAAGCTGCAGGTACCAGGCACTGTGCTGGGTGCAAAGGCGGAGAGCCCACCCGGGCGGGGGAGGCTGAGTGAGTGTACGGTGGCCCCGGGCACGCCTGGCCCGGGTCGGGTGACCTGAAGCAGAGCCTGAGCCTGTCCCCGTGCTAGGGACTGAGGGCGTACTCTCGGAAAATGGAGTGAGGGAGGCAGAATGGGATGGGGGCAGAGCTCGGAGGGAATGTGGTCTCAGGCAGCTTGATCGAACGGAAGACTCTAGAGGGAATGCCATTTTGAGGCAAGGGGGGGTGGCCGTTGTACCTCCCGGGTTATTCAGGCGCTGGCCGTGGACCGCCCCTGGGAGGGTGGGAGTGGGGTATGTGTCCCCCCGCCCCCCCACACTGAGAAAGCCTCCTTTCAGCCAGTGGTGATAGTTCAGAGTGGGGGCGGGGGTGAGGGGGGCAGCCCACAGAGGGGCCCCGGGCAGAGCAGCGGCCTCCAGTAAATCACCCCGGTGTCCGGGGAGGAGAGGGGACGGGATGTGAAAGATGGGGGCTCTTGTTCTGCAACTCTCAGTATCCAGGAAGCTGTTTTTACAGTATTTGCTTTATCCTTCTCAACCAGGTTGTCCACGGGCTATCAGCGCCCGTGTCTGACGTAGGTGGCGAGGGTTCGTGCAGGTAGGAATAGGCGCGAGGTAAATTAATGGAGTGAATTTTTCTTTTTTTTATTGTATGAAATACAGCCTAGAGAGTGTTAGGTGTAAATAATGGAGAACTTGTTATTTCAGTGCTCTCGATTTCCATGCCGAGGCCAAGTTCCGATCCCATAAATTCCTGTGATAGATACTGTATATTCTTCCCACCCTCACTACCAGTTTCCAGTCCCTTATGCCAAGGGTAACAGGAACAAGGACTAACGTTACAGCACAGCTCCTGAATATGCTTTATCTTGCCTGGTTTTCATCAAGCCTGAGAAGCCCCCCTATTGGTCTTGGGAAATCCATCAATCTCTCGTTCATCCTTTCCTTCCTCACTTTCCTGTAGCCCTCTCAGTCCTAGCTGCTGCCCGGATCAGGTACCGGGTGCCTTTTGTCAAACTCACTCTGTCACTGCGACCCCTCAGCAAACTGTTGACTTTTACGGAGACCGACCAGCACCTAAGAGAGAGGTTTTTTGCCCAAAGCTCTGAGCAAGGCATCCTTGACGTCTTTGTTCCTCAGGCTGTACACAACAGGGTTGAGGAGGGGTGTGATGACCGTGTAGGTCACGGAGATGAGTCTGTCCTTCAGGGAGTTGTGAGACTTGGGTTTTAGGTAGATGACGGAGGCGCAGCCGTAGTGGACGACGACCACCGTGAGGTGGGAGGCGCAGGTGGCAAAGGCCTTCTTCCGGCCCTGGGCGGAGGGGATCTTGAGGATGGTGGAGACAATCAGGACGTAGGAGATGAAGATCAGCACCATGGGCAGAACAAGGACACACAGACTGATGAGCAAGGTGACAAGTTCTTTGATGGTGGTGTCAGCACAGGCCAGCTGCATCAGGGGCCGGATGTCACAGAAGAAGTGGGAGATGACGTTGGCATCACAGAAGGGCAGGCTGAACACAGACGACACCTGAATGATGGCCGTGCTCAGGCCAATGCTCCAGGAGCCACTCGCCAATTGTAGACAAGTCCTTTTGCCCATGACGACGGAATACCGCAGGGGGTTGCAGATGGCCGCGTAGCGGTCATACCCCATGGCCGTGAGCAGGAAGCAGTTGTTGATGCCGAAGGCGAGATAGAAGAAGAGCTGAGTGGCACAGTGTGGGATGGAGATGGCTCTTTGGGGACTGAGGAGACTGGACAGCATGCGGGGGATGATGGCCACTGTGTAACAGGTCTCAGAGATGGACAGTACGCTCAGGAAGAAGTACATGGGTGTGTGAAGTTGACGGTTGAGGTGGATAACGGTCAAGATGATGGCATTGCTGGCGAGGGTCAACAGGTACAAGACCAGAAAGACCACAAAGAGAATGAGTCTGTGCTGCCACCCAAAAACAGAAAAACCTTCAAAGGTGAACTCTGTCACGGCGGTCAAGTTGAGTCTTGGCATTGAGGACAATCTGGGTCTGAAAGAGATGAAGCGGGGAGGTTGGACATCCGGGGTGGAAGCAGGAGGCTGGTCCACGGTCCTCGTCAGCCACGTGCAGGGGCGTGAAATGGGTGTAGCTCCCGGTTTCTGAAGCTCTCAGCTTTCAGACACTGGCCAAGTTCACCAAGACTTCCCAAGGTTCGCAGGGGCGTGGCGCTGGGAGGCAGATGCAGGGGGGTGGGGAAGAGAGTAAATACCCGCAGCAAGCGGTGGAAGCACCTCACATGCTTGGCTGGAGGGGCTGCAGACCAGAGAAGGCACCAGACTGAGTGTGCACAGCCTGGAAGTCCGCCCACGCTCCCCTGCTTTGGCCCAGCAGTGACGCACCGCCTGTCAGAGAGCCAGTTGTGAGGGGACCTCCATAGAGCGAGAATTCAAGCCAGGGACAGATCGCTGCTGGAGGCATGATTCTGGGAGGTAGGCGGCCAGACCCAGGTGTGCTCAAAGCACATAGTATTGTCGTCCCCGTGGGTCAAGTTCAAATGGCCAGTGTCTGGACTAAGGCGGGGAGAGGAGACACTGCTCTTTTCTCTTGATGAGAGGCTAACGTGTGGACCCAGGACACTATGATCCAGAGCCTGATTCTTGCTTTCCTCCCTGTGCTCCCCAAATACCCTGTGTTTCAACACCTGCATCCCCTCCCTTCCGTGTGGAGGGTCGTTTCTGCTTGTTTCCTAGTCTCTAGTCGAGCACAGAAAGCCTCTCAGACATCCTAAAGGTAGGTTTGAAGTACCGGTAGCTCCAAGACAAGAGTGATAAAAATAACAAAATACTGACGTTTCTAGGAACCTCCGGCTTCAACCTTAGTGTAAGTAGAAGATGCTTGCTTTACTTTGCTCACTTTGTGTGTGTGTGCTCGTCTATAAAATAGAATGATATATCGTCACAGTGTTGCTATGGAGATTATATTAATTACTCTGTGCAAATAGCCAAGCGTAGTTCTTGATATGTAACAGGCAAACGGTACATTCAATTTCTGCTCCTTCACCCACCCTCCCCATCCCCACTTCCAGTTGGGTTCTACTTGAACGTCAGACCCACCCAGACATCATGCAGGGTTCTCGTCGTTGATTTGTCCCATCTCTGTTGACTGCGACGCTTGGTCCTCCCTTCCCACCTCCTGCCCAGTTCTAGATTCTGCACCCTGGAGGGGGGCTGGGGCTGGTCTGGAGTCCAGCACCCCCGTGAGCAAGCCCCAGCTCTACCGGCTTCATGTTTGACCTTAGAAATGTTCCCTCATCTCCTCAGGCCTCAGTTTCCCCCCTTGTAAGATGAAGGCAGGACCGATCTCCACGGAAGACGACCGATGAAAGAATTACACAAGAAGATGCCTAGAAGGCATTGAGCAGAAGGCCTGGTATACAGTAGGCCGTCAATAAATGGAAACCATGGGGGCGCCTGGCTCAGTCGGTTGGGCATCCGACTTCAGCTCAGGTCATGATCCCGACTTCAGCTCAGGTCATGATCTCACAGTCTGTGAGTTCAAGCCCTGCGTCGGGCTCTGTGCTGATGGCTCAGAGCCTGGAGGCTGCTTCGGATTCGGTGTCTCCCTCTCTCTGCCCCTCCCCTGCTCACGCTCTGTCTCTCTCTCTGTCAAAAATAAATAAACGTTCAAATAAATAAATAAATAGATGGAAACCATTGATAAAGGTGAGCATAGATGTCAAAATAGGAATAGTTTAGGTCATTGTTTTTGTCTTCGCTTCTCTCCCAAGTCCCAGCTCAGGACGTGGCTGGTCTTCATGTAGCTAGAACGTATTTACCAGCTTGCTGCATAGAGGGTGTTCTACTAGCTTTTAGAGACAGGAGGAGGAGGAGGAGGAGGAGGAGGAGGAGGAGGAGGAGGAGGAGGAGGAAGCAGGGAAGGAGACATTCCCGCAGGGGAGAGAGTCCCAAGGGCAGGGGGAGCGTGTGGATGTGGGTCGGGATGGGTAAGCCTCTCCCAGTGCAACAATTCTGCAGGCGTGCCTGCGTCCGGGACCTTCTTCTCGGGCTCTGCTTGGACTCCTGCGCTCGGGAAACTCTATTTCAGCCATTCACTGATCCTCACTTTCCTGGCCCCTGCTTGAGATCTGGGGCAGGAAACGGGAGGAAATGGCGGGGACTTCTATATTCGGGAAATCCACTTTTCCTGGTGGAAAGGGCCCACGTGGGTTCACCCCACCAGAGTCTGGTGGCTTGTGGCTTGCCACCAGGCCCCGTTCACCAGGAGTGTGACAGGTAGGACTGTGAGGGGTGAGAGTGCATGTTCCTAGTTTCCCTGGCTCTCCCTTCAGCCTTTAGTTGTTTTGTTGGGCTAAAGGGACCAATGAAGCCCTTAGAAAGTTCTGCCTCAGGTTTTTCTAAGGCTAAGTCCCAGATAACCCTTTCCGAATGATTTTTTTCCCCAGTATGTATAATGCTTTTTATTCCCTAAATCTTACAGCCCAGCTATACAGTCATTGTTCCACTTGACGATAGTCCCAGGACAGAGGAGAAAAAGAAAAGGTGGTGTCCCATGAGCAAGAGTCGTGAGGCCGCGCCCAGTCAGACAAGAACCCTGCTTTTACTGAGTGGTGGAGGGTGACTCACCTCTCGCCAGGCAGGGCCGAGGCTCGATCTGGCTTCAGAGAGTAAGGCTGGAGAGCCCCGGCCAGCACTCCTGCTCCGCTGGGCAGGTGCAGCACGCTCAGAGTCTTCTGAAGGGAAGCCTGGAAGAAAACCTTAGAACCTGCCCGGGTCTGTCTGTTAATTCCTGCGCTGATTGGTCAGGTCTGGGAGTCACAAAAGCAGCCCTAGGCTCCCCTGTGCCTTCCCGGAGCCCTGCCCCTTAAGTGTGTATTACAGGCTGTCAGGGAGGACTGTTCCCCCGGGCCCCTGGGCCCCGGGGTCCCTTTCCCCAAGGGGGCAGTAGCAGGATCCAAATCTGCTGATGTCTGGGGACCTCATTAGAAAGGGGGCTCATCAGCCCGATCACATGGACGGTATGTGTGTAGGCAATCTGGGGTTTCCAGCAGGAACAAAGCCTTTGCATCAAGACACGGCCCTGATCTCCGTAGATGATGAGGAGCTCTTGTCTCCAGACCCAACCATACTTTTACATTTTTTTTTTAAATTTATTTTTGAGAGAAAGACACAGCGTGAGCAGGGGAGGGGCAGAGAGAGAGGGAGACACAGACTCCAAAGCAGGCTCCAAGCTCTGAGCTGTCAGCACAGAGCTTGACACGGGGCTCGAACCCACAAACTGAGACCATGACCTGAGCTGAAGTCAGACGATTAACCAACCAAGCCACCCAGGTGCCCCAGGACCCAACCACATTGAAGGGTGCAGCTTTATTAGTCAAGCAACTCGTGCCCTGGGGTCTCGTGCCCTAATTGCTGAAGATCCGTGAAGCCCCTAGCAATTCAAATATTCCAGAAGCTGTGACTCATTCACTTGTGGATGCTTTCAGCAGGTGCTCACTGAGCGCTTTGCACGTGCCAAGGCCAGGGAATGTGGCGGCAGCTGGGGACACGGCATCCGTACTGACGCCAGTCCCGCTGCTTGCTCGTCAGTCCAGAGCATCGCTTCGAATCGCTGGAGAGAGCAGACAACCTCCAGATTCCTGCCTCCCTCCCATGTCTCCTGGCCTTTGGGCAGTCAGCAGACCCAGCCTTGTCTGCCTCTCCTGCAATGGGCCCAAGACGGGCCTTCCCAGAGGTTGAAGGCAACCCAGACACTGACCCGCCAGCTTCCCTGGGACTTTGACTCCTTGGTGTTTCCTAGTTCTGGAGCTCAGTTTATGCCTTTCTCCTAGAGACCTTCCCAAAGTACGAAAGGCTCCCTTTCTAAGAACCAGCGTGCTTGAGGCATGAATACCTGGGAGTAAGGTAGTTTATTAATGTGTCTTTGATAAGCTGGGTCAATGGAGACTGACAAACCAGCATGGGATAATGGCCAGCCATCCAGTCCGGTCCCACATCATCTCTCCTGGCCCCAAATGTTGACCCGAGAGAAACCGGAAACACTCGGGCTGATGAGCCATTAAAAGCAGACGGACCCACAGCTAAGAGAGATACTATATGGTGTATTTACCATTGCTGGGTGGGGGGAAGGGGGGTGTGGCGGGGAGGGTCTTCCCAAGACCTGAAAAGAATCCGTTAATCTTGGGCCTCATTTGTCAGTGTCCCTTCACAGTTTTTCCGGTAGGCAGCTCAATTCAAATATTTACACAGCTCTTTGGAATTAGGACTACAATGGGATTGAAACCCACGAGAAAGAAAAGGAAACCCTGATGTTGAAATTATGATCTGGAAACTGCGTGCATTTTTAGAACATGTATGGTTCTTATCGTGGGTCTATCTGACATAAGTTTAGACGTAAAAAGCCTGGAAAATCTGGAGTGGATGGAGGGTTTTTTTTTTTTTTTTCCCCTGAAAAGGGAGAAAATACACTGATTACATCATCTGCCTATTTTTGGCAGTTTTGTCTTTTCCGTTCTGACTTTTTATATCTTCTCTTGTTGCATTCAGTTATGAGCCATGATACAATGTCGAACGCTAGCAGCCACAGAGGCTATCATGGAGACTTGTTCCCTTTTTCCAAATTTTAATTAAAATGCTTCTCATGTTTCAGTCACCATGACAGGGGATGTTTGGGGCACATCTCTGGCATTGCCCTCTATCAGATGAAGGAAGTTCCTTTCTATTCCTGGTTTGTTTGCCACTTTATCACTAGTGATCTATTACATTTTCAGCTGGCTCCTTTTCTATATCCATTGATAGGATTGTATGCTTTTTACTCTTTAATTGGTTAGGGTGGTGAATTACATTAATAGATTTTTCTAAGGTTGACTCATTGGTACATTTTTAAGAAAAACCCTGCTTGGTCAAAAGACCAAGGCCCAGTATACACTATTGAATTGAATTAGCTATTTTTTTCATCTACCTGTTATTTGCCAGTAGTTGTCTTCTCCTACTTTGCCTATTTTTGGTACCAAACGTTTGCAATTAACAATGTTTTTCAATGCTGGGGAAATTTCACGCCTTTTCTAAGCTCTGAGCCTGGTGTCTTTTCTTGTTTGTTTTTTGAAAGGGTGGATTTTTCCCCCCACTGCTTTTCCATTTTTTTAGGGTTATTATTCTAGTAAATTTTCTATTCCTGGTATAATTATGGTAATTTATATCTTCCTCTGAGTTTGCCCATTTTATATACTTTTTCAAATAGATTGATACAAAGTTGTTCAAGGTATGTTTTTATAATCATCTTATGTGTCCTTTTCTCCTACCTCATTTTGTTTAGTCTTTCTGATTTATCATTGTCGTTGAAGGTTATTTTAAACTCATCTTTCCAGAGATTCCAAACTTTAAAAAAAAGAACATTTCTATTGTCTCATGTTTACTTTGGATTTTAATTAAATTCTACTTCATTATTATTTGTTTCTACTTCCTTTGGGTTTATTTTGTTCTTTTCCAGGCTTTTTGGATTAGAATCTTTTATTTATCTTGCCTCTTACAGTAAACCTAGAAAGCTGTAAATTGCTTTCTGGGAACTGCTCTGGATATTCCTTATTTATTTTGATCTGTAGTGCTTCTGTTAAGTTGTAGAACTATGTATTTTAAAATTTTTGTTTTTATTTCTTCTTTAACTCACAGTTTATTTTTAAAAATTTTAATGTTTACTTATTTTTGAGAGAGAGAGAGAGAGAGAGACAGAGACAGCGCAAGAGGCAGAGGGGCAGAGAGAAAGGGAGACACAGCATCCGAAGCAGGCTCCAGGCTCTGAGCTGTCAGCAGAGATCCTGACACAGGGCTCGAACTCACGAACCGTGAGATCATGACCTGAGCTGAAGTCAGTCGCTTAACTGACTGAGCCCTCCAGGCGCCCCAACTCACAGCATATTTAGATGTTTATGTTAGTAGAATAAGCGTGATACAACAATCAAGAGCTTAGACCGTGGAGTCCCGGCGCCGGGCTTGTGTCTAACTCTGCCACTTACTCTCCGTGACTCTGGGCAAGTCGTTCCAAGTCTGCGTGTGTCCATTTCCTTGTTTGTAAAATGTGGGGGATGATAGGACTTCCTCAAACAGCTATTGTAAAGATCGGATGAGTAAATATTTGAAAGTGCTTAGAATAACGGCCGGAACAGAAGTGTTTATGAAGTAAATATCCACGTCTATGAAGACGGTGATCCAGGGTTTGGCTCCTTTTTTGGGACGGGGGATGTATTGTGTTGTGGTTCATGGAAATTGTTTATATAATATCAGTGTTTCAGAATTTCTCGAGGCTTCCTGTGGGGTCAAAATCGTGACCATTCTCTGTGTGAAGGTTAGACTTGTAGATCAGGCGTGTTAATTATTCTTATACCCTTTTGAACCCTATTGACCCATTGATGGTTTTGTTAGTTTATGAGAGAAGTGCCTGAATGTCTCCTGTGATTGAGTGTTCAGTTTCTCCCAGGCGTGTTATCAATTTTTGTGTAGTACGTTTTGAAGCTATGCTGTTAGGACCTTCTAAGTTCACGAGTGGAAGACTTCCCTGGTGAATTATTTTGCTTATCAATACTCTAGATTCCTTATTGGTTTTCACTTTGAATAGTATTTTGTCTGATGTTTGTAGTATTACATGAACTTTATTTTTTTTGTTTTAGAGAAAGCACAAGTGGGGGAGAGGGGCAGAGGTAGGGGTGGAGAAAGGGAGAAAAGCTTAAGCAGGCTCTGTGCTTAGCATGGAGCCCAATGCAGGGCTCGATCCCACAACCCCAGGACCATGACCTGAGCCAAAATCAACCCACTGAGCCTGCCAGGCGCCCCTACATCAACTTTTTTTTTTGTCAGCCTTTTTCTGGATCCCATCTCAGCCTCTTCATTTTCAACCTTTCCTTTTTATTTTAATTTTATTTTAATAGTGTCGTGCCAGATTATTAAAATTCAGTCTGAGAGCCTTTTGTTTCAATGGATTAACTTAATCAGTTCACATCTTTTTTTTCCTTAAAAAAATTTTTTTTTACATTTATTTATTTTTGAGAGCCAGAGAGAGACAGAGCGCAAGTGGGGGAGGGGCAGAGAGAGAGGGGGAGACACAGAATCCGAAGCAGGCTCCAGGCTCTGAGCCATCAGCACAGAGCCCGACGCGGGGCTCGAACCCACGAACTGTGAGATCGTGACCTGAGCTGAAGTCGGACGCTCAACCGACTGAGCCACCCAGGCGCCCCAACTCACATCTTTTATAACTAGAGATGTTGCTGGAAATTACCGTCCTCCTCTCTGTTTGTTTCTTCCCCAGGCTTTTGGTTTGATTCATTTTCTGGTGATTTATGTACCACTTCTAGTCATCCAAAAGTGAAAGTGAATTCTGTACAACTGAATTTAGTTTTTACAAAGAGTGCAAATGCAGAATTAAAAATACAAAATGTCACTTCGTTATTAAAGCAGTTCTACATCCACCTGTGATTCTCACTTCTTACGAGCGCCCACGTCCAGCTCTTTTACCTGTTTTCGTGGTGTCCCCTCCATATTTCTGCTGCTTCTGTTTTCTCCATAACGTGGCTGCAATAATAGTTCTGACTTCCTAGATTTTAGACATCCTCTCCTGACTTCCCAGCTCATTTGCGACACTGTGCACCCATGAACACACACGCATGCTTCTCCTCGTGTCATCCTCCTACTAAAACTTCATTCTGGGGGCGCCTGGGCGGCTCAGTCGGTTGGGCATCCGACTTCGGCTCAGGTCATGATCTCGCGGATCGTGGGTTCGAGCCCCGCGCCGGGCTCTGTGCCGGCAGCTCGGAGTCTGGAGCCTGCTTCGGATTCTGTGTCTCCCTCTCCCTCTGCGCCCCCCTCAAAAAAAAAGAAAGAAAGAAAAAAGCATTTAATGAAAAAAACACTTCAATCTGTTTTCAGAACATACATCATTGCAATATGCAAATATTATTCTGAGCCAGGTAGCACGCTACGAGTGTGGATCTCTTCCAGCACAACTTTTGTTTTCTCACTAAATTTTAGTAAGTGAACCCTTTTACTTCAGTTTTGAAGTATGCATAATTAATCCAACCTCAATTCCTTTTCCTTTTTCTTTTTCCAGAACAGGAAAACCTTCTTCCAAAGCTAGTTAGGTATGGTTAAACATAGGGGGAGCCTGGGTGGCTCAGTCAGTTAAGCGTCCGACTTCGGCTCAGGTCATGGTCTCATGGTTTGTGGGTTCGAACCCCACATGGGGCTCTGTGCTGACAGCTGGGAGCCTGGAGCCTGCTTGGGGTTCTGTATCTCCCCCTCTCTCTGCCCCTCCCCTGCTCATGCGCTGTCTCTCGCTCTCAAAAATAAATAAGCATTAAAAAAAAAAAAAGAATACATTCCTCATATAAGAACCAAGATGCTTTTCCCTCACAGGTGACGTTCAGTGTGTCTGCGCTTCATTCCAGAAGCCAACATTTACCCCCACCTGCAGGCAGCATTTACCCCACCTGCCATCACACATGAGTCTTCCTCCTTCCCTCTGAGGTTCAAGTACCTACTTGAACTGGGACAGTTCTCCTTGGGTCTCACTTTTCTGCACATCTTGTGAACAGAGGCACTTCACGCCTTTGTCCTAGATTATTATTTCGAGGAAATCTGTATAACGAATGGCCTTGGAATATAGACTGTGTGTCCCTCTGAAGCACAGAGGAGGCAACTTTACTGCGCGTTAAAGCAGACTCGGGGTCCCCAAGCTCAGAGTTTCATTTTTCTAATGCAATTCATTGCATGATCAGGTCCTTCCTGGCCCTCCTTCTGTTCCTGTATGAGAACCAGAGCTCGAAGAACCAGCACCAGGGTCAATACTATTGCTGTGAATAATAACGTCCTTTGTCTCAGACCCAGGAGTCTGTCTTCTGCCAGCATCCATGACATGATGGCAGGCTAACGTGCCAGCAACTTGCAAGTAGGGTCCGTCTCAGACCCTTCATAGCTCTGGATGGGGGCTTTATTCCAGTTTTCTTAATTCTCTAACCACGGTTCTGCATGCACAGGGGGTGTTCTGTAGAGAGATAACTGCACCCCTGTGCTCACTGCTACATTACTCACGATAGCCAAGACATGGAAGCAACCTAGGCATCCATCAACAGAGGAAAGGATAAAGAAATGTGGGAGAGAAACACGTGCCCACGCACACACACACACACATTATCCAGCCTCAGAAAAGGAGGAAATGCTGACATTTGCAACAGTGTGAGTGAACCTGGAGAACATAACAGTTACTGAAATAAGCCAAATGATCTCACTTATATGTGGAATTTAAAAATGTGAAGGTCACGGGAGCAGGTGCTTGCCAGCAGCCGGGGGAACTGGGAGATGTTGGTCAAAGTTAAAAACTTACAGTTACAAGATAAATAAGTTCTGGGGCGCCTGCGTGGCTCAGTCTGTTGAGCGTCCGACTCTGGCTCAGGTCATGATCTCGCGGTCCGTGAGTTCGAGCCCCGCGTCGGGCTCTGTGCTGACAGCTCGGAGCCTGGAGCCTGTTTCAGATTCTGTATCTCCCTCTCTCTGACCCTGCCCGTTCATGCTCTGTCTCTCTCCGTCTCAAAAGTAAATAAACATTGAAAACAAATTCAAGAAGAAACAAGATAAACAAGTTCTAAGGATAGAGCTTGCCGCATAGTGACCACAGCCCATAGCGCTGTGTCATATACCTGAAATCTGCTAGGAGAGAGGTTCAGTGTTCTCGCCACACACACGGTCAGGGATGTGTTAATTCGCTTGATTGTGGTAATCATTTCACAATGTATATATCAAATCATCGCATTGTACACCTCAGACATAGTACAGTTTCTTTTTGTTAATTATACTTTAATAAAGCTGGGGGTCGGGGGGAATGCTGGTGAAGGAGAGTTCCAGGATTAGAGCCCTAAAGCAGTCCCACAAAGCAACCCCAGCCAGACTGGAGCTGGAGGAAAGAGGAGTGCAGAACGCTGGTCTTAAGACAAAAAGAAGCTGCAGCAAGCTAGATAAAGGTGGATGGAGACAGGAGTGACTGGATATGTTTGACCATGTCTTTTTTTTTTTTAATATTTATTTATTGAGAGAGGGAGAAAGAGAGCAAGCAGGGGAGGGGCAGAGAGAGAGGGAGACATAGAATCTAAAGCAGGCTCCAGGCTCTGAGCTGTCAGCACAGAGCCCAACGTGGGGCTCGAACTCACGGAGTACAAGAACACGACTCGAGCCCAAGTCAGGCACTTAACCCACTGAGCCACCCAGGCGCTCAGTGGGGAATGGGGAATGTATCCTTAAGAGACTAGATGATCCATTTGCTCTGTAAATAAAAACAGTAATATATTTTGGGTTTCAAACTTTGGGAAGGCTCGCTCTCTCTCTAGTATTTGAGCCGTTAAAATAACAGAGGATCTTTATTATGTTTGGATTACAGGTAGGTAATAAAGGTCAAGATAAATGGTTATTTATCTTAATGGAAATGTATATATTCAAAGATGTGAAGATATGAAGTCAATGAAAATAAGTGGCAGGAATTTCTCTGCGGCTGACAGGAAGAGGAAGCGAGAAAATGTAAAATAATACATTTAAAAAGAGAGCCTAGAGCGTGATTGAAGCATCAAGTCCTCTGAGCTATTAATTTAAAAGAAAGCAGAGTTTGCAGCCACTGTGGGCAATTTCCCAGTATACAGGCCTAAAAGATTTTAAAAAATGGGTTTCATCAGGGAGCAGTGACAACAAAAGACCGTTCACACACCCTTGGTTCTCCTTCCTGCAGGCAGGTGACCCCCGTCCACGCCACCAGGTAAGAGCCGGGAAATGCCCTCGGGAGAGGGGCCAGGGCTCCCGGGTGCAGGTAGTCTGATAAGGCAGAGGCAGAGAAGGGATGTGATTCACGCCAGCATATTAGGAATGGTGTGAACAGCACTAATACAGGCTCATTCAGCTCACACAATAGTAGAAAGTACGTAATGACACATTTGGTTCCATCAAATTCAGCCTTTGTGTTTCGGAAAATCCCACACACCAAGGCGCTGTTCAGCCCCAAAGACTTAGCTGGGTTTCTCTTCCTTGCGATAGGCCCCCAAGGACTCCGCCTCTTTAAAGCCACCACAGGCCACCGAATGGACCCTGGACCCATTCCGAACCACTCTTTATTTCCCGAACGTGGCACCATCATCCCTCATGGTGATGATAATTATGGCCAACATTTTTTGAGATCTTTCTATGTGTCAGCCATTTTGCGTAATGGCTCACACACTAACCTATTCGATCCTGGCTGTATTTGGAGTTAAGGACTAATGTTACCCGCTGTATAGATGTGGAAAGTGTGTTATAGAGAGGAGTGGACCTTGCCCGAGGTGGGAAGTAGGATTCAGTCGTAGGACCTTCTGGATCTGGAGCTTTACCTCCACATTTCCTAGACCTTTGTAAATGTTGATCTGTCTAACCAGATGCCCTCTGCAACGCATCCGTGAGTCACCTTTCCCTTACTAACTTGGACAAGCTCTTTTCTAGTGTATTGTGACCCTTAGTCTGCATTAGTTGGCCCTGTCCGATGCTTCTGTAGCATCCTGTACCAATTTCCATTATAGCACCCGTTGTTCTGTATGGTCATTCTCATTTATCTTTCTCCCTTAATGATGTTCCGAGTTCCTTACATCACAGACTCTTTCTAATTCATTCTTCATTCAGTAAACGTTTATTGAGAAGCTAGTAGGTAGTAGGAATTCCATTGATAGATCCTATCACATGGTAGGGGAATAGGAAATGTTTGAACAAATAAATAAATACCTTTTCTTTCAGATTCATTTCCCCTTAAGATCAGTTGTGAATTTTATTGCTAATCTAACATGGAAAGACGGGGGTTGAATGCGTGGCTACACCCAGGAAGTTACAGAATCGATTGTGTTCACCCAAGCTTCCCGTGAGTATTGCCTTCTCTCGTCAGCTTCCGGTTCGTCCGCTTCCGGTTCCTGCCCTAAGATCCCTGGAAGGCACTGGGTGCTCCGTGTCTCTGCTGGTGGTGATTCCTATAATCACACCTCATAGGTACTTAGTTTACTTAGATAGAGTTTGCTAGGTGCCAGACACACATCTGAACACTCTGCGTATCTTAACGACTTTGATGCTCACAACTCTGTGAAGAGGGTGCTATCCTTAAACCCACTTCAGAGAGAAACCACCACGGAGGTGACTTGCCTTGCGGTGACATGGCTAGAGGGAAGTGGGATTCCATCCCGGGCAGTGTGGCTCCAGACACATGCCTTTCGTCGCTGAGCCCTGTTGCCTCTCCCTATGCTCTTCGTTCCTCTTTGAGACCTAGTGACGGGAGATTGCATTTTGGCACCTTCTTGGTGAGGCATCGCTCGGTAAGACGTGTCGCAGAAGGATGTGTGGCACTCGGTCGAAGTTCCGTGTGCAGATAGCTTTTGACTTTGCATTTCACTTCCTTGTGCTCACTTCTGTATGAAATGACATGTTCACTGGTTTCTAGTATGGAATTGTTTATAATGGCGATAGCTGGGGGGGAAATAACATCTGTCAGCATTAAGCTGAGTTAATAATGACCCATCTCTAAAGTGGAAAATTATGCTGCCGTTAAAAGGAATTCAGGTAAATCTTTGAGTGCTCTGTCGAAGGATGTCCTAGATGTCGTTACATACAGCAGGGATAGTATTAATGTATATATGAGCACACGTTTGCTTGTATATTAGCCTGTATTTGAAGGCATATCTGTATTTTTATATACTATGTATTTCCTGGAAAGAATGTGAGGGTGGGGGTGGGGGTAAGGAGGGAGCGTGCTTACTGATTACATTAACATGACTTTGCTATTCATTTGTCTTCAGTAATACAACTTTATTCTTCTACTGTCTTCATCAGCATGGCATTGCTATTCCAAAAAAAAAGTCTTTGTCCAGGAAGACAAAAGTTGTGTATAACTTTATTGTTCTTCTTGGGAAACTTCGCAAAAAAAAAAAAAAAAAAACACCTCAGGTCAATGACCATGAAACTGTTCAGCTCTTCAGTAAACACCACCAAATGACTGTTAATTCTCTAAGGCACTTGAAACCCTGACCTCAAAAGTCTTTGTTGGGTCCACACATCCTAAACTATTTTATCATGACACTCACCCAGTCCTAATTAAGCTCCTGAGTTGGGAAACCAGTCATATACCATAGCCCCAAAACATCACGAATAGCCTCACTTTTCAGTCCCCCCTAGCAGATATAACACTACTGCTCTAGGAAGGTGATACTCTCCTTGTCAAGATAGGAATAAACTCAGCTTTGCTTATCAACAGGTTATTTTAGTGCTATTTTCAGAGAGTTAGCATTCTTTTTTAAAAAATTGTTTTATGTTTATTTTTTGAGAGAGAGACATAGCGAGCAGGGAAAGGGCAGAGAGAGGGGGAGAGAGAGAATGCCATGCAGGCTCCACACTGTCAGCATGGGGCTTGATGCGGGGCTCGAACTCATGAAGTGTAAGATCACGATCTGAGCTGAAACCAAGAGTTGGATGCTTAAGCGACTGAGCCGCCCAGGCGCCCCCAGAGGGTTAGCATTCCAGAAGGGACAGAAAGGAAGTTTTAAGGGAGA
Organism: Acinonyx jubatus; assembly: GCF_027475565.1. NCBI lineage: Eukaryota > Metazoa > Chordata > Mammalia > Carnivora > Felidae > Acinonyx > Acinonyx jubatus. Next base: position 4,157,433 of record NC_069395.1, on the reverse strand, counting down.
CTAATAGTTAAATGGAACCTGCCTTAGTTCTGTTTTTGTACAGCATTGTGCATTACCTATTCAACAAAAAATTGGAAGGAGGGATGAATGGAAGAAACTAGGTACTCAATAGAAGCACGTCAGGAAAGTATGCAAAAAAGCTAGATATGAGTCCTTTATCATTTCAGTATGGAGAAGCAGAGAAGGAACACCCAGCAGTGAAAGAGCGTCTGTGATAGGAAGAGGCCAAAAGAACTAGAATACTTTAAATTTCTTAGAAAGAAGCAGGGTCATTTGTGGAAGAGAGGGGTAGAGGACGCGTACTGTTTAAGTTTGTGCATATGATTCAGTGTTAGGAATTCTAGAACAGTTGGGAAGCAAGACACAAGTAAACCTTAGTGCCCCTCTGTTAAACTCATTGTTTCTAGAAAAACTGAGCCTCTCTTTGGGAGGGAGGACAGATTCCAGCTGTACCAGTTGGGTCAGCATGATGGGGGGGAGAGCTACCTTGACCACTCGATCAATCCAGTGGTTTGGACCCCCTCTGGGAAGAGTGCTATTCAGGAGAGAAGGCACAGAGAAGAGCTAGAGCTAAAGTTGGAAAGCCAACATGCACTGCCTTTCCAAAGAAAAGACATTTGATTGTATCTTCCTTCCTCAGTTTCCACTGTGGGTTCAGCAGCCAATTTCTCTTTGAGATGGTGATGAAAACATTCATCTATGCATCCAAGAAACTACCCCCCAACCCCCCCCCCAAAGGTGAACACAAAGACAGCCATATGTAGAAACATCACAAACTATTGTAGGATAAAGACAAAAATCATGAAATCAGCAAGAGCTAAATGACTCATCCCATGCAAGGAAACCCACACTTAGGCCCGTTTAAAAAATCAGATTTTGTCATGGTTGAGTTTGAAACTTGTGTGTATATTGTGGAGATACCAGACGTGTCGGCGGCAAATATTTTCTCCCAACTTGTGGCTTGTCTTTTCCTTCTCTTGCCGTGTCAGAGAAGAGGTTTTTATCTCTCATGGATGGTGCCCTTGGTATTGTGTCGAAACAGTCCTCACCACACCCAAAGTCATTGAAATTTTCTTCTCTTTTAATTTTTTTTTACATTAAAATTGTTTAAGAAATAAACAATTTCTTTTAGGGTACAGCACACACACACACACACACCACATCTTCTTTATCCGTTCACCTGTCGATGGGCATTTGGGCTGTTTCCATACTTTGGGCTATCGTTGATAGCACTGCTATAAACATTGGGGTGCATGTGTCCCTTTGGTAACAGCACACCTGTATCCTTTGGATAAATACCTAGTAGTGCAATTTCTGGGTATAGGTTCTATTTTTAATTTTTGAGGAACCCCCCACACTGTTTTCTAGAGTGGCGGCACAAGTTTGCATTTCCACCATAAGTGTAAGAGTTCCCCTTTCTCTGCATCCTCACCAACATCTGTTGTAGCCTGGGTAGTTAATTTTAGCCCTTCTGACTGGTGTGGGGTGGTATCTCATGGTGGTATCTCATGGTAAACACATTTGTGTTTCCCTGATGATGAGTGATGTGGAGCATGTTTTCATCTGTCTGCCAGCCATCTGGATGTCTTCTTTTGAAAAGTGTCTATTCATGTCTTTTGCCCATTTTTTTCACTGGATTATTTGTTTTTTGGGTGTTGAGTTTGATCAGTTCTTTATAGATTTTGGATACTAACCCTTTATCTGATATGTCATTGGCAAATATAGTCTCCCATTCCGTCGGTCGCCTTTTAGTTTTGCTGATTGTTTCCTTCACTGTGCAGAAGCTTTTTATCTTGATGAGGTCCCAATAGTTCATTTTTGCTTTTGTTTCTCTTGCCCCCGGAGACGTGTTAAGTAAGAAGTTGCTGCGGCCAAGATCAAAGAGGTTTTTGCCTGCTCTCTCCTCGAGGATTTTGATGGCTTCCTGTCTTACATTTAGGTCTTTCATCCATTTTGAGTTTATTTTTGTGTGTGGTGTAAGAAAGAGGTCCAGGTTCATTCTGCATGTCGCTGTCCAGTTTTCCCAGCACCATTTGCTGAAGAAACTGTCTTTATTCCATTGGATATTCTTTCCTGCTTTGTCAAAAATTAGTTGGCCATATATTTGTGGGTCCATTTGTGGGTTCTCTATTCTGTTCCGCTGATATAAGTGTCTGTCTTTGTGCCAATACCATACTGTCTATTCTGTAACAGAAACTGTGAAGAATTGGTATAATTTTTCCTTAAATGTTTGGTGGAATTTATCAGTGACCCCATTTGGGCCTGGTGCTTTCTGACTTTATGTCATTTTCCTTTTTTCTACAAAATTTATTGTAACAGTTTTCAGAAGACAGGTCTGCTGGCAACAAAATCCCCCAGTTTTTGCCTGAGAAAGTCTTTATTTCTGTTTCATTTTTGAAGGATGATGTTGCAGGGTACAGAATTCTAGCATGGTCATTGTTTTCTGTCAACACTAAATATTTCACTCCGCTGTCTTCTTGCTGGCATGAGTGCTGAGGAGAAGGCCGGTGTAATCTTTGTTACTCTATAGGCAAGATTTTTTTTTTTTTACTTCCGCCCCTGACGTGAACCTAGTGATCCTGTGGTATACACGGGATCCTGTGTATACACTGTGGTATACACTGAGGGTGCCAGCAGGACACAGATCTTCTATTTCTGGAATTAAGTAAGAGCGGGTTGCCCATATTCAAGGTATTACCCCATTACTGCCATGGGTTGGTGACAGAAAAGCAAAAACGATGAGCCATATCCCATGCTTCTCCAGGGAAATGGGCTGATTCTTGCTTCCACAATACTTGAGAGCCAAAGTGAGATCCTGTCCAAGCAGTACAAAAAAAGAAAAAAGAAAAGGACATTAAGAAACACAGGAGGGGCATGGAAGTGATAGTTGCCGAAAATTACAGGCACAGTGATGGCATTATTAACCATTGTTACGAAGTACAGGTTTAGGGGTAGAAAAAAATCCTTGAAAAAGAACTCACCTCTATTTATATCTTTCTTTTCATTGGGAAATGTCACATCGCAAAGAGATTTGGAAACAGTCAACATCATTTATTAACACCGGGTACTGCTTTTTTCTCTAGAGAGGACACAGTATACAGGAAGAAAGAGATGTGACAGAACTTAGTTCAAAAGAGCGTTGGCCTCCATTTCTGGAAACATGATGAGTGTGATAGCCTGAATGGCCCTCCCACCGCCTGGCCTTGTACTAGTGGTCTCGTGTACACGAAGGAGCAGGGCTAAGGAAAGGAAAACACAGGACTCAGTCCTTGGTAAGAACACCTGTTCTGGGAGATTCCCAGGGCACTTTGTGCTGGCAATGCATGTTGGCAGAGAGGACTGGACCGATCTCAGCACAGAGGGAACTCAAGTGCCACGCTCACTCAACACCCGCCATGTCTTTGACCTGGACCCACCTCTTTCGTGGTCAAGTTGGGTAGTTGTTCTCATGATTCTGCCGTTCGTTTGTGTTGAGACTTCTCCTCCCTGTCATCCTTGCCCTAAATCAGGCACATCACGAGAGACTTGTTGATTTATTCTCAAGAGTGCGGAGTTCCTAGCCGGGGGAAGAATACTGCTGGCACCCGAGGCTGGGGCAGCACTCTCGCCTGCAGCTCGGAGCACAGTGCAACCTGTTGTGCAGCGAGAATCTCACCCTCCCTTCCCTTTGGCCAGTTCATTTGGATCCGGACCCTTCTCAGTGCCAAGGCTGAACTCTTGCTGCAGCCAAGCTCCTCCTCACAGATTCCTCCAGCTTTGGGCGGTCACATAGGCTTGGCCTCCTTTTCTCTTTGTCCTTCTAATTCTGTACCTGCTGTGACTCTCTCCAACAGTGTCCTCATTGTGACTATTATTTTTCTGGACCATCACCTCCATATTCCCTTCATCAGCAATCAGCTGACTGTCTCCATGTGGGACATACATCTTCCCAAGCATGCTCTCCATCTCAGAGAACAGCTATGCTGTGGCCATCACTCCTTGCATCCTATCTGGCCTCCTGAGTCCTCACCAGCCCATTGCCATTCAAGACGGTCATGCCCGCTCGTCTCCTGCCTCACTTGTGCGGCCCACAATGCTTTCCTGCTCCTGGCCACGCAGCCTGATCACTGCGTGGCCATCTGCAACCCCTGTGGTAGCCGGTCCTCGTATTCATCGAAGTTCTCCAGAAAAACAGAACCCGATAGGTTTTATTGATACGTGGAGGAGATTTACTATAGGAATTTGCCTCAGGTGCTCAAGGAGGCCGAGGAGTCCCGTGACCTCACATCTGCAAGCTGTGTAGAACCGGGAAAGCTGATGGTGTAAATCCCAGTCTGAGTCTGAAAGCGCGAGACCAGGAGCACTGATGCGTGAGGGCAGGAGAAGACGGATGTCTCAGCTCATCCGCCGACAGAGAATTTGCCCTCCTCTGCCATTTGCTCTATCCAGGCCCCCAGCAGATGGGATGATCCCTGCCTACGTTGGGTAAGGGTGATCTTCCCCACTCGGTCTGCTGATTCAAATGCTAATATATTCTAAAGACACCTTCGCAGGCGTGCCCAGAATTAATGTTTTACAAGCTGTCTGGACATCTCTTAGCCCAGTCAAGCTGACGCACAAAATTCACCACCACAGCCGTCCTAGGGAAGAGGCCTGTGCCAGTGGACGTCTGCGTCTCTAAGAATTGGCCTGGGCATGGCCTTGTCCAGGTAACACCTGTGTTTGGCCTGCCCTTCTGTGACGCCCTTGTCATCTTTCCCTTCTTCTGTGACGTCAGGCCCCTGCTGAAGCTGGCCTGCGCGGGCACCCCTGTCAGCGAGATCATCAACTTTGTAGTCAGCGTCTGTGTCCTGATTCTGCCCACGGGCCCGGTCTTCTCCTATGTCCTCATCGTCTCCACGAGCCTCAAGATCCCCTCCGCCCGGGGCCGGAAGAAGGCCTTTGCCACCTGCACCTCCCGCCTCACGGTGGTCATCGTCCACTATGGCTGCGCCTCCGTCATCTACCTCAAGCCCAAGTCCCAGAGTTCCGTGGGGGCAGGACAGACTCATCTCTGTGACCTACACCATCCTCACTCCCCTGCTGAGCCCTGTTGTGTACAGCCTGGGGAACAAGGAGGTCAAAGTTGCCGGTGCAGAGCCGTGGCAAAAACACTGCTCAACTCTCAGTGCATCGGGACTGTGATAGTTTCTCTCCACGTACTCGTTCCTCTGAGTGTTGACTCGCAGGGACATCGTGATTCTCCACAGCTCCACGGAGCCTCCAATGGGGCCTGCCCCTGCAGGGTCCTCTCCGGAGACGTCTCCTGTCACACTTCAGTCATATTCCCATGAACACAGGTAACAGGCCCTGGGATTCTGGCCAGTTCTTACATCTGCCAAATAACACACAAAAAAGGAAGATTCGTGTTGGACACCTTGGAAAAAGCTCCAAAAATTTTGTTCTGCTTTGAGGCCAGGGGACCTCCAGGAGAGATGGGGTTGGTCAATCTAGCTGCGCCTTATACACTTTCCTCTCACGTTTTCATTTGTTGCCAGACTTTGGTGCAAGTGCACTACTCTTTCTCTCCAGCTGGTCTCTTTTGCCCCCCACCCCAGGGAGCCCTGCTGGATGCTGTTCCTCCCGGGTGCTGTTCCTGCCTCCCCCACGGCCGTGGCGTGTCAACACCGGGACTTAGTATCACAGCAATGATAAAGTTGTTTGCCTTTGTACACACCTCACGATTTATAAGGAATTTCCACCTGCAGGCTTTTATGTGATCTGGAAGGTAGGCAGGTCAGCAACGATCTTGTGCCGTAAATAAAGAAACTAAAATTCCTTTTAGTGAATCCGTTTACAAGATGTGGGAACTTCATGGGCAAAATTAGGACCTTCAGGGAATAGCGTGGGCAGGGCTGTGGCTGGTCTGCAGGAGGCTTTGTGCCTGTGAGGAAAAAAGCATCCTCTCCTCTGGATGCTTCTGTCAGAAATGGCCATCACGGTTTTACTGCCCTCTCCTGGGAATTATCCCGAATCCAGATGTCTAAGCTGTGGATGGACCCCCTTAGTGTCACACTGGACACCTGCAGAATCCCACGCCGCAGGGCTGATCGAGGGATAGACGAGGAGCCTGGAAACAAATAGGTGCCAGTGTCCTTGCCCACAATCTTCGTTCAGTCCTGGGTTGTCTGAAAGCCTCATTTCCCAGCCCGCCCTTATCGACTGGAGTCCCTCTCACATCTCTAACTCGGGTCTTGTCGAGAGGATGTGTAAGATGTACAAGTTCTGGAGTTACTGTAAGTGTGGTACCAGCACGGGGGCTCCTAGACTGAGCCAGCCTCTGTGGGTCCTGAGGACCAGATCTGTCCCCAGTTCTGCCAAGAGCTGGAGACAGGAGTTTACGTGGAGGGGGGGTGGAGGCCACGGTTACCCTGCCAGCATCTCGGACATCTTCCTACAGATACAGGAGCTATGATGTTAAACTCCCAGTTTCCAGCCCTGTGCCTCTAGTTCGGTGTCAGAGAAGACGACACGGATGCATTAAGTGTTTCGTGTGCAATAGGCACCGTGTTCGACATGGTATGTCCTGTGTCCTTCAAAAGCTGGTATATCGATTCATTTCTTCGCTCATTTACCCAAGTGGTGGTTATTGAGGGCTGTATGACCCGTTGGTGCTGTGAAGCTGGCTCTAAGAAGGCTGGGGCCATCCCACACTTTGTGACCAGGGGACCCCTTTGAACTCTTCATAAAAATGAAGGAGGACCCAAGAGTCTTTGCTGGTACCACCTGACCGCAGTAGAAATTAAAACCAAAAGATTTCCAAAGTATGTTTTATTCACTTAAAAATAACAATCCAAATGCCAGCACAAGTCACGTTGTTACGAAAAATAACTACAACCCGGACAAAAAGAGTGACGCCCGTGTACGTTTTTGCTAATGTGTCCAGCGTCTGGTTTCATCCAAGAGACCCGGTTCTCCCGCACGTGCCCTGACGCCCTATCGCATATCGCGTAGCCTCTGAAAAACTTCTCTCGGAAGAGAATGAGCGAAAACGGTGAGGAACGTCCGCTTCATCACGAGAATGGTTTTGACTGGACAGAGCCTCTGGAAGCACACCCGCATCTGCCTTCACCGACCACGCAGATTTTAGAATCAAGGTCAGAGCCAGAAGTGGGCGTGGCGGGGGGAGGAAGCATCACTCCTTGGGGGCAGTTAGCAAAGGACCTGAGGAGGCCGTCCCGGCCCCTCCTCTCTTCGAGCATTCCTTTGGTCCCTCGGAAGGGGCATCGGGGAGCACGCCTGCGCAGGAGAGTGGAGAAAAGAAATGGAGAGTTGGGGTCAGGAGGCTCATTACCCCTCAGTGCTCAGTTTGTGGGTGAAAGGCTGGCTTTCCGAAACTTGTTTGCCTGTTGATTTCCCTCCCTCCTGACCCCACCCAGCAAACCAGAGTCTTTGATGCTTCCTAGCACCAGCTGAAGCTTCAGACCGGTCCTTTGGACTGCCAGCATCCAACTGGAAGAGACCCTGGATGGATATTTTTGTAGTAGTTGGCTCTAAGCACACTGGAGTTCAGAGCCAGGAAGTGCGGTTTGAAAAAAAAAAAAATCTAATGAAAGAGAGTTTCACGTTTGCACGTTTCATGTCTATTCAACCGTGGGCCCTTCTCTGTCATGGGCCAAATTGGTATATGCATACGCATCCGTTTTGGGATTCTGTTCTGTTGTATGGATCTATTTTGGCTATTTTGGGCCAATTTTATGCTGTTTTAATTAGTATAGATTTATGAGGTATGTTGATATCTGCTAGATCAAGTAAAAAAAACCCCATTGTCATTTTTTTTCTGAAAGAGCCTCGTCTATTTTTGCACATTTCCTAAACATAAGCCCCATGAAAGCAGTGAGGTTGTTTATCATTTTGCTGGCTGCACCCCAGCAGCTTTAATAAAAGTGACATAGTGTAAGCACTCAATAAATATTTGTTGAATAAAGGAATGAGCTTCTACTTCTGGACTAATTTTAGAATTAGTTTGTCAGTATGCATGCAGCATCTTACTGGGAGTTTTATTGGGATCGCATTGAAATTGTAGATTGATCTGGGAAGAATTGACATCTTTGCATCCTTGAATCTTCCCATCAATGAAGGTGGCCCCATTTACACAGTGCTTCCTTTATGTTCTCCAGCAACGGGACATAATATTCTCCAGAAGGATCTCATGGAAAAATATCCACTTATGTAATAACAAAATTGTCTGAGCACCTTACAAAAACAACAAAAATACACAACAGCTTTATTGGGATGGAATTCAGAATGTAAAATTCACCCTTTTAAAATATGCAATTCACCGGCTTTTACTAAAATCAGAGTTGTGCGCCTGTCAGCACTACCTAATTTCAGAACATTTTCATCACTGCCAAAGACCCCCTGTGGTCATTAGCAGCCACTTTTTTGTTTCTCCCCTCGCCCCAGCCACTCACAAACACGGATTGACTTTCTATCTATGAAATTGCCTATTCCGCACATCTCAGATGAACGGGATCACACAATTGTGATTACCTTCTTCCATTTAGCACAATGTGATTAAGCTCCATCCATGTATGTAGCATGTGATCAATATTTCATTCCTTTTTATGGCCGAATAGTATTCTAATATATCGACATGCCATATTTATGTATCCATTCACCAGTTGATGGGAATTTGGGCTGTTTCTACTTCGTAACTCTTACAAATATAATGCTGCTGGGCACATCAGCCTATAAGTTTTTGTGTGGACACTTTTTCATTTCTTTTGGATATATGCCTCAAGACGGCATTGTTGCTGGATCCCATTTTGTAGAGGATGTTTGTATCTATATTCATCAGGAATATAGGTCTGTGGCTTTTCCTCTTGTTTTCTCGTGATGCCATTGTCTGGTTTTGGTATCAAGGTCGTACTGGCCTCATAGAATGAGTTGGAAATCATTTCCTCGTCTTTTATTCTGTGGAAGAGTATGTAAAGGATTGGTATTAATTCTTTAATGTTTTATAGATTTCATCAGCGAAGCTAATGGTGGTTCTGGGCTACTCTTTGTTTGTTACTGATGCAATCTCTGCTTCTTGTAAGTCTATTCAGATTTTCTATTCCCTCTTAAGTCAATTTTGCAACTTTCTGGGAAGTTGTCCATTCCATCTGGGTCACCTAACTTGTTGGCACACAGTTCATAGCCTTCCTCTATGATTTTTATTTCTGTAAGGTCACTGGTGATCTCTTCTCTTTAATTCTTGATTTTAGCAACTTGCATCATCTTTTTCTCTTGGTCTGTGTAACTAAAGGTTTATCAACTTTGTTGATCATTTTAAACAGTCAACTTTGGATTTTGTTAATTTTTTAAATTCTGTTACCTGTATTTTTTATTTCCCCTCCAATCTTTTCATTTTTTCCCCATCTGTTTGCTTTGGATGTAGTGTCCTCTTCTTTTTCTAGGATTGTAAGGTGATTCTCGGATTAATGACTTGAGAACTTCTTTTTTAATACACACATGTACTTCTTTAAATTTCTCTCTAAGCACTGCTTTTGCCGTATTCCATAAGTTTGGGGATGTGTTTTCATTTTTACTCATCTTAAAGTGCTTTCTTTTTTATTTCTTTTTTGACACATCGGTAATTATTTAGAAGCGTGTTAATATCCACATAGGTGTGAATTTCCCAAATTTCCTTCTGTTGGTGATTTCTAATTCCACCGCTGTCAGGGAACATACTTTGTTTGATTTCAATACCCTTAAATTTATGGAGGCTTCTTAATGGTCTCACATACGGTCTATCCCGAAGAATGTTCCTTGTGGACTGGATCAGGATGTATATATGTTGATAGTTTGGGTGAAATGTTCTACGGATGTCTGCTGTAGCTGTTTCATAGTGTTGTTTTTGTCTACTTCCGTGTTGGTCTTATGCGTGGTTGTTTTACCCATTATTGAATACAGAGTATTAAAGGCTCCAACTATTACCGTGGAATTACCTATCTTTTCCTTCAAATCTGTCAGTTTTTGCTTCACGTGTTTTGGGGTTCTGGTAGGTGAATGTACAGTTGATAATTGGCATCTCTTCCTGATGCATTGAACTTTTATCACTTTTGTCTTACAGCAGTTTTGGTCTTCCAGTTAATTTTGTCTGATATTAATATAGCCATTCCAGATCGTTTTGGGTTGCTGCTTGCCAGGCATATCTCATTCCGTCTTTTTAATTTCACCTTATTTGTGTCTTTGAATCTATGGCCTGTCTTTTGCAGACTTTGTATAGTTGGCTTAAAATTTCCTACTCCGTTCTGCCAATCTCAGCCTCCTGATTGGATTATCTAATTTATTTCTATTTTTTTGTACTTCCTGATCAAGGAGGAGCTACATCTCCCACTTACTGTTAGTTTTCTGTCTGCCATGTGTTTTTCCTTCCTCTGGCCCTCTATCCCTGCCTTCTTTTCTGTTAGATAGGTATTTTCTAGGGTACCATGGTTTTTCTTTCCCGGATTTTTTTTGAGTTGATTTCTTAGTGGTTGCCCCGAGAAGGATTACAATTTTTTACCTTAAAAAACATGCTGATTCTTATTAATACCAACTTAATTTGCCCAGAAGCAAAAACCTTGTCCCAATGTAGATTATTCCCTTACCTCTTGCTGTCCTTGTTATACATATTGCTTTTTTGTACGTCGTTGTACACATTTTCGTAATGAGTGCTTTATGCTGCTGTGTTTTAAGTTGGGAGGAGAAGAGAGTTGCAAACAAAACGTATCTGTATTGTCTTCTCTATTTGCTGATACGTGTGTGGTTTTGGGGTTTTCTGACTTTCGCTGGAATGTTCAAACGCGGTCATGAAATGACGTTTGTGGACTTCTGATAGCTGCGCATAAGTAAAGGAAATTTCTTTTTAGTCTTAGCTCGATAAGAATGTTTACGATCAACTGGATGTTGGATTTACATCTGATGTTTTATGTTTCTCATCCTTTGGAATAATACATTTTGATTCTTTTAATGTGGACTCATCCTTGCGTTCCTTGTTTAAACCCAGCTTGGACAACGATGCTGTTTTGTTTTGTTTTAACTATGGATGCTTTTTAAAAAATTTTATTTATTCTCATCTGTAGGTGACATTAGTGTTTAATTTTGTATTTTTAACTGCCTGTTTCTGGTTTGATACAAAGCTTTTGAGGCTAGTGGCCTCATGATTTGAGCTGAGGACATTCTCCTATTTTTATAAAACCTGAAAGAATCTGCATGTCTGCTCTTAATTTTTTTCTTTTTAAGTTTATTTATTCTTGAGAGAGAGAGAGACAGAGCATGAATGGGGGGAGGGTCAGAGAGAGAGGGAGACACAGAATCGGAAGCAGGCTCCAGGCTCTGAGCCATCAGCCCCAGAGCCCGACGCGGGGCTCGAACTCACGGACCGCGAGATCGTGACCTGAGCTGAAGTCGGACGCTTAACCGACTGAGCCACCCAGGCGCCCCTACAAATTAGTATTTTTATTAGAGTTGTACGTTTGGTCCGGGTGTTCAAATTAATCTAAAGCGTCTCGTGCTGTTATCATTTTCACAGCTGTATTTGCATCCCTAGTTAGGTCCTTATTTCGTTTGTGACTTTATTTGGGTGATCCTTCCCTCATCTGCTCTCAGGGGTAACTACCAAAATTTTAATATCTTCAAGGCCTCCTTTTTATTGCTATTTTTACTTCAATCTTTAAGGCCCATCTAATTATTTAATTTGTCTCTGTCTTTGCCATTAATTCATGTGTTACCAATGTAATGTTACTTGAAAAATTTTTTCCTTTGTATTCCCTTTCTTTTTCTGCATTCTTGAATTAAACACTCCATTTTAGGTTTTTCCAGGAAGCGGATTTACCTCGGGACCTCTTCATACACCACTCTGATTTTGCTAGTCTGCATTTTTATCTTTTAATTTCAAATGGTTTATAATTTTTTTTAACATTTTTATTTCCGCTTTCATACTTCTTTTTTCCAAAGTATATTTTTATATTTGCAGCTGTAGGGATGGTGGTGGGAAGGGCCTAGCAAGGGGTGGGTAGCGAACTTCTGTGGTTGTTTTTTTTCAAACGTACTGCACGATGTGTGAAAGCCGTGTGTTGAAGCTCAAGGAGACCTCTTTGCAGCAGACAGTGTGGTCAGATTTTTGTCAAAAATCGTGGGCACCTTAAAATAATTTAAAATCGGGTCCAAGGGTTTTTCTCACCTTTTGAAAACTTTGGTTATTTTCTCACATTTTGTCTGCCTTACCAGCGTTTTGAAAATGTTTAATGTCTCTTAAATGACTTTACGATGCCGGTTTCTCCTTGTATGTTTGTCAGTGTTTGCTTGATATATTTTGAAGCTTGGCCGTTAGGTCCGTTCCAGTGATGGCGTCTACACATTTTTGGTGAAATCGTTCTTTTTTTTAAATTTTTATCAGAAGTCCATTTGCCTTTTAGTGCCCTTTTTTCTCAATGAATTTTAGTCCACGTGATATTTATGTAATTATTACAGGAGGCTTATTCTTATTTTGGGTTTCCCTTGTATCATGTTTCTCCTTATTTCCCCTTTTTCTCAGCCTTTCCTCAGTTTTTAGATGGTCTGTTTTATATGCTCTATACTGGCTTGAAAGTTTTCCACTCGCTACCTCTTCAGCTAGCAATTAAAACATTTTTAATGTTTGGGAAATAGTGTACCTACAGTTTAAAAATTCAAGTATTACTAAAATATATATACATGTCCCCCCCCGCCCCAAACACACACACACAAAAGGAAGTGATTCTCTACTCCACCCCTCCGTACCCTTTTCTTTTCCCTAGAGGCAACCTGTTTTGGGGGTCTTCATAAAAACTGAACCAGTTGCGTGTGTATGTGTGTGTTTTATGTACACGTGTGTGCGAGGGAGAGAGGTGATGAAGGCTTACTTTTACCAAGTGGCTCACATGATAATGGAGGCTGGCAAATCCCAAATCCACAAGGTGGCTCAACAGGCTGGGGGCCAGGGCAGCGCGGGTCCTGCAGTTCAAGTCTGAGGCCATCTTCTGAATTCCCTCTTGCTCATGGTTGGTCAGTCTTGTGTCCTATCCATGCCTTCAACAGGCCCGCCCACATCATGGAGGAAATCTTCTCTACTGAAAGCCCACCAATTTAAATGTCAGTCTCCACTCAAAACACTGTCGCAGAAACATCCAGAATGCCGCTTGACCAAATGTCTGGGCACAGTGGTCCATCCGAGTTGACGCATAAAATCAACCATCACACTATTTTCAACAACTTTATCAGTTTCCGCCCTCGTTTCCTAACTCGCTATAAACACGTATCTCTTGAACAAGAAGGCTAAACGTTTTTTGTTTTTGTTTTTGTTTTTGTTTTCTCTCTGTGGTCCGTAATATCAGTCATTTCTTAATTTCCCTTTTTCTTTTCATGGACCTACTTGTCCAGGACCCCTCTGCCTTTGTCCAGTTTTTCCCAGTTGCTCCTTAGCTGATTGGAGGGATGTGACACTTCAGTTCCAACCTGGGGGTCCCCTTCCCTCTCTGCTCTTCTCGATTCACTGTCTCCTGGATTTTTCATCTTCAGTGTGTACACCTTTGTTTCCATGGCTTCCTGAGAAAGAGAGGAGAAGCAAATTTTGAGCCCTTGCATGTTGTAAAAAGTGTTAGTTTGCTCTCGCACTTGGTTGATGATTGGCTGGATTTAGAATTCTGGTCTGGGACACTGACAACTAGTGATGGGAAGTCTCCTGAAAATGGAGTCTGGAGGCTTCTGCAGGGGTGCTGTCAGCCGTAGCACTCCTCATCACTGCAGACCCAGCAGGAAGAGAGGGACTTGACCCTACATGACTGGACCTTGCGTCCTATGGATATCACTCTACTACTCCAGGAGGCTACATCCCCCGGGGGAACAGCTCAGCCAGTGCAAAGCACCATACTTGGAACTCCCCCTTTCCTCCAATGGACTTCTAGTTGCTAACAGCCCTCCCCAATTCCCCCCTTTCCCCTTAAAAGGAAGGTGCCTCTCCTTTGTTCTCAGACTTGCGTAGGGTTGTGCTGCAGCCTGTTTGCCCCGGACTGCCATTCTTATTCCCATATAAACCCATCTTGTGCTGCTAAAATAATCAGCAATTTCTATTTTTAAGATTAGCGGGACTAGTTTTCCCTCAAAATGTTTACGCCACTATTTCATGGTTTTCTACTTTGTAGCGTAAAGTCCAGGGCCGTTTTGATCCTTGGTCCATTGCTTATTATTCTATCTGGCTTTTTATTTTGACGTTTGTAAGGTCGCCTTTTTAACATCGTTTTTAGAAACTTCGTGAAGATGTATTTTGCATGTGGCCATGATTGTTTTCATCGTGGGAGTCGTTTGGGCCGGAAGCTCATGTCCTTTTGCTTTTTGAAATTCTCTTTTTACTATGGCTTTGAAAATTTAACCCTTTCTACTTATGTTTGAAGTCTGTCTAGTCAACTATTCAACATCTTTTATCGTCGATATTCATATGTTGGCCCCTGATTTTTCTCCTATTTGCCATCTGGTTCTGGTATTCAAGACATTTCCTCAAATTTCTCCCCCAACTCTGCCATTTAATTTTTTATTTCAGGTAATGTATTTTTAATTTGTCAGAGCTCTTTCTGCTTCTCAGAACATGCCTTTTATACAGCAGCACTTTTATTTCACCAGTACGGCATCTTGTCACGTCCTTCTGAAAACGTTGAATACGTGTCTTTGGAAAGACTTTAATCTGCTCTCTGGGCCGTATCTGATTCTCCCATGTTCTTTTGTTACCTGTTTGTCAGGCGATGTCTGTTTTCATGTTATTCCCAAAGGCTTGGGGATCCTTGTCAGTCCATTTGTAATATGACTAGTTCACTAATGACTATCTGTTTGGAAAGTGTGTGTGTGTGTGTGTGTGTGTGTGTGTGTGTGTGCGTGCGCGCGCGTGCAGGGCTGGGATATCTTGAGTGGTGGGTTTTCCTTATGAGGGTGATAAAGCTGGGTGATGTGGTAAAGATGCTTTCTTTGGATTCTTACGCTAAGCTTACTTTTTCAACATAGGATGACACCGAACTTTCCATATCTTTTGGTCTTTGTTCATGAAATGCTAAGTTGCCCAGGGAATATCCTTCAGTTTCCTGATTGGGAGCTTGTAAGCCTTTTTCGTCAGTATCCTATAAGGTTTGCCTCTTCCTTACTTTTTAAAAAATTGCTATGGCACCCCCCCCCCCCACACACACACCTCATCTCTGTAAATGTCCCCAGAAAGTCACCCTCCAGCCTTCTGCACAGGCGGAGGAGAGGTTCTGGCTGCATAGCATTTCTTAAACATTTTCAGAGGTGTTTTACTAAACTAATCACATACTCTGAGGTTCAGAAAGGCTTGCTGCCTCCCTTTCCTGAACGCTTCTGCCTTCCGGCATTCTGGGTGGGAAATCGGCATTTCTGTTGTTTGCTCTGCATCAGGCACCTTCTGCGGTCTATGTGCTAAGTCACACGGAAGACAGTAACAATGTATTAATCTGCGTTCCAGATTCCATAATTCGCCGCACACTCTTGCTGTCATCTGGCTGTTTCTATGGCTAAGGAGGCGAGCCTGTTCTGAACTGAAATTGAGTAGGGCTTTAGGGCAAAGCCACAAACTAATACGTATGTGAACTCTGTGTTTCAGTGCTGTTTAGCAGAATTCCTAAAACTTTGTTCTAAATTGTGACTAGTCTTAGCCAGTGTGTGGAGCTTCCCATGGAACAAGAGAAGGGAGTGTAATTTTCTTATAATTCTTTTATTTAAAAAAACGTTACCATGACAGGGAGGGCTGCCCTTTCTGGGCCATGACCCCCCTGTTTCCTTCTCCCACTCCCAGCATTTCCCACTGTTATTGTCTTCCACCTCTGGTACTTTCTTGACTGGGCTGACCTTCCAACTCCCGTGGCCTCCAAGGGGCCTTCTCGGTTGAATCACACTTGTTCTGAGTCTCTAGGTCATGCCGCATAGTTTGTAGCCCACTAAAAACTCCATTTCATCCATTTTCATCGTCTGGCTGAATGCTCCTGCTTTAGAATTGTTGTCCCTTCCAGGGTTTGGTAGGGGTGCGGCTGGAGAGTGCGCAAAAGAGAAATGCCCGCTGCGCTCACTGTGCTACAGTGAACATCAGAGAAACACGGGTTCCATTTTCTTCTTTACCATTTTCTGAAGTTTTTTCAGCGAGTGAGTATTGCTTTTAGAAACAGAAGAATGCCCACTAACATGCCACTGTTTGACCAGAAAAGAAGACAAAAATGGGTGGCATCCTTCTCAGATGATTTGCCTACCATCCTGGTCAGTGTGGTGGGGCTCACACATGTAACGCCCCCTTATGGAACCCAGGTGTCCCTGGGTTTCCCTAACTTTAGAGGCTGCCCCAGGAGCACATGGCAGCCTGACCTTGCTTTGGGTCTTTACTAGAATCTGCTGTTTCGTTGCACTTTGCTCTTTAGTCTTTGCAAAGTCGATGGCTGAAAATCTCGTATGCCATTTTGGGGGGCGACCCTGAGTTCGTAGTTGAACAGCGATCCACGATAGCCTGCATTATTGTCTCCAACCAGGCTGACAGCATCAGAACCTGCATAAAGCAAGCTGTTGGGTTTTTGACAAATATTCAGATACACATTTCGAAATACAGTTAATCATTCTGTGACTTAGCCCAAAATAGCTTTGCACGGTAAAATTCAGTAGAGGTATATGTTATGTTTATTACTGCAAACGTAAAATGCAAGAACAGTTGATGACTGAGAGCTATTAATTTCGGGGGCAAATTTAAGAGTTTTAAATAGGAAAATAAGTCCCCGTTTCATAAATATTAAGAGTGTGTTGGGTTTCAGTTTTAGAAAGAATGTCACATCCTGTAAAGCCAATGCATACTTATAAATTTGAATATACAAAGCAGAATAATGGAAATTAGATACCACAGTTCTAATCTTTGTAAAATTGTCTGGTGTCCTGTATTTATACTTTCATTTTATTTATTTTTTTAGTAATAGATTTTTTTCCCCAAATTTTTATTTAAATCCTAGTTAGTTAACATATAGTGTCATATTGGTTCCAGGAATAGAATTCAGTGATTCATCACTTACATACAATACCCAGTGCTCATCACAACAAATGCCCTCCGTAATACCCATCACCCATCTAGCCCATCTCCCACCCACCTCCCTCTGTCGACCCTCAGTTTTTTCTCTATCGTTAAGAGTCTCTTGTGGTTGGCTTCCCTCTCTTTTTTTTCCCTTCCCCTATTTCATCTGTTTTGTTTTGTAAATTCCACACATGAGTGAAATCATATGGCATTTGTCTTTCTCTGACTTATTTCGCTTAGCAAGATACGCTCTAGTTCCATCCATGTCATTGTAAATGGAAAGCTTCATTCTTTTTCATGAGTCAGTAATATTCCATCTACATGTATCGCATCTTCTTCATTAACCGGTCGATGGACATTTGGGCTCTCTCCATAGTTCAGCTGTTGTTGACAATGCTGCTATAAACATTGGGGTTCTTGTGCCCCTTCGGATCTGTATTTTCGTATTGTTTGAGTCAATACCTGGTAGTGAAACTGCTGGTTCATAGGGTAGTTCTGTTTTTAACTTTCTGAGGAAACCCTATACTGTTCTCTAGAGTGGCTACAACCAGTTTGCATTCCCACCAACAGTGCAAGAGGGTTTGCCTTTCTCTGCATGCTCACCAACACCTGTTGTTTCTTGTGTTACTAATTTTAGCCATTCTGACAGGTGTTATGTGGTAGTTCATTGCGGTTTTGATTTGTATTTCCCTGAAGATGAGTGGTGTGGAGCATCTTTTCGCATGTCTTTTGGCCATCTGGATGTTTTCCTCGGAAAGATGTCTATTCCCGTCTTCTGCCCATTTCTTCACTGGATTATTTGTGTTTTTGGGTGTTGTGTTTGATAAGTTCTTTACAGACTTTGCATACTAACCCTTTATCTGCTATGTCGTTTGCAAATGCCTTCTTCCGTTCAGTAGGCTGCCTTGTTGTTGATTGTCTCCTTCACGGTGCAGAAGTTTTTCATCTTGATGAGGTCCCAATAGTTCATGCTTGCTCTTGTTTCCATGCCTGGTTTCTTTGATGTGTTCTGCTGTCTTTTTTATTTCTATGTCATGGATTTCTGTTTTCATCGTTATTATTTTCTGTTTGGGGCTGTGTTTGCTCTTCTTTTTCCAGCTCCTTTAGATGTAAGGTTAGGTTGTGCATCTGAGAATTCCTTCCTTCTTTAGGAAGGCCTGGGTTGCTATAGTTTTCCGTCTTAGGACCACCTTTGCTGTATCCCAGAGGTTTGGGACTGTCGTGTTTTCATTCTCATTGGTTTCATGTGCTTTTTAATTTCCTCCTTAAGTTATTGGTTAACCCATTCACTCTTTATTAGGATGTTCTTTAATCTCCAAGTATTCGTGATATTTCCAAATTTTTTCTTGTGGTTGATTTCAAGCTTCATAGCATTTTGGTCTAAAAACGTGCATGGTAGGATCTGGATCTTTTTGTACTTGTTGAGGGCTGATTTGTGTCCCAGTATGTGATCTATTCTGGAGAAAGTTCCATGTGTACTCAAGGAGAATGTGTATTCTGCTTTAGGATGAAATGTTCTGAATATCTTTTAATTCCATCTGGTCCAGAGGGTCATTCAAAGCCTTTGTTTCCTTGTTGATTTTCTGCTTAGATGATCTCTCCATTGTTGTGAATGGGGTGTTAAAGTCCCCTACTATTATTGTTTTCTTATTCATGAGTTTCTTTAAGGTTGTGATTAATTGATGTATATACTTGGGTGTCTTTAAGTTGGGGGCATAAATATTTACAATTGTTTGATCTTCTTGATGGATAGACCCCTTAATTATGATATAATACCCTTCTTCATATCTTGTTACAGTCTTTGGTTTAAAATCTAGTTTGTCGGGGCGCCTGGGTGGCGCAGTCGGTTAAGCGTCCGACGTCAGCCAGGTCACGATCTCGCGGTCCGGGAGTTCAAGCTCCGCGTCGGGCTCTGGGCTGATGGCTCAGAGCCTGGAGCCTGTGTCCGATTCTGTGTCTCCCTCTCTCTCTGCCCCTCCCCCGTTCATGCTCTGTCTCTCTCTGTCCCAAAAATAAATAAACGTTGAAAAAAAAATTAAAAAAAAATAAAATAAAGTCTAGTTTGTCTGATATAATAAGTATGGCGACTCAGGCTTTCTTTTGACTTCTATTATCATGGCAGATGGTTCTCCATCTCCTCACTTTTGGTCTGCAGGTGTCTTTAGGTCTGAAATGAGTCTCTTGTAGGCTACATATAGCTGGGTCTTGTTTTTTTTATCCGTTCTGGTACTTCCTGTCTTTTGATTGGAGCAGTTAGTCCATTTACGTTCCAAGTAACTATTGAAAGATGAATTTAGTGCCAGTGTGTTACCTGCAAAGTTGGCGTTTCTGTTGACGTTCTCTGTTCCTTTCTCATCTTTGTTGCTTTTGCTCTTTCTCCCCCCAAATAATCCCTTTTAATATTTCTTATAAGGCTGATTTAGTGGTCACGGACTCCTTCAGTTTTTGTTTAGGAAACTCTTTATCCTTCTATCCTAAATGACAGCCTTTCTGGATGAAGAATTATTGGCTGCATATTTTGCCCATTGAATATGTTGAATATATCCTGCCACTCCTTTCTGATCTGCCAAGTTTCTGTGGACAGATCTGCTAAGAACCTGATCTGTCTTCCTTGTTGGTTGAGGACTTTTTCCCCCTTGCTTCTCTCGGGATTTTTTCCTTGTCTGGTATTTTGTGAATCTGACTGTGGTATGTCTTGGTGATGACCAGCTTTTGTTGAATTTAATGAGAGTTCTCTGTACTTCTTGGATCTCAATGTCTGTGTCCTTCCCCAGATTGGGGGAGTTTCGAGCTATAATTTGCTCAGATCAACCTTCTTCCCCTTTTTCACTCTCTCTCCATCTTCTGGGACTCCTCTAATACACATGTTATTATGCATTAAGGAGTTACTGAGTTCCCTAAGTCTATCATCGTGATCCGCTATCTTTGTTTCCCTCTTCTTTTTGGCTTCATTATTTTCCATAATTTTACCTTCAGTGTCACTAATTTGTTCTTCTGCTTCATCCACTCTCATTGCTGTGGTGAGGTTTGCATCTCAGCTATCACGTGTTTATTTTTGGCCTGACTAGATTTTAGTTCTTTTATCTCTGCCATAAGGGATTCTCTAGTGTCCTCTGTGCTTTCTTTTTCCAGGCCCTGCTAGTATCCTTATAATCATTGTTTTAAATTCTAGTTCACACACCTTAGTTTTATGTCCGTATTGGCTTAACCCCTGGCCATTACTTCATCATCCTGTTCTTCTTGAGGGGTGAATGCCTCCATCTTCTCATTTTGTCCAGAAAAAAAAAGATAATAAGACAAAAACCACTAGGTCAGAGGTGTGTTTTGGTCTGCTTATTAAAAGCTAGATGCAAATATATATATATATGAATTTTTTAAAAAGAATAAAAAATAAAATTAAAAATAAAAAGGAAGCTAGATCCTATTTCCCCTAGAGCGGAAGCTTTGCAGCACTCTACGATCAGTCGACCTGGTGCATGAGACGGGTTTGTGCCGGTCTTCTGGGGGAGGGGGCTGTTGTGCCGATTCTAAGGTGGTGTTGCTCTCGTACAGATGCACCTGCAGGGCACAGGGGTGTGGAGCTTGGTGTAAATGGCTCCGGTCTCCACTTGGTGGTGCTGTTTTACTCACTGAGGTTGGTCAGTGCTGATGGGTTGGAGGAGGGCAAAATGGCATTTCCCCACTCTCTTATCCCTGAAGGGTGTGTGCCTGCCACTCTTTAGGAAGCCCTCACGGATGGGAAAGACTCACCCCTCTTGTGTCCGCGGCTTCTGTCAGATCCCTGCCTTCACCCCGCCTGCGTCCATGCTCTTTTCCTGCCGGGTGGCACCGTCTTTTATCTCAGGCACATGGCAAGGTCTCAAAACTCCAAAGTTTAAGGGACTTGTGGCACACGGACCTGCACTGATACTCTGGAGGGAGGGTCTCACTGTGCTTTTCTGTTTGCCGGTCTGTCCCAGGAAAGTGGTCGTGTGACCGTGAAGCAGTTCAGAGTTTACGGTAAAACTCAGCCGAAAGCTGGCACCAAGGCTGCCCGCACTCCGCCAGCATGCCCCTTCCTATGCTTGAGAACGGTGCAGCCCGTCCGCGCTGCCACTTTTGTCCCCGGGGAGGGCTTGCCACCGCGCCCCAGTGCACTCCGAACAGGGCAACTGTTTCTCCCCACGTGACCCAGGGGATCCTCAGACCACCTGCCCACTCCCAGGTCACCACCCACCTTCCCCACGGCAGCACCCTTGCCAAGCCAGGTACGACCCCGGCGACGGTGGACTTCTGAAACCTGAGAGTTTATGTTCTGCTGGGGATAGTAACTTGTGGTGGTCTCTGTAAGCAGGGCATCCCCCCCCCCCTCCGCCCTGCAGCGCCCACAGTGCGTATCTCCCCCCAGATCAACTCTCTGCACCTCCTGCCTTCCACGAGATGGTCACTTTTCCACTTCTAGGCGTACAGTTTTGTTCTGTCCTCACGTTGATTCCTTAGGCGTTCAGAATGATTCTGATGAAATTTATTTATTTATTTTTTTAACGTTCATTTATTTTTGAGACAGAGAGAGACAGAGCATGAGCAGGGGGGGGCAGAGAGAGGAGGAGACACAGAATCCGAAGCAGGCTCCGGGCTCCCAGCTGTCAGCCCAGAGCCCGACGCGGGGCTCGAACCCACGAGCCGCGAGATCATGACCTGAGCCAGAGTCAGCCGCCCAACCGACTGAGCCACCCAGGCGCCCCTGATTCTGATGAAATTTAAAGTGGGGTTTGTGAGGAAACGGCTAAGAGAGAATCCTTGAGGCATTTTGGGAGCCAAAAGGTGGTCTTATCATAGCAGGGGGACAGGACCCGTGGGCAGAAATGGCTGCGCTGGGATTGGGAAGAGTGAATCCGATTATATACTTTGAAGTTTGTGGAGGGAGAGGGCATAGAGAAAAAGTCGGTTTCCAAGGAATCTCTGGATGCTGAGACCGAGGTCTTACAGGACCCTGAGGATTTAGCTATTGTCAAGACAAGGTTGCTTTTAGTTTTTAATGACATGGAAACATCAAGGCATTAAGGCAGCCAGAAACTTCTTGAGGAATGTTAGGCACTGCAGGTCTCTGGAAACTATCAGTGGGCTGCAAGTCTTAAGGGGATTTAATTTAAACTACATTCTTCCTGCCTTTGTTTCCCTCAGCAGTTTGATATTTATCTAGTTGTGTTTGAGGGAGGAGGCAAGCTTAGGGTCCCCCTATTCCCCCGCCATCTTACCTCCTCTCCTCATGAACCTTATACTTTTAAATAAAACAACAGTGAAGCACAGTATTTTTAGCTTTTTAAATTCTATTTAAGTCCTGAATTTGCAGTACGATTTTAATTTTGCCTCCAAAATCATATATGGAAGATAAACTATTTTTAATCCATATCTAATGAAGAATGTGAATAGAAGAAAGTGTTAGACAAAAAACTAAGGTATTTCCCTCAAGATCTTTTTTTGCTTCTCTGCCAATCTCTGTCTCTCATGTGAGAAGTGAATACCCACCTGGCATCCCACACGTGTGACGGCCGAAGCCACCCAGCAGCTGCGTAAGCGTCCCTCCTTTGAAATGTCCGGTATTTAAATATGAACACGGAATAGTTAATAATAAAATTCCAGCGTTGTTAACGTTTTCAAGCAGGATTTTACTTTCAGTAGCCCAGAAACATAGTCTAATGGTATTGGACTTCAGCATTAACTTGAGTTGAGTATTTTAGCTTTCACCTGTTGGGTATTTGATCAAAATGTGTTGGAGCTGCACCTCAGTTCATTGACATTATTTGAATAAAATGAATTAGAACCGACTGAATGAAAAACATCAATTCGTGGTAAGTAGTAAGGGTAAATACTGGTCTGTGAATTTTCTGATTCCATTTGTAGATGTATGCAGCCACGCTGGGTTATGTTACAACAAGCATTTCTGATTGAGGGTCATGGTGAAGACTTTGAAATCCCTTGAACCGGGGTGCCTGGCAGAGCACGGGAGAATAGGCAGTAAATTCTGGAATTGCGAACAAAAGTTAGTGACGCCCAGTTTGGGGATTTATTTATTTATTTTTTGTAAGGGACTGCACGTGTGCGACCTGCACAGTTAATGAGAAATACAGTAGCATTAGAAGTTAAGCATATGTGGGAGGAAGGTAGGAATCAAAAGTGAGATCACGGTGCCCGGGTGGCTCCGTCGGTTGAGCATCCAGCTTTTGATTTCGGCTCAGGTCATGATCCCAGGGTCATGGGATCAAGTCCTGCGTCGGGCTCCGCACCGAGCGAGGAGCCTGCTCAAGATTCTCTCGTACCCTCTGCCCCTTGCTCCCCTCTAAAAATTTTTTTTTCAATAGTGAAGTAATATAAAATGGCCAGGAAAAATTGGAGAGGTAAGAACACAGGGATCGTGTTAGCTAATAATAGGGATAATGATGATAATATGCCATATTTCTCCACATTTCTGGTGGTTAGCACAGCAGTTTCTCCTGTGTTTTTTCTAGTGTAGTTGATTCTTACAACAGCCTAATGGGAAGGACGGAGCGGGCATTGATAGCCCCATGTTGTAGATAAGGAAAGAGTCAGTGACTTCCTTACAGATCCACAGCTGGGAAGGAGTACACGTGTGTCTTCATTTCAAATGCCTTATGATTTTGTGCTCTTAGGAACAGAAAAGACCAGTTGAGAAGTGAAGGGTGGCCCCCAGGTGTCTGAGGAAACCGAGTACGACACGTGCTCTCCGGCTCTTGGTGCTCCCCGAGGCACTGTTTCGGATTCGTGCCTGCTGTGTGCCTGAAGGACCACCCAGAAGCGAACTTGCCCTCCTCATTCTCCAGGGTGTCCGAGGAAAGAGACAAGCCAGGCGTAGAAATAAGAGGGGTGACAGGAGGGAGGAAGAGTGGCTTCTGAAATCTCGGAGGCAGGGGCTGCCTTGGGTGGGCGAGCTTGAACTCTGAGTTCGGTAGATGCAGTTGGAAGTTCATGGCGATGATTTTGCGGTCTTCTGACTCTAATGGAAATTTTCAAGAATTGTCTCTGTTTCATCGTTTACAAAGGACTTTCACACTTAAGTATCTCATGTGTTCATCACAGGAAACTCTGGGTAGGTTTTATAGATGAGGAAACTGAGGCTTAGTGAGGCTAAATAATTCATTCACATGTGGATTGTTAAGACGTTCAAAGGACTCAAAACGGAGCCTTTCTCTTGCAGTGTCTGTGTTCCATCCCCTTCACTCAGCTGACCTCCCCAAACCACTGCCTAGTGTTTACGTGGCTAAGTTGGCAGTTATAGATTATCTGCTGAGGAGGTTGAACAGATAGGGCAGCATTTTTGAAGCCCGTCGGAAATAACATCTTTTTATTCACTTAGTAAAACTGACTTTTGGCAAATGCAGGGTACTTTTATTTTTGGGTTCTCTTGGATTTCACCATAAATTTCTAAAAAAAAAAACAAAAAACAAAAAAACACCCAAAAGCCCATAGTTTGAATCTGTGTAAGAATGGACCATAATGAGCTTTTTATGAAATATCTGGATAGAGCCCTATTTTTTTTAAAATTAACATAAAGGAGAACACAGTCTGTGAAAACCACATCCCTTGGTACAAGTGAGCCGTGATACGAGCAGGTGGAGCTGAGCGCCTGGGTGCTGCGTCGCTCACACCTTCGTGCGTGAAGACGCCCAGGGGGGAGCTCCCCGTAGTGATGTGTGAATGCACAGCAGTGGGGTGGGAGGGAGTAGTTGGAGCGATTTCATCAGAAGGTCCATAGGAGAGAGGCTTTGGTTTGGGGTTTCGAAATGAGGAGAGCGCCCTGCCGAGTGGCAGTGAGGGATTTCCAGTTAGCAGTAGACTGGCCTGAGGATAGGAAAGGGGAGGCCACCGGTCATTGGGTGTGGTTGGGTGGAGGGCTGTATGGGGTGGAGGACAGGCTGAGGGCAGGGGTGCTGGAAGTGGAGGTGACCAGTGGATGGTGTCCCATTAATTCGGGGCCTAGATGGTCTTAAGTGGTAGTAGGGTGGGTGGGTGGAGTGTCTTTGGTTGCTCCTAAGTTATCAGATGGCTACATTGTCCTTACCATGCACAACCGCCCAACCCTCTCCTACTCGCCCCTGCTGTAGACTCTCTCCTTTACTCCCCTGCACTTATTACTTCTTCCACTCCACAAAAGCCTCTCCCGAGGCAAGCCCCTCTCTCCTTGATGGGTGAATCACTCACCAACCTTTGTACGTCCTCATAATGTAGACGCCAATACGATTTATTTGGTGCTACAGCGTTCATCACTTTCAAGGGATTTCAGTCACTTTCCAAAAATGTTTCTCTGACATGATCATGAGAACAGGTTGCCGTTTTACCCTCTGGCCAACCTGGAACTTCTACGGAAAAGATCCTGAATTCAAGCCTAGTGAGTTTCCTGGAAGCTCCCATCTCTGAGGTCCACTTAGTTATGGTGTTTACGATGCAAGGAACTTGAGTTGCCGGGGAAGGATTTACTTCAGCTTGGGTTTAAATGTGTGTAGCTCTAGGTGGGTGAAGGGGAAACCCCACGTCCAAAACAAGGACATTACAGATTACATTTAAAACGTTAGCCCTGTCCCGGAGCAGCCTCCCCAGGTTAATCACTCCTTCTGTCCTGATCTCATTCTGCCCACATGGCACATCCACTCCCCAGAAGTTCCTTCCGTGTTGACGTCCCATGCTGTCCGTGTCCACGCTCCAGGGAAATGTGTCCCTTTCTCCAGTGACTGAATCTGGAATGCCTTTGTTCTCTCTGGCCCACCCACTGCTGTAGTAAGTTCTAGAATTTTAACTCTAGGGACTGTGGGCCCTTCTCTGCTTTCCCTCTCTAGCAAATCTTATAAGACCCTCCATTGAAGTGGGCCCATCTTGTCAGGAAAGCTTCCTGCCAGCGGCCCGGAGCAGAGCATCCTTGACCTCCTTGTTCCTCAGGGTATACACCACCGGGTTCAGCAGGGGGGTGATGACGGTGTAGGTCACCGAGATCAGCTGGTCCTGATCCCTGGTGTTCTCCGACTTGGGCTTGAGGTAGGCGACGGAGGCACAGCCGTAGTGGACGACGACCACCGTGAGGTGAGAGGCGCAGGTGGCAAAGGCCTTCTTCCGGCCCCGGGCGGAGGGGATCTTGAGGATGGTGGAGACGATGAGGACGTAGGAGATGAAGACCAGGCCCATGGGGACCAGGATCACCAGCACGCTGATGATCACGGTCAGGGTCTCGTTGACCGAGGTGTCGACGCAGGAGAGCTTCATTACAGGTCGGATGTCACAGAAGAAGTGGGCCACCTTCGTAGCACAGAAAGGCAACCTGAACACAGATGTCACTTGCGTCGTCGCCACGATCAGCCCGATGCCGCAGGCGCCCCCCACCGACTGCACACACACCCTCTTGTTCATGATGACCGTGTACCTCAAGGGGTTGCAGATGGCCACGTAGCGGTCGTACCCCATCGCCGTGAGCAGGAAGCAGTTGTTGATGGCCAAGGTGATGAAGAAGAACATCTGGGTGGCACAGCCAGCCAAGGAGATGGGCTGACCCAGGCCTACAAGGTTACAGAGCATTTTGGGTATAATGACGAGTGTATATACGGTCTCTGAGGAGGACAGCATGCTCAGGAAGAAGTACATGGGCGTGTGGAGGTGACGATCCACACTGATGATGGTCACGATGACGACGTTGCCGGCCAGGGTTACGACATACAGTGCAAGGAACACGACAAACAGGCTGAGCTGGTGCTCGTGGAAGCTGGAGAAGCCCTGGAAAGTGAACTCACTCACCCAAGTGTGATTCTCTGTCTTCATCAAATCGTATGTGGGATCTAAGAAAGAGAAAACCATGTAAGGGACCTAGACGCGTGACTTCTGTCAGCTAGGCTGGGCAAGGTCTTGTGGTTAATCTGCCTCGGGCTTTGCTTATTGATATGCACGTTCATGTTTATTCCTTGGGGGAACAGAGAGTGGAAGAACGTCATTTTCTCACTAAGAGAAGGAAGGTGGCTTTTCGAGTTTACTGCTGGAAAGATATCCTACTTCTAACACGTGCCCACTTGTCTCGGGTAAGGAATTAGCATCTCTTAGACCAGTCTCATCATCTTGATCCGAGTGTAGCGATGGGGATGTTACAGAATTGTTCAGATGAGCAGGATACTTACCAGTGTAAGCGTTTCTGTCAGAATTCAGACAATTATCGAATACATCCTGGCTCAGTGGTGTCCTGCCGAGCTCCAGGGTCTGCGGCCACCAGCAGAGCTGCTAGGGTTTGGCTGGATCACCTGCCACCGTGGTCCCCTCCCCACGCCGCAGCTCTGCGGGTCCCGTCCCCCTCAACCTTTGCCCTCCGGGCCTCTGCCCGAGGCACTACTCATTTTTCAAAGCTACCCAAAGCCCGTGACACCTGTGAAACCTTTTCCTTTCTTCTCCACCCCACCTCCCCCTCTGGCTTCCGCTTCCTTCCACAGGTAGGTAGCACAGAGCTGTTTACTGGCTCTTTTGTCTGGAAAGCACCTTACAGTGGATTTGTGATCACCAAAGACATTTACATCCTTTCATTTCATTCCCATCCGGTGGAACGGGGAGAACAAGGAATACTGGCTGTCTTCAGATACAGAAACTCTTTCGGGAATTGCCCGGGGACACCTATCAGCCTGAGCCCATGGCTTCTGATCCTGTCTCCAATGTCCCTCCCGCTACCCAAAACTGCAAAGTAGACCTGCCCCACCAGGGCGAGATTATATGGTCTCTGAGAATAGGGAGCCGTGTGGCCACTGCGATGGGGGCGTAATATCTGCTGGCCA
This sequence comes from Acinonyx jubatus, assembly GCF_027475565.1. Classification (NCBI taxonomy): domain Eukaryota; kingdom Metazoa; phylum Chordata; class Mammalia; order Carnivora; family Felidae; genus Acinonyx; species Acinonyx jubatus. Next base: position 4,129,593 of record NC_069395.1, on the reverse strand, counting down.
GGGTCATTACCGGTCCTGCCCCACCAGATACATTGCCTGGGAGGAAGCAGAATGCTGGAGTGAGGAAAACCACAGTGAGGTTTTCTTCAGAGAAGAGGAGTAAATGTTTTTACACCGTCTCCTTTTCCCTGCTGTCTGTGTGCGTGACATCAGCAAACAGCTACAGCACTGGGCTAAATTTTAACACTGAGATTATAAGCCTAGGAGAAAGCATGACACTACTAACATTTAATTGGAAAATACACCGTGGTGCAGCTCATCCAACAGGCTCTACCCGATTACCAACCAACATATAATTATGTAACCAAGTGGCTATAAAAAAAATAAATTCGATAATGGAAACTGGATGGAGTTGCCTAAAAAGTACATTTTTGCCAGAAGTAAAGCGAATCACCCACATCGCAAAATGGTTTACTGTCGGGTAAAAAAACAAAGGTAGGCTTTTCGAGTACTTTTAACATTAACCGACTTCTCAGAAACACACCATTTTTAATAAAGAAAATCTGCAAAAAGATACAAGAGATTGACACAGTTACGCCTTGAACCCCTTGGAGCAAGCATGTTACGAAAGAAAATGGCATGAGGTTGCAAAAAAACAGTGCAGTTTCACAGACCACTTCTTAAAAAAAAATTTTTTTTTAATGTTTATTTATTTTTGAGAGAGAGAGACAGAGCACAGCAGGGGAGGGGCAGAAAGCGAGAGGGAGAGGGAGACACAGAACCCGAAGCAGGCTCCAGGCTCCGAGCTGTCAGCACAGAGCCCGACGTGGGGCTCGAACCCACAAACTGTGAGCTCATGACCTGAGCCGAATTTGGACGCTCCACCGACTGAGCCACCCAGGTGCCCCTCACGGACCATTTCTTGACAAGGGAGGTGGTTTGGCATTGATGTGTGCACCGTGGTAAGAAACTTAAACCTGCTCCATGAAGCTTTGTCAACAGTGTCTCTGGATTATGATCTGTTAATAGAACGTAGCCAAGGAATCATAGCTGATAAGTGGCAGCCTCCGTTCTTTATTGGCCAAGGTACGCTTTAATCCTGGGAAGCCAGGATTCCTTAGGGTTAGCAAGGCATCTTTGAAAGTGACAGATATTCGTAGACACCAGGACCCTTTTTAGTGTAATTTAACCCTCTAACGACAATCATGGCCCTTTGTAAACCGTGGAAGTCTTTTTTGAAATCTCACTTACTTTTCTTCCTGCAAACCTGTGGCTCAACAGAAAAATGAAAGTAGAGGTCAGAGATGTGTCCCATTGGTCACAAGTATTCACAAGTCAAGGTCATGAAGCAAAGACAGTGTGGTCCTTCCACCTGCACTAGGGCCAGTCCAGGGATGGCAGGGGAAGGAAGGTCACAGGGGCTCCTTGGATACTAGACATCCCCTCCAGCTGGAGGAGGAGCTTTTAACCAAGAAAGGCTCTCTGAGGACCATCTCTTGAGGTTTCTGGGTGCCCTCCCCTGGGCACCCGTGAAAGCCACACCGGGGCTGGAAGGAAGCCAACAGCCAGCGGCCGGGGACCTCGTTTTGTGTGGGGCTCATTTCCCGCATCACCTGGGTCTGTGCTGCGGCACTTTGGGAGTAGAGACAGCAGTGGCTTATTTGTCAGGCTTCATTTTTTAAATAAATATTCTATTTTTATACGGTTGGGCCTTGAAAAACCATGGTTACAAAGCCCCAGTGAGCTCGAGCTAAGAGCCGCTGCTTGGATTCCAGGAAACTGCACAATTCTCCCTGTAGTCAAGAGCCCTGCTCGGTATTAGAAGCTGGGGTTTTTTTTTTGTTGTTGTTGCTTTTCTTTTTTCCTTTCCTTTTCTGGAACCAAAACAGTCAAATATGACTATATTTGTTGTCCTGTGAGGTTCAGAAGTGGGAGAGTAAAGCTCAACGGACCTTTCTAGAAGGCCAGGAGACCCACTGCAAGCATCCAAACAAATGCGAGCCGGGATTTCAGCCTCAGGGACCCAGGCAGACAGTCAGACACGCTGGGCCTCCTGAGCCCAGCTCCTCGCCGCTTTCCCTGCCCCAATTCCGTGCACTTTTTCTACCGAGAGTGTCTTATTCTATTTTTCTCTTTTATATTGTTAAAAGATAAACCGCGACGTATTGAAAACATGAAGCTTATTTGAGCAAAAATCAAGTCTGGCAATGACAAATGGGAAGTGGTTAAGAGTGCCCAACCAGCAGGAACCCGGGGAGACTTTTCTAGAGAAGAGGTGGAAACACGGGGAGCATTGAGTGGCTGCAGCTTGAAGCCTACTTGGCCCTTTGTGACTGGTTATCCTTAGTATTTTGATTTTGTAACTGTGAGGCGTTTACAGGCTCAGATTTGGGTTCGTTTCTGGAGGCGCCACGGTGGTCCAGCCAGCCAGCCCGTGGCCTCTGTGTTTAATTAATCTAACAGAGATTCCCTTATCTGTCCCGTGGCCAGGTCCTGATGGCACTCTTCCAAGTGGAGTTTTCTACACTCAGCAAAAATGAAGGGCTTATATTCAAATCTTTTTTAATGTTTATTTATTCTTGAGAGAGCAAGCACAAGCGTGAGCAGGGGAGGGGCAGAGAGAGAGGGAGACACAGAATCGGAAGCAGGATGCAGGCTTCAAGCTGTCAGCACAGAGCCCGACGTGGGGCTTGAACCCACGAGCCGTGGGATCATGACCCGAGCCGAAGTTGGACACTCGACTGACTAAGCCACGCAGGTGCCCCTATATATTTATCACTTGTAATACACTTTATACTTAACGCTATGTTTGAAGCACGCAAATTGTGGGGCATCACATCTGGGAACTCGTCACTCAACCCTCGGCTGTTCTCACGCATTTCTCTTGACCCCCTTCCCCCAGCCATGACTCCTTTCTAATTTTGTGTTTATTTTCGTTTATTTCATACCTTTATTGCATATATATGGGTTTAAGCAATGTGTTGTATCTATTTCTGAGCTTTATAAAAATGGTCTTCTGTATATAATTTTCTGAGATTTCTTTTTTTAAATGGGTAACCAATTACCCTAGCACCTTTGTTTGAAAAGCCTCCTTTCTCCACTGGCCCACGATTCTCTCTGCCATATTTCACAATCGTATGTACGTGTGGGTTAGTTCAGGGACTCTCTTTCCAGCTCCGCTGGTCGGTTTGACCCCCTGTACCAAGATTACACTGTCTTAACAGTGATAACTTTAAAATAAATCTTAGGGGCGCCTGGGTGGCTCAGTCAGTTACGTGTCCGACTTCGGCTCAGGTCATGATCTCGTGGTGAGTTCGAGCCCCGCATCGGGCTCTGTGCTGACAGCTCAGAGCCTGGAGCCTGTTTCAGATTCTGTGTCTCCCTCTCTCTCTGACCCTCCCCCATTCGTGCTGTGTCTCTCTCTGTCTCAAAAATAAATACACGTTAAAAAAAAAAAGAAAAAAATGAAAAATAAAATAAATCTTAGTTATCAGAGAGATCAACGCCTCTTTATTTTTAAGTGGTTGCACAGTTGCCTTTCCATTTTAGGTGGGGTTTGGAACTGCATCGAATTCAAATATGAGGGGTGAATTGATATAGGCTATCTCTCCATATATTTAAATGTCTTTAACCTTTTGTCGGACATCTTCAAGACCACCATGGAGCTAGATGATTCCGTCGGATCATGCCGAAAAGCTGTTGTAGTCATGGTTATGGTTTATCGCAGTGGGAGGGTGTGCATGTGAATCAACAGCGGGGGAAGGGGCCGGAGCAAAGTCCCGGAGAGAATCGGCTTCAGCTTGTGAAGTGTCCTCTCCCGACCGAGTCCCACAGACATGTGTGAATTTCCCACCACCAGTGCGTGATAAGTGTGAAGTGACATCATCCCGGGAATCTCACCTGAATCTTGGTGTCAAGGGTTTTTGTTAGGGGTCAGTCACGTGGTCACACAACACCTGTGTTACCAAGAGCAGGGGTTCAGCATAAAGCACATTGTTAACATAAGTTATCTCATCAGACAGGGATTTAACGCAAGGCCTCGACATATAAAACGCTTATCAAACCGCGTAATTCAGAGGCTCGGAACTCCTTTCCCAGGAGCTGGCCACCAGCCAGTCCTCAAGATGAGCCTTTCTTGGGAATATCCAGGGTTTGAGCAACCCAAGGCCTCCCGAGCTAACCCTTTCCCGCACAGATCTCCGTAAAGAAAATAATTTTGTCATGTTTTTGAAAACCTTTTTTCAGATACAGGAGTGCTGATGCATAGGGGCACTTGTACCCCAATGTTTACAGCAGCACTCTCAATAATAGCCAAATTATGGAAAGAGCCTAAATGTCCATCAACTGATGAATGGATAAAGAAATTGTGGTTTATATACACAATGGAGTACTACGTGGGAATGAGAAAGAATGAAATATGGCCTTTTGTAGCAACGTGGATGGAACTGGAGAGTGTGATGCTAAGTGAAATAAGCCATACAGAGAAAGACAGATACCATATGTTTTCACTCTTATGTGGATCCTGAGAAACTTAACAGAAACCCATTGGGGAGGGGAAGGGAAAAACAAAGAGGTTAGAGAGGGAGAGAGAGCCAAAGCATAAGAGACTCTTACAAACGGAGAACAAACTGAGGGTTGATGGGGGGAGGGAGGGAGGGGAGGGTGGGTGATGGGTATTGAGGAGGGCACCTTTTTGGATGAGCACTGGGTGTTGTATGGAAACCAATTCGACAATAAATTTCATATATAAAAAAAAATAAAAATAAAAAAAAATAAAACCCTTTTTCGGAGACACAATTTCAAACGGACAGAAAAGTTGTAAGAACAAAAACTGTTAAACATCTTGTATCCGGATACCCAATTATTTCGATTTCGCCCCACTTCATCAATTTTTTCCTTCCTCCTCTGCTTCTATAATTTTCTTCCAAATCGCTTGAGAGTATGTTGAAGCCATTGTCTCACAGCATTTTAAATATTTTCGTGTGTCCTCTGCAAGACAGGGAGCATTCCCTTGTATAACCACTGTGTAGTTACTGAGAATCGGTGTATATGTCCAGAGAGAGAGACATGCGCATATATGGCATCAAATACGGTAATAGCGTTACCTAATCCGCAACTCATTGTAAGTTACGCTGGTTGTCTCAATAATGTCCTTTACAGCTAAGCGTCTTTGCAGCCTAGGGTCCCATCCAAGATTACCCATTGCTTTTTGTCCGCCTCTTCCTTTAATGCCTTTTATCTGAAACAGCACCTTGGTTTTCTTTGTGTTTCTCAGACTTGACACTTTTGAAAACTACAGGCCAAGTGTTTTGCAAAATGTCTCTTAGTTTGGGTTTACTTGAGGAGGGGTAGAAATTCTAGTTTTTTCCCTCACATTCACCTCCAGTTCTTTTGGAATTCTTTCTCTTTTTAATTTATCCCCTGGTTTAATCTTCATGATTATATTCAGATGATGAGTTTTCCACAAGAATATCACAAAAGTGACGCTGTATAATGAGGAAGAATGAAATCATGCCATTTGCAGCAACTTGGATGGAACTGGAGGGTATTCTGAATGAAATAACTCAGAGACAGATATCATATGTTTTCACTCATATGTGGAACTTGAGAAACTTAACAGAAGACCATGGAGGAAAGGAAGGGGGAAAAAATAGTTACAAACAGAGAGGGAGGAAGGCAAACCATAAGAGACTCTTGGATACTGAGAACAAACTGAGGGTTAATGGGGGGAAGGTTGATGGGGTAGGGGGGGAGAGGGGAAAGTGGGTGATGGGCATGGAGGAGGGCACTTGTTGGGATGCGCACCGAGTATTGTATGGATGCCAATTTGGCAATAAATTATATTCATTAAAAAAAGTGATGCTGTGTTGTTCTCCGTGCATCGTACTGGGAGTCACGTGTGGTCAGTTTGTCCTGATATTAGTGGCGTGACCTGTAATCTCTCGTTCAAGGCGGTCTCCACCAGAGTTCTCTGTTGTAAAGTCAGTATTTTCTCTTTCTCGAAGGGTGATCTGTTGAGATGAATACCTTGTCTCTCATCAAATTCTCGCTCTCCAGTTTTAGGATCCATTGTTGCGTTTCTAACTCCATCATCCTTGCTGTAGATTGGCATTCTACGTAAGGAAGGGATCTATTTACATACAACTAGATTTAGATCGTGTAGATTCCATTTGGTAACGTTAGATACTCTAATGTTATTTTGATGTTTACATCGTCACCGAATTGGTCAGTGGGAGCTGCTGTCATCTGGCTCCCCTGTTCCTCTGACATGTCTCCATTATCCATTCGTAACTTTTTTACACACCGGCCCTCTCGTACTTCTCTCGTACTTCCCCGGCGCTGGCCCTCGAACCAGCCGTTTCTGCAGGGAGCTCTGATACCCTTTGGTGGCGGATCGTATTAGAAACCGAGATCTGGAATTGTCATTGCTTGTAATTAGTCTTAGACTCTCAGTGGGGAAAAACAACTAGAAAGTGGGATGTGTGTTGGTGTCTGCGGATTAACATCTACATCTTAAAATCGATGATTTCACGACGGTATCTGCAATTCAAACTGTCTCAGAGTATATTCTGATGTTGCCCCTTTCCATATTTATAACTCCTGTCTCCAGCAATAAGAAACCTGGTTCATATTCTCAATATATTTGCACATTTGCTGGTCTAATATACATAGAAAGTTGTTTCTAAATTGCTAACCTGTGCCACGTCAAAAACCAAACCTACTAAATGGAATTTAGAAATGTTCTATACATTTATCTGAGCGTGTGCTTTTGTAATACAAATGGACTGTATTCTGTGTACTGTTATAAACTTGCTTTTTCGTATAACAATACATTTGAGATGCTTTTACAAATCAGTATATGAAGATTTATCGCATTCATTTGAACAACTGCGAATTGTAGAATAAGAACATAGCGTAATTTATTTAACCTATCCTATATCATTGGATAGTTCAGCTGTTTGTGGGTTTTTAGGCATATTCTAGAGAATCACTCTTCATATATAATTGTGCACTTCTGGGAGCATATCTACAGGCTACCCTCCTGAAAGTAAAATTCTTTGGTCAGTGATATGTGCATTTAAGGACTTAATAACTATTGCTAAACTGAAGCCAAGGTAGGACATTTGTATACATTTGGCGTAACTGAGAATGCTTTCTTACCCACATTTCCATCAACTGTGGGCATTGACCAATTTTTCTTCAGCGTTTGGCAAGATGATAGGTAAAAATGCTGTTTTATTTTTTTTCTTTGAATTTTTATTTCTCTAATTATGAATGAGGCTGAGTATCTTTTCATATGCCCGTTAGTTATGTGTACTTCCTTGGCTGTGAACGTCCATTGACGTATCTTGCTCAGTTTTTTGTATCGTATTGTCATTTTTTTATAATGAGTTCTATAATAGGGAAATATGCCTTCTATCATACATGTTGTAGATAGTTTTCTTCCATTTATCATTTTTACTGAGCTTACGGGTTTGAAATTTTATTAGTATTATATTTATGTGTGGATCAGGGCCTCCCTGACTACAAGATTGTTTTTTTAAGTATCCCTATTTTCATTTATACTTTTTATGTTTCAGTATTTGATTCATCTGGAATTTAATTGGTTTTAAGAAACAAATTTAGAAATATTTCTTAAATCAGATATACCTTTTATTATTCCCAATAACTAGGCATTGTCTCAACACCATTAAAGGGGGAGCAAAATTTGCCATCCCAAAATGTCTCTCGGGCATGGGGATTATTAAAAAAATTTTTTTAATGTTTATTTATTTTTGAGAGAGAGACAGAATGTGAGCAGGGGAGGGGCAGAGACAGAGGCAGACACAGAACCTGAAGCAGGCTCCAGGCTCCGAGCCATCAGCACAGAGCCCGACTCGGGCTCGAACCCAGAGTTTTGAGATCATGACCTGAGGTCTACGCTTAAGCAACTGAACCACTCAGGCACCCCAAGGGATTATTTAAAACTGGTTATTTTTAACAGCACACGTAGGTGGAAACTGAGTAGAATTTGCCCTTTTGTAAAAGACATTTGCATTTATAAGGGAAAAGTCCATTTGTAAGGGTGTCTCCCTCACTGTACCAGGAAGAGGGGAATGACTCAATCTGTTTAAAGTCTCATCAGATCTGCATCACAACCTTAGCCTTATTGGCTGTGCTTTTCATGGTCATCTCCCACTATCCCCCCCCCCCTCCTCCCCCACATATTCTTCTGTCTTAGGCTGAAAAAGGTATTTGAGATGATGGCTTCATTTATTTGGGGGGAGTACTTAGTTTTCCTGGGTGTTTCTCCGATGCATACAGGAGGTATGCATGTTGTTAAACTTTTTTTCCCTCCCATTAACCTGTTTCATATCAATTTTATATCAATTATTAGGCCAACCAAAGAACTTAGAAGAGGGAAAACCTTCTGCCCCTATGTCATCTATTAAATAAGAAAAACATCTTGCATCGTTACTCTGTGATGCTACTATACGCTGATCCCAACCCCCACCATTCTTCTTTGGAGTTTTTCTAGTTATTCGCACATTTAACAATTAATGGTGCTTTTATCGATTTCTTATTTGTATTCATAGAAATTTAAGGAGAAGAAACATCCTTAGTTTTTACAACACGGAGCCTGTCTATCCAAAGTGGGATTTAAAAAGACATGCTTTTATGTGTTTCACAGAGGTTTAAAATCTTCTCCATATGGAAAATGCCCATTTTCTATTCCCATGTATTTGCTGTGTTTTGTTTCATTTAGAAGTGGGCTACTTCCATTATATCTTCTAAAGAGCTATTGTTTTTATCACTTATCTTTCCGGCTCATTCTCCCTGGCACCCTAATCCAAAAATTTCTCAGTTTATAAAGTCCTACACTCTATACCTGCGGGTGTTTGTATCGTTCTCAGGGGCTCCTGCCCTGAGACTGCCCTGGCTTTTTTTTCTTTCCTCCCTCCCCTGTTAAGATTCCACAGACTATCATTTTCCTTGTTGCTTTGCATTTACCTTTAATTCACTTGCCCCTGTTTTACCTGGCATAATACCAGCTTTGGTTGAATCAAATGTTGCTTGTGGAGAGCACCTGGGCAGCTGAACTTCACTGGTGAAAAATATGTTACTATTGTCACGCAATTAGCATGCGTTTGCTCCCTGGTAAGTCACACATAGAAACCACACCCGAGGTGTCACACAAAGGGAACTTTATTTGCAACAAATAAGGCCATCTCAGGGAATAACTTGCAAAACCACGCCTCCGCCCCAAGCGAGGGTGAATGGGGTCCTTTTATGTAGGATTAGGATGAACATTTAGAAAGGGGATCCTTGTCCCAGTATGTAGAGGTGTGCATAAGGTCGTGAATGCACCTAAGGAAAACACCCCTGTTTGTTAATGAGGCGTGTGCTCCTCCTTGGGTGGGGATTTTAGCATTAAAATGAGGTAAAGTTCTCTCCGTGTGTCCCTGCGCAGTCCATCTGCGCAGGTTTGAGTTGGCTGTTGAGCTCAAACTGGTCTGGGGCTCCTCACGAGGGCAGTCGTCACTGCTTGAAGGGTAGTTTGGATTTCCACCACCCCCAGATGCGATCCCCAGCCAGTCTTTTGCCTGAGTCAAAAGATGAGCTGGAGAGAAGAGCTTAAGGGAAATGTGGGACAGAGGTTGGTGAGCACATGCAGGTGGGTGGTAAAAGTCAGGTTTTGGGGTCTTGCTGGTGACGCTGGTAACTGGTTGCAATACTGTGATTTGAACGAACATATTTGGTCACTGAGATCACCCAAGTTCATTTCTCATACGTATTTGGTCTTCCTCCAGGCTTCCTGGCTCACAGCTCCCCAAATCCTCCAAATCCTTGAGCAGTTAGAGCAATGGAGACATCTTTTGCAATATTAAAGTAATACCTGGTCTCTTGTCCTTGGGCATCAGAGCCAAAGGGTGAGATGACTGTCTCAGTAATCATAGCGAGCCCCTTTCAACCACAGCTGGGTTTATGTTAACGAGGCGAGTTTTGGAAAATACCTGAGGATAGGGGCTAGGTGGCCGGAAACAAGAACAGGGGAACCAGCCGTGTGATTAGACACTTGGAACGTTCAATCCCCATGACCTCTCTGGAATGTTCAATCCCCATGGCCTCTCAGGAGGGGAGAGTTCCTGGAGATTGTTTGAGTCACCAATGGTCAATGCGTTAATCAATTGTGCCTGTGTAATGAAACCTCCATAAAAACTCAGAAGAACGGGGTTCAGAGTGTTTCCAGGTTAGGGAATGAGAGTATATCCATGTGCCCCTGTGCGGGGCCCCAAATTCACGAGGACAGAAACTTCTTTGCTCAGGACCTTGACCTATGCCTCTCTTCATCTGACTGATGACTTGTATTCTTTAACATCCTTTGTACTAGATTTGTAGTCTAGTCAATAAACCGGTTTCCTGAGTTTTGAGAGCGACTCTAGCAAATTAACAGAACCCAAGGAAGGGGTCGCGGGGACCTCTGATTTATAGGTGGCCAGGTGACAACCTGGGCTTGCGATTGGCATCTGAAGGAAGGAGGGGTTCATCCGGTAGGACTGAACCCTTCTACCTGTGGGATCTGATGCTGACTCCAGGTGGTAGAGTCAGAATTGAGTTGAATCGTAGGACACTCAGCTGGTGTTGGAAAATGGCTCAGGGGTGTGGGGAAACCAACCCCCCACACACACATATCAGAATTGGTGACCCGAACCGCTTTACTGCTCTTACTTAAATTACATGACATTTCACAGTAAGTGGGGTATTGATGTTGGTGAGCAACGTGCTATATTTCCCACCTACCATGCGCACGATCTCCGGTCCTCCAACTTCTGGAGGTTCTTCCTTATCCTTGTTTTCCGCAGATGATTTGATGGAGGGAGGCAGACGGGGGATGGGCTAGATGGATGATGGACATTAAGGAGGGCCCTTGTTGGGACGAGCACTGTGTGTTGTGTGTAAGGGATAAACTGAATTCTACTCCTGAAACCAATGCTACATTGTCTGTTACCTAGAATTTAAAATAAATGAATGGGGGCGCCTGGGTGGCTTAGTCAGGCATCTGACTCTGGATTTTAGTTCGGGCCATAATCTCACAGTTTGTAGGATCGAGCCCGTATCAGGCTCCGCACTGACAGTGAGGCCTGGTATATATTCCCATCACCACGTTCGCCCGCTGTGTGTGCCTGTGCTCTGATTGGGAGCCGAGCACACGCTCCCCCTGGGGGCCACTGCACGCCCCCCTGGCTGGATGCCCGTGTCACAGCCCCTCATCTTCACTCAGGACCTTGGCTCCACGGTCCTCCCCTGTCTCCTTTGACTCGTCAGGTTTGTACTAGCTCACTTTCATTTACAGACTTCTGTGTTCTAATTCCCGTTGCGCTAAAAGAATGAAAACAGACACAACCTTCTTTGATCCCACATCCTTTTCCAGCTACAGGCCCATTTATGTGCTCCCCTTCTTACCAAAACTCTTGGAAGGAATTGCATTGTCTTCAGTTTCTCTATCCTCTAATTCCCACTAAATTGGCTTTTTCACCATTATATGCTACCAATACAGATTTTGTTTTCCATTGGGACTAATCACCCCATTTTGCCAAGTCTAATGGTCAATTAATTGTAACTCACCCTACTGGGCATGTTGGCAGCATTTGACCCAAATATGTGACTTCTCTTTCTTGGAAACCGGTTTTCATGCAATTTCCAGGACATGCCCTGAGTGTTGGTACTTTTCACTTTGTTTTTGTTCCCCCACTGTTCCTTCTCTTTCCTCTTTTCCTCAGTCTCTTGGTGTTAGCTCACCTCAAGATTCAGCCCCAGACCACTCTTGTGTTTATCCTCACCTCTTATGTTTATCCTCACCTATCCTTGGAAAGTTTAAACACTTTCCGAATTAAATCTCTACTCCATACTGCTTTTCAGGATGTGAAGCTGTATGTTCAACAGTCAGTCCATTATCCCTGCTTGGATGTCCACTTGACCTCTTGAATAGAATGTGCCCCCGGCTGAACCGGCCAACTCCTCATGCAAAGGCACACCTTGTTCCAAGCCGCCATCACCTGTAACATGGGCCTAGCAACAAGGTCCTGACTGGTTTCTCCTTGTTTCCCCTCTGGCTCTGGGAGTTGATTTTCCACGCAGCCAGAATAAAGATTTTTTTTTTCAAGTTTTATTTATTTTTGAGAGAGAGAGAGCATGATTTGGGCAGTGGCAGTGAGAGAGGGAGACGCAGAATCGGAAGCAGGCTCCAGACTGTGAGCCATCAGCACAGAGCCCGACGCGGGGCTCGAACTCACGGACTGCGGGATCATGACCTGAGCCGAAGACGGACGCTCACCTGACGGAGCCACCCAGGTGCCCCCAGAATAAAGATTTTAATACATAAACCACATCAAGTCGTCGCTTGCTTAGATGTTCCTGCAGTGACTGACTATCCATCCCATTCAGAGTCCCTGCCATAGCTTGTGAGACCACAGTGTGACTCTCCCCCGTCATCCTGCTCATTGTCTCCAGCTGTGCTGGCCTGTTTGTTAATGCCACAGCTAACCCTCCTCGGACCCTTGGCTCTGACCTCAGCCTGGAGTGCTCTTCCCCCAGGTCCTCCTACGGTTGGCTCATGCCTTCATTCCATGTCTTTTGTCCTTTTTCGCTTTATCTTTAGACACTTGCTACGTACCAAAATGATACAGATCACCTACCCGCTTTTGAAGTCAGCTACGATCCTCTTGAAGTATACGCTCCGCGACAGCAGGAGCTGTGTTTACAGCCTGTTTGTTTTCATTTGTGCTTTCCGCTCTCTTCTATTTAGTATTTTGCCTGGTGTATAGTTTTCCCGCCCTTATAGCCAACCTTCTTATTTTGTGTCAGATAGCTAGCGATGAGTGCTAGAAGGACCATAAAAGAGCTCCTGGAGAATGTCACTGGTGTGCTTGATGATAAATGAAGTGGTCAGGGAAGGAGCACATGAGCTCGTCTCGCCGGAGGCCTGACTGATGGAGAAAGAACAAACGAGAACGTGGAGAACCTGCACTCTAGACTGAAGGAATGGTAGGTGTAAAGGTCCTCAGGGAACAAACCTGCCGTGTTGATAGATGTTGGAGTAGCAGGGGGGTTCGCAAGAAGAGATGACGCCCTTCTTAAAGCACGGGCGGCAAGGACAGGCGGAGCTTCCTGGGCCATCAGGAGGAAGGTGGATTTTATTCCGGGTGCAATGGGGATCTGTTGGATAGTTTAATGAGGGGAAGGGTGTCATCGGATTTTCATTTTTAGAAGATCACTTTGCTATTTGGTAGAGAATGGAATGGAAAAGCACCAGAATAAACAAGGAGAGTGCATCGTGAGAGACTCTTCCTGGATCAGAGTAGTTTCGGTGGAGATGGGAGGAAACGGATAAATTCGCGTCGTGTTTTGTAGATAGGGCTGACAAAGCTCGTCAGGAGATCCCAGTCTAGATGGCCCCAAAGGCTCATTTTCTCTCTCCTTTCAGTAGTTTGGCAAAGAGCTGACACAGCAGGTCTGAGAAATTTCAGTGGAAGGAGAGGCCGACGCCAGCTGCCAAGTTCTCGATGCTGCCCTTCTTTGTAACAGGGCTGTTTCCCCCTGGGAGCTCCTGCTGTTGGATAATCACTTAGATAGTCCCTGTTTCCCCTTTTTTATAAGTGTGTCATTCCCGTGGTACACCCAGCCCACTTGTGCACAGCCAAAGCTATGGGTTAAGGAGAGTTGGGAGATTGTGTGTCCTCATGAATATTTTCTCCTTACAACCTTGTTTGGTTTAACACCCTGCGGTGCTAGCAGGATCTTGTCTTTTTCTTCTTTTGCATAAAAATGTGCTGACCAATGCCATTCTGGGGAGGAGGAGGAAGGAAAAGATAGGATTCAAGATAGGCTCACTGGGTTTTGGATCAAGCAACTGGGTAGAGAAGGTATCATTGGCTAGTTTGGGGAATGGATACTAATTTTGGATGTGTTTTATCTGGAATAATCCTACACCTCTAAATGGAAGTGGCAAAAGTAGGCAGCCAGTTAGACTAGCTTGGATCCGGGAAAGACCACAGCTGGAATTATAAATTTGGGATTTCCCCTTATTCTTCATAGCTATCAGCATAACGCAACAAGAACTAATCTAAAGCGACCTTTTCTTTAGAAAACGTTGTAGAGGGAGTGGTCAGAAACCTTTCCCTTCACAACAAGAGTCCCAGCTCCAGATAAATGCTAGGCTATAAAATCATGTGGTGTGAAGTCAGAGGATAATTCTACCAAAACTTTAAGGAATAAATAACCACACCAGTCTTTTAAAAAGGTGGGAAGGCTAGAAAAAGAGGGAGCCCTTCAAATTGTTTTATGATGGGCATAGCATTGAAAACAAAGCCTGATTTGATTATCACACATACACTGGACGGATACACACACACACACACACACACACACACACACACACACACACACGTGTTGGGGAAGACGAATTTATTCTACCCTTGAAGGTTTTTCTAGCTGGACTAAGAATCAGATTGATGAGGCAGATTAACAGAAGAAAACCCAATTTAATAGCAAATGTGTGGAGAAGCCACACAGTCCCGGAATTTCAAAGACAGGCAACAATGTGAGCTCAGGAGGAGGGTGGGGTCTGAGGATACAAAGGGGAAGAAGATGGTTAGTGGGAAGGTGAGAGCAGGTGTTTGGAAAACAAAGGTGCCCTGTTATGCACAGAAGTTTCTTAGGTAGCAGGAATCTCTGTTAATAGTGCTCTTTCTGGTACTGGCATACAATCGAGGGGGAGGTAAAGAGCTTCTCCTGAAGCTGCTGGGTTTTGATTGCTCAAAATAGCCTATGTGACAAAGTAGCCCATCTTGGGGCTGCCTGCTGTACACATGCAAGTAGACAGAAAATACGGATTTCACTAAAGTAAATAAAGAGCAACCAGTACCAGATTAAAATAATAGTATCCTGTGGCAATGCGTCACAGCCATATTGCATGTGATCAATGGGAAAACCACTGGATCCAAAACTCTTGGGATTCAAAAACGCGCTTCCTCACTTATGGACTACGTAATCTTCGCCCTGTTGTTTAACCTCTAGGCGCCTCAGTTTCCTTTTCACCAAAGTTTATATAACATTCGTACCTATAAAGCGGGGGTAATAATGGTGTCTACGTCCCAAGGTTATTTTGAGAATGAAATTAATTAGCAAACATCCTTAGGAAAGTACCTGACACATGGTAAGTATTCAGTATGTTCCCTATTATAATACCAGTAATACAAGCATTCTGGATGTTTCAATCTATTAATAAATTTAATAAACCATAAACCATATAAATAAAAAGAGGAAAATTATATGCCTCCTTCTCTAGATGCTGGAAAGGATATCCAATAGAATGTAACAACCATTCTTCATTTAAAATAGCCAATTAAATAGGATAGATGAATAATTCTGTAACATAAAAATGAGAAACACTCCCATTAAATAAAACAAGACAGTGGGGCGCCTGGATGGCTCAGTCCGTTAAGCATCCAACTTCGGCTCAGGTCGTGATCTCGCGGTCTGTGGGTTTGAGCCCCGCATCGGGCTCTGTGCTGATGGCTCAGAGCCTGGAGCTTACTTTGGACTCTGTGTCTCCTCTTCTCTCTGCCCCTCCCATGCTCATGCTTTGTCTCTCTCTGTTTGTCAATAATAAATAAACATTAAAATTTAAAAAAAAAGAGAGACAAAATGGTCACCATAACCATTACTGTTTAACTCCATTATTGTTGTGTACTGACCAACAATATTACATCAAGAGAAAGAGTGAAAAGGTATAAAAACTGGAAAGGAAGAGGTAGAATTGTATTTCCCAGGTAATATAATAGAATACTTGTAAAATAACCCAGGAGAATTCACTGAAAAATTATTACATACATTAAAATTATTCCACAAGGACTCTGGGTTCAGGTTTATCATTTTCCTAGCTACACGGGAATAAAAGCCAATTAATAATATAATGGAAGAAAAGCTATTTCCAATTGCAAAATTATAAGAAATGTCAAAGAATAAACAGAAATGTGCAAAATCTATAGAAAAACAAATTTCTGGTACAGATAAAATGGTATAGATTCATTTCTCTTCTTAAGTACAACTATAGCCCCTGGAAATAACCCAAGAGGCAACCAAAGGAGAACTCTGAGAGACGGTGAGAGGAAGCCAGACGTGTTTTGGACCTCAGGCCTACAGAAACAGCACAGTGGCAGGAAATCTTAACCTTCCCCATCCCAACATAAGGTCACCTTGGCCCCTGTGTTTCCTGCCCATCGACCTGGCTCTTTTCCTATCCTGGGTCAAAGAGGAGTCCCTCCCACAACAGTTGGCGGGCCTAGCACCACCACCCACTAATAAGTAGCCAGGGAAAGTGTGTTCTCTCCCTGCAGGGCCTGTAGCTCCCCTCCCTGACCCAAAACATTAGGGCTACTGATCCACCAAGAAACCCAGTTCTGGAAGCCTCTTTGACCTTGTGAGGCTGATGCTTCCCTCCATCCTCCAGAGACAGAGTATAGGCATGGGGAGTACTAGGAGAAGAGACGCTCCATTCCCACATGTGAGGGGCGTGTGACCCTAACAAGCCCTTGCCTAGAGAAGCCTCTGTCCCCAAGGCTCAGACTCCCCTCCACACCAGCAGCCCAGCCTGGGGAAACCCCTGGTAACCCTCAGGCAGCACCGGGAGGGCCATCTCAACAGCCCCAAATAAGCCAAACACACCAAATAACAGAAAATGTTCTGAAAATCAAATATCACTAGAACCACAGGCAACAAAAGTAGGCCAGGCCCTGCATGCTAACCCTAAAATGGGCGACTGCCTGCTAAAATAAAAGACTTAAGTGGGATCTCGAGTCTTCTCACATAATAAACAAAATGTTCAGGATGCAAACCAAAAGTGAGTAACAGAAGGACAATAGGAAAACTTTCTAAAAACATAAAAATTAAGCATCCTGCTTCTAACAAATCCATGGGTCAAAGACCACATCTCAAAGGAAATAAAAGAATACATAGAAAGGAGTGAGAATCAACGTAGGATGTGTCGTACATGAATGTGGCTAAAGCAGTGTTGCTGGGGACATTCATAGACTGAATGCTTACATTAGAAAGGAAGGAACTTCTCCGATTGGTAATCTAAAGTTCCTGCCTCAAGAAACTAGAAAAGAAGAGAAAATAATCCCAAAGCAAGCAGAAAGAAATGGTAAAGAGCAGAAGTCAATGAAATAAAACAATAGGAAAATAGCAGAAGAAAATCCACGTAACAAAATGGGTTCTCTGAAAAATCAACAAAATTGATAAATCTCTAGAAAGACTGACAAAACTCGAGAATACACAGGTCACCAACATCAAGAATGAAATGAGGGTATCACTACACATTCTGCAGCTATTAAAAGGATGATATGGAAATACTGTGAGCAACCTTGTTTCTAAATCCAGCAACTTGACAGAAGTGGATCAAGTGCACTTGATCAAGTGGATCCTCAAAAAAAACCAAGCTACCAAGACTCAGCCAGATAATCTGAAAAATCCTATAACTGTTGGATAATCTGAGTCATCTTAGAGCCATTAAAGAAATTGAATTCATAGTTTAAAAACTTCCAAGAAATCTCCAGGCCTAGATGGTCTCACTGGAGAATTCTACCAAACATTGAAAGAAAAATCAATATCAAATATGAACAATCTCTTCCAGAAAACAGAAGAGGATAGAACACTGATCAACTCACTTTAGGAGTTCATAATTTATGAGGCCACTCTTACCATGTTATAACACCACGTAAAGGCTGTACAGATAAAACTGTTGATGAGTATCCCTCAGGAACTTAGATGCAGAAATCCCTAACAAAATATGAGGAAACTGAATACAACAATGTATAAAAAGAATTACACTCCGTGGCCAAGTTGGGATTTATTTTAGGAATGCAAAGCTAGATCAATGGTCACAAATCAAACAATGGTATCCACCAGATTAACAGATGAGAGAAGAATGATCATATAATGACATCAACTACAAAGAAACACTTGATAAAATCCAGCACTCATGACAAAAATTCTTTGCAAGAATAGAGGGAAATTACCTCAATGTGACAAAAAGCATATCTGAAAAACCTGTACTCAGTGGTGAAAAACTGAATGGTTTCCCCCTTTCAGCCCCACAACATTAGGAATAAGGCAAGGATGTCTGCTTTCACCACTCTTATTTAACATAGTAATGGAAGTTCTAGCCAGTGCAATATGGCAGGAAAAAGAAAAGGCATACGGATCAGAAAGGAAGAAATAAAACCGTCCTCATTTATACAGATGACCTAATCGTCTATATAGAAAGACCCAGAGAGTCTACCAAACCCCACCCCCAAAATTCCTAAAATTAGTGACTTAAGCAAGGTCATAACACACGATATCAACACATTTCTGTAAACTAACACTGAATGTATGGAAACCAAAATTAAAAGCACGATATCATTTACCATTTCTCCTAAGAAAATGAAATGCTCAGGTGTAGAATGTGTGTAAAATTTGCATGCTGAAAGCTACAAAATGGTGATAAAGGAAATCAAAGAAGACTTAAATAAATGGAGAGACCTACTGTGTCCATGGACTGGAAGATTCCACATCATAAAGATGTCAGTTCTCTTTAACTTGATCTATAGATTTGATACAATTCCTATGACATCCCAACGACGTGCTTCATAGACATAGACAAGCTTGTTCTAAAATTGATACAGAAATACATAAGACTTAGAGTAATTAAAACATTCCTGACAAGGGATAAGAGGACTCACTTGACTCAATATTGAGACTTGCTCTAAAGCTGCATTAACCAGGACAGTACAGTATTGGAAAGCATAGACACTGACTGCAACAGAAAGAAACCCAGAAACTGATCCACAGAAATATGCTCAACGGACTTTTGACAAATGTGAACATTCAGTTCAGTGGAGCCTGATTGCCTTTATTTATTTTTTTAATGTTTATTCTTGAGGCGGGGGGGAGGGTCAGAGGGAGAGGGAGACACAGAATCTGAAGCAGGCTCCAGGCTCTGAGCTGTCAGCACAGAGCCCAACGCGGGGCTTGAACCCACGAACCGTGAGATCATGACCTGACCTGAGCCAAAGTCGGATGCCTCACCAACTGAGCCACCAGGTGCCCCAGATGATTGCTTTTAAAGATTGGCCTGGAGTAAGTAGTTATCTGCAAGCAAAAATCAAACTTTGACCTCAACCTTAAACTTGAAACAAAACTAACTCAGGGTGTCTGGATGGCTCGGTTGGTTAAGAAGCAGACTCTTGATTTCAGCTCAGATGATCTCACACTTGGTGGAATCGAGCCCTCCATCAGGCTCGGTGCTGATGGTGCAAAGCCTGCTTGAGATTCTCTCTCTGCCCCTTCCCCCCCCCCCCCGAAAATAAACTTAAAACTAACTCAAAACAGATCATCTAAATGTAAAACATAAAACTATAGAAGTTTTAGGAAAAAAATAGAGAAAAATGTTAAAGTTCTCTCTCAAAATAAATAAACTTTAACTCAAAAAGAGATCATTTAAATGTAAAACATAGTACTATAGAAGTTTTAGGAAAAAAATAGAGAAAAATGTTAAAGTTCCAAAGGAGACTTGAGCCAATGGAGAGTAACGCTATGTTTTTGAATACGGAGACTCAAGATCATTAAGATGTCAATTTTCCATAAATTATAAATGTGGTAGGATTCCTGTAAAATAGTGCTGGGGTGTGATTTGCTTGTGTGTGTTTAACCGTGTGGAGAATGCTGTGTGCCTTTGGGGCGGGGGAGGGTGGGTTATAAATTGAACAGACTGCTTCTAAGACTTATGCGAAGCAAAACATCCAAAAAAAAAAAAAATTCTAAAGAAGAATGGCAAATAACTAGCTCTGGTAAATAAAACGTTGAAAAAAAATCCATCATAATTAATGTTGTGGACACACGGAATAAACACATAAATGCGACAGAATAAAAATCCTGCCTTGTTTTTGCATTTCCCATTCTTCATTTCACAGGAGTTTCATTCACCCCAGGGTAAACCTGAAAGAACCCAGGAAAAAAAAAAAGTCCATTGAATTTCAAAAAGATCTTTTTTAAACTCTTAACTAAAGCATTTGTCTTAAAAGCCGAAAGTTTTTAACTTCAGCAAACTTTTCTAGAGAGGAAAGCCTCTTTTAGCTTACAAATCATGGTTCTGAATATCAACCTCTTCATTACAGGGTCAGGGGCACAGCTGAGTGCCTAGATGCCTTCAAGGAGGGGCTGAGGGAGGTCCAGGGGCCCTAGAGTAGTCATAAGGAAGGTGAGGTGCACGGACCACATTGGTTAAAGAGCACGAGACCAGGGTCCTCTCAGTAGATGGCACCTGGGGCACCTGGGTGGCTCAGTCGGTTGAGCGTCTGACTCTTGATTTCGGCTCAGGTCATGATCTGATGGTTGTGAGACTGAGCCCCATGTCAGGCTCTCTGGTGAGCACGGAGCCTGCTTGGGATTTTCTCTCTCTGCCTCTCCCTCCACCCCATCTCTCTAAAGAAATAAACTTAAAAAAAAAATAGATACCACCAAAGATGGCCACTGGGGGTCATGTATCTTCATAGGATCCAACGCGGAGCAGTTAGAAGTGACCGTGGACTATAGTTCCCTCCTCTGTGGTAAGGAGACTAGAAGCCTTGAGCAGAACTTGACTGATTCGCCCCGAGGAGAATGGGGAAAAAGGGGGGAGCAGGAATTGAATTCAATTATGTTTACTCATAAAGTGACTTATTCGCTAAATTGCCCCAGTGTGCATGGAAAGGACTCGAGGCCTTTTCTTTTATCTGTCCGATTGGGAGCTCAGAATGACCAAATAGATTGAATTGTAGAACTTCTAAAAGTTAGGTGTTTATGCACCCGCATGCGTTGGGTTTAAATTCATAATCAATTAACACATTTTGATATTTCTGCATTTCAAAAACATTTTGCAACGAGAATACTGTGTACTCATGTGTTTATTGTGTCTCTTTACAAATAGCTCAGGAGAGTAACTTTGACTTGCTCAGCAATTACAACTGCTAATCACCGTGTTATTCAACACCTATTTCGTCTCACAAGTTGAGTCTGAAGTTCACCCTCATTGTTTTATATATTTTTGAAGTGAATAATGGTGAATAGTCTTTTATTATTACACGTCGAACTCAGTTGCTTTGTTTTTATGGAAGTTTCATGTCAAAAATCCTTTACTGTTGACTTTTTTTTTTTTTTTAGCTTTCCAGGAGTAATAATATTAACCTAATATATCAGAAAGATATTTTGTTGACCCTTTTTCATATTTTCACTGAGCTTTCTTTCCTTGCCTTTGTGACTGGGCTTGTGAAGGGCTCAAGACCCAATGTGAAGGACGTTTTCTGAATTCCTGCCCCCTGCCCTGACCGTCCCCTGGTCCCTCTGCTTTCTCTTACTCTCCTCTCACTGGAAGCTCCCATTTGGATCTGCCTCTCATTTGTCTTTCTTCTTACTCAATTTCACAGCATTCTTTGAGCAGTCTGCTCCCTGAGCCATCTGTCTGCTCTTCTTCTGAGCCCCTTGGTCATCCCGTCCATGGAGGGGGGCGGGGCATTGCTGTCAGCCCCACAAGGACTTCTTTGTGTAGCTTGTGTTCAGCCAGAGGAAGCACAGGGTCAGACCCAGTCATGTGCGCTGTTTCTCTGGCCAGAGCTTCACGACTCTCACACGTGGTTAGGAGTCCCCTGTGCGTAAATTCCCTTCTCCTCCACCCCCAATTTCCCTTCCCTTGAAGCCCCACATGTGAGTTACAGGAAACTTGCAGGGTGTTGCTAGAAAACCTTCTCTCTAGAAGGTTTCTAGCTCATCCCAAACCCATTTCCTGAAAGATATCTCTCTTTTTGCTTCCCTTATCTTCTTAAAACACAAGGCGATTAGTTTTTGGCCCAGTCTGCATTTTAATAACCACTGGTTCAAGCATCCAGTTTATGTTAAAAGAAGGTTCAGTCAAGTGTGATTTTAAAGTGGTTTATACTTCAGGGGAGTGGACTGGTCATTTTAAATGGAAGCTTTTGAGATGCACACTAGATCACGCTCTGACCTTGTAGTTCTCTCCTGGAATAGGGCCAATGGGCATCTGTTCACAGGCCTGCAGAGTGACTTATGTTTTTGTTATGTTAACAAAGAGGTTGAGGAAGTAAGAATCAATTATTAGAAGCCGGCCCCAGCCTCACTTTTGCTCTGGCCTGGCTGCGAGGAGTGAGATTTCGCCAATCACTTGAAGCCGTGGCCGCGTAACATTACCTATAAGCTTCCCATGCGGAAGATACGCATGCCTATTTGGGTAGAGATTTCATCTTAGGGAAGGGATTTCCTCCCCACCTCTCTCCTCAGAGCATCCTGGACTTCTTTGTTTCTCAGACTGTACACAACAGGGTTCAGCAATGGTGTTATCACAGTGTAGGTCACTGAGATTAACTGGTCCTGATCCTTGGTGTTCTCTGACTTGGGCTTGAAGTAGGCAATAGAAGCACAGCCATAGTGGATAATGACCACCGTGAGGTGGGAGGAGCAAGTGGCAAAGGCTTTCTTCCGGCCCTCAGCTGAGGCAATCTTGAGGATGGTGGAGATGATGAGGACGTAGGAGATAAGGAGGAAAGTGGCAGGGGCTGTGATGGCCAAGAGGCTTATAGTTAAGGTCAAGATATCATTAACGATTGGAGTAACACAGGCTAAATCCAACACAGGTCGAACATCACACAAGAAGTGCTCAATCAGTGAGTTACAGAAAGGCAGTCGGAAAATGGCCACAGCCTGAACCAGAGAGAGCAAGAACCCCGAGGCACAGACCGAGGACGCCAGAATGGTACAGGCCCTCCAACTCATGACGATTGAGTAACGAAGTCGGTTGCAGATGGCCACGTAGCGATCAAACCCCATGACTGCTAGCAGGAGGCAGTTGGTGATGGCAAAGCCAAGGAAGAAAAAGAGCTGAGTCCCACAGCCCACCAGGGAGATGGACTGGCTCAGACCCACGAGGCCGGAAAGCATGCGTGGGATGATGACCAGGGAATAGCACGTCTCTGATGTGGAGAGAACACTTAGAAAGAAGTACATGGGGGTGTGGAGGTGGTGGTCAACACGGATAATAGTCACGATGATGACATTGCCGGCCAGAGTTAAGAGGTACAGGGTTAGAAACACGGCAAACAGTATGAGTTGATGTTCTCGGAAGTTGGAGAAACCTTGGAAAACAAACCCCCTCACCTCTGTGTGATTGGCTGTCTTCATTGAGGACGTCAGATGAGAAGGGTAAAGAGAAGGTTGACACTATCCCTTTGCGCCAAAGACCACCACGTCCCCTGGTGAGCACACTGTCAAGAGCGAAGATTCAGTAGCTCAAAACAGGTTCGAAACTTCATGAATCAACCGCCTTTCCCAGGGACATGGAAGACTCGGTCCTAGAACTGAAGTAAAGATATCAAAAATCTGAGCAACAGTATTTGAAAGTTTGAGGGAAAGCATTCTTTGCAAGGACACCTGACCCTGTGGATGGCCCATGAAGTTGGTCTAGATTTTCTTAAAACGTTGACCACATTCTCAGGGGACAGTGTGATTAAGTTAGAGACTATGAGATAGACACACAAAAAAGCTTGAAAAATTGGAAATGTTTGGAAATCTATTGTTCAAAGAGGAACTTAAAATGGAAGTTAGGAAATATTTAGAATTAAATAGTAATGGAAGAACCATGTAGCAGAACGTGCACTGTGCATTCAGAATGTTATCAGAAGAAAGTTTATCATTGAAAATGCTTATTTTTTTAAAACTGAAAATTGATGAGAACTCATCCTGAGAAGTTATAAAAATAACAGAGTAGGAGGGAAAAAACAGGCGCCTGGGTGGCTCATTCGGATGAGTGTCTGACTCTGGATTTTGGCTCCGGTCATGATCTCATGGTTTGTGAGTCTGAGCCCCAGATGCGTTGAGCATGGAGCCTGCTTGAGATGCTCATATTCATTCATTCTCTCGCTCTCTCTCTCTCTCCCCCCCCTCCCCTTCTCTCCCCCCTCCCTCCCCTTCGCCCTCTGCCCGTCTCCCCTGCTTGTGTGCACACTTTTTCCAAAAATAAAAAAAAAAATGAATAATGATGAAACAGATGTTAATGATAAAATATAGAAGATCTACAAAGGTAAACTTTAGGTAAACTCCTAGTGAAAATCTGATCAAGAAAAACAAATGAAGACATAAACTGGATTATGAATAAATGAAGGGACACCGTTACAGAATCTTCAGACACAGAAAGATGAACGGTAATATTATGAACAACTTTATCTCAATATATTTCTAAACTTCAATGAAATGGATACATTTCTAAAAAAATTATCAACTTTGAATCAAGAAGTAGAAAACCTGAAAACGTTTTTAAGAAATAAAGACAGTAATGGGGCCCCTGGGTGGCTCAGTCGGTTAAGCATCCGACTTCGGCTCAGGTCACGCTCTCACGGTTTGTGGGTTCAAGCCCCGCGTCGGGCTCTTTGCTCACAGCTCAGAGCCTGGAGCCTGCTTCGGATTCTGTGTCTTCCTCTCTCTGCTCCTCCCCTGCTCACACTCTGTCTCTCTCTGTGTCTCAAAAATAAATAAACATAAAAAAATTAAAAACAGAGCAGTGAAAAAAAATCTATAAACAAATCTCTAGGACAAGGTAAATTTACCAGTAAGTGCTATGAAACATTACAGGATAAGCTGATTTCAATACGATACAGATTTCCATGTTAGGTAGTAAAGGAGAAGTCCTCCTTACCTCCTTCTACAAAGCTGGAATTATCCTGACGACAAATTTAACAGGCCGATCTCACGGATCTTGGTGTAAAACTCTTAAGCAATTATTATCAAGCCAAATCCAGCAATGTATACAATGGGTACATGACCAAGTTGGTTTTGTTTCAGAATGCAAAATCTGTTTAACATTAAAATGATCCAATAATGTATTTCCTCAAACTGTTTAAAGGGGAAAAGTCATTTGATTATTTCAATTGCTGCCAAAAAAGCATTTTTAAAATTGAGTGTCTACTTATAAGAAGAACCCTGAACCAACTAAGAATAAAAGATTTTCTTTAAGTTGGTAAAGCATGTGTACAGAAGTTCAGCCAACATACACTTCGTGGTGAGATACTAAAGGATTCTCTGTGAGATTGGGAATGAGATAAGGGTGACTGCTTTATCCACCTCCTTCAACATTGAGCTGTACGTCCTAGCCAACCCAGTAAGCCACGAAAAAGAAATTAAAGATATAAGGATTGAGAAGGAAGAAACTCTTTACAGATGATGGGCTTGTACACACAGAAAATCCAAAAGAACCTACTGATAAATTAAACATTATTAAGAGAGTTTAGCAAGCTTTCTGGTACAAAATTTATAGAAATCCATTGAATTTCTGTACTTGAACAAACTGATAGCAAATTAAATTTGAAGAGGCTATCATTTATAATAGCTTAAAAATATCAAGTACATAGGAATAAAGGCCTTCACCAAGAAAATTACAAAACCTTAATGAGGAACACTAAAGAGAACTGAAGTAATGGAACAATGGGCCCCACTGATGAGTTGGAAGATCTAAGATTTTGAAGATTCCAATTCATCAGAAATCTATGAATTCCTAGATCTGTGGTTGACAAATCAGTAGAGTTCAATCAGAATCTCAAATGGATTGCTGTTCATTGGTTGGTAGCTTCATAACTGATACTAAAATTTATATGAATGTACTAAGATCTGAGAGAAGCCAAAACACTCTTGAAGAACAGAAGATTGGCCTTTCAAATATTATTACTTATTAGGCAACAGTCATTAAGAACGTGTGGTGTTGGCACAGAGGTGAATAGTCACTCTCGTGGAAGAAAACAGAGCTCTGAAATATGGGAACTCTTCATGCCAGGGCTGGCACTGTAGGTTGGTGGATTAGTCAATGATCTTGGAATTGTTGGCTATCTGTATGGGGGAAAATGAAATTAGATCACACCATAAAAACATTAATTTCAAATGTAGTAAAAAACCTAGGAAGAAGCAAAACGCCCTATGAAACGTTTAGCAGATAATATATATGAATGTTTATAAAGCTCTGGGTAAGAGATACAAAACATAAAGGAAAATAATGATACATTCTGTTGCATAAACATTAACTTCCATGTTTCAAAATAAAGTACAAGAAAAGGGCGGGAACAAGTAAATATATATATTAAAAAACCACAAATAAAATACTAGTATCTAGAGTATCTAGAGTTTGAAACACCAAAAAGAAAAAAAAAAAGATCAGGTTAATATAATGATAGATTTAGCAAGTGTATAGGAATCCCATATTAGGGGATGCACAGATGGCATGTGAACAGATTTTTAATGTCATTAGTAGCCAGAGGAAAATAGACCACAGACCACAATTTCACACCAATCAGGCTGCAAAAAAGTCAAAGCTATCACAAATAAAGAGCACTGGCGGTTCTGGTTCCCTGCTGGAAGGAGAGCAAATTGACACAATCATTTTGGAAAACAGTTTGACATTACCTGTTCAAGTTGCAAACCAACAGCCCTATAGGAGCCAGCCATTCCACCATGAGAATTTAATCCAGAACAACTAAAGGCACACAAAGTTAAAACAGCTTTGTTTATAATAGGGGAAGCAAAACAAACAACAACCCTGAAAAAACCAAACGTTGTTGAAAAGCAGAAAGGATAAAGTAAACCCTACAATATATTATGGAACAGCAAGCGAATTAATTATAAAACAGGGGTGCGCAAACACAGCCCAGGGGCCAGTGGTCTGTTTTGTAAATAAAGCTTTATTGGGACCCACTCACACCCACTTGTCTACATGTTGTGTAAATTGCATTCACGCTGTGGCAGTGAAACTGAGTAGCTTCAGCAAGAGACTGTATGGCTCACAAAGACTAACATGTTTACCACCTGGTCCTTTACAGAAAAGGTCTACGGATCCTGTGAAAGATTCCTAAGGGCACTGGTTACAGTTTCACGCTTCAGCATAGATGAATCTCACAACCATAATGTTGAATAACAGAAGCCAATCACAGACGTGTGTGTGTGTGTGTGTGTGTGTGTGTGTGTGTGTGTGTCCCATTGATGTAATGTTCAAAAGAAGGCACGACTAAATAATATATTATTTAGGGATAATCTGTTTCTTTATAACTGTGGGAATACTTTAATCTAAAATTCATGATCGTGACTATTTGGTGAGTATTTGAAGTATTTGAAAGGAGCATCTATGAGGCTTCTAGATTTACAGTGATCTTTAGTTTCTTAGCCCGGGGAGAGAGTAGCTAGGTGTTTGCTATTTTTCTTAAAATGCACATTTGTTTTATATACTCTAATGTATACCCTATTCTACAATAAAAATTTTAAATTATACGTCAAGGAAAGTGTTCATGATATTGTTCAGTGGGGAAAATATTACAAAACAGTAAAAGTCATATGATCCCAATTTTGTAAAGAAAATAAAGTGCTATATTCACGTGTATGTGAATATGTATGTATACAAAAAAATGAAAATTAAGTAAATGAGAGGCAACTGGGTGGCCCAGTTGGTTGGGCATGTGACTCTTGATCTCGGTTCAAGTCGTGATCCCAGGGTCACGGGAACAAGTCCCACATCTGTGCTCGGCGCTCTTTCTCCCTCTTTCTCCTCTCCCTCCCTCTCCCTCCTCTTCTTTCCCTCCCTTGCTCATGCTCACTCCCTTGCTCTCTCTCTAAAGAAATATAAATATGTATAAATGAATATGTGTGACATTTGTAAACAGAAACTAATAAGGTATTTTAAAAATCTGTACTATGTAGCTTTTAAATGATACCCTGAAAATTATGTAATTCAATGGGAAATAAGTTATAAAACAGGATATGATATATACAAAATTACCTCAGTTAGATGAAAATGTGCCCAGAAAAGATGCTGAATGGAAATCCTCTAAATGTTAGTAGCGTGTGATTCTGCATGGTAAACTTATGGGTGAATTTTTGCTGTCTCCTGAATTTCCCGAAGTGTCCATAATAAATATATATTATGCAGTGGGATAAGGTAGCTTCAATTTCTTTTAAGCCTCCCTTGGGGTAATTCTCCTCACCCTCTTTCCATCCAGGCATCCCACCCATCTTGGTTCTCTCAGGCTTTCATTCATTTGTACATGATAACACTTGTCACATTCAATTGAAATGATTTATTATCTCACTTTTCAACTAGATTGTAAGTTTTTTTGATGACAGATCCTACTTACTCGTTTCCACATACCCGGAACTTGGCTCAATTTTTGCCGTACGTCAAGCCTTTGATCCCTGTGTCAAAAGAACTGATGAGGAAAACTCTGGAGGTACTTCTGGTCTGAAGGAGCCCCCCCCCCCCCACCTCTGCCAGGTACTTCCAGCAGTACTGACAGCGATGGGTGGAAGTCAGAACAGTAGACTCAAGTGAGCATCTCGACCTCAGAGCTGGAGAGAGGAGAGGTGGGGAGGGGACTTGCCCATCAGGGGGGCATTGGAGACGCATGGAGCTTGTGAAGCAGTCAAGCAAAAGATGGACATGTGGCTGACAGGCGGATAGGAAGGGAGAGAATCTGCAGGCTCACTGAAGTTGAGAGGCTTCCAGGGGACAAAGATGGAACTACATAGGAAGACATGGGTGGCTGAGCTAAGTATTGGCAAACCATTATCATCAACATAGACCATTGATCTTGGGTTAGTTTCCCAAATCTCAGTCTGACTTTTGGTGGATAGCTCTTTTCTCTAAAAAGATTGTAGAAATGTATATGAGTTTTTTACGTTTGACAGTTTCCTTTATTTGTCAAAGTAATAATGCACCTACTACTTAGAAGTAACTCTGGGGTAGAAATATGGGGACACTTAATCCCCAAAAGGATGCAGGATGCCTGATAGCACTCATCTAGTTCACGGCAAAGATAACCTGGGGGCCCAGCTCTCTTTGCCCAGTACTGAGTCCTTTGCTCTTGAGAGAGAGTAATACTGGAGGACCTTTCTGTCCCAGATGAGATACCGATAGGTGTAACGCTGACACGGGAAGCGGGTGAGTCTTCTTAAGGAAGACATTAAGAAACAGGAAGTCACTGTATCTTGTTCTGGGTTGTTTTTGATGTCTCTGTGAAGGGATGCGGACTTAATAAATATTACCCAATTTCCTTTTAGTTCCTAACATAGCTACTAACATCTTGTTGAGGGGGGGCGGGGGGGAGGCAAGGCTCAGGGGGATTTGGTGTTCCCTTTTTTCCTCTTTTTCTATCTCAAGGACAGCGTCTCCTCCTTTAGAATCTCCAGCCCCAGCCCAGTTCACGTCCGTGTCTCTTTCTCTCCTCCCCCCAACACAGATTATGCCAAGCATATTTTTCTGGAAGCAGTGATCTGATCTGGATGCCCCGTGTTACACTGACAAACGAAAGCAGGGCAGAGAACCTGACCCAGAATTAAGCATTATAAGTAAGAGGAGTCAAGGCAGGGTATAGACCTCAGGGGCCGACGCAGCAATAAAGTTGTCTGGGGTCATTAGAAACCAGACTGGAGAAACGAACATCTGGTTAAGATACCTGCCAGCCTGTGAAGACAGACTACATTGTTTGAAGTTTAGCTATTACCCTACAAAGAAGTAAAATACTCATTTTATCGATGGAGAATCTGAGGGTCAGAAGGACGAACCACTTATCATACGTTTCTAGTAATGATAAGAGCAGGTGTGAAACACAGGTCTCCAAATCCATTCACTCACATTGAATCCAAACTGCGCCGAATGAATGTTCAGACAAGAGCTTCAGGTTATGGGGAGGGAGGTACCAGCTGTCGGAAAACTGCCTGACCCTCAGCCTCATTCACTCGAGACACCAGGGACATCGGTAGTAGATGACAGCTCTGGGATTATAGAGGTTGTCTTATTTTTCTCCCCCGTCCACGATTTTTAATAGGTTCCCTCATTATTTACTTGCGGGCAGGAGAACAGTCTCTTCCACTTTATAGGCTCCTGGGCTCAGTCGGCAAAGTGGGAAACTCTAAAGTTCAAGAAAAGCATCAGAAAACCAGAACAGGAGAACGAAGAAGCTTAGAACGTCTAAAATCAATTCTCTCCTGGGTTTTTCTACCGACAGCCACTTACTTCCTGCAAAGTTGGCAAAGGAGGCAAATTCTCTGAGTTGCAGATCTACCTTAACTTTTTAAACAAAAAACTCAGAAGAGGACTCTTCACAAGGTCTGGGGGGGTGGGGAGGAGAACTCGAACCCCAGGCCTAGAAGTGCATCATTTCCTGAGTGTCTAAAGGAAGCTCGGGGTATGGTGACGGGCTCAAAGCCCGGAGCATTGATTCCTCTGGCCTCAGAAGATCCTCCTGCAGAGCTGAAGCCTCTTTAAAAACCCCAGATCCGGGCATTCAGTCTGTGAATTCCCAAATCCCTCTGATCCAGGACTCCAGGGACATCCCCTTGAGAATCGTTCCAGGGCACAGAGGGCAGCAGAGAAAGAGTTTGAGGCTGTATCCCAGGGGACTGATTAGGAGCTTGGGCAATTAGTAGAACAAAACTCTACTTTTGTTGACTGATTCGCAAGAGCAGTTAGCCTCGTAGAAACAAATACGTTTTGCTAAAACTCTAACGAACGCAGGAGACACCTGCCAAATGCGTGCCTATTATTCTACATCTGAGGACCGGGCCTTCATTTATTGATGTAACAAAGATGTAATGCACGGTTCCAGGCACTGTGCTGGACATTGGTGGTACAAGTGTGACAAAGACAGTCACGGCATTTGCTTGCATGGAACTCATCATTAATGTATTAATCCACTGGGTATTGTGCAGATTAGTAAAAGGAGCCTCCTCTGCATAGACGCAGCCCGTGGGCACCCCTCTTGTTGAGGAGACAGCGTATTTTGGCAGCTGGTAGAAGGGCATCCCTTCACGTGGACGGCTCCATATTGTGATGTACCACCGGTCGAGTGATGATGGGCTGCCTTTATCCCTCCCGCTGTCCCTTGGTTCAGTATCTTTGTATCATCTATGGTGGCCACACCAGGCAGGTTTCAAACATCCAAGGTCACAAATAAACACGTTATTACAAACAGCGACACATGCCACAAAGGAAGAACAGAGTTTTGCGAGAGCACAGAATAAAGGGGGTGACGTTTTGCTAGTCTGGGAAGTGTAAATATTCCTCTGAGCGGTGATTTTGCGCTGGGGTCTTTAAGATGAATGAAGGTCAACTAGATAGAGTTACGGAAGAGAACTGGAGGCAGAGAAAAAACAGGAGGGAAGGACTTGATAGATTATTGATAATGCGTTGTTTCAAGAACTGAAGGAAAGCCCAATTGTGCACAGAGAGCTCGAGGGAGAGATGAATTTGGGTGTGAGGATGTGAGTATACAGGTCACACAGCACTTGGTGCTTATGGGGCAATGTGGAGCCAGCAAAGCTTTTAAAGAGGCAACGGCACAGTCCGATGTGCTCTCTAAAGCATCTGGTTGAGAACTGGGAAATGAATTGGAGAAGAGCAAGTTTGGGACCGGGTTAGGCGGCTGCCACGGTTGTCCAGTGCGAACACGACAGGAGCTAGGGCCACGGCGGCAGGCACGGAGTCACCGACTCCCTGGGATAAGAGAGACCAGTTCACAACAGGCACCCCAGGGGGTGTGCTCAAGTGACCTGCCTCCTCCGGGACGGGACTCAGACGTGATTCAGGAAGCATTTCTCAGAAGAATGCCCATCTAGAGAAGGAAAGTATGATTTTTTTTTTAAACAAAAAATCTGAGGATTCTGTGCTGTGATCCTCCTCTTGAGGCTGGACAGAATCCTGACTTCATTCATTTTAGTGGAGAATAAGTCACCCAATTCCCAGACTGGAGACAGTTCACATTCCCAGAACTCAAGTTTGTGTGTGTGTGTGTGTGTGTGTGTGTGTGTGTGTGTGTGTGTGTGTGTAGAATGGCAGTGATCGCACAAATAGGGAATCTCAAATAGAAGCTATAGAAAAGGAGCAAATGCAAACTCTAGGTTTGAAAACTATAATAACTGGAATTTCAGGGATCAACAGTAGATCTGAGCTAGCAGAAGAAAGAAGCGGGAAGCCTGAAAATCAATCCTAGAAATCACCCAGCCTTCAGAACAGAAATAGAAGCATGAAAACAGAGGGAATCTCCCAGACCTGTGGGGACAAAGGAAACATCCCAGCATTGGTGTGATGGGATTCCCAGAAAACAAGGCAAAAAAAAAAAAAAAATAATGGCTGAAAACCTCCCAAATCTGATGAAAACCATTAACAGATTCAAGAAACCCAACAAACCCTGAGTGGGATAAATGCAAAGAGAACCACATCCAACTGCTGAAAGCCACGTACAGACTAATCTTGAAAACCGAAGAAAAGTGACTCACCCTCATGTACAGAGAAAAAGCAGCATGATTAATAGTGACTTCCAGACAGGAAACAAAATTGAGACCAGAGGAGAGTGAAATGGCATTTAGATTGTCAAGGGGAAAAAACAATTAACAACGACAACAAAATCTGAATCTAGCAACAATATCCTTAAAAAGATGAAGGAAAATTAAGGTGTATCTAGATAAAAAGATGGAGAGAATTTTTGCCAGCAGACCTACCCTGCAAGAAATACTAGAAGTTCTTTCGCCTGAAAGGAAACGGCAGTTGACAATAACTCATTTCCATAAAGAAGAACGAATAAAACCAGAAATGCTGCCTATCATAACATGTATAAGTAATCATATGAGAGTATGTATGTGTGTGTTTATGTGTCCACATTTTTATGTTCCTCCTGTAGTAATGTTTTTAGAGAAAAACAGACCATCATTCGAAGCGGTCGTATTGTTATAATACTGTATGGATTTATAAATTGGATTTATAAAAATAAAGATGTTACATGACGATAGTGCAGAGGCATAAGAGGAAGAAATGGAGGCATATTTCCATATTGCTGTATTTCATTGAAATCAACTTTGTATTAACCTGAACAACATTGTGATAATTTAAACATGCATAGAACAAGCACTCAAAAAAAAAAAATCCAGTTTTAAAATCAACAAAAGAATCAATACGGTACAATAAAAAAGTTGTTTAACAGAAAAGGCAGTAAAGGGGGAATAGAGGAATGTAAAACACACGAAATTTGGAAAACAACTAGTGACATGGAAGACAGTGCCTCATTCACACTGTTTATTACATTAAACGTGAATGCACCAATGACTCTTGGTTTCTGTTCAGGTCCTGATCTCACAGTTTGTGAGTGCGAGCCCCGCATAGGGCTCTGTGCAGCCAATGTGGAGCCTGCTTGGGATTTCCTTTCTCTTTCTCTCTCTCTGCCCCTCCCCTGCTCGCTCCGTCTCTCTCTCTCTCAAAATAAGTAAACTTAAAAAAAAGGTGAACACATTGAATCATCAAGTCGAAAGGGAAAGATTGTCAGAACAGATTTTAAAAAGCAAGATGTAGTTGACCAGTTGTTTACAGGCAGTACCTTTAGAGTCAGAGACACAGATACTTTGAAAGTCACGGTGGTAAAGAGATACGCCACGCAAACAGTAACCACAGGAGAGCTGTGTTAATATCAGACAAAATAGACTTTGAGACAAGGGATGTTACAAGAGACAAACATTTATGATAAAAGAGTCACTCTGTTAGGAAGATATAAAATTATGAAGGTATATGCACCTGAGAGCAGAGCCCAGAAATCCATGAAAAGAACAGATTGAAAGGAGAAATAGACCACACAACAAGTATAGTTGGAGAGCTCAATAATTCTACTTTATTAATTTATAGAACAATCAGAGAATCCACAAGGATGGAGAATACACAAACAACATCGCCAGACGACTTGACCTGACACTTCTGGAAAACTACACATAAAAAGAACAGAATGTGTATTGTTTTTGAGTACATGCGGCACGTTCTCCAGGCTAGACCGTAGGGCAGGTCACAAAATAAGCTTCAAATTTTTAAAAATGGACATCTTCTTTTCTGATGTTTACATAAAACAATAACTTTCTTTTGATTAGTGTTTGCATGGTATTTTTTCCATTCTTTTATATTTAATCTTTCTGTATGCTGACAAGGTATGTCTTCTATAAACAGAATTTTGTTTTCTTATCCCGTGTGACAGTTTTTGTGCACTAATTGGATTATTAGTTTGCATTTAATGAAATTTACATTTTTATATTATAACAAAATTACCGATATCTTTGGGTTTTACGTGTGTTACCATTTGTTTTCTACTTTTCCCATTTTTTAGATACCTTTCCTTTTTATCTTATTTTGGAATAATCAAGTATTTTTATTCCTTTTATTTGTTCCTTACACATCACTTTAATGTTTACTTTAGAGATTAGATTTCAAGGACCATGCCACGATTATGTGAAACCTGAATTTGATTTATCCCTATCTTAATGTTGTTACTGTGTATTTTCATTCCACAAGTATTTAGACGTTCTCAAGATATTAATTAATTGGATAATATTACGTGTAATATTAATTTACGCTTTCCATACGTTTATCTTTTATGCTGAAATTCATTTTGGTTATTTTTTGTTTAGGTTTCTGTCTGGCATGAATTTTCCTTCCATCTGAAGAACCCCGGGGGCACCTGGGGGGCTCAGTTGGTTAAGTGAAGAACCCCAGCTCATAGTTCTTTAGTGCAAGTCTTCCGGTGAGGAATTCTCTCATTTTTTCCACTTCCGAAGGTGTTTTTATTTTGGCTTTTCTTCGTGCATGATACTTTCCTGGAGTCTAGAATTCTCCTTTGGCAGCTACTTCCTTTCAGCCCTTCGACATCATTCCACGGATTTCTCTTTCTTATTACTGCTGTTCAAAAGCC
Organism: Acinonyx jubatus; assembly: GCF_027475565.1. Lineage (NCBI taxonomy): Eukaryota > Metazoa > Chordata > Mammalia > Carnivora > Felidae > Acinonyx > Acinonyx jubatus. The sequence continues at coordinate 4,094,839 of NC_069395.1, read as the reverse complement.
AGTTAACAGTCTTATTGTTATTCCTTGAAAATAGTGTATCTTTTTCCTCTACCTACTTTTAAGCCTTTTTCTTTTTTGGCCATCTTACACGGTATGTGTGCATGCATTTTGTTGGGGTGGGAGGTGTGTGTGTATATGTTTTGCATGGAGTTCAGCGTCCTTCTTGACCCTCTGTCCTGATATTGTCCTCGGGTTTGGAAAACTGAGAACATGTTTCTGCATCTGTTGCTTCTGGTACATTCCATCTCTCTCTCCTGTCTACCCATAACTCCAATTACACATACGCTAGACCTTTCACCAGGTTCTCTATGCCTCCTGTGCTCTTGAGTACATATTACACATTCTTTCTCCCTCCCTGTGCTTCTGCTTGGATATTTCCTACTGACATGCTTCTCATTCAGTGATTTTTTTATCTCTAGTTTTTTTTCTTTTTTATAGTGAAACTTTTTAAAAAGGTTTATTTATTTATTTTGAGAGAGACAGAGACAGCATGAGTGGGGGAGGGGCAGAGAGAAAGGGAGAGAGAGAATCCCAAGCGGGCTCCACGCTGTCAGCACAGAGCTCGAGGCGGGGCTCAAACTCATGAACCGTGAGATCATGACCTGAGCCAAAGTCGGATGCTTAACCGACTGAGCCCCCCAGGCACCCCTATCTCTGGTTTCTTTCTAATGTGATGTTAAAATATTCTATTGAGTTCTTAGTTTCAGTTATTATAGGTTTTACTTCTGATGTTTTCACTTTATTTAAAAAAATATATTTTCCACTGCTCTGTTGTGGTTCCACAATCTGCCAGCTATTTTCTTCAACACAATAAAAATTACTTTTTTATTGCTTCGCAACAAATTACCACATTTTTTTTTACATGTGGCAAATTTACATTCATTTTCTAATATTCTGTCTCAAATAACCACAGATTTAATAGCTTATAACAACACAGACATGTTATGTCACGGTCCCCGCGGCTCAGGTGCTCCGGGTCCCCCGCTCTCTGTCACGGTCCCCGCAGCTCAGACACTCCAGGTCCCCTGCTCTTTGTCACGGTCCCCACGGCTCAGGTGTTCTGGGTCCCCTGCTCTCTGTCACAGTCCCCATGGCTCAGGCGTTCTCAGTCCCCTGCTCAGGGTCTCACAAACCTGAAAGCACAATGTTAGCCCAGCCCCATTTCCTTCTGGACCTGGGCATTCTCTCCCAAATTCACGTGGTCGTCGGCGGATTCATTCCTCGCGGTTGCAGGACTGAGGCTGTGTTTGCTCACTGGCTGTCACCGGAGATCAGTTCCCCCAAGTGCCCACATTCCTTGCCACATGGCCCCCTTGCGAGTCCTCTCAAAATGTGGCCGCTTACGTCTGCAGAGTCAGCAAGGGAGGGTCTCCGTTCTGCTAAGACAGATTTTTACAGGACGTGATGTAAGCGTGAGAGTGACATCCCGTCACATGTCTGTCCTCTGTTGGGAAGAGGCAAGTTACAGTTGTGCCCATGCTCAGGAGGAGACGATGGTCCGGGGCTGTGTATCTCGGAGTTCTCAGAGCTTTAAAACGGGAACTTTTTTTATGAATCTATTTCTATTGAGTGCTTTCTTTTTTCCTTCTTGATCTTTAGCCCTGTGGTTTTTTCTCCTGGTACACTTAGTGCATCTTCACTGCACCCTGCATGCACAATATCGGGGGTCCTCCAGCCCTCCCCGCCCCCTCCCCGGAGGGGGCCTGGTAGTAAATAATGTAGGACTTGTGGACCCAAAGTCTCTCTTGCATCTACTTAATGCTGCTGTGGTCGCGTAAAAGCAACCACAGGCGGCATGTGGGGGCGGGGTGGCTTTTTTTCTTTTAATATTTTTACTGTTTATTTTTGAGACAGAGACAGAGCATGAGCAGGGGAGGGGCAGACAGAGGGAGAGAGGGACAGAAGGAGGGGCTCGAACTCACAAACCACGAGACCGTGACCCGAGCCGAAGTTGGACGCTTAACCCACTGAGCCACCCAGGCGCCCCGGGAGTGTGGCTTTGATTAAGAAACAAACACAACTTGAATTATGGTCACTGAAATATGACTTTCATACAATTTGCACGCCACACAATGTTATTCTTTAAAAGTTCTTTCTTTCGATCATTACAAAATATATGGCCCATTACACAGCACGTAGGCCGTGCAAAAACCGATGGTGGGTTCATGGGCCGGCAGGCAGTAGTTGGCTTACCCTGCTGTAAGTGCAAAAGCAGTGAAGATAAATTGAGGCTCTACGTTATATTATCTTCCTCTGTTTTACTTCCCAGCGGGTAGTTAGACGACGGGCAAGAACATATTAATAAGCAGGGATTACGTGAAATTGAAGCTGGTTTCAGTCTTTGTGAGGGTTGGTTTCTTTCTCCTTTACCTCTCAGTGGAAATACAGCCCTTAAGCATGTGGAGACCACGAGATGACCAGATGTTCTGCTCTCTCTTTTTCTTTTTTTTTTGTTGAGTGTTTGGACCAAAGCCTCTGAGCAACAAATTACAGTTCCTTGAAGAAATTGCAAACAGTGGGTGTCGGGCTGACATTTCTACATATCCTTTCTTTATGGAATCTTGGCCCCTCCATTATTCACCGACTTAGAAGCTACACCACCTCTTTCTTTATTTTTTTATTTTTTTAATGTGTATTTATTTTTGAGAGAGAGAGAGAGAGACAGAGTGCAGGCAGGGGAGGGGCAGAGAGAGAGGGAGACACAGAATCCGAAGCAGGATTCAGGCTCTGAGCCGTCAGCCCAGAGCCCGACGCGGGGCTCGAACTCACGGACCGCGAGATCGTGACCTGAGCTGAAGTCGGACGCTCAACCGACTGAGCCCCCCCAGGCGCCCCAACGCTACACCACTTCTTATGGTCATTAGAACATCGTTGCAGAGATGGAAGAGAGATAATTCCATCCTTCGATTGGAGGCAGATGTGGAGAGTTAGCAGCGGGGGTGGGGGGAGGAGGGAGGACCCTGGGAAGGGCCTCTTATTTCACTTTCTGATTGAACCTCAGTTTCTTCATTTGTAAAGTGGGGATAGTAATATTGAATATTTACCTGCTTCCTCATGTTATTGCGAGTCACCCAAAGCCACGTGAAGGGTGCAGAGCGAGAGCAACTTCCGGGGGGACGTCACCGTCCTCCCCGTCGCCACACGCGACTCCATCACCCGCAGGCGCGTCAGGAGGCTCGGGGTCAGAGGAGCATCCATCCAGACGCCAGTCAGATTCGTGGCAGATCTGGACGCTGAACCTGGGGAAACAGAGCCCCTAGTCTAATGCTTTTGCACCATCACCAGGCTGCCTTCCTGGATTGTCCTCGCCCGCGGCACCACCGTTGAGCGCAATTTCAAGTTAAATTCAGTCTCAGCGGTAGTCACGGAGAATTTCGCCGTGTCCAGACGTGTGCTACTGTTTCTCCTGAGGCCGGATTTCCCGGTTGGAGTCCTGGTTCCTCATGTATGAGCTCAGTGTCCTAGAGAAAGTTCCACAACGTCTCTGTGCCTGTTTTCTCTCCTGAAGAGGAATGTAGCTACGCTCCCTTGTAGATTTATCGCTAGGATTAGATGAACTAACATATGTACACTGCCCAGTTTAGTACCGAGCAGATAAGAAGCACGTATCATAAGTGTTAGTAATTATTTTGATGAGTAGCAGCTGTAAGTACCCTGAGAGAAAAGATGGAGAGTCTCTAAAGATGCTTTGTAATTGAATTACGGATGTGAGGCCAATGTGAAGAGTATGACTAAAGAGTTAAAAATATGTGACGCTTGAGCGCTAACTTTTGCCTAGTTCAAAGCCGTTGACGCTCACTAACGTCTGTGTGGGCTGTGGGTAGTGACACGGATGTACTTTGTGGAAGGTGGCCTGGGAAGGCGGAGGCCTTGGGCGGAACTGGGCCAGAAGTTCCAGAATGATGCAGGGTGTGCAGCGAGCAGAGCAGAGATGGGCAAGATTGGTTAAAGTAGAAGAAGTCACGGGATGGAAGGGAATACAGTCCGTGGTACCGTAATAGCGTTGCGTGATGACACGTGGTGGTTACACTCGTGGTGGGCGTGGCATAACCCACAGAGTCAGGTTGCACGCCTGAAGTCGGTGTCACGTCGTGTGTGAACTATGCTTCAATTAAGAAAGGTATAAAGGTGAGAAAGACAAATACCATATGATTTCACTCATATGTGGAGTTTAAGAAACAGAGTAAGTGAGCAAAGGGAGAGAAAAGAGAGGAGAGAGAGAGAAGCCAACCGAGAAACAGACTCTTAACTACAGAGAACACACTGCTGGTCACCAGAGGGGAGGTGGGGGGCGGGGAATAGAGGGATGGGGATTAAGGGTGTACTTGTGATGGGGGCGCCTGGGTGGCTCCATCGGTTAATCGGCCGCCTTCTCTGCTCGGGTCATGATCTCGAGGTTCGTGTGTTCGAGCCCTGCGTCGGGCTCTGTGCTGACAGCTCGGAGCCTGGAGCCTGCTCCGGATTCTGTGTCTTCCTCTCTCTCTGCCCCTCCTCCGCTCATGCTCTGTTTCTCTCTGTGTCTCAAAAAATGAATAGAAACGTTAAAAAAATTTTTAACAATAGTGCCCTTGTGATGATCACCAGGGGATGGATCTAAGTGTTGATTCACCATATTGTATACCTGAAACTAATATTACACTGTGTGCTAACTATGCTGGAATTTAAACAAAAAGGTAAAGGCAGTCTTACAAGAGAATTCTAGGCATGGATTGGATTGGGGATTGCACCCTGGGACTTTAAACTGGCTTCCAGTGCGGGGTATCTGAAGGTCAGCCCTCTGCGGACCTGGCTGTAGGGTTCCATGCTTAAATCCTTCTTGGCAGTCGTTGCTTCCCTTCTGCCACACATGAAGCATCCTTTCCAGAAGGGCCTTAAGCTCCTCAGCTTTGGCACCAGAGAAATGGACAGAAAGTATAACACGTACCTCGCGGGACCATGGCCCAACCTACCAAGTTTTCAGATCAGCCTTTTCCCCACAGAGATTTCTCCTAATTGCCAAGCCAGCTCTACCTTTCAAAATGTTAATCCCAGGATGAGGCAACGAGCTTGCTGGGTAATGAGGTCTCTTGGCGCTCTGCTGTTTGGATTGTGCCCTCTGCTACCATAGGTCACTTGGGAGTAGTAGGTGCTGTTTTGGGGAGAGAGACCCAGGAGTCTGAACAGGAAGTCCGCACCTTATTAAGAAACCTCAAGCCAGAGTTATTATTGCTTTGTGACCCAAAGAAGAGCTGCTGTCCGAGGAGGTTGTGGGAATCCAGAGGAACTCAATGTGACTTTTCCTGTCTGTCACTCATAGGCTCAGGCACTGAAGACTGGGCTGTGTGTCCTTCCCTTCCTTTCTAGTTTCTTTTCGGTATCCCCTTCTGGGAAGTATCTCAAGATTAGCCAGTAAAGGGGGGAGTTCCTATGAAACCACAGCTCTGCTCAGTAAGACGTTAGTGATCATCAGATAAGAAAATCCGTAGACTTTTGGTAAAATAGCGCTGGTTTTGCACAGTGACCCAGACTCAAGTAACTGATGGATTTAAAATAATCTCGGGAAGGGCATTGACAAAAATCTGGGAAATGCTTTGTAACTGTTAGTACAAATCCATATGTATTGTTGCAGGCGTTCGATGTCCCGAGTGGGCGGATGTGACTCTCAGAAGACCAGAGAAACAGGCTGCTGGTGAGTTTCACTTCCTTGTACTCTGGGACGGTGCTTGTTGATTGTAGCGTAATATTCGTTCATCATGGAGTCAACGGTGATCTGTAGAAGGGGGACCACGATCTCTCGTAGACAATCTTGTGCTTTTTATCCTTTTGGAAATGTGTATGTGTGAACTAATGTAAGGAGGAGGGACGTAAGACTTGAGGGCTCTTTATTTGGGTCCTATACAAAAGGCTGTCCAGAAATCTAACTTCCGTGAGGGCACGGACCCTTGCTTGGTTATCTTTGTGTTCCTGACACTAGCACAGCCCTCACTTCGTGACGTACTCAGCACATTGAACTCCTGGAGAGATGGTTTTGCTTGCATTCAAAACAAAATTTTATTATTTACAGTAGACTTAAAAAACAATTGGAGACCCAACAAGACAAGTAAGTTCTCTTCCCTGGAGAAAAACTGTAAGATTGGGTCAGGGACAGGCTTTGTTTCCCTCTTTTTGTTGTCATTTATTTGACAGAAAGAAAGAGTATTAACCCCAAAGTCCACTACGGTCTGAATTTCGAGGTTTCTGTCCATCTGTACCCTCCCTACCTTTTTGTCTCTTTCCTTCCTCACCTCCATTTCTTACACCCGAGATGAGTAGCCCTCTTCTTGCCATCCCGTCTCCCCATCCCACCCTGCTCCCCTTTCCTGGAGGCTCTCCTGGAGTCCACCCACATAGTGGTGCTGGGATAGAGTCGTTTCAGGTGATAGTAATTTAGAGCAGATTAATGGTCTGGAGGAGGAAGAAAACAAATATTCTAGGCTACAGGCAGGAGTAAAATCTTTTTCCAGGCAAGTGGAAGGGAGTTATAAGAACAACCTGGATGCATTTCCATGTACGTGTGCAAATATAATAAGACCTGTGGTTGTCGATGGATGGGTTCCGAACTATCCGTCAAAACCCAAGAACACAACTTGGATGTCACTACAGACTATGCCCGGCCAGCAGCTGGATGGGCCACTGTGATCTAAGGGAGAAAGAAGATGTTGGGCATCTCTGGGACGGGAGTGCAAAGCAGAACTAAACATCTCATTCTACCAGGTCCACACCCATGTTGGGATAGTACATGGGGCACTACATGGGTCTGGTCCGTGCACCGCGAGAAAGATGTTAAAAGCGCGTGATGAAGTTTGTATGAGCAGTTGGCAGGGAAGTGATAAGAGTTATAAAAATCAAGGCTGGTTAATCACAGGCTTGTTTACAAATCCTTGAAAGCTGGGCTGAAGCCGATTAAAAAATTCTTTGTAATGTTTATTCGTTTTTGAGAGAGAGACAGAGCGCGAGCAGGGGAGGGGCAGAGAGACAGGGAGACACAGAATCGGAAGCAGGCTCCAGGCTGTCAGCACAGAGCCTGACGTGGGGCTCGAACTCATGGACCTCAGGATCATGACCTGAGCCGAAGTCGGTCGCTTCACCGACTGAGCCACCCAGGCTCCCCCAAGTTTTTATCTTACTTCCAGTCTAGTTAACCTACAGTGTTGTATCAGTCTCAGTTGTGCAGTATAGTGGTTCAACGATTCCATTCATTACCCAGTGCTCATCAATGTACCTGGAGACTTCACCCTTCATCCCCGCCACCGGTTTCTCCCACCCCCCACCCCTCCTCTGGTGACCAGCAGTGTGTTCTCGATAGTTAACAGTCTGGGATTTTTTGGTTTGTTTCTTAAATTCCACACATGAGTGAGATCATACGGTGTTTGTCTTTCTCTGACTGACTTATTTCGCTTAGCATTGCACCCTCTGGATCCAACCATGTTGTTGCAGATGGCAAGATTTCATTCTTGTTGATGCCCGAGTAATATTCCATTGTGTATGGAATGAATATACCACATCTTTACCCATTCATCTATTGATGGGCACTTGAACTGCTCACATAATGTGGCTATTCTAAATAATGCTGCAGTAAACATAGGGGTGCATAAATCTTTTCGAGGTAGTGTTTTCATATCCTTTGGGCAAACACCATCAGCAGATTTTTTTACCATTCAGGGGGCTCGCTTGGAACTTGACTGAGGTTGATGCAATGAGGGACCTTGGTTGGGAGACCATTGCAGTCTCTGCAGAGAATGACATTGTGCCCACAAGTTGGGTGTTGGTAGAAAGCGCAGGGAAGAGGGGACACAGAATACAACATTTTGGGAAGGACTGTTTTCCGCATGGAAAAGGATGATGCTCAGCTTTCTGAATGGAAGTAACAGATAACCATGGTGGGTTCTATCGGGAGTAGACACGGGTTGAAAGGCAAGACTAAACCTGCCGCTGTCCAGTCTCCAGTTCTGAGCTCACATGAGATGAGCCCATTTCTATCCCTGTCTCAACTTGAAATATGCAAAATTGAAGGGAAAAATAGAATATCTGGTCCTTCTCTGATTAGGTGAATTTTATCTCTGCTCTCACACTAGGAAAACCCAGCCCCTTCTTGAAAGGATCTCCTCGGATCTGTTCCATCCTGCTTTCTGCTCAAATTCAAGGAGATAAACCATACCCCTGCAGTGCCTTATCAAACCTTTTCCATGGCCTAAGAGGTTATGTGGTGTGGGGCTTTCAGGAGGACCAGCTCGTAGAAATGCTCCCTTTTGTAGTCTTTCATGATCACAGGGGATTTTAGGCGCTGGGCTTGGTGAAGTGACTCTGAGAAGCAGAAATCATTACAGGACTCTTCTGAGCCATTCGGCAGTGACAGTGCCTTCTGACAGGTGTTGAAAGGATATCAGCCTCAGATATGTTCTGTCTTTTACCTCGGTTACTGTCCTCACTGGATCCTTCCCAGCAAATTCAAGAGTGTTTGAGGACCAACTTCTTCCCTGACCTGGACTCGCCTCTTCGATGTCTGGGCAAATTATTTCTACTGATCTCCTCTGTACTCGGCCTCTGCCTTCCCTCTGGGATCTGACTCTGCTGCCGATCTCAGGGTCCTGGGGTGGAGCCCAGGAAGAGGTGCATAGAGTCGATGACCGCAGCTGACACTGATGACCGTCGAGGTCCAGGGCATTTGCTCAGACGATGGACACACATTTTACCCAAGGCCTTGGGTTAGCCTGTTCTCTTGTAAAGTTGGCTCATCACCCCTGTCCTTTGCCCAGAACCACACCTCCCTCAGTGCCAACACCAAACTCTACTGCCGTGGTCGAGTTCCTCTTTGAAAGGAACTCGGGTGGCCGCACAGGCTGGTCTTTGCCGTCTTTCTGAGTTTGCACCTGCTGACTCTGTCCAGCAATATCATCATCATCATGACTGTTATTCGTCTGGACCATCACCTCCATACCCCCATGTACTTCTTCCTGAGCATGCTGTCCCTCTCTGAGACCTGCTACACTGTGGCTGTCATCTGTGCTTTCTGGCCTCCTGAGTCCCCACCAGCGCATTTCTGTCCAGTCTCCTCAGTCCCCAATGAGCCATCTCCATCCCAGACTGTGCCACTCAGCTCTTCTTCTGTCTCACCTTCGGCACCAACAACTGCTTCCTGCTCACGGCCACGGGGTATGACTGCTACGTGACCACCTGCAACCCCCTGTGGTATTCAGTCGTCATGAGTAAAGAGGCCTGTGTCCAGTTAGCAAGTGGCTCCCTGGGAACTGGCCTGGGCGTGGCCATTGTCCAGGTAACATCTGTGTTTGGCCTGCCCTTCTGTGACTCCCTTGTCATCTTTCACTTCTGTGACGTCAGGCCCCTGCTGAAGCTGGCCTGCGCGGGCACCCCTGTCAGCGAGATCATCAACTTTGTCGTCAGCGTCTGTGTCCTGATTCTGCCCACGGGCCCGGTCTTCTTCTCCTACGTCCTCATCGTCTCCACCATCTTCAAGATCCCCTCTGCCCAGGGCCGGAAGAAGGCCTTTGCCACCTGCACCTCCTGCCTCACGGTGGTCATCGTCCACTATGGCTGTGCCTCCGTCGCCTACCTCAAGCCCAAGTCCCGGAGTTCCGTGGGGGCAGGACAGACTCATCTCTGTGACCTACACCGTCCTCACTCCCCTGCTGAGCCCTGTCGTGTACAGCCTGAGGAAAAAGGAGGTCAAGGATGCCCTGCGCAGAGCCATGGGGCAGAAGCCCCTTTCCTCTTAACAAGGACAGATTATTGGAAGGCTTTTAACTGATTTTGTTTAACGTGTATTAATTTTAATGCTGTTTCAAAAATGCCTTTAAATATGGGATCAAGAAGGATGCTGGGATGGCTCGGTCGGTTAAGAGTCTGACTTCAGCTCAGGTCATGATCTCATGGCTCGCGGGTTCGAGCCCCGCTTTGGGCTCTGTGCTGACAGCTCGGAGCCTGGAGCCTGCTTCAGATTCTGTAGCTGCCACTCTCTCTGACCCTCCACACTTGCACTCTTGCACTCTGTCTCTCTCTTGTTCAAAAATAAATAAACATTAAAAAAAATTTTTTTTTTTAAATTTTCCAGTAAGCTCCTAAACCTGCAGAGGTTAATCTTGAGAAGTTTCTTCTTAGATGCTCCCAACTTAAAACCGGACTTAAAGCCAGCATTCCTGTCTGAGCATCACAGAAGGTGAACATGTGCGCTCTGGTGCAAGGCAGGGTCCTTTCTCCCTCATCCTTCTGTGCACTCTGGCCTTCTATGCCAAGGACTGAGCATACCCTGACTTCCAGACGCAGCTCCTGCAATGCCCAGAATCACCCCACGGGGTGACCCTGCATGGGCAAAATATCACTTGTGAGAGTGTCACGGGGTCTGCTGGTTATGAAGGGTGGGGCAAGGCAGTGGAAATGAACAAGTTCTTCAAGTCAAGTTAACCTGTCTGACTTTGCACAAAACACTAGCTAGCACGTGAAGTCAGCCTGCAGATCAAAGACACCTTTGCCTTCATGTCCAGATTTCTAAACATAATAGCACCAGTGCCTTGCTATGAGGATAGTCAAAATTATTTTCAAAATGTTTGGCTTAGTCATCCTGCTTAAATCCAGATAAAAAGCCATTAGGTAGAGATCTGACGGCCAGGGTCTCACTCTCTTCTGTCACTTGTACTCAGTGGATGCTGTGCTACCCTACCTGGATTGCTTACCTTTGGGCCCCACACATCTGTTCCCCCAGCTGCTGGGAGGCTCTGAGGCAATAGAGGTCAGTTGAGTGGCTCTTCGGAAATTGCTGTTGGTGAAGAGCTACTTTCTCCAGAGTCTCACACCTTCTGCCAGGGCAGACGGGCCGCAAAGACTTGCCTACTTCTGGCTGTAAAGACTGGCCCCCGTCCCTCCAACTAAGATGATTAAAAAGGGCCCTCCCGGCTCCAAGGCTCTCATCTGTGAGCCGGTTTGACATATATCACATTTCAGCTACTCCCCCTGCCAGGGTCCGCTGCCTTCACTCTCACACGGGTGTTGATGCCGAGGGCACTCTCTGGGAAACCTGTTACATTTCAATCAGTTTCAGAGTCTGTTTTCTTTTTCTTTCTTCCCTTTTTTTTTTTTTAATGTTTATTTATTTTTGAGAGCTAGAGAGTATGAGCAGGGGAGGGGCAGGGACAGAGGGAGACAACAGGATCCGAAGCAGGCTTCATGCTCTGAGCTGTCAGTACAGAGCCTGACGCGGGGCTGGAACTCCTGAACTGCGAGGCCATGACCTGAGCCGAAGCTGGACGCTCATCCGACCGAACCATCCGGTTGTGCCCATCAGAATCTGTTTTCCGAGGATCCTAATCTGCAACAGTTTAGCATCCCATTTCTAGAACAGTCCTTGGCAAGAAGAGAGACCAGATTTTTAGCCTTGATATATTCTAGTGAAGGCAGGAGGCCAATGGCTTCTATATTTTAATTAAAAAATAATTTCACCCTATTAATTGAACTATTACTTACTTGTGGCTCAATTTGGTTGGTTGGAAACTGGTGAAAAAAATTTAAATGTGAACTTTTCTCAGAATCCACAAGAAGTTATTCCTTTATCCTCAGCAATTTTCAGTTGCATGGCAGCTTTGAATCCCCTTTCAATTACTTTGCAGTGAGATTGCTGACCACTCTCGGTGATATTTTTAAAATTTCAAATACAGGAAAGGCTAAACGTGAGGATATATCATTCCAGTGTTCAGGGAGGGAAAGAGTGTGGATGCTCTAAGTGATATGGACAAGTCAACTTGCCCTTGATTCTGGGCACATTTTTAGGTAGAAGTTTTGGGACGGGGATGCCATGGAGATTGATGAAGCAGCAAATGGGATTTGGACTTGGTAAGTAACTGTCCAGAGCAGGGCCGACAGCTTAACATAGGAAGACAGCACTGCTCTCTGAGGTTATCTAGGGACCCAGGCTGGCAGGTGCCTCTGGCCTTCTCAACATAAAGCTCCCATCTCTGGGTTCAAGGAGGTGATCCTGTTGTCCTACTTCCCATTTCGTGAGAAGAGAGAAGGAGCAGGCTCTGTCTTCAAGCACTCGGTTCCCCAGCATACTGATGAGGTGGGTCTTTTGTCTGAGTTTCCATGCTTGAGGTGACCAAGGGAATATGTCTTTCATTGGCCACCAGTAGGGAGTTAACTGACTTGATTTTCAAAAAACCAATCTCTATTGAGGATTCATGATTTGTGGCAGCCGATTTGGAATAGCAACTATGGGAGAGAAAATTTGCTCTATGAACTGGCTTCGACCAATTTGGTAAGAGACTGGAGGTAGCAGAGGAGGCCCTAAGAGTGAAGGGGGGTGGATTATTTCCATTTTAATCACCTGTAAGATACACATGCTCCCTCTCTGGCATAGACAAAGTATTTTATGTATATAGAAATAAAAACGTCCTTTTATTTTTTATTTTTTTAATGTTTTTATCTAGTTTTGAGAGAGAGTGCATGAGCTGGGGGGGGGGGGGGTGGAGAGCAGAGAGAGAGAGGGAGACACAGAATCCGAAGCAGGCTCCAGGCTCCGAGCTGTCAACACAGAGCTCAGCGCGGGGCTCAAACTCGTGAACTGTGAGATCATGACCTGGGCTGATGTTGGACACTTAACCGACCGAGCCACCTAGATGCCCCCCAAACATTCTTTTAAATGCCATATTTTGGAGCTCCACTAAATATTTAAGCCCTAACCACATTTCTTACGGAGCAAGAGATGTATGAAGAAGAAGGAAATAGGAAGAAATGAATGGTAGACATGAGTCTCAGACAAACCTGAAATTCACATCCATGGAAGAGTACGGTGAAGACCATGTGTGGAGGATGAAGGAAACATTCACACTAAGAGCTTCTTGGGGATGCGTTCTGGGCCTTTGAGCCTGTGTAGTCACCACATGGGAAATAGGCTTCCGAGTAACGGAGGACAGAACGTCTGGGCTCAAGGGAGCTTAGAAGCCACCTAGTCCAAACCCCCTCTTTTTACAAAGAAGGAATGGAATCTTAGAGATGGGCAGGCGGCTTGCTCTAGTCACACAGCTAGTTCATGGCAGCTTGAACATCCAGGTATGTGCTCTAAACAGAGCTCTTGCAAGCTCGGGTGGGGATAAAAGGAGAGGTGAATGTGAATTGTGATCCTCCAGAATCTAGAAAATGCCTCAGAAGATGTGTCTCAGGCTGATCAAGCCTGGACTTTCTATCCATGTGAAATATCCCTCAGCTCTTAACTCTGGGTCACTTGGCCTCAGATCCTCAGAGGAGTAAGTCACTTGCTCTTCCGTCTGATGTGTACGAAGCTGTGTGTAGGACACTGTGACGGAAGAAGTTGTTTGTGACGGTGGTGGCAAGACCATGGTCTCAAGGCTGTAGCCGAAAATGGATCTTCTGTCTTTCCTTAAAGGCAAGGGAAGTGCCTAGGACAATACCAAGGGTCCTCCCGTGGGGAATTTTCCTGTTTTTCCTCTTTCTGTTGCAGGAAACTCATAAGGCCTGTTGACATGAAGCCAAGTGACTAGGCTGTTCAGTGGGAATCTGGTCGTTTCTTACGTGTCTGAAATGATTTGGGGGAGAAAAGTAGAAGTGGTATTAAGGAGGTTCATCCCAGATACCTATATTTAGAAAAAGAAAAAAAACCAAAAAACACCAATAGTTCTCTCTGCTTCATGGTCCAAAAACATCTTTTGGAGAAAATGGGACTTGTCAATCTCATGGGTGTTTGTGAACCATCCCCCCGCCCCCACCAGATTCACTTCCTCCTGATGTTAGTAATTGTTCTAAAATATAGTGAAGTTAACAGGTGCTCTCATCTCTCGTTGACTGTTGTGAGCTCACGGTCAGTACTGCTAATATATGTTGCCTCTCTTCCCTAACGCCTCCTCTTGGCACCCAGGATAAGTGTGTCCGCGGCAAAGGTGGTGTGGGGGCGGGAGAGCGAATGTTGGGTCTTTGCCTGAGATCTTTCTCAGTCCTGGGCTGTTTTTCAGAGCTGAGAGTCCCGGTGATTCGTATTTGCTGGAATTTCTCCAAGTTCAGGTGCTATAAGAGGGTTTTCACAACTTTGGGAGATAGCAGAGAGAGAAGCAATCACAGGGAAATCTCAGACTGAGCCTCATCCCCAGGGTCCTAAGGCTCAGGATTGCCCCAGCTTCAGGGCAATCCAAGAGCTAGAAGCTCAAAAAGGGTAAGTCGAAGTGGGAGCAGAAAAGTGAGTGATCTCACCGGCATGCTCCCAGCTCCTCATAGGCCTGGTCCAGATTTACGATAGTCGGGAGAAAGCCTTCCTAATCTGGGACTTTATGGTTCTTGCCTCTAGACACAAAAAAAGAAACTAGCAAGCCTCAAATACTTAGATGCACTGTGTTACCTGGTTTCATACCCCTTTTATTCAAGTTGGACTTCTCTCTTATGCTAATAAATGAATATATTCATTCTTGCGTTTAAGTGATGTTTATTGAGCCCTTGCTGTTACATGCCATGTAACCAGTTTCAGCTGGTTTAATAAAGCAGGTCTGTAAAGCCTTGCGTCCAGACGCTCCTGTGTGCGTTGCGAGCTGTGTTTGACCACGGAGAAGCAATCGCTGATGCCAGAAAGAGGTTGCCGTTGCAAATGTTTCCCAAGTAGCAACATCAGTTCTTTTTGGGGTCTGGCTTGGGACGTGGGTCCATAAGGTTCCTGCTCCTCCTGGTCATCTTAATCTTCAAGAGCAGGGTCAGCTGCTGCTGGGTCGAGATAAACAGCCCCGTATCCGCAGCAAACAGAAGCACCACCAACGATGGGATCACAAATTGTAGCCAGTAGTATTTGCTTTGGTGCTCCGGAGGGGAATCTGGATGCAACAGGAAACATACGTCATATGAGGAATCGAAAAATGGGGCTCAGGGCTTCATCCTCCCTGAGAGAGGAACCGGGAACGGTCCTCTGTCTTCCAGAGCTAGCATGATATGCTGGCTGGGACCCGAGGGCAACACTCATGGACTTGGGTTCCTCTGCCTGTGCTTCCTGGAGCCCCAGGACTCCTGAGACCTTCCCTCAAGCCCCAGCCTGTAGCTCCTCTAGCCAGTGTGCCCAGTGGGGAAAGTCATAGGAAAGGTGATCTCTTTATTGGGGCTCACAGGTGCAGTGGCCCACGTCTGACTTGAGGGTGGAAAGGAGATGGCGAGGCTGGGGAGGGTGGAGGTTCACCAGTGCCTCATTTCTGAATCGTTCATCATTTACCGCGTGCCTGTTGGGGGAAATGAAGACACTGGGCCAGAGCCTCTTTAAGCTGCCTTCCAGTTTCCCTCTCTTGTTATTCTGGTTACAAGATACTGATTTTTGTGATGATCCTAGAATTATAGAGCTCCAGAATATTACAGCCAGAAATCCCGTAGAGATCACCTAGACCCGTGGCTCTCAGCACTGGCTGCACAAGACCGTTACCTGAAAGGGCTTTTAAAAATACTGATGCTCAGTCCTCCGAACCAATTAAATCAGAATCTCAAGAGATGAGATGCAAACGTCGGTATTTTTAAAGTTCCTCAAGGGACATCTAGACCAAGCCCTTTATTTTACAGATAAGGATACCAGAAGGCCAATGACAATTAAATAGCACTTAGGTCTCAGGCTGGTTAACAGAATATTGACATTAAAGCTCAATTCTGGCTTCTGGTCCCATGCTTTTTTAGGCATTAGTATGAGCCACGTCTGCCGAGCAAAAGGTCTAATTTCCTCCTTGCAGGGCAGGTAGTCCAAAGGCTCCCTCTCTTTTTAGAGTTTGGAAAGAGCATCTTCATATTTGGCCCTAGAGGCACTGCCGGGGTCTCCTCATGAGTCTCTGTCTCCTCACCACCCAGTCACACAGCCCACTGGTGTGTGGGTCTCCGTCCCCAGCCCTCCTCCCCAAGCGTGGCGTCTTCAAGCTCTACACCACCTGCATTCCTCCAACACTGAGCCTCCCTTTCAATTTGATAACTAGAAGTGTTCTCCCCCGGAGCCACAGAGGACTCTGGGATTGAACCATTGATCATGATCCATTATGCTTGGGTGGTGCTTATTAACAGGCTAGACATCCGTTTCACAAATATCCCCTCATTTAGTCTTCATGCAAATTCCACCAGAGACTGAGAGATGTGCTGCCCACCCCGGGCCTCCTCCCTGCAGGCCTGTGGGCTAGACAAGGTGCCCCGGCTGTCCCGTTCTGCATGCTGCAGCCACTTCAGGCTCGGGTGTCCTCCCTCTCCCTTCCCCTGCCATGGGCTCCCCTCCTTCTTTACCATCTCACCTTTTCTCACAACGATGTTGAGGAAGTTAGAGGTGTGATTTTTCTTCGAAATCCAGCCCGTGCAGTAGTAGGTGCCGCTGTCTGTTTCTGTGGCATTGTGAATGGTGATGTTGTAGTTGTCGTACCAGAACTGGAGGAACTTGCCATTCCTGTAGTAGGTCACTCTTTTGACATTCAGATTCCTCCAACTGTGGCACCTGATGAGGAAGGACTCACCCTCCAGCACCACCTCAGTAGAGGCCTGAAGGAGCAGCCACTCTGAAGAACGGTCGTTACGTTATTTAACGGCAAATGGATGGAAAGACACAGAGGGACAGAAAAAATAGGAGCGGTCATGCAGAGTCTGCGTCAGGAACCACGTTTTATCATTAGCCCGTTTCTTGGCTCATAAGGGCAAGAAAAAGGAAAAACAAAATCACGCTTCGAGTCTGTCCTCTATACTGATGAATCCTCTCGCCTCCTGAAAAGGGAGTCTGGGGCCATGAAACCACTCGGACATCTCTGCTGAGCCTGTCCACGGAAGGCTCGAATGCCAGTATTCCCTACAGCCCTGTAGACGCCAGTTCTGGTCACTACGGGCTAATAAGACTATTCTGTCCAGGGAGTCCTCGCCTAGGGGCAGGTGTCTTTCATCCTCCCATCTCTTAGGGGCTCCCTAGTTCTACCGTCAATCATAGTTGGCTCTGAAAGTTCCCCAGCACATGCATGCCAATATTAATTATGTGTGTAGTTACTTAATATCCTCTTCCTCATTTGGCTCCATACTGCAGGAGGCCAGGGACCATGTCTGATCCTTACATTATATCCCCAGTGCCTAACACAATTACTTCAGAGTTGGTAGGTACTCAACGAATACTTGTTAACGAGGAGTCTGTAAAGTATAAGAGTTGGGTCGTATGGCTAATGTCACCGTGAGAATTGAAAGGCATTCACTGAGGGAGAATTTGGAACAAAGATCTGGCTAGGCTGTGCAGGGCACAGTTTATTTAGTAGTGATCCTTAAGGATTTTCTAGAATCCACTCCAAGGAAATAAAGAAGCTATCCCCTGCTGCTTTCGTTTGTGCCTGGAATATGCATAGGGATGTCACCACACCTCTTTTCACTCAAGAGAAAGACATAAAGTAGGCTTATCCTTTAAAGTATGTTTGCATTAAAAAATGTAAAGCCAAATATATCCATGACCTAGCCATTTAAATGAAGTCATTCTTTGGTTCATCCAGCATTTACTAACTAGCCCGCATGTGCCTGAACGTGCTGTCCTAGTGGTTGGCAATAGCAGTCATGAAATTGGGGCAAACATAACATTTGTTCTTTAGTAAAAGTGGAAGTCATGAGGGATCTACGTGGATGTCTTTCAAAACCAAGAGAGCAACCTGATATCCAGGTCGTGGCTCGTGGAAACGGTTGACCAAATTTGACCTTTTGATCCCATTTCAGATGTTCAGCTCCTTGCAGTGTTCACATATCCAACATGCCGTGTGAGCATATCGTACACATCTGCCCCAAGCAGGAAAAGAGGGGTGAGGTAGACTGGAAGGATCCCACTGGGAGATGGGAGATGGCCAGGACCCCGAAAGGAGGTGGGGCCATGCAGGAGGAGTAGTGGAAGGAGACAGGCAGGTCTTGAGACAAAGACCCTGAGTCCCACCCCAGTGCACCAAGCCCCGGAATAACTTGATCTCTCCCCATCTCCAGACGGGCCATTCCTCACATGGGGGACTCTATCTTTCCATAGTCCTGGAACTTACCACTGAAGACTTTTAAGGACACAGGTTTACTCAGGATGGATCCTTTGTTCTGACACCTGTATTCCCCACTATCGCGGGTTTGGGCTTTCACGATGTCCAAAGTTAAAGTTGTCACTCCCAACCTGGTCTTGTTGTGGAACCACACAGTAGAGTCGAGTTCAAGAGAATTGTTCTCTTTACATGTAAGAGTCACACTGTCTTCTTTCAATATGGTAGTCCACGGTGGATTCAAGGACACTGTAGGTTCCCGGGTGCCTTTGAGAAGATCAAATTGTGGGAAGAGATATAGAGGGAGTGAAAAGGGCTCCAAAGTACAGATATGGCAATAGTCAGACAGTTAGTGGTCAGTCTACCCTTGCACGGCCACTAATAAGAAACAGGAAGGAGGAAACAGTGTTGTGGCCCCAGGGAGTCCCAAACTAGGGGGAAAGACGGGACACGAGCGCAACATAGGGTGACCACTTCAGTCCTCCTGATTTCCATGCCAGTATCTGTCAGCGAGGACTACAGCCTCTGGTCAGGCAGAGACGATGTCTATCCTGTTCAGCCCTAGCTCAGCACAGTGGCTGCTACAGAGGACATGTTCATTAAATATTTGCTGAGTGGATGAACGTGTGAATAATGGATGAATAAATGTGTTAGACTAGCTGAAACAGTCTCTCCCAGTTCTAAATTTTTATGACTATTTAACTGTGAGTGGATATGGAGTGAAAAATCCACATCAATTCTGGAAGGAAGTGAGAAGCACCGAGAGAATCGGTCTTAATAGGTTTTCTGGAACAACGAGATGTGGTACAAATTTGACCAAAGCCTGGGAAGTGGCCAGTGGCGATGAGGTACAGAAACAGACCTGGACTTGGCCCCCAGGGGATTCTGTTAGAAGCTGGCCCTTGGTCAGCTGCGCGACCCCCAGCAAGCACTTAATCAGGCAAAGCCCTCAGTTATAAAATGGTGGCAATACTAACCATGATGATGATGCAAGCATTGAATGAGGTTGTGTGGCAGTGCCTGGGCAGGGGTGGGGCAGGCTGGGCAGGGGTGGGGCATTTAGATGTTCCGCTGACATGGTTGTTGGCATAGAAAGAGGTGGGGTGCCTCAAGACAATGAGGTGGTGTGTGAGCAGGTGTTGAACGGGGGAAAGAAGGCAGGCGGGGAGGGAATGGGGCTCAGGTTGGTCAGGGAGAGACAGATGCCTAATCATTAGAAAGCAGAGGTGGTGGGGTGATGGGAAACAGTGTAGGGGGGAGTGTGCCCAGCCATGGTGAGACTGACGGAGCAAGGACTCACTCACCTGCTGACATGCCATCTGGATCTGCAAAAGTTCAAAGAGGATAAGTTAGTGTCTCTGCCCAGGCTTCTGGGACTCCCGAGGATGGGGATCTGGGGGTGGTGATGAGGTCTACATCCTTGGAGTTTGTTTGTTTGTTTATTGAGAGAGAGAGAGAGAGAGAGAGAGAGAGAGAGAGAGAGAGAGAGAGAGAGAGAATAAGCGGGCTCCATGCTGTCAGTGTAGAGCCCAACGCAGGGCTTGATCCCATGAACCGTGAGATCATGACCTGAGCAGAAATCAAGAGTTGGACACTGAACCGACTGAGCCACCTAGGCGCCCCCAACATCCATGGAGTTTTAAGGGGTCAGCCATCTTGTCAGGAATCTGACCCAGGGAGAGAAAGAACTTCTCTCTTTCCTCTGCCCTCCCTCCCTTGCCCTCTGGGAGATGCCGGAATGACTACAAGAACAGGCTTCTGGCTGGCTCCCCCTTAGGTCCTGCTCAGCCCAATTTGCTCTGCTCCCAGCCTGTGTCCACTGCAGAGTCCCCGGGAGATGCCCTGTGGTTTGCACAGAGCCCAGAAAATTTCACCACGAAAACTGCCAACGTTCCTACCCCGGCCGCTACCCAGACCCACGTCGGCCCCTCCAGGAGGGGCCACCGAGCCTCTACTTACAGAGGAGGAGCAGCAGTGCTGTCCACAGCAGAGCAGGGCCTCCCAGGAAAACCGGCATCGCCTCCCTGGCTCCCAAATGCCGACTCGACGGGAGAGACCTAACGCCTTAAAATAGACTTAAAGCCAGAAAGGAGAAGGAAATGTTTTCTGTATCATATCTGGTTAACTCATCAGCTGCGCCTGGGTTTGCTTTCTTCTCTGGAGATAATATTCAGAGTAGCACCTAATTGGGCAATTTCACATTTGCCTCCTAGCACACTCCCTTACCGGGGCCAGAAATTGCTGACGTTTGGTCGTGGTTCTCTGGAGCCACCATCACTCTTGTTACCTAATTTCCTGCTGGTCCACGAGCCCGCCAGTCCTCCCGTTTTCATCCGATTCCCTGAGGATCCACTCTCTGAGCAGCCAAACTGGGGCTGTTTTCAGAGACGCCTCTTCTACTGGGTTTTGATGGGGCTCACAACACAGGATGACAGATGTGAGACCATAGCTTCCAGGGTCTGTTCTAGAATTTATTTTCTTTTCCGGCGTGTATCCATTTTTATGTTTCTAATCATCCAGCATGACCACCCTTTCCCCTTTCAGCCCATACCAGCTCTCTTCCCCCCGGGACCCCTTCAACCAATTACTCTGTGTTTTAGCTCTAGGCCAGAGATGCTCGCTTTCTCGCAGGATTTGGTATTGTTGACGAACGCTGGAGATGATAGCTCCACAAATGTCTGTCGTCTTTGACATTCACAGGGTGAATTTTATTTTATTTTACTTTATTTTATTTTATTTTATTTTATTTTATTTTATTTTATTTTATTTTATTTTACTTTATTTTACTTTATTTTATTCTATTTTACTCTATTTTATTCTATTTATTTATTTTATTTTGTTTTATTTTATTATTTTATTTTATTCTATTTTACTCTATTTTATTCTATTTATTTTATTATTTTATTTTATTCTATTTTACTCTATTTTATTCTATTTATTTTATTTTATTATTTTATTTTATTTTATTTTACTTTATTTTACTTTATTTTATTCTATTTTACTCTATTTTATTCTATTTATTTTATTTTATTTTGTTTTATTTTATTATTTTATTTTATTCTATTTTACTCTATTTTATTCTATTTTACTCTATTCTATTTATTATTTTATTTTATTTTATTTTATTTTATTTTATTTTATTTTATTTTATTTATTTTATTTTATTTTATTTACGTGCAGTATTTATTCTATTAGGTCCTTGCCGAAACTCTGAAGCAGGCGGGAGAGTATGAAGTTAGCTTGGCCCACCTTGCTAACTTTCTGTCCCACCATGCTTTTCCTTACAGACTGTTGGAGGAAGTCTCCTGAATCAACCATAAAGATCCTCCGCAGGCCGACCTAACCAAAACGTCTAGCTTCTGTGGCATTAGAGAATTTGGGGCTACAAAGATTCATACGTAGAAATTTCCAGATAAGGGAGGCTGGTGACTGGTTTTAGGCCACTTGGTGGCTTAGTGACAGATCTTTAAAGAAAACAGCAAGTCATTTTGAAAAAAGGCAGATTGTTTGGGTTTAAAGATCTGAATTCAAATACTCCTAGTATTTGTCATTAAGGTTTACCTATAATATAGGGACAATAACGGCCTCAAGGTCACAGCTTTATTATGAGGTGTAATAAGCTGATAAACACGTGAAGTACATCACCCAGTGTCTAGTATGTAAAAGAGGCTCCATAAGTAGGTCTTCTCCTTCTTTAGTACCATTATTAAAGACTTTTAAAGGGAGCCGGGGTGGCTTAGTCCGTTAAGCATCCGACTTTAGTTCAGGTCATGGTCTCACAGCTCGTGGGTTCGAGCCCCTCGTTGGGCTCTGTGCTGACAGCTCAGAGCCTGGAGCCTGCATTGGATTCTGTGTTGCCTTCTCTCTTTGTTCCTCCTCTGCTCGCGCTCTCTCTCCCTCTCAAACATAAATAAATGTTTAAAAAAAAATTTTTAAAGACTTTTAAGAGAAACCTGCATTTCAACTGGACTAAGGCAAATGGCCACCCTCCTTTGTTTGATAGGTGGCATAGTTTATTTACATAAAGCAAGCTCATTCATCTTCATAATCATGATGAAGTGAGCGTGATAAGGAAAGACTTGAACACAAAAAGTTGTTCAGTGGGGGTGGGGAGGAGGTGAAAGAAATGGGGACGAAGCTGTTTTTTATGGTGCCGTCAGAGCAACATTTGACTAGCAAGTTCCTGGCAGAGAGAGATCTACTTTATCACGCTGTTGAGAGTTTGTCCAGGGCACTTATGAGATATTGCTTTTTCCTAGGACACTGATCTGACCATGACATTGCCCTTCGGAGACACGTTCCTGTGACTCACACAGTCTGTTTGAAAGCTTCCTCCTGAGACTCTACCCTGTCCAAACACCTCCTTCTTGAATGGGGGGGTGAGGTGGGCCCGTTGACCTGCACTGTCTCCTCTCGGAGACAGTACAAGCTTTGGGGGTGAAAGAGACCACTTTCGTTTGCTGTGCCTCCTGAAACTTTTGATTCGGTGTCTGCTGTTGAAATGAAGGTAGTGTTTTGGCAGTAGTGAGAGCGAACGGTTTGCAGATTCAGCAAAAGCAGTTCATGAGAGCTTCAAAAACCAGCCAAACCACCCTGTCCATCCAGCCCTGAGACAAAAACAAAAGTAACGACAAAACCAGCAGCATCAACATCAGGAAGAATAAATCATCCCCGTGGTATACAACCACAGGTACCCAAAGGAACAGATCAACACTAAGATAAGGCAGTAGCTCCACTCCACCCTGGAATAATGGGTTGATACACCAGTTGAATTCCACAATCCTTTCCCTTACCTAAAAACGAAGTCCCCTAAATTTGACATCCGGTCTCTGGCTGGGATGTGCTGTTACTTCCTTGTATGTCCCGCCTGTCGATATCAGCAAGTGTGCTCACTGACATCAGTAGACTGGGTCTTAATCTCATTTCTTCCCACAAGCCTTACAATCTGGGTATCCCTAGACAGCATCTGTATCCCATATTGTGACCTATTGTTGGTTCTCGGAAACCTTAGTTTGTATTTATGTCACTTGGGAGCGGTGGAGAAGGGAAAGGCCAATAGCCACGTGTGAACGACGGGGCCGTTGAGCTGGGGTTCATCTCTGCAGCTGGATCCAGACTGAAAGGCTTTCGATGGGGACTTTTATGATTTGGGACATGGTAGCAGAGGAAGGGTCGGCCCATCGGGTCTCTGGGTTTTTGTGCCCTTCTCCAAAATTGGGAAGCAGACCCAGGGCTAATTTGTTGGCTTTTTCTTCTCTGTGTCGTCCAGCACAAGGCAAGGTCCATGTGACATGGGAATGTAAAATGATGAACAACTAAAATAGCTGTCTGCTTGGGGTGTGAACGCACGTGGTAAAAACACCGATCTCTCCCCGAGGACTAGGTACAGGGCTAAGCACACAACAGGTCTGATCTGTTTTGCTCCCACCAACTTTATGTGGTTAAAAAATGAGGAAACGAAAACACAGGGAAGGTGGGTGATTTGTCTAGTCATGCAGCTGCTAAGTGGAAGAATTAAGATTTGAAACTGGGCGGTCTTGCTAAAGAGCCTGGGCTCACGACCACTTCCATGTGATGTCTGCCGATCCAGTCTACGCAGCGTGCTCAAAGTCCACGTGGATTCATGGGCCCCACACAAAATTATTTGGATTCCCAGGGATCTGGAACCCACAAATGGGAAATCACTGACCCGGTCCAACCTCCTGTTCTACAGTTTCTTTTCTTGGCTTCACGGGATGACTTCTCCATCCGTAGTCACACAGTGCTGTTGACATGGTCACATATTTATTATGTATATTTCATAGATGTGCCTGGAGAGAAGAGAGAGGGAGCCGTACCTTTTAATCTAGATTCTTAAGGCCAGGAGGTCATCAGCTCTCTTTGCCACCAGGACAGGAGTCTGTTCAGGAAAGCAGATTCAATAGCAGTGCTGGCCGCCTGATGGATTTTCACAATAAAGGCAGTGGTGTTACCACTTTTTTTTTAATTCATGTCTTGACCTGAACAGTTCCTTGCTTTGGGTAGATCCAAAAGAAATAAATGGAAGCTCCCAGGACTCCCGAAGTGAATACCACTGAAAAGGAGATGGGGACAGGCCTTATGGAAGCCACAATTTTGCATGTGGACAGAGGGTTTTTTTTTTCCCCCCAAGAAAAGAAAAATAAGACTTCAGAAAATAATCTCAAAGATGATCTTTTCCTTCCATCTTTAGAAGACTGAGACGAACTGCTTTCTGACATGGAAGGGACACTCAGTGGGATTTTTCACAGAAACATGGATTTGAATGGAGACCAGCCACGAAATATATTTCTAGTACCTGATTTTGATAGAATATGCTCTTGCTCTAATTCAAAGGTGATCATAGTATTCGGATTTTATATAGTGATACGGCAAGAGCTAATATCCTATAGACTGTTTATAGGTGAGTCCTACCAGATATCCAGTTAAAGGCTGCCAGCGGTCGAAGGACCTGGCTCAGGTGCACGGTCATGCTCCTAGTCGTAAACATTCGGTAGACTGGGCAAAGGCTTCCTAACTAGTGTTACATCTCTTGGGTGTCCCCTAACACCATAAAATACAGAGAGAAAGCCCTTGAATCAGTCTCCTAACATTTCTTAGGGCTGGACCACTGCCTGAGCATGATGTGCCCTGTGGGTATCTGGGGTACCGTGCTGCCTGTCTTTGAGATGCGTAACCAGCCACTCACTCTCCAGATGAGGTATCTCGGTGGCATCCTGTAGTTGGGAAGCAGTCTGAGCCATGACGTGTGCTCAGGCAAACTGACCATGAACTTCGCCTTATAAATGCTGGGTTCCAGCTCAGAGACCCAGAGGCCCTCAGACTTGCCTTCCTGCCTTCCAAAAAATGCAGATCAGTTGAAGTGACCCGAGTTTTCCCTCCGAATGGGGAGAACAGAATTATTCACCTGTTAAGGGATATTCTCAGAGGGCATGGTGGTGTTAAAAAAAATTGTATAAAATGTTAGACTATTGCATTAAATTTTAAAACATAAAGTGTAAAAATAAATTATTGTCCACGCATATTTTACAGAGATTATGTGTAAGGCTGATGAGAGAGTGCAGCTCTGAACAGGCTCTGGGGTTTGATTCTCAGCTTAGACCACTTATGACATGTGACCCCTGTCAAATTGCTTGGCGTCTCTGTGCCTCAGCCTCATATCTGGGAAAATGGAGGCAGTGCTGGCACCTGTTGCTGTGAGTGTCACTGAGTTGATGTCGCGAAAGGTTTAGAGAGACGTTGGCAGAAAGGAAAGCCGTAGGTGTGATTTATTATGTGAGTATTGAGCAAGGAGCCTTTGGACTTGCGAAGAACGGAGACAGACCCTCTCATGCGTCCTTGGGCAAAGAGCTCGAAAGACCACTGGTGGGTCCAGGAGTGGGCAGGGGAGCTCGGGGCGGTTGCTCGCTGGGGGTCCCGGCCCCTTCCCAGGCGTGCTTGCAGAGAAACCTCTCTTGAGGTCAGCCCTCGAGTCAAGTGTAGTGTGGGCCAGTTTATGTCAAGCTTCCTTACAGAATTACACAGTTAAAGAATGGAAACAGCCTTCTCTTAAAGGAAACCCTGCAGGCTGTCAGCAGATAAGGACAAGAGGTCTTAGCTCAGCCAAGGATATTTGCATTTTAATAGGTAACTTCTGCAGCCCTAATCTTTCAGGACCCACCAGACGGTACTGTGACCAGTGTTTCTGGGGGTGATGATGGGTACAGGTGGGGGTTGAAAAATGAGGACACAGGGAGTCGTCTGCACCTCTCAGGTCATACTCCCTGAGTCTGTCATCCCTGCCACAGGCTGTCAGGAAATGGGTGTGTGTGTGCGAGAGAGAGAGAGTGTGTGTGTGTGTGTGTGTATGTGTGCGCGACTGTGTGTGCATGCGCGCGACCAGGTGTGTCTGAGTGTGTGCACAAGCATGTGCGTGCGTGAGCACGTGTGTCTTAGTGTGTGCAAGCACGTGTGTGTGTGAGCACGTGTATGCATAAGCACCTGAGTATGTGCATGTGTGTGAACATGCGTGTGTATACACAAGTATATGTGTGTGTGCGTGTGCAAGCACGTGTCTGTGCGAGCATGTGTTTGTGTGTGTGCACAAGTATGTATGAGCATGTGCGTGTGTGTGTGCGTGTGCACGAGCACGTGTGTGTCTGTGTGTGAGCATGTGTCTGTGTGTGCGTCTGTGCACGAGTACGTGTGTGCCTGTGTGTGAGACCATGTGTGTGTGCACGAGCATGTGTGTCTGAGTGTGTGCGTGTGTGCACAAGCATGTGTGTGCATGAGTATGTGCACAAGCACGTGTGTCTGAGTATGTGCATGTGTGTGCGAACATGTGTGTGAGTGTATACGCAAGTGTATGTATGTGCATGCGTGAGCATGTGCGTACATGCACGAGCACGTGTGTGCATGAGCATATGTGTGTGTTCATGTGTGTGAGCACATGTTTTGAGTGCACAAGTATGTGTGAGCATGTGCATGTGTGCGTGAGCACGTGTGTCTGAGTATGTGTGCGAGCATGTGTGTGTGTGCGTTTGCACGCGACCACGTGTGTGTCTGAGTGCATGTGTGCAAGCATGTGTGTGTGAGTGTGTCTGTGCATGAGCACGTGTGTCTGAGTGCGTGAGTACATGTGTCTGAGTGTGAGAGCATGTGTGTGCGCCCAAGTATGTGTGTCTGAGTGTGTGCATGTGTGCACAAGGATGTGTGTGCATGAGCACATGTGTGCATGTGTGCACAAGGATTGTGTGCATGAGCACGTGTGTGTGTGCTCAAGCACGTGTGTCTGTGTGTGCATGTGTGTGCGAACATGTGTGTGAGTATATAAGCAGGTATATGTGTGTGTGCGTGCGTGAGCATATGTGTGTGTGCATGTGTGTGAGCACGTGTTTGTGCACAAGCATGTATGAGTATGTGCATGCATGCGCGAGCACGTGTGTGCACGAGCATGTGTGTGCGTGTGAGCACGTTTTAAGTGTGCACAAGTATGTATGAGCATGTGCATGCGTGCATGAACACGTGTCTGTGTGCATGTGCAAGAGCACGTGTGTGTCTGTGTGTGCAAGCATGTGTGCGTGTGTGCGAGCACATGTGTGTGTCTGAGTGTGTGCGTGCAAGCGGTTGCATATTGCTTGCTGCAGCAATGTCTACAACACACATTGTTCGCTCTCAGGAGGCACCAAACACCCCACAGCACCCAGGACGGCCTCGTGCGGAAGAAAGAATTGCCCTGTTTCTGCACGACTTCAGAATGTCCAACCAGCCCTTTTATCATTATTTGCGCCTTGAATCTGACTGTTTGACAAATAAATGCAAAGATTTCTTTTTTTACATTTCTTCCTATATGCTGGATGGTCTAGGGGAAAAACCCGTGTATGCCGAGAGAAGGTGAGTCCCTTCTCTTCCTGGAACAGCATCCTTCAATCATGCACCGTGTGACCGAATCAGACCCCCAGCAACCGAGCTTCCTGGTCATTGCCTCACCTGCCGCCCCCTCCTCTCCACCTGCGTGGGGGCTGGCACACTCATCATGAGTGTGTTTTCTTATCGTAAAGTTGTTCGGTTTTATGTAGGTTAAGACTTCCTGTGTGTACGAGAGGTGGGTCTGGCTTCAGATGCCCGCAACTTCCGCAGTTTGGACCCTCCTTACAAAACTGAATAGAAGATTATGAATACGATATTAGATATCGGAGTGACGATTTAGAACAAGAAATTCTATCACAAAAATTATAAAATATAGAAAAGGTGAAAAATGACGTGAACGTTATAAAGGTCCAGAAAAGATAGCAATTAATTTGCTGCCAGACATTCCATTCTAACTCTTCTTTTCCTCTGTACCTTTACTACAGACTCTTTGATCTCCTGTTCACCAGTGATATTGTATTATCATTTTTAATAGAGAAATTAGAAATACAATTCATTCTTTCCCCTAGCATTGCTGATCAGCAGGTTTTTCTTTAAAAAAATTTTTTTTAATGTTTATTTATTTTTGAGGGAGAGAGAGAGCCAGAGTGTGAGCAGGGGAGGAGCAGAGAGAGAGGGAGACACAGAATCCGAAACAGGCTCCGGGCTCCGAGCTGTCAGCACAGAGCCCGACGCCGGGCTCGAACTCACAGACCGCGAGATCGTGACCTGAGCCGAAGTCAGATGCTTAACCGACTCAGCCACCCAGGCACCCCCAGCACTTTTTTCTGTTATTGGTACTTGGGGTGCATAGCAAGTGCAGTTTCTAGGAGGTGTCCACGCTGTTTGTATTGCTACAGGTTTGTGCCTGACAAACAGAGGAGTCCTGATAAGTTTTGTTTTGTTTTGTTTTGTTTTGTTTTGTTTTGTTTTGTTTTGTTTCCATGCCAAAAAAGACGAAGCGTCACGGTGTGTTTATAATTTTGTATTTCACTTTACCGAAAATGTTCCTGGAGAGAACCTCCGTTTTCACTAGACACGGAAAGGTACCAAATCCTCTGCGTACAATTTTACACACAGCTGACGCTTGGGAAAACGTTCTGGCAAGATTAGCTTCTGACTCCAGATATTTCAACAGGGGTGTTCCTTGGCTGCCCACAAATTTCCAGCGCCGAGCGCCGGAGGATGGGATCACGCTGCAGCCTGACCTCTGCCTCCACCTTTGTGTCCCGAAGCCAAGACGGTTAGCTCTTTGGTGGAAGCCACTCCTCCCACAATGGCTCAAAGTGCCTCGCCTCGTCTTACCCCACCTGGAAGGAACTGCAAACCACGTGCATCTATTACGCTGAACCAGAACCCCCTCAACCCACGTCCTCCTTAACCGGATGCCAGAACCTTCCTGCAGGTACCCTCATGTTGCCAATAGGAGAGGAAGCGGGGAGAGACGGTGGTCTTGTCCAAATGGGGCTAAGTTATCTTACTTCTGGAAATGTTACAGAAGCGTATGGCTTCTTGCAGGACTTTGGAGGGGCCCACGCCAGTGAGGGGCATGACGGCTAGCTTTCATGAGTGCCCCCTCCACGCCCGACTGCATCCATAGGTGAGTCCATGGTCCATGCATTCTCATCAGGATAGCCAAGAAGGTGTTACCAAATATGTGGCACAAAATGGGTTCTGATGGGATTGAAAAGTACTGGTCTGAGTTTTGAAGAAGAGAAGGGGACCAGGTGAAGGTGAACGAGGTGCCTGGTACCAGGCAGCCTCCAGGGAAATCTTCCTTTCCTTCAAGAAAACCTGTGAGTATCGAGTGTCTGACCCAAAACTGGAACGTACGGCCTGACACGGGATGCGAGCAGCGGACTGAATATTGGAAACTCAGGACATTTTGGTAGCCGTTCCTATAGGCCAACGTTTCTCATAGGATTTCTCAAGGATTTGCAAATTCTTTAAATGAGAAAACACGTACAGTTTTCATTGGTGATGCTCTGAACACATAAAGTAAGTTACGGCTCATTCAGGTGACCATTTCACAAGTGAAATCTCCACTTGATTTCAGCGCCTTCGTGTGCGTTTTTGTTTACAAGTCACAGCTGCACCAGTGACTGTCAAGTCCTTTTGTACCCCTGAAAGTGGGTTAAAAAAGGGAAAGGTGGAAAGAAGATTCCCCCAGCCCACAGACCCCCACAGAACGGGCTGCTGAAGACACAACCACCTTCTGTTTCCTTGGGTTTGGTTAAATTGAACTGTAATCGACAGAGTGATTTGACATTTTTAAGCATCACCAAATGATCCCTACAGTAAGTCTAGTTATCTGTCACCTTGTCAAGCTGTTGCAGTTTTATGGACACTGCTCTGTGCTGTACGTTACATCCCCATGACTTACTTATTTTACAACTGGTAGTTGACGCTTCTTAATCCCCGTCAGCTGTGTCAACCTCGCTGGTGACCACCTGTTTCTTTCCTGCATCTGTGAGTCTGTCTCTAACACAACCCTCTCTATCACAGCTCCTCCGACAGTCGTGTTGCAGAGAGATGTGTGAAGATCCTCTCCGCACACAACCCATGGGGCAACGGTTGATTCGAAAATACAAATAAATAATTTTTGTATATTCCCAATTCCAAAATTAGATTTATACCGATTTCTAATATATTTCAATATGGTCAAAATGTTCGCCTTTTACCATATGTTTTCACCCCTATGGGGATCTTGAGAAACTTCACAGAAGACCATGGGGGAGGGGAAGGGGAAAAATAGTTACAAACAGAGAGGGAGGGAGGCAACCCGTAAGAGACTCTTAAATACAGAGAACAAACTGAGGGTTGGCAGGGGGTGGGGGAGAGGGAAATGGGTGATGGGCATTGAGGAGGGCACTTGGGATGAGCACTGGGTGTTGTATGGAAACCAATTTGATGGTAAATTATATTAAGAAAATGTTCACCTCTAAGAGAAAAAGAGAACTATGCAGGATTATCACGGGCTCCTAGCAGTCAGCATTGAACATAGACTGCTGGTAGGGTTTTGGTAAATTATATGCTCTAATTTCCCGGAGTGAACAAAAAAATCTTGAAGTCGATTAATGTCATTTTGCACGACATGCTTTTCCAAACAGGCAGTCCCTGAAGCTGAATTATTATGACCATTAATGAGGTCATAGGAATGACTTAAATATAGATATAGACCAAATACTTGATCATTCTACCATGAAACCCCACACACAAAATTTCGTTTTAGCACAAAAACATTATTCAGCCTATTATTTTCTTTATTCTACAAACATTTATGTGCTAAGCCTTCTGTAATGTGCTGGTAATGCAAATGAGAACTAACTACATAGAGCAGATTTCTTCCCTCATGGAGTGAAGATTCTGTTGGGAAAGACAGACATGACACAAGTAAACAAATAAAATGGGAACAGCTTGTAATTAACGTTTGGAAGAAACAAATAACATTGCTGGACAGAATTACAGGGGTCATTTAGATAGGACGGTCAAGAAAAGGCCTTTCAAGAAAAGTGGTTTACAGCATGAGATAGAACGGACCAAGCAAAAAAGCAGGTTCAAAGTCCCCCAAACAAGAAGGAATTTAGAGAATTCCAAGAATTCAGAGAAGACGAGTGAGACTGAAGCACAATACAGTAGCTCAAAATATGATTAGAGGTGTATATAGCGGCTGAGTGCGACAAGTATCAGGATTTTATTTGCAGGGCAATGAAAAGCCATCAATCAAACTATTTGAACAAGGGAACACACACACACACACACACACACACACACACACACACAGAGGCATTTGTGTGTGTGTTCACCTTTAAACAGTTTTTAAAAACTAATTTTAAAATTTTTTTTAGTGTTTATTTATTTTTGACAGAGAAATAGAGCATGAATGGGGGAGGGGCAGAGAGAGAGGGGGACACAGATTCCGAAGCAGGCTCCAGGCTCTGAGCTGTCAGCACAGAGCCCGACATGGGGCTCGAACTCAAATGGCAAGATCATGACCTGAGCTGAAGTCAGAAGTTCAACCGACTGAGCCACCCAGGCGCCCCTAAAACTAATTTTTTAAACATTTATTTATTTTCGAGAGACAGAGACAGAGAATGAGCAAGGGAGGGGCAGAGGGAGAGGGACACAGAATCCGAAGCAGGCTCCAGGCTCCGAGCTGTCAGCACAGAGCCCAACATGGGGCTCGAACTCACAAACGGCAAGATCATGACCTGAGCTGAA
This sequence comes from Acinonyx jubatus, assembly GCF_027475565.1. Taxonomy (NCBI): domain Eukaryota; kingdom Metazoa; phylum Chordata; class Mammalia; order Carnivora; family Felidae; genus Acinonyx; species Acinonyx jubatus. The sequence continues at coordinate 4,063,208 of NC_069395.1, read as the reverse complement.
GTCGGAAGCTCAACCGACTGAGCCACCCAGGCGCCCCACCTTTAAACAGTGTAATGGCAGGGCTCCCGGGTGGCTCTGTCGGTTAAGCGTCCGACTTCAGCCCAGGTCATGATCTCACGGCTCATGAGTTCGAGCCCCACGTCGGGCTCTGTGCTGACAGTTCGGAACCTGGAGTCTGCTTCGGATTCTGTGTCTCTGTCTCCTTCTCTCTCTCTCTGCCCCTCCCTTGCTAGTGCTCTTTCTCCATCTCAAAAATAAAGTAAAAAAAAATCTTAAAAAACCAAACGGTTTGATGGCTTTTCGTCGAATATGAAAATGCGCACATCTATGCACACACACATGCACATGCACACCGCAGCTGTGCATGATGAAGATTTGTCCAGTGGCAGCTGGGAGATGGTCGGGATGCAGTAGGACACAATGACAGATCAGCCTGCAGAGGGAGCAGTGCGGGTGAAGACGAGTTGACGGAGTTCAGGCATATGTTGGAAGTGGTATTAACAGGACTTGCTGACAGATTGGAGCATGAGGGAAGCATAAAATAGCATTCCCGAGTTTCTGTTTTTAATCACTGGGTAGACAGTGATACCACTCATTACATGGTGAAGACTGACGAAGTGCCAGATGTAGGGAGGAAAGTCAAGTGTTCTGGTTTGGAGATGCTTTAGTTTGAAGCGTTTCTGTGACAGCTATGTGTTTACGCTCAACAGGCGGTTCTAAGAGCTGGGAGACCAGAAGAAATGTCTGGCCTAGAGACACAAAGTTGAAAATCGCTGGCATATGTTTAAAGCCACTGGAGCAAGATGAAATCAGCCAAAGAGGGAGAAGGAGCCGCTGGGAAAAGAGAATGTCCCAGGACAGAGCCATGAGAAAATGTGATGTTTAGAGGATGGGGAGAAGGGGAAGATCCAGAAAGAGACCAGTAAGACATGGCCAGTAAGGGAGCGCAGAGAACCGTGTCACTAAAGGTGAGGAGTTGATTGTATTGAATTTTATTGAGAGGTGAAGCACAGCAGTAGAGTTATTCTTTGGATTTAACAATATGGAAAGTTCTGGAGCCTTAACAGTGGCAGTTTCAGGGGGACTGGTGTGTGTGGAAGGCAGCTTGAAGTGGGCTAGAAAGGGACTTGGGAGCGAGCATGCCTGTCTGAGTTTTGCTGTGTGACAATGATGCAGGGAGACACAGGGTCGAGAGAGGGTTTGCGTTTTACGGGAGATGCGAGACCCTACTGTTAGCAGATAGGAATAATCCAGTAAGTGGAGACAGACAATGAGGGAAGGCAGAGTCAGGTAGTGGAAAGGGTGAAGTCCCTGAATCAGCAAAAAGGGGAGAAATGGTTTCCATTCATTCAATTCACTTAAGAGTTCTTGAACATAACACAGGTGCTTCTGCTATCACGTCACATGCATTTATTTTAGCCAGTCCTTGCATTCTGTAAAAACACACACTAAAAATAACAAGTCTTTTGGGGAAAAAATGTCGTGGCAGGTCACGCAAAACCTATAACCAGAGCATTGACATAAACATTAGCATGTCTGTGAAATAAATTAAACCGTTTTAAGCAAATGTTAAATGTCTAATAAAGGAGTCCAATCAACAGTAGGTGTAGAACTTCATCTTCTTCAAAGGTAAAGGAAGGTTGATGGAAGGCGGTGACGAGGAGGAAACACACAAAAGCCATCGATAGGAGCGGACCGTCCGATAAAACGCTCAAGACAGACGCACGGTAAAACTAAGCCCCCTTCAAGCAAATGGTCTTCGTCCAGGGTCCTCCAGCCCCAGCTGTGCTCCACTGAGCCAGTAAGATCTCTGTCCGGCCGCTCTTCCTTGGTAGTAAACATAACACGCTGGGAACATTCTCCTGAGAACGAGCTTCCACATCATATTGACATGATTCCTGACACGATTCCATATACCAATAGTATATGGAACGTTTGCATTCCAGAAACATGTGCTGCATCGGCACAGAAACTGTAGTGCATTTCGCGTTAAGCAGCTGCTGTGTGCGTAGCAATACACCAAGCACTATGTAGGGCGCAAAAGTGCAAGAGAAGGGGTGTCCCCTCACCATGTTGGACTTTGTCAAACTCCTGATTTCCGCAGGCAGAAATAATAAAGGAGAGACTGGAATGTGTTGCAGTAAACATAATAAACATGGAACAGCAACAATAATAATTGTTGACACTTATGGAGCACGGGCTCCATGGCAGTGGTTTCTCCCATTTGACACCCACAAGAACCCCATGGAGTGGTACTGGTAACATCCTTATTTTTCACCAAGTAGAGGGTTCATACACGCAGCGAACGGCAGAGCCAGGATTTGAAACTCAGAGGCCTGAATGGCTGGGTTCTTAGGTAGGGGGAAGGAAGGCATTCAGTGTGGTGTCCCAGTATTTTCCCCAAACATTTGGGATCGTTGAATCGTTCAGTCCATCTCCAACAAGTTGAGAACTCATGGCCATGTTTTGCCTTACAGCCGATGAAGCACTATTCTGGAAGAGCGCTTAAAGCTGGTGGGGCTGCAGGAAAAGTCTGGGAAAAAGTGATTGGAGCTGGCAGAGCAGGTGCTGGGAGTTAGTGTGGTCACCATTTCACGTGGCAAGACCAAGCCTCTGTCCCATGGGTCGGACAGGCAAACAGAAGGTGATAGAGGCTTGAACCATCTTGCCCCACGGGGCCATTGTTTGGGTGGGTAATGGGGACTCCAATGGCATGACGCTGTGGAGTGGGTTGCTTCCAATGACAGCCAAAGGAGGTGGAGCCTTAGATGGGCAGGCGGATGGGACAGAGACGCCTCTGAAAACCCTACGAAGGCCCTTCTCTGAGAGCACCTGCATTTGGCTAACAGAGAAGAAAGAACCAATCAATGTTGACAAAATAGTGACAACTAACAAAAAAGAGGACCTCACCACCAGCGTCCCTCCACTTACGAGGTGGTAGTCGTGTGCAGGAAAAGCAGTTACGACAAAGGCAGGAGCGACCGCGCCTACACTGTGGGTGACCGTTGTCTCATTCCGCTCTCTCCCCTCTCCCCCAACAACGAGGGGCTGGTGCTAGAAAGAGAAAGGGGCATGGGTGGTGAGGTCACCATCCTTCACCTCCCAACACACCTCAAGCCACTGAAGCCACAAACCCTGTTCCATGCTCGGGCAGCAGGGTAGGCGTGGGGGGTGGGGCATGGTTAGGTAGAGGAGGAGGGATGATGGAAACCGGAGGGAATTTCAGCTAGAAGATAAAATTAAAATTTGAGAACACAGGATTGTGTGTAGTAACTCCAATGAGTCTGTGTTAGTAACGCAAAGTGACGAGAAGTTTATGAAATTGGTGTAAGATGTCATTAAGGGAGCATGCTGTCCAGCAGGAATCGAGCCACAGGAGTGGTTATTGAAAAAAAAAAAAAGTTAACAATTTCATGTTTATTTCTCACAAGTTGAGACTCCTTTCAAAACAGTTGTGTCCGTGAAGTAGAAAGGTTGGACCACATGAGCCGCAAGGTCCTCTGCAGGTCTAACATCCAAGCATTTGCTGGCAGTCGGGACCGGAGGAGTTCAGGCAGCTCAGTTACATGGACGGTGTCGCCCTGTGGTGTTTGGCAAAAGGCAGTGGCTGCCGCTGCCTGGCCGACGAGTCCTCGGTTCTCCTCTCCCGTCCGCCAGGTGGTAGTTCAGGACGTGTCGTAACCTCACCTTCTGTGATCTTGTCTCACACTGACAGAGGTGAAAGGAAAAAGCAGGAGGCGGTGATAGATTTGAAAGTGGAAGTGACTGGAAGGATGCGGTTGAAAGCACAGTACAAGAAGGAAGGTAGGATTGATGGTAACCATGGGGTGTCTGGTAGAAGAAGTGACTCGGGGGACAGATGGTACCTTCGGGCTCCTAATCGGTTTTATCCTAGGTCCCATGGTAGGGGGAAATATCCTACGACTTTAAAATAGGAAAGCACCTTAGAGATAATCAATTTAAAGTCCTCGTGTTAGGGAGCGAGAAACCTGAGCCACAGAACGTGGTTTGTGTGAGTTTGTGTGGCTATCTAGGACATTAATCGGAGGCAAACACAGGACAAAATTATGAGGCTTCGTTTGTTTGTTTGTTTTGACTGAAGATTCAGACTGAGGAAAGTATGAGAGACCCAGTGCTCCTAAGGACTGTCCTCGTCCAGTGTGGGGAGAAATATACTGAAGAAATGAGCAAATAAATGAGCTAAAGCATCCCAGGTAATAGCAAGACGGAGTCAGAGGGATGTGATAAAGCGAGCACGGGCGGCTGATTTGTGTATCTAGGTTAATCACAGACCGAAATGATAGCGGGGCAGTTGGCTCTCAATCTGGAGTTCGGTGAATCGCCACATTAAATGACACTCACCCGCAGCCCTGCCAAAGAGACTGGCAGATGTGTACCTTTCCCTAGGCGACCGTGGCTGGCGAGCTTCTCTTTAGGAGAAACCCCAGCACGTAGAAGTGTCACTGAATCAGGGCTGAGGAGAATTCCAGGACTGGCAGTGATTCACAGCCCTGAATGCATCCAAATGATCAGGGAGGGGAACCGAGAATAGCCCCGCGAATTCGCTCATTTGAAAATCTTGGTGTCGCCCCCATCATCCGGGGTTTGTGTCTCAGCCACGCAAACTTCAGATCTCGCTGGCAAACTCTGCAAAGCTGACCAGTCTCTGGGACGTCACTCAAACTCACTAGATGACCCCGAATGCGAATTCGTCCATTCTTTGCGGTACATAGACCAGACCAGTCATACCTTTGTGGCTTTCGCTTCCTGGTGGATAGAAGTGACTAGTATATTAAAATGCATGCCAGAAGATGTCTTGTTGGTCCCATATTACTCTGTTCCTACTCTATCAAAGAACGCGTCACAATAGATGAACAGCACATCTTTTTTGTCTGGTTCCTCATCACATACCATGTGTGTTTGATTCGTTCTCTTTACGTGGTGTTCAGCACAGCTCAGGGCACGTGTGGGTTTTCAGTAAATATTTATTAGAGCTCATTGATTACTTCTATCATGATATTGCAATCTAAGAAATTATCCTTCTCTTCCTTAGAGACAATGTTCTAAAAAATAAAAAAAAAAAATCTCTCAAAGAGCATTGGGCGCATGCTCAACCCCTGTGTCTCCAATTGTTCATCCCTGGTGGGAACTGTGACTCTCATCTTGGCCTCTGTGCGAAGGAAAACCAGCACGCAAGAGTTTCCTCTTCGATTCGTTCCTATGGTAATACCGTCAAGTGTTTTCTTTGATGACTGATGGCTTGCCAGGTCTGCTGAGATATATGGAGTGTGGGCAAGATACAGCCTCTGATTCCCTTTCTGTTATTAAAACCACAGGGTACTTCACTACACATTTAACTAACTGGAAAGACAGAATAAGAAAGTCAGTAACTGAGGGGCACCTGGATGGCTCAGTCAGTTAAGCAACCGACTTTGGCTCAGGTCACGATCTCACGGTTTGTGAGCTCGAGCCCCGCGTCGGGCTTTGTGATGACAGCTAGGAGCCCGGAACCTGCTTCAGAGTCTGCGTCTCCCTCTCTCTCTGCCCCTCTCCTGCTCACGCTCTGTATCTCTCTGTCTCTCAATAATCAATAAACGTTAAAAATTTTTTTTTGAAAAAAAGAAAGAAAGCCAATAAATGAAAAGGAAGGTGACGTTCATCGAGCTGCCTGGCTCTGACCTGTAGGTGCCCTTCACCCCGGGCACGCATCACCTCGCTGAAGAAGAGTCTCCTCTGACCTGCCTTTCAGGGTGTCTTTGTGGCAGAAACTCCAGCTCTTCCAGAAACCACGAGGAGTTTGATCTTCTATGCCCCGTCTCACGCCTCAGCTGAGGTGACATGGGCTGGCTGCGCTAGGACTGTGTGTGGTCCTGCATCGCCCACATGTCAAAAGGAAATCCCCCCCCTCCTACCACCCCCCCCCCCACCGGATATAACGGAACACGCACTAGACTCCGATTAGAGGGTCCAAGTTTGGATTCTATTTCTACCCTGTCCTACCTCACTCACTGCCCTAATGGATGAGAAGAAACTTCCGTACACAAACAGTTTCACAGAATAAATGTAAGAGAAGTGACGTGACGAGGAAAGCACTGTTGGCAACTTCTAATAAAAAATTGATTTAGACAAAAGTCATCAAAAGATGAAATGATAAAATATTGATGGGATCGATTTGAATAGAGCACCGGGCTGTTGCTCCCTGAAATGCTGATCAATTTTGCATTGCTTACGGTGGCATACCAAATAGTATGTGCCTTGTGGTTGGGCAGTCAGATAAATGTAGGATGCCTCGCTAAATTTGAATATCAGATAAAGAAGGAATCATTTTCAGGGTAGATATATCTCATGTAATATTTGGGACATACTTATCCTAAAAAACTATTTGTTGTTTATTTAAAATCCAAATTTAACTAGGTATCCTCTATTTTTATTCGTTAACCTGGTAACTCTACTTGATGTAAGGCAAAGCTGTGTGCGTGTGTGTGTAGAGTTTAATAGACATATAATGTATATATAAAGTGTAATATAGTATAACGCAGTTTATGGTATATATATTTTAATACAGTTTGTGTCGTTTAATAAGGTTCACCCAATTCAGCCTTTAGAACTGACTTCCAATTTACAGGCAATACAGGGCATAGAGAAACAAATGATACGATGTGTCAATGATATCCTGAAGGTGAGATTGTGACCTGGTTTTTATTTTTATTTTTATTTTTTTTAAATGAAAGGAAATGTTTCTTTTTTTTTTTAAACGTTTATTTATTTTGAGAGAAAAAGAGAGACAATCCTGAGCAGGCTCTGCACTGTCAGCAGAGAGCCCGACGTGGGGCTTGAACTCATGAATCTTGAGATCTTGACTTAAGCTGAAATCAAGAGTCAGACGTTTAACGACTGAGCCACCCAGGCACCCCTGACCTGCTTTTTGAACATGTCAATGAAATGGAAAAAACTGGGTGGGGGATGACGGAATGCTCTGGACCACAGATGCTCAACGAAGGATGGTTTTGCCCCTCAGCAGGTATTTGGCAATACTTAGAGGTGTTTTGGTCTCCCCCAGTATGCTGCAGGGAGGGGAGACGATGCTGCGGGCATCTAGTGGGCAGAGGCCAGGAAAGCTGCTAATCATCTCATAACACGTGGGACACCCCCGCCCCCACCACACCGCACTAAATATCGGGCCCCAGATGACAGCAGTGCCACTGTTAAAAGAGACCCCGATCTGGACTAAAAGAGCCTTTGAAGACTCTACAACTGATTGCCACGCACAGGCCCTTCTGCATCTTGACCCCACACTTCACATACAGCATGCCTACGATGGAAAGAAATTTTCCATCTAATTAAAAATTAGGCAACTAATTAAAAATGATAGGGCATTGGGGCGCCTGGGTGGCTCAGTCGCTTAAGTGTCTGGCTTTGGCTCACATCATGATCTCTTGGTTTGTGAGTTCAAGCCCCGCATTGGGCTCTGGGCTGACAGCTTGGAGCCTGAGGCCTGCTTCGGACTCTGTGTCTCCCTCTCTCTCTCTGCCCCTTCCCCATTCACGCTCTTTCTCTCTCTCAAAAGTAAATAAACATTAAAAAAATTTTAATTAAGGGGGCTCCTGGGTGGCTCGGTCGGTTAAGCATCCGACTTTGGCTCAGGTCATGATTTTGTGGGTTCGGGGGTTCGAGCCCTGCGTCGGGCTCTGTGCTGACAGCTCAGAGCTTGGAACTGCTTCCGGTTCTGTATCTCCTTCTCTTTCTGCCCTCCCCCACTTGTGCTCTGTCTCTATCAAAAACAAATTAAAAATTTTTTAAAAATTTAAAAAAATGATAGGGTACAATAATGCTTATTTACGTGGGAAAGGCCCACAATACATCACTGAGAGAAAAAAACGAGCCAGATAGAAGGAAGTTTGCACAGCATGACCTCATAGAATTGAAAGGGAGAAAGAGCTACAAAAATAACAGTCACTCTGCTTCTGCTGTAAACAGAAGGGTGTGTGTGTAAACAGATACACACATATGAACGCAGAGAGAAGCAATTAGAGGGTTAGTCATCAAAATATTAATAGTGTTGGTATTTCTAAGTTGGAGATCATCGTAAGTGATTTATACGGTTTTTTTTTCCTCTTTTCCGTGTTTTCTATGATGAACATCCATGACTTTTTTCATCAGAGTGGAAACAGGATTGTTTTGGAAAGGAAGGTCTTGGTCTGGGTTGAAGGACGGAAAGACAGCAATCCCTTTCTGCAGCGCAGAGCTGAAATGGCTCCTCAGACATCTCCCATGCCTCCAGAGAACCTTGATGGAGACGGTCATGCTGAGCCAGAAACTAAATGAACCGGAGAGCAGATCTGCTGTGTCATTCTCTCCCCAGCAAGATCCAAGAATGAACCAAGGGGAGCCCAAGGAATGGGCCTGACAGAAGTCTCTGCCCTTTCCAAGTGTGGGAGCTGGGTCTCCCTCGATGGGAGTTAGGCTGGGATGTATGTCCAGTGAGCCTTAAGGAAAGTGGCTATGGGCTGAAGCCGGACAAGACAAGACCTGGCCGCCATACCCCTCTGCTTGCCCCAGTCGTGTTTGGATATGCTTCAAGAGGCTGTCTGTTCTCTAGTCCTGAGAAACTAGAATGTAGGGTCTTTTCTTTGTAAGCTCATCCAGTATTCCCATGGGTTACTTAATGGAACTCAATGCACTATTAGTTCCTGAAACCCCAACAATCCCCAACAATGAGTCAACAGATGAAAACATCTCCCTCATCTGCTACCCAAGTTCCTAACGAAACTCTCGAGACAAAGCCCTAGGGCTCTCCCATCCCTATCTCTTGGTACCTCAGAGAGAATTTCAGAAGCATGGTCCCAGGAGACTTGGGGCAAGGGAATTGCTTTTCTTGGGGCTGATAAATATCCAAAGCTCTAAAGTCTGGAGTTGATGAGATTGAATTTTTTTTTCCTGGGCCATTTCCCAAGCCAAAGGAATCACTGTCCTCAGCTCCAAGCAACATGGCAATCATTTGAGGTTTTCTCTGATACTAGAGAAGCCTGAATTTTCCTTGCTTTGTACATTTTAGCTTCCCTGGTACATGGCTCTTGAACACAAGGTGTTTTTACTGGCTTCCTTTGAATAGATTCAGCCCTTTCGATGACTTTTAAAAAATCACTGTCTGGAAAGTGATTCCTTCTTCCTTTCGCCGAGGTCAGAAGCAGTGAGTGGCTGCGGGTGGGACTTCAGTGAAAATAGAGTGAGTGGCATGTGTGTTTTCTAACTTGTTATTATTTTCCGAGTTTTTCATTATTTTTTGACTGTATTGATTCTCATGCCGCTAATATTATCTTTTCTTCATGCTGATCTTGCTGTGGTGATGGATTCAATCACATGAGAGAGGACATGACAGTAATCTTCCGCTATCGGGCTGAAAAGGAAATAGAAGGTGAGATATTGTAGGGAGGTGGCACATTGCAGGGAGACAGACATCGAGTCAAGAGAAAGTGATAGTATCTAAGAATTAAGGCCACTCAAAAATAGAATTGATAATAGTATATCTATGTGGATCTGTATAGTCGGGGAAGGTGCACCGCTGGTAATGAAGATTGGGATAGATCGACTCCACTGTTATGAAGAATATTCAAGGTATAATACTAAGTGAAAGAATTGGTATGCGCAGTTTAATTTCTTTGGGTAAAATTGAAATGATATGGAAATACGCACAATGGTACTTAAAACTTTCTAGACAGAATTTATTTTATTTTGTAAATCTTTCTTAAAATAAATATTGTTTTTGAGAGAGAGAGAGAGAGCACACACAAGCAGGAGAGGGTCAGAGAGAGAGGGAGACAGAGACTCTCAAGCAGGCTCCGTGCTGTCCGCCCAGAGCCCAACGCGGGGCTTGAACTCAGGGAACCGTGAGATCATGGCCTGAGCCGAAATCAAGAGTCGGCTGGGCTGCTTAATCAGCTGAGCCACCCAGGCGTCCCTAGATGGAAATTTTAAAAAGAAACAAACGTGAATCATGTATACCCCTGGACCAGAAAATGCAAAGCACAGAAGGGGGAAGCTAACTTTCTCGTTTATACCCTTTGTACAGATGGTAGTTTTTCCCCTGAAGCATTTTTATAATACAAAAAACCTAGTTTTATTTTTTTGAGTAAATTTAGTATCTTAAAAAGAAAGAGTGGATGCTAACTTGTCAGATAATGAATCTCCAATCAGTGGAAGCACTGAAGCAGAATTTGGGGGAATATTTGTGAGGAATGCTTGCTTTTAAAATTACCTCCTGGGGCTAAGGTCCCGTGATTCCGTTATATTAAAGGACTTAACGCCACCAAGCACGTGCATTTTCCCAGCTTGCTTCCCCCTGGAAAGACTTGAATAATGAAATGGATAAGATTAACCCATTGTCCAGGATTGCTTGTCAGGTGGAAGCAGGATATGATTTCTCTGGAAGGAAATATTTGACTTTTTTCAGCGTGGAGGGATGTTTTTGGCTAAAGATCCAGAATCCAAGAAAACAAAAGGGCTGTAAAGTGTTGCTCTCCTCAGTGATATGGATTCCACAGAGGTAGGCTGCCATTTTGTTTCTGCTGTCATGAGCTTACTATCCTCGTTAACACTCATCAGGTCTTTACCGTCTGGATGAGTCCTTGTTTTCCTGAGGGGGTAATGAGAGAAGAGATGACATTCCAGGGATGCACAAGCTCAATTCAGTCTTTTCTCTTCTCTACCTCACTTACCTTCTTATCCCCCTTAGCGGAGGTAGGATTGACTTTCCAGTTGCCTAAGATTGGGGTTCCACCTTGTTCAGTAACACATCATGAATCTCAGTTAAATAGCAGTGGTTAAAGACTAGCCTAGCACCACCTCTCAAAGGAAAATGAACACATACTTTGCTCTCCACTTTCCCCTATATTTTGCAAATACTTTATATTTTCCTGTTCTTCAAAAATCTGTAGTAAGGAAATTCCAAAATCTGCCCTTACTTAGCTGCTTGCATCCCATGGTGGTGATAGTCAGAATTGATCCTGCCTTTTTCTTTTTAACATTACTCTCTGTTTTAAAATTTTTTTAAGTTTATTTATTTTTAGACTGAGAATGAGAGCACAAGCGGGTGAGGGACAGAGAGAAGGAGAGGCAGAATCCCAAGCAGGTTCCCTGCCATCAGCACAGAGCCTGATGGAGGGCTCAAACTCACAAGCTGTAAGATTGGGACCTGAGCCAAGATCAAGGGTTGGACGCTTAACTGACTACACCACCCAGGCACCCCAGATCCTGCCTTTATTTAAAATTTCAATATTTTGATCATCATGGATTTTTGCTTAATTAGCTTTTTAAAACAATATTGCATTAAAATTGTCTTCATCTTGGGGCGCCTGGGTGGCTCAGTCAGTTAAGTGTCTGACTTTGGTTCAGGTCATGATCTCGCCATTTGTGAGTTCGAGCCCTGCATCGGGCTCTGTGCTGACAGCTCAGAGCCTGGAGCCTGCTTCAGATTCTGTGTCTCCCTCTTTCTGCTCCTTCCCCGCTCGTTCTCTGTCTTGCTTCAAAATAAATAAATGCTAAATTTTTTTTTTTTAAATTATCTTCATCTTGATTGCTGAGTATTTTTGGTGCTCCCTTACATTTTGTGCCCGAGATGAGGGCCTCATGTACCACATTTCACTTCCAGCACTGTCCAAAAAGGTTTTTTTTTTTACCAACTACAATCTTTCTTTAAAAACCGAAGTTGGGCACCTGGGTGGCTCAGTGGGTTAAGCGGTTAAGTGACTCTTGGTTTCGGCTCAGGTCATGATCTCAAGGTTTTGTGCGTTTGAGCCCTGGGTCTGGCTCTGCACTGGCAGCAAGGAGCCTGCTTGGGATTCTCTCTCTGCCTCAAAATAAATAAATGTACTTAAAAAATTAATTAAAAATAAAAAAAAAATTTAATGAAGTTAATCTCCTCTGGATCTGGCTGTTGGGTGCCCAAATTTCTATGAAGTGCCTGTTCAGAGACCAACTTAGTCTCATGTGAGACTGTCAGCTTTCTCTTCTCTAGGGTCTGTTAACCCACTTTTACCTTTTCTCCTCAATCTTCTGCACAACCTCATTGTAGGGTCTCCCTGGAAGAAGAATTGAACAATTAGCAAATTTTTTGGTATGTTTAGAAGAGAAACTGTTAAGAAGAAAATCTGGATTATAATGGAGAGTATAAAAAGAAAAAATAATTTGAGATTCTCCATTTACTATCCAGAAAAAATATTTTTAGCATTTTGGTATATTTACTTCCAACCCATTTTTAGTGGTGTGTGTACCATTCCATGGGCTTCCTTTCTTTATTCCTTCTTTTTTCTTTTCTTTTTCTTTTTGAAAAATTATGGACTGCCTATTTCTCTTTTTCTTTCTTTCTTTCTTTCTTTCTTTCTTTCTTTCTTTCTTTCTTTCTTCTATCTATCTATTGTATAGACATGTATATTATGTGTGCACTTATTAGACATGTATTTGTTGCATAATTCCTATCAGATGGATATAATTCATTCTTCATTTATTTGTATTGTTTTTCATATTATTATAAATAATCTCCTAAAAGCTTCTTATACATATATCCTGATACGTATCTGTGATTATTTCTTTAAAATAAATAATTGGAAGTAGAAGTATTAAGTCAAAGAGAATGGACACTCATTGTCACTAATATGCTAATATTCCATTTACTTACCAAGGAAAACATCCTAAAATTTTTTCCAGTTTCCCAGTGTTTTCCAGATTTTCTATTTTCTCCCCCATGCAAACTCATTCCCAGAGTGAGGAAAATGCATTTGCTCTTTCCAATAAGAAATCTGGAAAAAAAAAGCGGTCTTCTTTCTCACCTGTTTTGTAGCTATGAGGCTACTTTGGGCAGTTGTGGGATAGGACAAATCACATTGTCTTTCAAATGGGAAGATTGGGTCTATGATGTACTAATTTGGGGCAAACCACTGAACCCTAAGTGTCTTAGATGCTCCATCTGCAAAATGGGAATAATAGTTATCTAATATATGAGATTGATATGCCATTAAATAATACATACAAAACCTCTTTATAAACTAGAAAGTGCCATAAGGGACCATTCTTGTCTTCTATTATTATTAGCATTTTACTACTCTTTTTTAAAATACTGGTCTCTAAAATTCCCCAGATAGGGAATAGGGAGAGAAGGCAAACTGGTGTCTTCAAAGGTCCCCAGTTTATAATTCTGAAGGAATTAGAAAAGAGAGGCTCGGCGTCTACTCATGAGTCAGCCTACCCGTGAAAATTCACAGACAAGCTCAAGCTGGAAAACACGCAAATACACACGGGACTCGAGAACCAGTTAGGGAACAACATGTAGCGACTGACCTACAGTGGGCGGGTACCCATCGGCAGGGCCTGGCTCCGTCCATGCTGAAGAAACAGGGGAATGTGTCTGGTTGAAAACTCCTGTCGGGAGGCAGTCAGGTCTGAAGCTGTTGAATGATTTGTGAAAAGATGCAGACAAGTGCACCAGGGACAAAGCAAATGCTCGGACCCCTCGGAGCAGAGAGCGGTGTCCCACTTGGCCACGCAGAAGCTAAGACCTTGAAGAAGATGGTCGAAATTGTGGCTTCAACGAGGTAGAAGAGGTTGACAGATTTGTTTCAGGTAAACAAAAATCTGAGGTTGTAATTCATGAGAAAGTTCGTCTCAAGTTGATGAGTTTTCTATTCCTTTAGCTCCAGCTCCCTCCGAACACCAAACTAGGACACCTCTTCCAAACTTGCCCTGGGTGTTTTCCGCCTCTCACCTACAGGCGCAGGAGGCCCCATTAACCTGGCACATCTGAGGGGCAGGTCCTTGTTGCCCCTTCTTCTAGTCCTGAGCGGGCGCTGGGTGCTGGCCCGGTCTGACTGACTGAGTCTCCACCCCTTAGACACAGCATTCATCGATGAAGAGAGAGAACCATACCGCGGTGGGTGAATTTGTTCTCCAGGGTTTTTCCAGCTTTCGTGAACACAAGATCATCCTCTTTGTGATATTTCTTACCTTGTACCTTTTAACTCTGGCTGGCAATGTCATCATTGTGACAGTCACCAGCTTTGCTCGTCACCTGCACACCCCCATGTACTTCTTCCTTGGTGTTCTTTCCACTTCTGAGACTGTCTACACACTGGTCATTGTACCGCGGATGCTTTGCAGCCTCACAGGCCTGGGTCAGCCCATCTCCTTGGCTGGCTGTGCCACCCAGATGTTCTTCTTCATCACCTTGGCCATCAACAACTGCTTCCTGCTCACTGCAATGGGGTACGACCGCTACGTGGCCATCTGCAACCCCTTGAGGTACACGGTCATCATGAACAAGAGGGCGTGTGCCCTGCTCGTATCAGGGGCTTGCAGTATTGGGCTGTTTGTGGCCATAATTCAGATTTCCTCTGTATTCAGACTGCCCTTTTGTGACAGAGAGGTGGCCCACTATTTCTGTGACATCCGCCCAGTTATGAAACTCTCCTGTGCTGATACCAGTCTACATGACATAATTAATTTTATCATCAGCTCACTCGTTATTGTGGTCCCCATGGGCCTGGTCTTCATCTCCTACGTCCTCATCATCTCCACCATCCTCAAGATCCCCTCCGCCCGGGGCCGGAAGAAGGCCTTTGCCACCTGCGCCTCTCACCTCACGGTGGTCGTCGTCCACTACGGCTGTGCCTCCGTCGCCTACCTCAAGCCCAAGTTGGAGAACACCAGGGATCAGGACCAGCTGATCTCGGTGACCTACACCGTCATCACCCCCCTGCTGAACCCGGTGGTGTATACCCTGAGGAACAAGGAGGTCAAGGATGCTCTTCACCGTGCTATTCGCAAAAACCCTCTTGCTTAGGATCTATGGCAGTTTGCCTGTCGTCTTCTGGGTATTTCATAATCTCAAAAAAAAAAAATTGGATTTATTCTCTACCCAGAAAAAGTTGCAGGATGTGGTGGTGGCTTCAGTGAGGAGTCTAGAGTTGCCCTGACTTGAAGTTAATTTTCATCATCATGGTCCCATGCCTTCTACTAATCTCGGGGGTTACCTCCAGAGGCACTGCTCGGAAGGTGGAGAGCTGGTCGGGAACGACAACGTAGAGGGTGGCTCATCATTACCGGTTTGCTGATGGAAGGAAACTGGGCTGTATAATACCTATTTGGAGTGAGGGGTTGAGAGAGCCGCCTGAATGCCAGTCAGATCCTGAGCTCTGGAACATCAAGAGAGCATGGCTGGTGCACAGGATGTGCTGGAAACACAGTCAAAACTACGTTCCCACTTCTCATCACTTTTCCTCTGCTCAGTGACAAGAGTAACAGACCGTGACATTCCAGAAGAAATATCCTCTGCCTTAACATGCTCGCCTGTCTTGGAGACCCATGAGATTTCTTCTGGTTCTACTGAAGCTTGCACTAGAGCTGTCTCCTTGGTGAGTCTCGTATATCCACATGTGCATAAGGAGGCTGACCCATCCGGCCACCGCATTCCACCGCCTGTGAAGTGACACATATGTGCCGCATTCACGAGTGTGGGGCTCTCTGAAGACCTCTTTGGGGAACTAAATGTATCAGCTCCACTTCCCAACTCACTTTGGCTATCTCGGATCTGGGTAATTAGCGTGTGTGAAGCCTGAGCAGAAACATGTGTCTTGCCTTCCCTTCCTCATTTCTGCATGGCTGAATTCATTGTCCGTCAACAGTTGGGTGCCTACTTCCTCAGTGTGATCACTTGTCCAGATGCAGTCTGGATACCTCCAAGTTCCTATCACTACGGCCTTCTGAAGGGGGAAATTGTACTGATTTGTAAGAAAGGTGTAAGGTTTTAGGGATATTTGGCCTCGTGTGGAAAAGGGGCAGAACTTGCCAGATGTCTTCCTGTCTGTGAAAGGGTGACATTAAACGATCATCATTAGCCAGATTGGGGAATCTGCCAATTCACCAGCCAGCCTTCTCCCGCTCCAGGGCAGTCCAAGTGGTGGCTCCCTGGTGGTCTAGTGGTTAGGATTCGGTCTCAAGGGCAGTCCAAGTGTCCCTACTGAGGATGGGTTGAGAGTGTATGTCTGACAGGCAGCTCGGGGAACCCTAATGGTAGAGGAGCCAAGAAGGGAGATCCTCATATTTACAGAGCATTACCTGAAAGAGTGAAAGCTTTGCCTCCTCGCTGCAGCTGCCTTATCTTTGGCCTTATCTGGCTTCCCTGAGAACACCATGGAATCCCATCTGGGCCATGAGGTTCAAGGAAAACACTCTCATGGGTCTGCTTCTCAGAAAGCCCCACTGGAGATCCTCTCTTTGGGGGTCCTGCTCACTGTAGCAGGCCCATTCCCTAAAGCTGTACCCAATACGACTCATTTTTATAGATCTCTGAATTTTTGCACATATTCCCCCTGCCAGGACATTCCACAACTGTCCAGGGCTTTATAAGATTGGTGCCCATATTGAAAACAGTGGGTTCCCCTGAGTTCCTATAGTTCGATGCTGCAGAAAATTATGGGGTGATTTTCCCAAAGTAATGTTTGCAACAATAAAGATGTGTGTGAAAGGTATACCCATCCTTTGTCTTTTTTTAAAAAAAATGTAGTTTAAGGGTGCCTGAGTGGCTCAGTCGGTTAAGCATCCAACGCTTGATTTCAGTTCAGGTCATGATCTCACAGTTCATGGGCTTGAGTCCTGCATTGGGCTCCTTGCTGTCAGTGCAGAGCATGCTGGGGATTCTCTCTCTTTCCCTCTCTCTCTGCCCCTCCCCTGCTCTCTCTCTCTCTCTCAAATAAATAAACTTAAAAAAATTGAATGAAAAATAAAATGTGGTTTATACCATTATAACAGAGCCAGAAAAAAAATTAAGCCAGCGCATTTAATTTCAAAGAGAATGTGTGACTAATTCTCACCCAACACAAATCATGTCTGAACAGAGTGAAGCTGAGGCCCACACCTTGGGCTTAGTCACCGCAGCGTAGCCATTATCTTTAGAAGTCAGCGCCTACAAGGTCAGGGCAGTAACACCAGGCTCCCAACTCCTTTAGGGAGAAAGCTTGATCCCAAGGACCCATCCCTTCTCTCCCCAACGAGGGATTGTTTTGCGTCAGAACATCCCTCAAAGGAATCCTTCTCTTGTTCCAGAATGTTCTTTGCCTCTGTAAAGACACAGAACCCCCCTTCTCACACCCGTCCTCCTCCTCCCCATCCAGAGTTCAGCCATCCCGGAGCAGGCTCCTCGCTGGCACAGACATGGAATCGGGCACGAGGGGACCAGCTCAAGCTCAGTCACTATAGAAGCACATGTTGTGTGAAGGCGCAGGTTTTGGCACAGCTGTCCTGCTAGAAGAGGAAGTGTCCTACATCAACCCCCGTTTCCATCTTCTCGCAGATCTCATCCGTGTACAGGCAGCAAACACTAGTCGTGGAACAGGAAACCCAGCTGACTCATCCAGGGTAACTGATAACAGCCCAGAGCACCCCACATCCCCCACCGCCGATCACGCTCTGCGACGTCTCCCACGGGACACTTGTGTCTGCGGTGAGGGCATTGCAATGGCTCTTCCGGAGCCACGGCTTGGCTGTGCTGGACCCGTGCTCTGAGCCAGAGCACATCTGATGAGAGGAACAGTGTGCATGCCCCGAGACCCCCTCCTCTGCACTCCCCTTGTGCAGCTCTTGGGTCCAGGACCAGCTTCCCACTGCGTGTCCCCCATGGCTGCAACGTCAGGATCCCGGGATTACTTACCACAGACTTATTTCCACTTAAGCCTCCTGAGAGAAGAGGGCTTAATCATCATAAAATCAACTGTTTTTCTCTCTTGCTTAGGAAAGCAAATTTAACAAATATTATGGGCTGGAAATAAATTAGAGAATAACAGCTAACTTAATCAAGGGAAGCACAGTCTAGAAGCTCTATGAAGTCCTGAAGTGAGTGAGTTTTGCTGTATAGTAGGAAATGGGAAAACAGCATGTACTCTTGTTTCCTTAGATACAAAGGTTTCTTAAAATTCTCACCCTAGACAAAGAATAGGAAGAGAGAATTTAGGGAGAGGGAGCTAGGGGGAGATTATAGACTTTAATATTGAGAGAGAGAAGGAGAGCACCTGTCGGGAGTGGGGGGGGGGGGGTGGGGAGAGGAAAGGAAGGGAGAGAGCGAGCGAGCCCTTCACTCAGTACAGCAGGAATTAGGGGAATGACATAGTCCCTGTGATCTAATTATCCCCTGTGTGTGATTTGTGACCTTGCTAATGTACGAACCTGGGGCAAAATAGCGTGGTTAGCCCAAGAGTGCTTTGAATACCTGATCAGCAGTAGTGACATGATAGAGAGGGTGAGCGTCTCGAACTTGAGAAGATGAGGCTGTATTTAATGGCAGGAATAGGAAAAAAAAAACAAAGGGTGCGAGGACATTTAACGCGTTGTTTTTGCCGCTAACGGAAACTAACTTTCTGTAATGTTTGCCCGTCACAAAGTCCATTTTGCTTTTAACTGGCCTCACCCAACCTTCAAACCAACTCTTTCTAGACTCATATAATTTTTAATCCCTATTTCATAGGTGGAAAAACTGAGGATCGGGGTTCAGTGACCTCACAAAGCTCCCTATGAGGTTTTGTATTCCTTCCTCCCTGCCCTGTGACCCAGACTGAAGGATTGAGAAGGATCATAGACGGAACGCCCCAACCCCACAGTAACTTCTCTTTTTCTAGCAAAAGCTGCCGTCCCTTTTTGTCCCCTCAGCTCAGAGGCAATGGTGTTCCCACCCAGTAAGCACCCCACTCTCCTTTCTCTATCCTGGGCCTTCCTTATGCCAGGCAAATCCTTACTCCCCAGCATCTGTGGTGGTTTTAAAACTATGTCCCAAAATAACTCTCCTCTCCTTGATTGTGGGTTAACTCACTTGTACTGAGGGGAATACAGCCCAACCGAGGTGCATGGTTTCCAAGATCGGACTGCAGGAAGACTGACTCCCATGCTAGGCCCTTTCCCCCTCTGTGCTGGTTGCTCCCTGTTGGGGAAGCAGGCGCCATGTGGTGTCGAAAGGCCCGCGTGGTGAGGAGTGAAGTAGCCGGTGAGGATCAGAGGCCCCCAACCCAACAGAATGGACCCTGACGATGGCCACGTGGGCCAGCGTGGACGCAGGGTCTTCTCCTGGTCAAGCCTGAGGTGAAGGTCCTCCCTGATTTTTGACCCACAGAAAGCATGAGATACGAAGGGCTTGTGTTCAAAGCTGGGGGGTTTTGAGGGGCTTGGCCTGCAGCGGTGGGTAACTTCTAAGGCATCCTTCATTCGCATTTTCCTTAAAACAGCAGCAGCCACAGCAACACCACAAGATGCCACGCTCCTGTCCCCTGGGGATGTTGGGAAATGTCTTCCCAACAAGGCTTGCCACCTGCCTGACTGTGTCACATCTCCTCCTGGTGAGGAGCAAGGCACCCACAGGAAGCTTCTCCACCGAGCTCTCCTTGGGTCTCAGGAGCAATGCCCCCCACCCGTCTGGCTCCCTAGTTATGTGTTTAGGGACACCGCCTTTGTTCCAGCAACAGAGGACAGCGTTTTTATTGATTTAATTACCTGAACCGGGATATGATTAGAAATAAATGTGTTTACTTCGCTATGTCGTTTCAGTCATACAGTCCTTCCTTTCTCTGTTAACCGTTCTCCTTCCCGCCGAGCTGCCCTGTTCATGCCTCCAAGGAAAGAGAAGCTACACCCTCCTAAAGGGACATTCTGTTGCCTGATGTGTGTAAGGAATTGTGGCACTGGATTGTTTGTTCTGTAAGCTGAGCATCGTTGCGGAGCTGCTGGAGGAACCGTTCCCTTCTAGGCTTAGGGCTGGAGTGTCACCAGCAGACCAAGGACAGTCAGTGGTTCAAGTGGCTGTGGATTTTGAAACAGTGTGAGATGGAGACTCTGGCCTGTGGCAGAGTAGAGATCCAGTTCTCTGGTCTTGAGGAAGTTGCCAGGTTGTCGACAAAGGAAGTCCTGGATGTTGGGTGTTGGGTGTTAGAATGAAGCCCTTCCCCTGGAGTCAAGACATCCGCTAGGGAAATTAGGAGCTCAAAGAAGGTATCTGTGAAGATGGATGGATTGAGCCCATCTCAAGAGGATGCGGAGTAGGGTTTGACACTGGGAACAAGCTAGCTATGTTGACCGGAATCTGATTCACCAACCTATTTATAAGCGTTTCATCCTAGTGTTTGTTCCTCTGTCTCCAGTAAAAACTTTTCGTGTGCTGCTGTATCAGTTCCCTCTTTTTTGTTGATCACACACTATAAGTAAGACTTGAAAGTCCAAGAACATCTGGGGCTGTGGCTTCCCCCACAGCGTAGTCTCCAGCATCTATCCCTCTGATTGATTCATAATGAGAGCCGTAAAACTGCTTACAGAATGGAGGAATCCGGGTGGATCCAGGGTCATGAGAAGTCCAGGAAGTTGCCTGAGTTAGGGCTCCTGGTCGTGAACAACAAAAGCCACCGTGGCTACTGTGGCAACGTGAGCGTTCACCTCGACTTAACCATGCCGTGCAATAAACCACCCCAAACTCTGTGAAACAGTAATCATTTATTTAGTACATGAGTCCATGGGTTTGGAGGTTTAGGGAGTTTATTTTTCTGAAATCTCAACTAGTGATTAACAGCAAGTCAGCTGGGTTTTAGACGATAGTATCATCTGAGTCACAAATGGGATGATGGGAATTAACACATTTTAAGATCTTTGTCTTATTTGTATAATTTTAGGTTGGCCTAAATCAATTGTGATGTCTCTCTCTTTTAATTCTAAAACCCCATTCGTAGTAACATAATATCAATAATTCCCTGAGTAGTTTTTAAAATCATTTTTCACAGTATATTTTTGCATAATATAAAATATTTTCCGTAAAACATGTTACTTTAGATCAATATATTACAACTAAAGGTTACATTGTAAGTTAATCCTGTAAAGTCTTTATTTATTTTTGGGGGGGCGAGAGCAGGTGTGGGGGAGGAGCTGAGAGAGAGAGGGAGAGAGAGAATCTTAAGCAGGCTCCACACTCAGCCTAGAGCCCGATGCAGGGCCCAATCCCCTAGAAATGTGAAATCATGACCTGGGCTGAAATCAAGAGTTGGATGCTCAATCAGCTGAGCCACCCAAGTACCCCTGAAAGTCTTTATCATATATATGTTAGATATATATCTAATATATATCTAAAAAGAAAAATTTGACTTGTCCACATTTAATAAGTGCTCCATATTATTGAATTAACTTTAAAATAATTATGTGAGAAAGAACATGATTTATGGACAGATTTGTAATGACATTTTATATACTTATTTCATTAAGGGATAAAAATAGATGCATCAAAATGAAGATTGAAATTTAACTACTTTTTGCTACATCAGAAACACACAATTCCTTTGATGGTTTTGATTTATGGCTCTGAGGGTTAGAGTCTAAGAAAACCCCACATGCTGTTGTTTTTTTTTTAAATAATATTCATGCGTAGTTTCCAAGTACTTACTTTCCAAAGATTTACTTAATTGCTGAAGACATCTTGATGTTCTATAGAATATTTATTAGATTAGGATCCTTTTGGTGATCAATATGGATAAATTTCAAAACTAGAATACAGATGTATATTTAGAATAATACCATATAGTTGTAAATATAGACATATGTGCCAATGTATAAACAGGCTAAGGAATAACAGGCACAGCACACAGGAAGGAAGGGAAGGATGGGTGAGTTCCTGATTATATCCATAAATGCTATAACCTTAAAAAAAGAGACAGGAAAGGGGTGCCTGGGTGGCTCAGTCGGTTAAGTGTTCGACTCTTGATTTCAGCTCAGCTCATGATCTCGTGGCTCATGAGTTTGAGCCGGGCATTGGGCTCTGCACTGTTGGGATTCTCTCTCTCCCTTGTCTCTCTCTGCCTTCATCCTGCTCAAGCACTGTCTCTCAAAATAAATAAATAAACCTGAAAAAGAATTTTTTTAAAGAGATAGGGAACAATTATGACAAATGTGGCATAGAGAACACATGACACTTGACTTGTAATTTTGTAACTTTTCTCCACTTCTTTGTAAGTTTAAACTTTTCACAGTTCTTGTCTTTTATTTTTAAAGAGTCTTCAGGTGAATCCTGAGTGATCGTTTTTATGTTCCTCACTAGCATGTGCTATTTCAACATGAGCGTTCCTTATGAACCGTAACTTTCACCCGTGACTTACTGTGGATGGAAATGAAACAAATACATAAGCAAGAAAACAAAAAACAACTACATAAAATGGGATAATGGTCAAAAACACCAGCTCATCTTGCAGTGATAAGCTCGCAGAGTGGTTGAGCCATGAGCAGGCATTTCTGAGCTCCACTAACCACTGGCCCTGCTCATCTGCTTTCCCCCTGAGAGGTCTCCAGCGGGCTCCATTTTAAAGGAACGAGGCCAAGAAATGGAAGGCCTTCCTGCTGGCTTCCGTTTCAAAGCACCCCCCCCCCACACACACACACCCTGATGAATGATGTCAGTCATCTGGTAAGTACCAGTCCTTCATATTTCCATATTGAACCAAGACCTGGAGACACTGACAGTAAATGTCAGAGGCTGTACCCTCATGAAGACAGCGAGCCTGTCTCCTTGTCTGACACACTCAGGAGAAAACAGCAAAAGAGAAGCTAAAAAAAAAGAAAGAAAAAAGACTGTTGTTGGAGGGAGAGGGTCAGAGGCTGGGTGGTGTGCATCTCCCCCTTGCTCAGACCCCTGCAGCTCTGGAGGGTCCCCTTGGCCCTGAGTATTCCCAGGGGAGGGAGGCACGTTCAGGTAGGTACCCAGTCCTGGGTGGAAGCTCCCAAGCTAGAAAAACAGGGAGACATTAGAAGTTTTTTGCTCTTGTTTGTTTGTTGGTCGATGGGGGAGAGAGACATGTACGTGGAGCCAGGAAGAGGTGGTGGGAAAATGGGACAAGTGGTTTTCTGAGCACCAGGGCCAGAGAAAGGAGAGTTGGTGTGGCCGGCTGGACGGGAACACTGTTCCTTTTGGTTCAAGAGAATGAGAAGTGGTCTTGTGGGTTCACAAACCAGCTCCTATACGCAAAGGGAAGGAGAGGCTGAAGACAGAGGCAGCGACTCCAAACAGGAAGGTGGCAGTCTTCCTAAAGCAGGGGAATGAGGGAGCTCATCTGAGAGGCTTGTCCAGGGTGGACAGAAGCAACATGAGTAGATCCCTGCACCTGCTCCCAGAGTCTGAAAAGTGTACAGAGAATGCTTAAGTGGGCTCAGCCCCATGTGCTGCCTATATGCTCTCAATACCACATCTGTGTCCAGACTGTGCCCTTGGAACAGCCCCCACTGTGCAAACAGGAGG
The DNA here is from genome assembly GCF_027475565.1 of Acinonyx jubatus. NCBI lineage: Eukaryota > Metazoa > Chordata > Mammalia > Carnivora > Felidae > Acinonyx > Acinonyx jubatus. Next base: position 4,039,918 of record NC_069395.1, on the reverse strand, counting down.
CAGAGCATTCGGGACACAAGGAGCCTCTGATTTCCTGAGTCCTGTTCACAGGTCAAGTGGTGTCACCTCTTCCTGAAGACCGCCTCCAAGATTTCTTCCCCCAGAAGAGAAAATGCTGCCCGAGTATCTAGCTGGACTGTCCTCGTGGCCTGGGTTATGTTACTTCCACGTGAAAAGAGCCACCATGGAAAGAACCCCAGCATTGTTCAGAGATCCAGCGCCCCCCCCTTCTTTCTGTGTGCTCTTCAGTTATATACTCCTTGTGCCTCAGTTTCCTCATTATAGAATAGAAATTAAAGACAGCCAAGCTACCTCATAGAATTGGTATAATGATTGGATGAGATTAATTATGAGGTCAGATATTTTAAATGTTGTAAAAATATTAGTAGCTGTAAAAATAAAAGCTCTTGTCTCCCATAGTAAGTTTCCCAAAGCAGGCACATGTTCTGGTTTTTCTTCACATGAGAGTTCTGACTAGGGCACAAACTCTATAGAGAAATGATTGGTAATGTAGAAGAAGAATTAGGATAGTCTGAAAAGTCCATTTGTGACGCTCTGGTCTTGGGAGATAAGGAAAGAATATCCTTAAAATCTTATGACGATGATCTCATCTTGGGGAAAAGAAAAGCAAGTTTTTCTGGATGTGCTTTGTTTGAAAGGTAACAGTTAGTAAATTACAGGTGAATGTGTATTGTCAGTTATACTTGTCCAGAGGCTTTTATTCCTTATATCCTCCTACCAAGGAAGGAAGGAACAAAGAAGGGAGGGAGGGAGAAAGGGAGGGAGGCAGGGAGGGAGATGAATATACAATGGCTAAACTCCCATCTCCATCCTATAAGGAGGGAAGTCCATAGGATTTGGATCTCAGCATCTTAGGTGACAGCTGTAGTGACATTGAACCAGTGGAGGTATGGCCCTCCAGGTGACTAGAGGTTGGAAAGGGTGTGACACAAAGGAGGTGTTTTTCATCAACCAATACAAGTTTTCTATTTCTTACTCAAAGAGGAGGTATGATAGGGACTCAGGAAAATCAAGACATCGTCCAAAAGAAATATTTAACACCACATTTGTTTATTATCAACACCAAATCCAAATCCTACATGGAAAATTCTCTCATTCTGAGGGGGATGTTGAGGCCCAGGGACCAGGTAAGAGAGAAAGGGACAGACAGGGCAGCACAGCTTTCATTCACGACTCTCAATACATCAACTTCTTTTTTTGTTTTTTTTTTTATTTGTTTGTTTTCTACCCCCCCCACCCCCCCCCTCAGAATTGAGTTGATGGAAGCAGCCAATTGACTTAGCAGAAACAACTTACCCCATGAGCTCTTTAATTTCTCTCACATACAAATAATATAACTTCTATTTGGAACTCCTGTGTAAATTCCAGGAAGCTCTATGTGCAGCTAGAACATGTAAACGTAAGTCAGCATGAAGTTGGTAGGATAATTTTTATCTTGTCTCTTATCTACAGACATTGCTTCCATGTCCCGATTCTAGAGAAATCCTACATATCAACCTCACCCGTGGCTAAAGCCTGTTGTGACTCAGCACCTAGCCCAAGGCAATAAGCTCTTCTATATGCACATAAAATTGGGGGGCATAATCTATCAATTGGACAAGGAGAGGGTGTAGTCAGGCTGCTCTAAGCCCTTCTGGCCTCAGTCTATTTGCTCCATCTGGAGTCAGCCTCTGGCACCATGAAACTCCTAAGTAGAGGAGAAGCCCCAAGTGAGAAAAAGATACTCAATTGGATGGAGAGAAAGGTCACCTGGGCCAGGAGCTGGATTCCTTAGGGTGCAGATTTCATACAGCTAGCCCTTTGATGAGGAGATGTGGGATTAGTTTTAAAGGTCTACATGCTCTTCTCAGAGGAGATATGTACCACCTGTTGTGATGATGGCATCCTAAACCAGCAGGTTCTGAGGTTTCCTTTTTATTCTTATAACTTTGTATTTGGGCATAATTTTGGACACACAGAAAAGTTTCAGGAATCATACCAAAAAAAAGTTTCCATGTACTTAAAAATATGGTGGTAAAATACACCTAGTAGAAAACTTACCATTTTTGCCATTTTTGAGTGTACATCAGGGGTATTATGTACATTCACAATGTTGTGTGACCATCATCACTGTGTATTTCCAGAGTCTTTTCCTCATTCCAAGCAGGAACTCTGTCCCCCCTTAAACAGTAACTCTCTATTTCCCCCTCTTTCCCAGCCCCTGGTAACCTCTGTTTGCTTTCTATCTCTGTAAAATTGCCTATTCTAGGTACCTTGTATAAGTGGAATCATTTAATATGTGTCCTTTTGTGTCTGACTTACTACACTTGGTACAGCATTTAAAGGTTTATCCATGTTGTAGTGTGGATCAGAATTTCGTTTCTTTTAAGGATGAGTAACATTGTACGTACATGCCACCTTTTGTTTATCCATGCCTCTGTTGATGGACATTTGGGTTATTTCCACCTTTTGGTTATTGACTATGTTATGACCATCGGTGTACAAGTATCTATGAGGGTTCCTGTTTGTAATCTTTTGGGTATATACTTAGGAATGGAATTGCTTGATCTGTGTTTAATTTTTTGAGGAGCCACTGAACTGTTTTCCACAGTCCCTGCAATATTTCACATTCCTATCAGCAGTAAACAAGGGCTCCAATTTCTCCACGTCCTTGCCAACCCTTGTTATTTTCCTTTTTTTTTTTTTAATTTTAGTGACCCTCCTAATGGGTGTGAGCTGGTATCTCATGATGGTTTTGATTTTCATCTCCCTCATGGTTAGCCAGTGATGTTGAACATCTTTTCGTGTACTTATATTGGCCATTTGTTTATCTTTTTTGGAGAAATGACTTCAAATTCTTCACCCAGTTTTGAATTGCCTTTTTTTTTAGTTGTAGGAGTTCTTTATATATTCACAATACCAATCCCCAATCAGATACATGATTTGCAAATATTTTCTCCCATTATGTGGGTTGCCTTTTCACTTTTTTGATAGTGTTTTTGATGCCCAAAAGTTTTTAATTTTGATGAAGTTCAATTTATCTATTTTGTCTTCTGTTGCCTGTGCTTTGATGCATATCCAGGCAGTCATTGCCAAATCCAATGTCACAAAGATTTTTCCTATGTCTTCTAAGAGTTTTTTTTTTTAGTAGACTTCACACCTAGCGTGGAGCCCAACATGGGGACTGAATTTATGACCCTGAGATCAAGACCTGAGCTGAGATCAAGAGTCAGACACTTAACCAACTAAGCCACCCACCCAAGTGCCCCTTCTAAGAGTTTTATAGTTTGAGCTTTTGCATTAGGTCTTTAATTCATTTTGACCAGGGACCAGGTCAAAATTTTTGCATGTGGTGTATAGTAAGGGTTCATCTTCACTCTTTCGCATGTGCATATCCACTTTTCCCAGCACCATGTGTTGAAAAGAGTGTCCTTTCCCCTTTGAATGACCTTGTACCCTTATTGAAAATCAACTGGGCTCTCTGGTCTATTTCATTGGGCTCCACTTTTGTCCTTATGCCCCATATACTTTTCACTGGGATTTACTAAATGTCAATATTTTACCATTTTTGCTTTCTAGCTCTTCTGTACACACACACACACACACACACACACACACACACACAAACACGTGTGAATGCGTGCATAGATATACATGTGTATTTTTTATCTACTTTTTTTTGAACTGCTGAGAGTTAGTTGCAGACATGATGCTCCTTTACCCCTAAATACTTTAGTGTGGATTTCCTAAAAGCAAGGATATTCTCTTATATCATACATTCTTAGTAGGGGTAACACCACCCTCAAGGGGGCAAAAACTGATTATATGGGCAAAAAGTTTTTAGATATTATGAATGACCTGTGACTATCCAAAGCTCAGCCCTACCCAACAAAATCATATTTCTTAGTATTTAATGTACCTTATTAGGGAGAGATTCATTTAACTATCACTTAATTAATTAATGTTTCTCCTTTGGCTGTCCAATAATAAGAAAAAGTTAAGAATTGTCACATACACAACAATTCTCAAAATCAGGAAATTAACATTGATACAATAATCTATAAATTTTATGCTGTTCTGTTTTTACATTTCACCAGGAACACCACAGAAGTGATGTGTTCATCATGTGCCCTTTTTCCATCTTGCCCTTCAGAGTAAAACACTATTCTAGGCACTGGGCATACAGCAGAGAACAAGGTATTGCTCACGTAGCTAACATTCTAGACGGGAGTTTACTAAGCACTGAGAAAGGATTGCCTGAGAAATCTGACTGCACTGATTGCACTGAGAAAAAGCTTAGGGGTAACACTGGAACAGACTAGCCTTGCTCTTTACAGCCCATTTGATTGAGTAAAGTCTGTAGGAAACAGATTTATTTCCAATCTAAAGAACACACACTCTCTCTCATACACATGCTTGCGCGCGCGCGCACACACACACACACACACACACACACACACAGTATTAGAGATGAAGTGGGTTTCTCAGGGAGAAACTTAGTTTCCTATGATTCAAAGGACTTACCTATGAGTCAAGGGTCAGCATTTGACCTCTGCCATGACAGGCCCCCCTTTTTTGAGTATTGAGCTGGTCTCTATGCCTTGAACAAATAAAAATTCTATCAACTTCACTATTCTCATCTGAAAAATGGAGAATAAAAATAATACATACTTAAAAAGTTATTGTAAAAATTAAATGTAGTAATGCATGAAAGAAGCATTTAGCATAGTGTCTAGCTGAATAATTATGGATTATTATATTTTTTAAGAAAACACTATTCACTTAACTTATTATTTTTCTAGAAGATTGTTCACTAAACAAGGCTTTTCAAAGCAAGGTCAGTGTGAGGAAGCTTGCCCTAACTCTATTAACTAGTATTTCAATATGTCAGTTTTTAATTTTTATTTTTCATTCATGAATGTCAAGGTTGCATACACAATGGTTTTCTATTTGTGTAACCGGGCACCTGGGTGCCTTATGTCAGGCCAGTTTGGGAGAAGTCTGATTTCTATTATGATCATGTTTGTGTACCTGCCTGAGCTCCAGATGAACAGAAAAGAGCTCATGGCATTAAGGTTCTGTTTAGACTCAAGGGTGGATTTACTGAGAAGCTAACGAAACTTAAGCTTCGCCCTCATTTGCACAGAAAATAAACATTCATTTTCATGGATTCAGAGCCTGAACCCTCCCCTAGTTACATGCCTATTCACAGAACCGAGGTCAAGTTCTGGCCATCTGTTTCACTCGACAGGAAAAATCTTGGTTTTACGATCTCATCTCAGCCTCTTGCGTCAGAATTTCAGAATTTCGTGGTGTGACATACAACTTTTCCCTTGTCTCTGGAGCACAGCCTCTATTCAATAACAAAATGCCTCTTTAGACCATTTGCATCACAAGGTCGAGTTCCCACTTCCTCTTCTCTTGGACGCCCCAGGAGATGGCTTGCTGAGGGACACATAAGCAAAGAGATTCAAAGCTGCTGTGCATTTCTTATGCCCTGAATGTGGGTGGCCCTCTGGAAATAGAAGAGAATGGAGAAGGCGGAGACAGGGTGAGCAAGATGCCATAGACAGTGACCTATAAAGCAGTGTGCAGGGGTACAGTGACGAAGAGTGGGGATTGTTGAAGAATTTAAAGAAGAATGATCAGATATCAACACTGACACAGTTTGCCATGTGGTGCTATATATATAATGGAATAGTTCTCCATCCTCTCCTTCTGTTAGTTCTTCTTCTGCTAGAGGAACAAGTATCTGGCAGACTTGCGAGTTTGTGGCAAATTAGAGAAATGGGCTGGATTCCTTTTCTGTGTTGGTACGGGATCAAGAAAAGACAGGAGTTAGAGGAAGGAAGGGCAAGGCAGAAATGGAATCAAGAAACTAGAGTTAAGAGCAAGCCTAAAAATAAGAACCCTGGTGAATTTGCAGAAATTAAAACAGGGTGTGGGACTTCCCATCAGACGTAGAATGGTAGGCTTGAGTCGATTTTAAGCAATTATATGTGCATGTCAAAGGACAGATTGGCCCAGACGTCTGGGATAACTGTGTATGTGGAAGAGCTGGCAAACATTTGACTTACTAATATATCTAGTAAATCTTGAGATTACCTCTCCTGGGTACCGGGGCTTTGGGGAGGACCAGTGGCCATTAGTGGGAGGGGGAGTTTGTAAGCCTTAATCCGTGTGTGCCTCCAATTGGTTGTCCCTTTGAGAAAGACAGAAGCAGACCTGCGGAATGAAGAAACAGAATGGACAGTGGAGGGAATGCCGTACTCACAGCTGTGGGTTCACGGGCCACCTCTGCAGTGACTTCTACGTGACTCTGGGCTAACAGGTCACTTTTTAATTTCTTTACACACCAGCCGTTCAAACCACTGTCTCTCAAACGCAGATCAGTGTTTTAGGACTGAATCCTCCAAGTTCTCTTTCTTACAAGATGCCCATTTCGGTTTCATCTTGCTTTGGGCAGGTGGCCTATTCCCTCAGTCATCAGCGAATGCTTTTGGTGATAGCTATGACCACACCTAATACCCTGGGTTTCCAGTGTCATTCACAACGTATTGCCTTTTTTCCCTTCCCCCAAGGAATTCTCCTTAGTATGACTTTCCCCTCTATCCAGACAGGATAGTCATTCTTCAGAGTCTTTCTTCCTGATTCTTCACCCTAATTAAGTCCCAACCAGTGATGCCTGTTGCCACTAACTCCTACTGGCAGAGTCATCCCAAACTTCAGAGATAACTACTTCTCTCGATTATCCAGAAACTCCTACCGTTTTCTTTTTCCATTCCAGATGCGTGTATTGGCCTTTGAGGGGGTAGAGATCAGGAACTTTTCCAAATGAGGTTGGTGGAGGCTGGCATACACACCACTGATGGCTTCCTATCTGTTAGAACAAAACCCACAGGAAGTGTTGATGAAACAAACATTTTCCAGTGCTGTTAAGATAGAGCAGTTTCAATTGTGTGAGTTGACTGGTTTTCTTTTAGTGGGAGCTCCCTTCTCTTTGTTTGTATTGGTCAAAAGAGTTAGGTACTAAGTGTTGGCAGTATAATATAGCATGCTTATCAGAAGAATTACCAGAAGAATATAATATCGGTAGCATGCTTATAAGAAGAATACGTTAATTAATGCTTATCAGAAGAGTATACAATAGATAGCATGCTTATAAATAGTCAGGCATTAAGTGCTGGTCATGTAATACAGATAGCATGCTTACCAGATTAGGACCTTAAGAAGGAGCCCTTCTTAAGGGCTCCTTACCTTTAGAAGGAGCCCTTTTTATTATTTACTGCTAGACCTGCATATTTTTTAAAGGTTTTGGGTTTTTTTGCCACATGAATTGTATTTCCTAAATAACTCACATTCTCATTAAAAAAAAAAAAAGACTTCTGAAATTCAAAGGCTTCGGAACAAGTGCTACCAAAGTTAATTGAAGTAATTCAAGCAAAAGCAACGAAAGTTGGCATGTGGTTAACCTATACTACCTTACAGAAGGTAAAGCAACAATTTTTGTAGGACATTTAAGATACAGGAAACAATGTATTGGTTTTCACCAGGCACAACCTTTGGATACTATGTCAGAGCCAGAACTAGAGGGCTGAATGGTGTTCACCCCAAAAAAATATGTCCACCCCGAACTTCAGAATGTGCCTTATTTGGAATAAAGGTTTTTGCAGATATAATTAAGGTAAGGATCTCAGAATGAGATTTATCCTACATTAAGGCAGGCTCTAAATCTAATGACAAGTGTCCTTACAAGAGACAGGAAAGGAGAAGTCATAGGCATAGAAGCAGAAGGCCATATGAGGACAAAAGTGAGATTTATGCAGCCACAAATCAAGGAATACCCAGAGCCACCAGAAACCAGAGCCTTCTGTGGAATGTGGCATTGCAGACACGTTGATTTCAGACTCTCTGTTGTTTTAAGCCACCAAGATTGTGGTAATTTATTACAACAGATTTAGAAAACTGATATAATTACCCTGTTGGAATATTCTAGCAAGAGCTTTAGAGGGCAGCGAACCGGGAAAAGTAGGACTAAGAAATCCAGAACTTCATTGAGGAGTTGAGGTTGGCTGGATCTGATTCCAAACATAAAGGATCAGGGGAGGGTTTCTTCTTGGATTGGGATGTACAGGGAGCTGGACAAGGTTTGCTGACACCATTATTTTCCGGCCATGACTCTCCCCATGCCTTTCTCAGCACAATTGAGAGACACCAGCCAAACTTAAAGGGTTCCATGCAGAGATTTCTGAGAAAACGAGGGCCATAATATTAATTGTGAGATTTTTCAATAAGATAGGTATTTCCAGAGAGACTTGTCTAAGATGGGCCTCAAATGGCTTGATCTTATCTGCAGGTTTGGCTGCTTAGACTCTTAATGTTCCCACTTCTCAACAAGAATGCCAGGCCCTGAGCCCTGGTGCCAGCCGGAAATTTCCCAGTGATAGGCACACCATGAAGCTAATCCTATGGAATGAACACTATGGTAAATTTCACCCTAATAAACTCCCAACCTCAAAGCCACTCTGGTTCTTCTGCTTTTTCTTTCTTTTTTTGTCAGTAATTGAAAATTTTTGGAGCAGTTTTACATTTACATAAAAATTGGAAAGACAGTGCAAAGGGTTTCCGTGTACCCTGAATCCAATTTCTCCTATTACGAACATCATACGTTGGTATGTACATTTGTCACAACTGATGAACCGATAGTGATCCACTGTGATTAACAAAGGCCATATTCATTCAGATTTCCTTGGATTTTACCTACTGTCCTTTTTCTTTCCCAGGATCCCATACAGGACACCTCATGGTATTTAGATGTCATGTCTCCTTAGGTTCCTTTTGGCTATGACATGTTCTCAGATTCTTGTTTTTGATGACCTTGACAGTTGCGAGGACTATGGGTCATGTATTTCACAAACTGTCTCTAAATTTGGATTTGTCTGATGCTTAGACTAAGGTTGTGAGTTTTGGAGAGGAAGACCACCAAGGAAAAGTCCCCTTCTCATCACATTATATCAAGGGTACACACTATTACTGTTGGTGTTGACCTTGACCACGTGGATGAGGGAGCGTTCGTCAGGTTTCTCCACTGCAAGGTTCCCCTTTGACCCATTGTGCTATAATGCTAACCTTCAGAGGGATGTCACCATGCATAGCCCGTACTTAACAACTGGGGAGTTATGTTCCACCTCCTTTGGTGAAGGATATGTTCAGATATTTTTGTCCATTTTGTAATTGTGTTGCTGTTTTTTTAATTATTTTTGAGTTTTAAGGATTCTTTGTGTATTTTGCATACAATTCTTTTATCAGACATGTTCTTCACAAATATTTTCTCCCAGTCGGTGACTCTTCCCTCTATTCCTGTAATAAAGCCTCTCAAAGAGCAGTTTTTAATGTTAGTGAAGTCCAATTTATCAATTGTTTCTTCCAATGGTCATGCTTTGGGTGTTGTATCTGTAAACTCATCACCAAACCCAAGGTCTTGTTGGTTTTCTCCTATGTTTTCTTTTAGAAGTTTTCTAGTTTTGCATTTTACATTTAGGTCATGATACACTTTGAATTACTTTTGATGAAAGATGTAAGGTCTTGGCTTAGGTTCAGTTTGTCATTATGGACGCCCAGTATTCCCAGCACCATTTGTTGAAAAGACTACCCTTTCTCTTTTGATTTGCCTTTGCTCCTTTGTCAAAAGTCAGTCTGCTACAAAACGCCCTGCTGGAACTTTGACTGGGATTGAGATCAATCTGTACAGTAAGGTGGGAAGAACTGATATCTTACCAATATTGAAAGACAATCTCTGTCTTTTCATTGGTGTATTTAGACCATTCACAATTAAAGTGATTAATGATAAAGTTAAGTTTGCGTCTACGATGTTTCTGTCTGTTTTCCACTTGCTGCATTTGTTTTGTTTCTGTTTTTTCCCCTGTATGTCTAGCTTTTCTGGTTTCAACAGCATTTTGTGTGATTCTATTTTATCTCTCCTCTTAGTATATCTATTAAAAATAGAGTTTGCTAATGGAGTTTGCAATATACACTTTTACCTCATCGAAGTCCGTGAGCAAATAACATTATTTGCTTCACGTGTGGTACGGTACCCTATGATTGAGTATACTCAACTCCTCCTTCCCATCTCTTATGATTCTGAGTCATTTATTTCAGTTTTCCATATACCATAATCACCCAATACATTGTGACTATTATTACTTTAAATAGTTATTTTTTAGATACTTTAAAAATAATAAAATAAAAGATTTTATTTTAGCTTTCTTTATTCCCTCTCTGATACTCATCCTTTCTTGGTGCAGATCCCAATCCTGACCTATCCCATTTTTCTTATGCCCGAAAAACATCTCTTAAAATGACTTGCAAGGCCAAGCTCTTGGCAATGAATTCCTTCCGTTTTCATTTGTTTGAAAAAAGTATTTCCCCTTCATCTATGAAGAGAATTTTCTGAATGCAAAATTCTAGGTAGGTAGCTTTTTTCTTTCAAAGCTTTAAATATTTCACTTCTACTTTGTTCTTGCTTGCATGGTTTCTGATGAGTAGTCTGCTTTAATTTTGATCAGTGCTCCTCTAAAGATAAGGCGCTTTTTTCCCCTTCTCTATTTTTTTTTCAAGATTTTGTCTTTGTCTTTGATTTTCTGGAGTTCAGATGATACACCTGGTTGTAGACTTTCTGATATTTATTTTGTTTGGGGTTCACTGAACCTAATGAATCAGTGGTTTGCTGTCTTTCATGAATTTTGAAAAATTCTCTCCATTCTTATTTCAGATATTTCTTCTGCCCTGTCTCTTTATCCTTCTTCTTCTCATATTCCAATTACCCATCTATTATACTTTTTGTAAGTTGTCCACAGTTCCGGTCTGGTGTCTCTCTCTTCATTCTTTGTCTTTTCAGATTGTGCTTTTCTTCTTGCTTTATTGTGTCCTTTGTAATTTTCATTGAAATTTGGACACTCTGTGTTAGAATAAAAACTGAGGCCAATGTGCATTTAAGGTGAGGCTTTGTATTAACCTGGCTAGGAGTTGGCCTGTGTTTAATATTTGCTGTATCTGCAGGTACTGGAGACCAAATTCCTCTGGTGTCCTTGTTTTTGTCTTGTCTATTAACTTAGGGGTTCTCTCCTTAGGGAGAGTTTAAATCTTACAACTCTTAACTGTGAACCACGGTCATTATGCGGGAGCCCTGTTGATGTGGTAGGGGCAGGGGTAATTCTATAATTTTATAATTAATTCTCAGTCCTTTAATGGGCCTGTGTCCATGGGACGTGACCTTCGCGAGTGTATCTTACCCTCCCTCCCCACTCCTGGGCGAGAGAGCCACGTTAAATGGGCCAGAGTGACAGAAATGTTCTTCTCCAGGTGGGATAAGGCTCTCGGTGAACACTTGCCCCATGAGAGGAGGTCTCTTTAGAGAGAATACTCACATTGTACTTCACTACAGCTACGCTTCCCACACCCCTACCAGAGTCCTGTGGTTCCTTCTTGTCTCCTCACCGTGAGAGCCTTGGGGGGCATCCCGAGGCAAGACTCAGGAAGGCACGGGGGCCCCTGAAGACAACATCCCCCAGGAGTTTGTCACTCTCAGGACGCTCCACACTCAGCCTACAGCAGTTGATGAAAGCCACCTTTTAAGTATTCCGGTTTATGGCTCCAGCAGCTCCTCCTGCAGTAAACAGATGTGTCCGTGGCTCTCTGGATTTACCCGTGTCTCCAGTGTGGCAAGGACGGTTCACTCCACAACTTGAGATTCTTGAGGCATCCATGAAAATGTGTTGATTTTGTTTTTCTCTTGTCTTTCTTGTAGTTGCACGAATGGGAGTGACTTCCAAGTTCTTCACATGTCGGAATGGAGAAGCATCTAACCTAATTTTAAAGACTGGATTTTGTTCTTAAGGGCATCCCCTGACTTATTCTCAGGCTGAACTCCAGGTGGAAATATTAGATCTCTACAAATAGCACAATTATTCTGGAGTTTTCTCTTAATATCACCTCTTCCTTGAAGCTTTCTGTGAAGCCTTCATCTCACACTGAACTCACCTTCATCTGAGTTTAAATTCCTTTGTTTCTTTTCTTTTTATATTGATTTGCACTTAACTCAATATTACTTAGTGATGCTTGATTTTGGACAATGAAAAGCCTCTTCAGCTCTTTCATGGGAGGAACAATCTTTTATGCAACTGTTATACTCCTAGGTGTACCTGCCATAAGTGTATATTAGGCATATGAGAAATACTGAATTAAGTGTTTAGGGCAGCATGGGGGTTGCTTACTTCTTCGACTCTGCTGATGGTGAGGCTTCTTCAGACTTCCAGAACAGAAATATGCGCAGGTCCCTACAGTTAATAGAGGCTTATTGTCAGGATAGATGGGAGGGTAAGAAGGAAAGGACAAAACAGCCCAACAGGCAGACCCCACAAGTGACTGGCACATCGCTCATTACCAGTTTGAGGTACAACAAGAAATGAGTTCATTTCAGAGCAGAGGCAGTGACCCAAGAGCAGTCACCCATGTGGGGACAAGCCCTGTACCTCTGCTTCCCCCTCTCTGCCCACGTTCTGGTTGACGGCCCCTTCTCCTACTCTGTCCATATGTGTCACCGATCGACTGATTTAAGGAAGACCCTCTTGGCCCTCTCTGTGTGCCAGGAACCCTGCAAGCCTTTGGATATAATAAGGAGAAGAAACATACAGTTCCTGTGCACAGAACATAAAGCCCAGAGAGGTCAAGTAGACTGGTCATTGTAGCGCCATGAGTGCTGTGATGGGGATCCTGGGCGTATTGTGGGGGCATGTAGAAGGAGCATTTCTCCAGTCGAGGGGGTCAAGAAGACCTTCTTGTAGCAAGTGCCACCCAAAGGGAGAAGGAAATGCAGAGGGGATTTACCAGCTGGGTGATTGTGGTGACTCCTTATTACAGGCAAAGGGGGCACTGTGCACGAAGACCTGGGGAAATACCACGGTGTTTGGGAGACAGAAAGCTGTTCAGAATGACTGCAGAGTGGAGGATGGGATGGGGAGCAGGGCAGGATGTGGTGGGAATATAAAAAGATAGTGTCCTAAAGATATGCAGGGCCAGATTATTAGGACACTTTCATCGTGTCAATAAGTGTGAACTCTTTATCCTAAATGCCCCTGGAGGGAAGACACTGGCGACTTTCAGCCATGAAAATGACACAATCCAAATGGCATTTTGGAAATACCATTCTGTTAACTGTTGGAAAAAGCCGGGCCAGGCTTGACACAAAGAGACTAGTTACTGAGCTTTTCCCATCATCTGAGGAAGAGACGATGGGTGCGATGAGACAGACGTGAGCAGAAGGGAGGGAGAAATATTTAGGAAGTAGAATGGTGAGGCCCAGGACTTCCTACATGAAGCCTCAGAGGGGACTGGCCAGCCTTTCGATGTCATGTTTGCCTCAGCACACCATTTCTGGGGGCCGGGCAGCTCGCTCAGGGTGGGGAGTCGGAGGCCCACAAGACAGTGCCATTCTGTGCCTCCTCATCTCTGCCGAGTAGCCCCTGACTTCTAGTTCTTGAGGGTGGGAAGCAATCAGGACAAGGATTGCTTGATCCATCGAAACAAGGAACCAAGAGCAAGGGAGGATTTTAATAGGAGACCGGGTAAGAGTCTTGTTGAGGATGTAAGCCAAAGTAGTTAATTCTTGCCTTTTCTAAATATTGTACAGATGAGCGGGGAAGATCTAACGCTCTTGCCCACCAGCAGGCAGGTGTTCCTTCATGGAGAACCACGTGGTAAACCGAGGTAGTTAGCTTCCCACTGTCCCAAGTCCTAACCTCTAGCAGCTCCCTGGGAGGACACAAGAGTCACATGGCTCTCTCCAGACCAGGACATCCCGACACTTAAGTAAGTGGCCCTCATTCTGGGGTGATTCCTCATTAGGACTGATCCTTGAAAGCTGACTTTCAGATCCACAATCTTGGATCTGATTTTCACCTTGTTCATTCTTCTCTGCAAGGAGGTTTCACTCAAAATAACGCTGTGCTATCAGTCTGATTACTGTGTGATTCTGAATGAATACAACACCCACCAGTAGCACCCATGCTGTTGTGTTTATGTCCTGATGGGTTACAAGCATATATTCTTGAGCTATTACGAAATTATTTCTGGTGAACTAAAAAAGAAAAAAAAAGAGAGGAAGGGAAAAGAAAGAATACTGCTATTTTAAACAACAGCTGCCTTTGGGAGGGTGATGGATTTTGTTAAAAATAATCCCGGGGACTGCTGGTCTTTTGTGCCCCCGATGTCATAGACGGCCCCTTTGCCAAGCACCTTAGTGGGTTTTGATGCAAGAAATATGCGCCCAGAACTAACGTTGAGAGTGAAGATTAGAGAGAGCTTTGTTCTGCATTCTGTAGGAAAATAATTCAGAGTTCCTAGGAGGCAATGTGGATATGGGAGAAGTGGCTGAGGAAAAGATGGGAAGATGGGAGGGAGAGGGAGTCAATAGTTGCTGAGAAGCCAGGAAACCCACACAAATGTGCAAACCTGAGCACTCTTTTCCGTGGGGGCGCAGCTGACACGTTCTGGGCAGGGATGACCAGCATCCGCGTGTAGGTGCACATCTGTGCAGTGACTTCTGTGAACCAGAGCCCTCCCCCATCGTCCCCAGCTTCTCAGTAAAGCCTGATACACATCGTATGTGAGGAGCTGTGAGGGGGATTCCGCACGAAGGTGAGCACACGAATGACGCAGGATGCTGTAGACAGGAAGCCACCTGTAGACCCAACCAACGCACTGGGGACCAGAGGTAAATATGAGAACAAAAACCTCTGCGAATTCACAGCAATGATGGGGCAGGCATCGCACCTTCCATAAATTATGAATCAGGGGCTGAGAAAACTTTTTAAAAACAAGGATGACCCCGGTTAAAAACTTCGTTATCCTATCCATGACTGACCCTAACGTGTGAGCGAGCTGTGGAAAGGTACAGAGGGAGTCCCACATAATCTAAATAGATCTCTTATAAATCAAGTGGAAAAAATGGTAAATAAAATGTTCTATTTTTTTAATTAAAAAAGAGAGAGAGAAAGACAGAGCAGGTGTGCATGTGAGCAGGAAAAGGGCAGAAGGAGAGAGAGAGAGAGAATCCCAGGCAGACTCCATACCCAGTGTAGAGCCCATCTCGGGGCTCGATGCCACAACCCTGAGATCATGACCAGAGCTGAAACCAAGCGTCGGTCACTCAACCAGCTGAGCCCCCCAGGTGCCCCAAAATATTCTAAACTTTTACCTAGACAAGCATATCTTCATACTGTCAAAACTAAAAATATGTATAAGGCTGGGTAAGAAATGAAAAAGACACAGAATTAATAAAATATATGTTTATTTCAGGAAACGTAGTTGTCTTGCCCCTAGTTCAGAAAAGTCATCAATTATGTTCTTTTATCAATATTTTCATATAATATTTGTCTTGTTCAAAGCAATGTCAAATTAGATCATTTTTCTTGAGCTGTTGTGTTCATAGATACTTTTTATTAATTTTGACCTGTAGAAAATTTGCAGCTGGAAATTTGCAGCTTTACACAAGAAAATGTGTAAAGCAGTATTTCACTGGAAATGAACTATAAATTTTATATATTATGCTTGAACATTGTGATGGGGTCAAATATAATAAATTACTGCAGTGTATGTTACCAAATGTTTAGATTTTATCATATAAATTACTATCACTCACACCATAATTTTTTTTCTTTTTTGCTAACCTTTAAAGCAATAGCTAGATCCATACAGTCCTTAGTTCTTTCAAAAATGTCAGTGCCGGAATATTATTTAAAAAAACAAAAATGGCAAAATGTAGTTATTTCTGTTTAGTTGAAACTATACCATTATCACTAATGGACTTAAAATTGTCTCTGTAGAAACTAATAGCAGAATTTTTTATATATCTTTTCCGTCAGAGTTATGGAAACGCTTTTATTTTCTTTTTCTAATTTTTTTACATTGTTGGAATACCACTTTGGGATTTACTATTTATTTCAGGATCTTCTTTTGTTTCCCTTCATTCTTCCAGGTCCTCACTTTAACCTAAATGTAATTATTTTAACAATGATTAGTAACATTCCCATCATGTGTCCCACGGCGGTTTTAAGATCAGATTGTTAGGCATTTTGTCAAAATCTTTCATCTTTGATAAGAGATCCAGAAAATATTGCATGTAATCTTGGATTTGTTCCGAAGAATGTCATTTCTTTTGGCACAGTTGGGTGCATGTCTTATAGTGACAGATTCACACTATGCAATTTGTATGTCACCAAGGAAATCTTCTGAATTTCTGCCTAAAATCATATCATAGGTACATGAATTTGAATTGGATTTTGTTTTGCTCAAAATATTCCCAGCAGGTCAAAATAATGCAATGGCCATCTTCTAAAATCTTCGCCCAATAAAGTGCAAGAGGTTTAGTCTTTTCCTCAGCTTTGAAATTTTCCAATGTCATTAATGTAATTTCCTTCATCTTCAGATGGGCAGGTCAAAATTACATTTGATGTTTCCAAATTGTTAGGTTTGAGTAATTCTCTTTTTCATTATCATTGTTTTTTATCAGTAATTTGATTTTCACTCAGTAAGGGGTATAAAGTTGTGGGCCTTTCATTTCACCTGTTGAAGTTGCAGATTGGATGAAAATAGTTTTCTTACTCATGTATGTTGTTTCATAAATAACTCAATCTTTCATTAAGAAACGTAATGTCTAAATCACAAATCTTATGTTGGTCACACATGTCAGAAATGTGTTCACCTTCATTGGCTACAGTTCTAAATAGTTCAGTATCCTTTTTTTCAGCTTTTTATTTTTTATTTATGAGCTCGAATTTCCCCCTTTCCTCTAGCTTTGTTGAGATATAATTGACATATAACATTGTGTAAATTTCAGGTGTGCACCATGTTGATTTGATACATTGACATGTTGCAAAATGATCACCAGCCTAGCTTTAGCAACCAGCTCCAACCGTCACATAATTACCATGTCTTTTTTTGTGGTGAGAACACTTAAGATCTACTCTATTAGCGACTTTCAAATATAGAATACAGTATTATTAGCTATAATCACCATGCTGTACATTAGATCCCCAGAACTAATAATGTGAATAACATTATAACTAGAAGTTTGTACTCTTGGACCAATATCTCCCCATTTCCCCCACCCCCAGCCCCTGGCAACCAATAATCTGTTTTCTGAGGTTTGTTTGTTTTTTTTTTTAATATTCCACATATAGGTGATATCATACAGCATTTGTCTTTCTCTATGTGACTTATTTCACTGAACCTCAAGGTTCATCCATGTTGTTGCAAATGGCAGGATTCCCTTCTTATGGCTGAATAATATTCTGTGTGTGTGTGTGTGTGTGCGCACAAACATCAACATATTCTTTATCCATTGACAGACACTTGCAAATTTCTTAATTTCTTCTATCATATTCTAGACTTATTGACCTAAGAATTTTAAAAATGTATTTCTTAAGACTGTATAAAATTTGAACATACGCTCATTAGAAATTCAAATTAAAGTAAATGTAAAGGATTTTACAAACAAAATAATTTCTGCTTTCAAGAAAGTTATTTTTCTTCTAAAATATTTCTGTGTGGGAATCTACCCCCCAAAACCAAGAGCACGCTGTATACACCGTATGTTAGCCAACTTGACAATAAATTATATTTTTTAAAAAGTTACAACTGTTTGCTTGGTCACTCAAAAAAAATTTCTGTGTGTTAAAAGGCAAATGTGAATCATAATTAATAAATATAAAACTAAAAATCATTTCAAGCTGAAAGTTTAGTCAATATTTGAAACTTTATTAGAATCATATTGAGTATGTTTATAAAAACAAAGATGTCAAAGCAGTCAATGTCTGTTCACTTGCCTATGTCAAGAATTGGTGCCATGCTTTTTGAATATCGTGGTGGCTGCAAAGGTCTCAACTTCAGAGTAATGTGGACCATTTAACATTGCAAAACACCTTTCATGTGCCACGCATCACCTGTGCTGGTTAGTGAGTCTCTGTGGAAGCTACAAATTGAAATGCAAAGCGAAGCAAGAAAATGGACAATTGGCACTACGGGGAAATGATCATCTTTTATACAAGAACTCGCTGCGTTCGTGTTATCGGAGAGCACTAATGTGACAAGTTAATTTGTTTTGTTCTGTCCTAAGAGCTTCCACCATTCAAACCTCTTTCCACGCTGCAAGTATTCATCGCTTAGCGCCGCGACCTACCGACTTAGTGGTATTTAGACACAATCACTTTTTATTTTGAGGACAAAGGACAAGAGATGTGGAGAAGGGCTTCTCCGGGGGGGAGTAAAAGGTGTTAGTTACAAGAGCAGATGTTGGGATTATCCGTCGTTGTTGGACACTGGATCCCCAGGGAAGAAGCACTGGTATGTTGTTTAATAAATTCGCTCTTGGCCGTGTTCATGATATGAGTCCCTCTAAAACACAGGACCTTGGGCAGGATCCCTTCGCCAGAATCAAAGTGTTACTGACCCTAGCAGTTGTCTTATATATTTAGTTGAGCATCTTTACAAGGAGACGAGCAGCCATAGTCTCCGTTTGACTTTCCCTCCACTGTCAGCTGTAACATCAACAGCCTTATACACCTTGAATTTCAGTCCCTTATCCAGTGTGTATGTTGGTTGTAATTCTTTTCCCTTTTTCGTTTTATTCTGCTTGGGTAATAAAAGTCTGCTTTTCCAGCCTCTGTACCTCCCCAGCTCCGGGCTGTGTTCAAGGAGATGGAATTTTCTAATCAGCAAACCTGGGTTATCTGCTCAGGATGGTCTTGGGAGAGATGGGATCCCACAACCATGCTGGACGTGTGATCCACGTTGGTCCATTGCAGTTGCCTTTTATACCCCAGACATGAGGATTAGTTCAGAGATGGGTACGAGATCCCAGCAGGGACAGGGTTTTTCAGAGGTCAACATGGTCTCTGAGATTTCTCTACTTCAAAATTGTAAGCACTAAGGACCATGTAAGCCTGGAGACGCCACCAGATGTTTTTGCTGCAACTGGAGAATGCCTACCCGAGAATAAACCAACCCAGAAGATTAAGAGTCAAGAGATTAAGAGAAAGACAGCTGGTGACGTCATTCGAGCCCCTGGACCCAGCCTCACCTACTGGAGTTATATGATCAAGTACATTCTTTTACTCTTGTCTTTTTTTCTTATCTAACCCAGGTTAAATGTTTGCATTTCTAACCAACGTGTTCAAAATAATACACAACGTTCCTTCCATCTGGCTTCTGATTTTGTTCTTCACGTACTTCACTGTAGCGTTTCCGATGTGACTTCCCCATTCAGATGTTTGTGATGTTGAACAAAAGAGTGAATGGAGCTAACAATGACTTACTGTCCCCCCCCCCATATATGGAAGCATTTATCAGACCTTCCACTGTTTAATTAAGTTCTATGAGATGTGTGTTATTCTCACGGTTACAAGTGTGGAAACATCTGTTCACAAGGTTTGAGCATCTTGTCTAAGACCACACAGCTAGTGGGCAGCTAAGACAAGATTTGGAGCCTGGAAACACTGACTCCAAAACCCACCGCTTCCACCCTCCCCTCGCTCAGTCTCCAAACAAAAATTAAAACAAGACCCCAAAACATTATTTGTTTGGATGCCTTAGATCCAGTGACTTCTCAGTGGCCCTTCTCCTCATGGTTCCATGACCCTGTTCACCATGTCTCCCCACTCCTCTCAAGGAGATCAGTGATGTTTTCCTAGCTGGTTTAATAATGCACGGTTTGCGGGTGCTTGGGTGGCTCAGTTGAGCATCCGACTTATGCTCAGGTCACAGTCTCGCAGTTCAGGAGTTCGAACCCTGCATCATGCTCACTGTTGTCATCGCAGAGCCCATGTTGGATCCCCTGTCTCCCTCTCTCTTTTCCCCTCCCCCGCCCATACTCTTTCTCGAAAATAAACCTTAAAAAAATAAATAATGAACAGTTCGCATATTTGCCTTTCATGCCTCTTAGCATTTTAAAAATTTTTTAGTGTTTATTTTTTTAATTTATTTTTTTTACATCTATTCATTTTTGAGAGACAGAGAGAGACAGAGCACAAGTGAGGGAGGGGCAGAGAGAGAGAGGGAGACACAGAATCCAAAGCAGGCTCCAGGCTCCGAGCTGTCAGCACAGAGCCTGATGTGGGGCTTGAACTCACAAACCGTGAGATCATGACCTGAGCTACCCAGGTACCCCAATGTTTATTTATTTTGGAAAGAGAGAGAGAGAGAGACAGAGCATGAGCAGGAGAGGGGCAGAGAGAGAGGGAGACACAGAATCCGAAGCAGGCTCCGGGCTCCGAGCTGTCTGCAGAGAGCCCGACGCGGGGCTCAAACTCACAGACCGCGAGATCATGACCTGAGCCAAAGTCGGACCCTCAACCGACTGAGCCCACAGGTGTCCCAACTCTTAGTATTTTTCAATCAAATTAGATAATCCATGGAAAGTGTTTAGCATAATGACTAGCACATAGTAAGGCCCTCAAAAATGCCTGTTGCTAGTGTTATTAATATAGAGATACTCCGTGTTCTTAAATGAATTCGTTAGGAGGCTCCAGCCCCTTGCTGTTCCTGTCCCTAACCTCTCCCTACGTACCAGTTTGGTAAGGTGACCGACGGCCACCTCCCTTTTGCATGGTTATCTCTCTCATCCCATCAGGGGTTGACCGCTATTGTGCTCGCCAGATAGCTTCAGCTTTTTGAACGTGCCATTTATCTGCGTTTCCAGGGAAATCTGGGGGCAGGACTGATGGACACACCAAGTTGGAATCTAACAGTTAAGGTGATGGCTTTGGCTTCAGAATGAGGTGTGGGCCTGAGGACAAGAGAGGACAGACACCATCTCCTCTGTGACCCGGGGAAGCAAGGAAAACAGCTCTGGATTCGGGGCTGGGGGCAGGTGGGAGGGAGAACAAAGTTAACAGCAGAAAGCGGGCTCAAGATGACAGCAGAGACCAGCTTTATGTGTCAGCAAATGCTGAACTGAAGTAATAAAACTGTGCTTATAATTATACCCAGAGAGAGTTTGTACCCTGAGAGCTTTGCACATGGTGGCAAAGCGTCCTTGTCCTCTGAAAACAGCTGTGGGGGAAGGGCGGAGCAGGAGTGGAGGGGGAAGGGTGCGGGGTCTGGGGCGTGATCTTTGGAGAGGCCATTCCTTCCCCTTGTGTGACAGCGGTGGAAAGGGACTCAGCGGCAAAAGTGGCCACGGAGCCTGCTGTTTGGGGCTGCCCTGGGCACCTGCTTGATCACATGTTCACGGAAGATCATGTGCTCTCTCCAGCCCAGATGGACGCCACCTGTTTCTGCACCAACATCCCGAACTCGTGGGCACTGACCAGCAGCCAGAGGGTCATGTCCTGACTACATCGTAGCTGGGGGCCCGAGCCCGGCCACTGAGCTGAGAACATTGTTTCGTGCCCTTGATTCTGCTTTTTGGGTGGAAAAGCCCCACAGCCCAGCCGCTCTGGTGAGGAACCAGAGCTCCCCCCTGCTCTGCGGGGTTCCTGGCAGGGAGCAGGACGGCCCCTGGGGCAGAAAAGGGGCTCTGTTTGCTTCCGAACAAACCCTTCTCAGAGCGTGGAGTCTTTAAGTGTGCAATCATTACTTGAACAAAGAGTTGATTCACTGATGGATTAATTAACGAAAACATTGCTTCTTAAGGGTGCCTGGGTGGCTCAGTCGGTTAAGCATCCGGCTCTTGATTTCGGCTCAGGTCATGATCCCACGGTTCCTGAGATCGAGCCCCATGTTGTCAGTGCAGAGCCTGCTTGGGCTTCTCTCTCCTCTCTCTCTCTCTCTCTCTCAAAATAAGTAAATAAACGTCAAAAAAATTTTAAAAATCCCTTCAAAACTTAATTTTTGGCTTCTGCAAGAAAGATTTAGGACTATGTTTGCCCTGGCACACCCAAAGATAAAGTCCTCCTTCCTCCCAAACTCAAACTCCTTGAGGAAATAGAATATAATATATATAAAGCTCGGGCCCTTATGTAATCCAGTCTTATCTCCAGGTTGCGTTTAAAGACACCCTAAAAAAAGAGAAAATAAACTCAGAAAAAAAATCATCTGATCTTTATCTGATTCTCTCAAAGAACATTTAAGGAAATCCCATTCAGAATCCACAGGCAAAGCATTTCATAAAGCATTTCATTTCACTTACATTTTTGTTATTAGTTTTCATTTATTGTTTTATTTTACAATCCCTTCCCCATGCCCCCCCCCCCAACTACTGGGGTGCTGTCCTAGAACCTGCAGTCCTTTCGTGGGAGTGTCTGTCGTCACTCAACAGACACACAACTGAATTACACAGAAAGCGGTTATCAGCTGGGAACACGGCTTAAATTAGTTTATCAGACTGGCTTCAGTCACTTACCAGAAACCTAAGTTGGAGAACCTTAGAAACTGGTCAGCAGAGTCTCCCTGGTTCCCAAAGTGAAGTGCACTCAGAGCCAAAGCTTGGAAGGGGCTCAACTTCCCCTGTCCAAGAAAAAAGACAAATGCATTGAATGACGGTAACAGGAACACAGCAACCCACCCACAGTGGATGAAGTTTCTTCTCATACACTTAGAGGAGGTAGCCACCTTGAAATGCCATCACTGTCAAAGAAGATAAATTCATAGACTGTCTATGTCATGAGGCAAGTGATCTAATACAAAGAGAGCAATCAGGCTCTACCAAGTTATCTCCTCCGAGAAGCATTGCGCACGAAGAATGTGTGCCTCCAGCATCAACTTAGAGAAGCAGTTCGCTTATTCAATTACTGAGACGTATAGCTTGACAAGAGGGTATCAGTTCACCAATGAGCAGAAACTTTGTAGCGTTAGTTCTGACGAGCATCTCACTCTTTTATTTCTAAATTCTACAATCACCAGATGGTTTTGTGTTCTCTGCTTGGCCGACTGTGTGACATTAGTCAAGCCACTTAAATTCTGGACCTATCTTAATTTTTTTAATGTTTTGTTTTAATTTATTTCCGAGAGAGAGAGGCAGGGGCAAGGGGCAGAGAGAGAGAGGGAGACACAGAATCCAAAGCAGGCTCCAGGCTCTCAGCTGTCAGCAACAGAGCCCGACGCGGGGCTCGAACTCACGAACTATGAGATCATGATCCTGAGCTGAAGTTGGACCCTTAACCGACTGAGCCACCCAGGTGCCCCTGGACCTAGCTTTCAATACTCAGTGAAAAGCCTGGGCTAGATCATCCCTATGTGACTTTCAAGTGTTAAGAGTTTGAATAAATTAATATCGTTTGTACTGTTATCTCCTGAGCAGAGCAACCCACTACAAAGCTGGTATAAAAGGATTCGTTCTAATTCCTAAGATTCATGCCATGGGTAGCTCTTCCTGTCTAGCTGTGTTGCTACTCCATCTATTTCCTTTAGTCTGGAGTGATTGGCCTGCTTCATTAGAACAATATTATGGCTCACAATAAATTTCATTTACTGTTTGCATACTGTACTGTCATTTTGGAAGAGACACCGATACGGCATAATGATCAAAAGGTGTGGGCTCGGGAGCCACATTGCCTGGATTTGATAGCTTCACCACTTCCTTGACGCATGATCTTGGAACAGTTAGCGGTGCCTCTGTGGTGTCCCCCAAACAAAAGGGAATACAAGACTACCTACTTTGTGAGGATTAAACGGATTAATACATTGAAGTGCTTCGGACAGCCACACGGCACATGGGAAGCATTCGGGGACCGTCAGCCACCGTGTTGATCATGATCGTCAGGTCCATTGATCGTCACGAGACCAAAAGACGTTGCCAGTGACCCTTCAGATGCAGGAACTAGAGGAAAAGACAAGTCAGACTAATTGCCAGACATCACCCAAGCCAGAGTGTCTGCTGGTGAGGATTTTCGTTTCCAGGGGCAATCTCTCTGCACACCGGGCTTCCCCTGTGAAACCAAGGGCTGGGCTTTGGCCATCGGCAGGTCGGACGAACTTCACGCCATCAGAATCTGTCCCCCGGCCAGACAGCACACCCCAGTATCCTATCAGCTATCTTGGAGTTCTCAGCTTAAGAACCCGTAAGCAGCACTAGTGAGCTCTATGGTCATGGGGGGTACAAACCAGGGTCGTGACTTCAAAAACAGCCGCCCTTACACTGTCCTTATGGTTCCTTCCAGTATGGAAGGAACCATCCCCTTATTTGAGAGAGGCCATGTCACTTCAGCTGTACTCTTCGGTAGGCAACGTGTACCCCCCCCCCCCCAACACAGAGTGCTAAGTCCTACATACAAGCCCAACTTGCTCGGCTACACTGTTCGCTCCTTGAGTAAACTGTCTTACTTTCTTCATACCTCATCACATACTGTAAAACATTTGTTGCTTGGATGGATGGATGGATGGATGGATCTACGGATGCATACCTGAAGTGTTGAAATATTTAAGGTCAGAATCAGGCCCCTGCACAGAGACAACACTTAATTCAGCTCAAGTAAATTCTGAGTGGTGAAAATGTCCCCGGCACCGTCCCAGATATTTTAAGGGATCCAGAACATATGTTATAGTCTTCAAAAAATTTTTGGACAGGCAAGACCTGTATTCTTGAAGAAATTATACCTGAGGGGGGAAAGAGAGTTGATACAAGAGTACCGGCAGTCCTTGAATTAGAGGGCTCTTCCAAAAATGCATTTTAAGTTAGTTGTTTGAAACTTGGAGTTCATTTACCTATGGAGACATTGTCATAAATTGTGGTCTGGTCCCATTATTCAGCCAAAGTATTTTGCCAGAAAAGTCAAAGATGAAAAGGACTTCAGAATTTATCTGGTCTAACGTGATTAGATGCAGCGTGACTTTCTCAAGATGGCAGGAAGTGACCTGAGCCTGGAATCTGAATCTCTTGACCCCCTATGAAGTGTGCATTGTCGTAACGGTACTAATGAGAGAAAAGGCAGCCGTCGTGACCGTGAACTGTGTTTACGGAAACACTGGTCGCGCGCCCGTCTCATGCTGGACTCTGTGAACGTGCCTTTTCATGCAAGCGCAGACCCAGGCATCCTCCTTGAGCGCCTCACCTCCTCTGCTGCCCCCTGCTCTGATCACGTCCCACTGGTCTCACCGCATAGGTGGTCCTCAGATCCGGCTCCTCCTCCCCGCCCCCACCATCACGTTCCCAGTTCAGGCCGTGTCTTCCTCATCTGGCCGATGTAGCAGCTTCCTGTACAACCTCCAAAGTGATTTATCGACAGCTTCTGAAAAACAATCCAGATCATCTCATTTTTTTTTTTTCTTCCCACGAGTCTGCGTCACCTCCCGGATAAAATGCACACTCCCTAACGTCTCACTGCAAACTTCTCCGTGATCTGACTCCTCCCTTCCTCCCGTCTCCTGCCTGTCACCTTGTGCCACCGCAGTGCACATCTGCTGGCCACACTGTGCTCAGACCTCGAGGTCCTGCATGCCCCCCTCAGCCCAGAGCAGCTCGCCCTCACCTGGCCAGTGCCTGTCTGCCTTTGGTAACAGAGGTCCACTTTGCTCTGCCTCCAGGTTCCTTCAGTCCATCCCAAGTACAGGGTCTTGAGCTCCTTACCCCAGGGGTGGTCATAGAAGAAGAGTGAAAGCAATCCTTCCGTGACTTTTTTAGGTGACCAGAGGCATTTGCTGGGTGAGTCAAATTAGAGAATCTGCAATATTGCTGAATCCATTGCATTGACCGAAATATTGTGATGGCATGCCAGAGGCAGAGGCCAGATTGCATGCAGTGACTCTGCGTCCCCAGATGACAAGAGTGGTCGAGGTTCCAGATGCGGTCTGGCTCACCGACCTTCGGGAGGATTGACCCGAGCAGGCCCTGCTGGAATGGTTCTCTAGCACAGGTGCTACTTCTAGGCGGCCTGCACTTTTGTCCCCCAGCCCTGGCCTCTCCTGGCCCCGTATCCCGGATCTATAAACTGCTTTCTCAGGGACTCGGGGCCCTGACACTTCTCTCTCTCATGTCTCCCTCAGGCCCTCCTGCCTTTTCCACGTCTCCAGGACTGATTCCACGCTCCTTACTCAGAAGGCTGTTGGCCCGTCAGGGCCCATACATTTGCCTAAAAGCCTATTAAGGAGGTTATGGTCTGGGCCACCCACAGCTCCTGGGCAATTTCTCCTGTCCAGCCTTCAAACCCAAAGATTGATCATTTTCCCAATGAGGGGAAGACGCGGTGAGTTTTGTGCCACAGTGCTAGCTCTCTAGTTAAACAGGAGTTGATGACACTTATTTACAACAGGGCATTTCGCTGAGCTTGAAGACTTCGTTCTGCGTCACCACTGACCAGAAGCGCCGCTGACTAGCAGCCTCCCCATCCCCCTCCCCAACCCCCGCTGCGGGGGGGGGGGGGGGGCAGCTCTCCTCTGTGCCCTGTGGTTGGCAGAGCAACAGCCCCGTGCCTGCACTCACCATGCTGTATATTGCAGGGCCTGTTGATGTGCCTGTGAGTTTTTGAGAGCAGGGGCTGTGCCTCGTTCACTTCGGTGTTCTTTGCCATAACAACAGCACCCGACACATGGCAGACACTCAATGAATGATTGTTGTTGTGTCACTGCAGTCTACTGACCTCCTCTGATACCTGGGATTCAGGAGAGCGCTGGGCCCCTGCCCTCAACGATCTTCCACCCGTTTAACGTTCAGAATCATCGCTACTCTAAATAATGACCCTTCCCGATAGAAGGGGTAGATGATACGCCAAGAATTCCTCCGCAGATGGGGGACACACAGAAATATATCTAGCTGACCACCAACTAATAGCTCAGATCAGCTGAACGGCCATCTGTGATAACCCAGCGTCAGTGAGTTGGGCTTATGTAAGTCCAGCAGGAGCCCAGGTGTTTTGCGTTCTCTCCAGGGTTCCAGATGAGGTCCACGCTGTGGAGGGGCGGGAAGTACTCTGACGCACAGAGCAGGGTCAGACCCCAAAGGGGTGTTTAACAGACGCTCCTTTCAGAGCAGCTCCACGTCGAGGCAAAATCCTAAGGTCTAGAAAAGAATCGATTTAACAAAATAAATAAATAAGTCTAGCCGTGTGTAAAGAATGCATGGAGTTTGGTTAAGAAAAGGGAGCCTGTCGGGAACGTCCATTCTGACAGAGGAGAGAGGCAGGTGCATGTGCAATTGGCATATAGATATCGCTCTAATCCCTTTTCTCCGAATGGCAAAAATTTGGCAGAGAGGCAAGATCTAGGGGTGATGAGGGACTTCGACGAGCAGGACATCTGCTGAAAGTCTCATGCAGAACATCTGACGAATCCTTGCCTTGCCCTGCTGATAATTCCATCTCTCTTTAGTTAGAAAAAGCAATGAGGGGGAACGGGTACTCAGGACTTAATTATGACCAGTAAGGAAGGTGTGGATAACGATGCGCCTGTTACAGGAAACTGGGAAGAAAGTGACTGGCATTTCCAGAAACTAATAATAAGTGGAAGGATGGCCTCTTACAGTAAAATATGGCAACCACCTCAATTCGTTTTGGGAAACAGGCAATGGATGAATAAATTAATTAAAATATTCAGATCAGTGTACCCCAGACACCAGGAGAGCAGATTTCTAAAAGTTCAGAGCAAAGGATTATGATCTTGTGACCTGTGATGCAAAATTGTAATGGAGCTCCGTTCGTTAATGGGATGGGCACTCCTAAGGCATGAAATTCAAATAAAATAATCATGAGTCATCCTGATAAAAAAGGGAGAAGGCAGCTAACAAAACCCATGGGGCCTCATAAAGAGCTCTTTGATGAGCTCAGATTGAATACAGACCTGCACAAAAGATGTAAGAAGGAAAGCCTAACGCCTAACAAATCCACAAGTTCACATGGTCTGTAAGGGCAGGAAGAACATTAATGCCCAATATTTGTTGAGGATTTCCCGTGTGCTGTTCTCAGCACTTTACGTGTATTAACTCACCGATTCCTCAGAAGCACCTGATGGATGAAGTAGGTGTCACTTTTATCTTGTTTTCACAGGTGAAGAATCTAAGGAACAAAGCGGTTAAGTCCCTGGCCCAAGGTCAAACACCAAGACTGAGCAGAGTTGGGATGACAACCCGAGCAAGGGTTCACTCTTGCCGCTTCTGCTTCACAGCATTTCTCAGGACGCTGTGGGCAGGCAAAAGGACCAGATGCGTAGGTCTTTGGCAAAGGAGTACTTTCGTATGGCTTTGAAAGGGGATATTCCACGTAATGGGGTAAAAAAGAAAAAAAATGGTCTTCATGGAGGTGATACAGTGGGAACAGACGTCAGAGGAAAGGCAGTCCTGTTACATGCTTATTTTGTTGACATTTTCTGCAAAGCGAAAGATTTTTAAGTTGGAGAAGGTAGATGAAACCGTGCCATAACATTGAAGCCAGAGTAAAAAGGGGGAAAAAGAAAAGCTTCCAGTTCCCCCAAAAGAATAGCTGTCCGAGGATTCTGGGGATGTTAGCTGGCCAGAAAGGAAACCAGACCCACTCGTGCTGTGGTTACAGCATAGAAGTGCCCCCCTCGGGAGGTGCAAAGAGGGAGGTCACAGAACACAGAAGGCAAGATCCCGAAGACTGCCCTGTGCTGCTGTTGTCTCGCTTTACTCCACGTGGTTGGTTACCTCAGGCTCCGTTCTGGGTATGAAATTTTGCAGGAAGCGTTCACCACCATTATTCCATCCACGTCCAGAAGGGTAAAAGCTGATGGAGGACCCAGTCTTCAGTGGACGCCGTGTGAAGGTCTCCCGATGGCCGCCAGGCCCCCCCCCCCCACCGTAGCTACTGCCACTCACGTGGCACTTCACGCCCCCACACGGGTCACCTTCCTCGGTCCCCATGACATCGTTCCTCAGTACATGCTCCTAGCTTCTCCAACAGAAGTTTGGAGGAAGAACCCAGCATGCTTCCAGACCCGGAACGGAGTTGAACCGTGGGCTCTGCTGTTTCAACCATTGGAAGGGCGGTGGTGCGGACGAGGAGGTGGATGTGTCCTGGTGGCTCTGCTCAGGGCCGGGACGTCCCAGCAGACGCAGCGCCTGACGCTGGGAATGTTCAGGTGCAGCGGAGGCACCGTCGTGCGCCGTCACCCTCCTGCTTCCAGGCTGGTCTGATAGGCAACGGCTTTCGGATTTACGCGCCCTGAAGAGAACGCTAACAGCAACAATGATAGTACACGGAGGGCTGCTGTGGGAGGAACAACCCTACCCTCTGCCCGGCATCGGCCCACGGATAGAAGAAAACAACGCCAACGGCAGACCGTCCGCTACGACGTTGCCTTTTGCTTTTACGCTTTACCACAGACTGGTAAAAATTGTGTCACAGACTGGCAAGAATCCATAGACCGTTATTTGGGAAACACTGGCTTCGGGGGTTTTTAAGGTTCTTTCTAATTCTAAAAATGGCCCAACTGCAAATCGCTTTTGTCGGCACCTAATTACGCCTTTCTTCTGTTTCATCAAACGTCTAGAAAGTGCACTCGGTGCCAAGCGATACGTTAAGTCCTTTACATGCCAACCAGTCTACTCCTCCAAATAACCCTCTGTGACAGGTACTCGCTGGTCTGCTTCCAGGGGAAATGGAGACTTGGAGATGCTCTGGGGCTTGTCCCAGGTCACGCCATTGGGAATCCAGCTTTGGTCTCTGCCTTCAGGAACTGTACTGTCAGCGACTGTATTGGACCCCTTCCATTGTCAAATACTCACACGATACCCCAAGTGTTTCCGTAGACCCCAAGTTCCTGGACGGCAGGGTCTGTATGTCGTCGATTTCTGAGTCCCATGGTACCCATTAGTGTGGTGCGTCCACCGCGATCAACAGAATCAGCAAAGTATTCACTGAACCCCCGCTCTGGGTCAGCCAGTGAGCTCGGGACTTAACGGAAGACACCCGGAAGATATTTGTCGATCGGTTGATCAGCAAATTTGCACGGGAGAGTGATGCATCTATGGAATTGGTAGAACAGTGCTCGCATTTAATTTACATGCCGAGTCTTCAGACTCACCGGATTCAGCAGCAAACTCGGTCTTTTCTCTGACTTAACAACCCGAAGAAGAAAAGTCCCGATGTTTTATTGCTTCTCAGACTCCTCTCGGTGCCAGGGAGCCCAGCGAGGACCCAGCCTGCCCTTTCTTTTCCTGTGTTCTCCATCCACCCAGCCAAGCCTGCCAATGGTTTTACAGCCTGAAAGACCCAACGGGCTCCCCCACCCCACCCCCTGGGTCTCTTGGAGCCTTGGCACCATTAAAAGTGGTGGTGGTAGGGGGGGAGTAGTGTAACGTGAGCCAAACAACAGGAAAAACCAGTTCGGAGAAAGTGAGCGGGCAAGATTCTGGGGGACTGACGCCCTGGGCTTGACTTCCCAGCTTCTGCGCACACAGTGCGCATCCCTGGCCACTGTCCTGCGTGCCCAGGGGGCTGAAGTATTGCGCTGCTACAGCAACAGGGGCCGAGCGTCCCCGCGGCGAGGCTGTCACGTGGTGTGAGCCCCGCAGACG
Organism: Acinonyx jubatus; assembly: GCF_027475565.1. Lineage (NCBI taxonomy): Eukaryota > Metazoa > Chordata > Mammalia > Carnivora > Felidae > Acinonyx > Acinonyx jubatus. The sequence goes on along the minus strand of NC_069395.1, from coordinate 4,009,461 downwards.
TGACGACGCAGCCCGAGGCGGCCGGCCTGGAGGCTCAGGAGCTGCCCTCACCTCCCCTCGCTCGCCACCCACCCCTGGCTGCTGCCACACTGCCCTGCACACCACAGGACACTCGCACACACGCGTGCAGAGTCGGGGCTCGGGGCCTGTGGGCTGCGGGTGAGGAGGCAGGAGAGAAGAGCAAAGTGTCTCCGTGACAACCTGAAGGTGACAGTAATCACAGCTACTTGAAAATTGCCTGCGAATGAACCGCCTGTTCTTGTGTGGCTATGCAAACACATGCAAATGTATGTAAATGTGCGACCCTCCTAACTGCTTTCTCCATCTGGATGTGGCCCCTGCGGCGGGGCCAGAAGGCAGTGGGCTCCAAGAGTTGGATTCTGTCCAGTTCTCCCTGCGGGCTGAGGGGGTGGCTGGAGAAACATCTTCGTGCTGCCGGCCACCTTCCCCCCCCCCCCCCCCGCTGTAGCTGCAGTTTGGGGGGCGGCCTCATGTGCAACAAATATCTGTTGCTTTGATTCAGCTGGATCTGACCTGGACAAGGTGGGCTCTGTGTTCCCTGTCCCCTTCCTCATCCCCAGCCCAGCCTGTGAGGCGGTAACACGATGGTCCCGTCACATTCCTGGAGGGTCACAAGGACCCAAGGACCGGGGAAGCCCCCACATCCCTGAGGCTCAGCCACCAGCTGGGAAACAAGAGGGCCGAGCCCGATTCGCTTCTAGGTCCCGCCCAGAAGCTCAGATCTGAATGTCTGGAATCTCTGATGGAAAATATAGCCCCAAGGCTGAGCGGCTATGACTCACCGCCAGCTGGATGCCAGGGAGGGGAGAGCACACTTCGAAGTCATTCTGGAACACAGGCCTGGGTTCAAGTCTTCGATTTTGCTGGATCCTAGCAATTCATACTTGGACAAAGGGCCTCGTTTCTGATTACAGGGCCCCGTCTTTTCCCTTTTGGTACTCGACCTCTGTCCTGCATACGTGCGTTAATAGACCCCACAGACGTTTCAAATGCAAACTCTGTGCCCAGCTCTGGGCTAGGTTCTAGCAACCGAAAGATAAGGAAGCCCTGGGCTCCTTAAGACATCTAGCCCAGACACGCAAGGACAGAGGTAGAATAACAAGGGCGACGACTATTGTGCCCAAGATGCTTTGAGGGCACAGAGCAGGTGTTTCTAACTCAGCAACCCGGCCCAGTAGAGACACAGGGGACGCCTGCAGCTGAGGGGACACCCGAGCCAAGTCTGGGAGAACAAGTAAGCCTCGGCCAGACGAAGGGCAGGTGCCGAGAACATCCTAGCCCAGCGGAGCCGCCCCAGGCAAAGGGACAGAGGCCTGACAGAAGGCAGCTTGCTTTGGGGAGCATCTTGTCGCGCACCGTGTCTGGAACTGAGCGGGATCGGCACGGCTGGAGAGGCAGGTTCAGGGGAAGGTAGGGAGCGCCTTATGCGCGATGCTACTCTGGGATGATGGGAAGCCAGTGACTCTCAGAGGATCGACGTGGACAGACCGGCACGTTTTCGGAATCTTTCTGGCGGCAGGTGGCGTTGTCTCGGGGCGAGCCAGGCTGGAGCCTGAGGGGCCCGTCGGGAGGCTGGAAATGCTGGCTCCCCTCTCGCCCCAGAGAAGTGAATCTGTGCCATCCTAGCCAACAGCCTGCGCTGTGAGCCAGAACTACTCCTCGGCACAGAGAGGCAGGGAAAGGCTGGCTTGCCCTCCCCCCGCAACCCCCCCGCCCCCGCCCTCCCGTCTCTGCTCCTTTTTCCACTTGATTCCTTGTTCCTCCTCAGCTGCCTGATTGTCTTCTATGACCCTTGATGTCCTTGCAGCAATATCTCTGATAAATGAACTTGCACTTACGGTCTGTTATTTAATTCATGGCCCCTCTTAGAGGAATTCTGTATTAAAAGAGGAACACAGGGTGAGGGCAATGTTTGCCAACGAGAGGCAGATGTCTAATGGCAGGCATTTCAGGAATCTGTGGAGGGGGGGATGGGTAGCAGAGAGTGGGCTCGAGGCCTTCCCGCAGCCCCCACCCGCACTCGGACCACAGGGCGGGGTCGCCTCCTGCGGCCCTGAGACAGGCTGCCGGGGTTGGGTCTGGGCCACCAAACGCAGCCAAGGCCTGGCCCTTGGGAAGAAGGCAGCATGGCCTCTGCGTAAAGGACCCGGGGCCCAGACACAGGGTCTAGAAGCTGGACACTGCGTGCGGCTGTGCACACACACGCACGCACGTGAGTGTGCCCGCCTGCCTCGTGTGTGTCGTGCACAGCGTGAGACCCTTGTACCCTGTGCTGCTCCGAGATCTCTTTGCTACCTAGAGGGAGAGATGCGTTTCCTTCCTGTGGCTCGGGGCAAGCTCTGGACACTCAGTCGTGCCTGGTCCTGCATTCGCCTCTCACCTGACCTCCTGACCGTTTCCCACGGCTGCCTTCCTAGGGACCCCACTCCGCCTGAGCAAGAGAAGGACAGAAAGGGAGAAAGGTTGTGTTCCCCATCACCCTGCCCTCAGGCTTGTGCCCTGGGGGAGAAGACTGGAGGAAGGTCTATGCCCCTGGGGCTGAGGGGACCAGGGAAGGAACGGGAATGTGGTGTTTTTGGTTTTTTTCTTAGTTTATCTAAAGCATGGGAACTTGGCGTGGGCAGGGCCTGCCCCACCACCCCACAATGCATGGTGAGCCCTGAATGTTGAAGTAGAGTCTGGAAGGCAAGGAGACTGGAGAAAAGAAAGGTTCCGGAAGCCAGGCCTTCATCTGCTGGGGGCGGGGTGCTGGTGGAGGCCCTGGATGAACGCCGGGGTGGGTACCCACCAGACTGTGCAGTGCCTCTCAGACTCCAGTGCTCAAGTGAATTCCTGGGATCCTGTTAAAGTGCAGTTCCTGGGGGCACCTGGGGGGCTCAGTCGGGTAAGCATCCAACTCTTGATTTCGGCTCAGGTCATGATCTTGCTGTTTGTGAGTTCAAGCCCCACATCGGGCTCTGCGCTGACAGCGTGGAACCTGCTTGGGATTCTCTCTCCCCCTCTCTCTGCCCCTCCTCTTGTCACTCTTAAAATAAATAAATAAGCTTAAAAAAAAATAAAGTGCATGGGGCTCCTGGGTGGCTCAGTTAAGCGTCTGACTCCAGCTCAGGTCACGATCTCACGGTTCGTGGGTTCGAGCCCCGCATCGGGCTCTGTGCTGACAGCTCAGAGCCTGGAGCCTGCTTCCGATTCTGTCTCCCTCTCTCTCTGCCCCTCCCCTGCTCATGCTCTGTCTCCCTCTCTCTCAAAAATAAATAAACATTGAAAAAATATATTAAAACAAAGTGCTGTTTCTTTTTTTTTTTAACTTTTTTTTTAACGTTTATTTATTTTTGAGACAAAGAGAGAGTGTGAACAGGGGAGGGGCAGAGAGAGAGGGAGACACAGAATCCGAAACAAGCTCCAGGCTCTGAGCTGTCAGCACAGAGCCCAACACGGGGCTCGAACCCACAGATTGTGAGATCATGACCTGAGCCGAAGTCGGATGCTCAACCGACTGAGCCACCCAGGCTTCCCTAAAGTGCTGTTTCTGATGGAGCAGCAGGTCTGGGGTGGGGCTTGAGAGTGTGTATTTCCTGTGAGCTCCCAGGGCATCCCAGTACTGTGATCCGTAGCCCATATTTTGAGTGGCAAGGGTGTAGACTATGTGACGTTAATTTGTCCCCAAACGGCTGGGGGAAGCTCAGTGCCTGCCTGCCGAGCAGACAAGTTCTCCCCACCACTCCACCTCCCGCCACAAGGAGCCTCCGAGGGACGCCATCTTCCAAGGGACCGACACCCTAGGTGGCCCTGTGAAAAGAGCTGGAATATGGTCGTTTTAGGGTCCCTGGGGCGAGGTTCAGTACAACAAACAGCATGGCGGAGCATCGGTGCTCTTTGGCAGTCCAAGAACATTTTAGGCTCTGCCCTAAATAATCCTGTACTGCAGCCAAAGCCAGTTCTAATGCCAGCAAAATGCCTGCACCAGCCCCCGTCATCACCCTCCCCGGGCCAGCCTCTTTTAAAGGAGCGCTTCCTTGGAGCTCCCTGTTACGCTGTCTCCGGCACATTCCCTTAGCCTTTGGGTCCCAGGGCTGAGTGGAGACACAGGAACGGAGCTGGAGGGAGGACGCCCGTCCGCGGAGCTGGCGCATCACTGCCTTTGCAGGAATTTACATGTGGGGGCAGTGGACGGCCCAGAAGGCGTGGACACTTTGCCAGCTGCCTGCGGGGACAGACTCTCCTTTAATGCTAATCGTGGCGCTCCTCTCCTCGCTGTGGCTCATTTTACAGCTTCCGCATCTGTCAGTTCGTTGAATCTTGAAGTCAGATCTGTGAGCCAGGCAGGGCTGGCGCCCTTACCTGCTTCTTCTCAAGTGGGAACACGGAGGCTCAGAAAGACGAGTGGCTGAGCTCAGAACGCCACGACCCAGCTGTCCCAGCTCCACCCAGTGCTCTGTCCAAACGCCCAGTCCTCATACACATACCCCGTGTACTCCCTCAGGGAACAGAGACGACCTTGGAATCCCTGGCCGATGGCTGGGCGTCCTGTGGAGCTGTCTACTCTGGTTAGCAGGAGGTACCTAAATTAAGATCATCCAGGAGCATCTGGGTGGCTCAGTCTATTAAGCGTCTGGCTCTTGACTTCAGCTCAGGTCATGATCTCACGGTTTGTGGAGTTCAAACTGGGCATTGGGCTCTGTGCTGACAGTGTGGAGCCTGCTTGGGATTCTCTCTCTCCATCTTTGTCCCTCTTCTGCTTGTGCTCTCTCTCTCTCTCAAAATAAATAAATAAGCTTTATTTTATTTGCTTAATTTTTTTTAATGTTTATTTTTGAGAGAGAGAGAGAGAGAGAGAGAGATTGAGAGAGAGAGCATGCGAGCAGGAGAGGGGCAGAGAGAGAGGGAGACACAATCCAAAGCAGGCTCCAAGCTCTGAGCTGTCAGCACAGAGCTGACGCAGGGCTGGAACTCATGAACTGTGAGATCATGACCTGAGCCGAAGTTGGAGGCTTAACCGACTGAGCCACCCAGGCGCCCCTGAATAAACTTAAAAAAAAAAAAGAGAAAAAAGACCATCCAAACACGGCAACAAGGGGCAGGGGGCAAGTAATTGGTAAGCACTTAGTTCTAAGTTCTACTTTGTTCTTAGCTCTATTTCTAAGTGCCAATTCTAGGGAAGAGCTTTCTAAAATCTGTATTTCAACTTCTCTGCTTTCCTTTCAAAGTGCCCCTTCGACCTTATAGAGCAGATACCATCTAGGAATTCAGGGCCAAACCAGGGTCTGGAGAGAAAGGGGAGCCAAAGTGACAACTTCTGACCACTAGAGGGACCCCAGGCACCAGCTACAGGTTTTTTTAGTTTTGGGGTTTTTTTGTTTTGTTTTATTTTGTTTTTTGTTTTTTGTTTTTTGTTTTTGTTGTTTTGCAGCAATCAAGTGCTTGGAATGGTACCCACCGCTTGGAAAGATTCAGGTCAGGTGCATATCTGGCTAAGAATCCCTTCATTGTTCTACAGACCAGGTTTGCAAGAGACTCAAGTATCCCAGCTCTGAGCCAGGGGACTTTAATTCAAGGATCCAAGCATAGAGATTAAAATCATCACCAGGGGGGAACATAGCCACCGGCATCAAAGAAGAGGCATTCTGGTCTAGCTCTCTCATTTAACCTATCATCACGGATTCTCACAGAGTCTTCTGCTACCAAATATTCTGGTTCAGAATATCTCGAATCGAGTCAAGGACTACTGAACGCCTCTCCCCAGACAGCCCTGTTGCCCTGTCCATTTGGAGGAAAGCTGTTGCACTGGTTCTGGCTCTGTCCCAGTGCATGGGACACCCCTCCACTATGTCTGAGGATTCGTTCCTGTTCGGCCTCAGCCCGAATCCTTTCTGGAACTGTGAGCTCATAACTCAGATCTGTCCTCTTACCCTCACAGGGTAGCAGCTCTGTCTTCCTGTAACAGCACTGAACGGCATGCACGATGTATCTGTGTGTGTGTAGGTGCATAATCTCTACCTCTCCCATTTGTCTCCAGACCCCACAAAGGCAAAGCCGAGCTCAGATATGTTCACCCCTGTAACACAAGAGCACAGAGCGGTGCAGAGTTCTGTGTGTGTGTGTGTGTGTGTGTGTGTGCATTATTTACAATAACAGGAATGCCACAGCCGACCCCTGAAAGCTGTCATCCGCTTGTGGAAAACCTTTCTTAACATTCAGTCAAAAGCAGTCTGGGTTACTTCTCCCCGTCCGGTGTTCCCAGTTCTACATCTGCAGCTGCACTCTGACCTCAAGCTCCTCTCGCAGGACAGCCATCCGGTTACGTGAAGCTAGCTGTGTGTTTTCGACATTTTCCCAGAGTTGGGGGTCCCACCCACCTCCCCTGCTCCTTCGGCCCCTCCGTGGAGAAGCAGCCTTGCCTCCACATTGCTGTCATTTTAATCACTCCCCTTTATTTTTTTAAGTTTATTTATTTATTTATTTATTTTGAGAGAGAGGAAGAGAGAGAGGATCCCAAGCAGGCTCACCACCAGTGAGCCCACCAGCACAGAGCCCGACGCGGCACTTGAACCCACCAAGTGCGAGATCGCCACCCGGGCTGAAACCGAGAGTCGGACGCTTAATGCACTGAGCCACCCAGGCGTCCCCACGCCCCTTTAAAGAGCTCTGATTTGTTAGCGTGGCCCCCGGAGCTGAGCCCTCCATTGCAAAGCTGGCCTGGGCAGGGCAGGAAGGCGCGTTGGGGTGCCCTGCCTTGTCCTGTACATTGCGGTTCTTGGTGCAGCTTGAGTCTCATTCGCTTTTTGGCTGCCACACACACTATTGAATCATCTCAAGCCTGTGGCCAAGGAAACCTGCGAGGTTGGTTTTTTTTTTTTTTTTTTTTTAATAGCTAAGAACTTCTGTTGAGTCAGGTCTCTTACATCCTGTTTTTGTGCAAGTGGTTTTTTTAAAACGCAGTTTTGCCTTAGTTTCTATTAAATTGTGTTTCATCTCTGCGGTTTCTGCTACCCCGGTGGCCTCCCCTCCAACCCACTTGCGCTCCCGACACTGCCAGGGATCTCCCTCTGTCAGTCAGTCAGGAACGTGGGGTGTGTGGCTCCATCCCGGAGAGCGAAGGAGTGGATGTAGGGAGGAGGCACACGAGAAGGCCTTTGGAGCCTCCGGGCTGCAAGCACAGACCTTCCACTCTTCCTCACCCCTTCGTCAGGTCGCTGACAGGAAAGGGCAACTGATTTGTAAAACACTCTCTTCCCCCGCCGCTCCATACCCGTTCCCTCCCCTCTGGGTAATTGCCCATCCACAATCCACCGCCCCCCCCCCCCCCCCGGGCATATAAGGGGAAAATGCCCTTCATTCTTGTATCTTCTCTGCATCTGTACATAAAGAGCATTCCTGGCCGTGACAGTGAGGCAGGACCACGCGCTGATGAGGGGCTTTGGGATTTGTTAAGGGTCTTTAGTTGTGAAATAGAAGCCTGGACTGAGCAATCAAGGTGACCAAGGTCTCATGGGGTTTCTGTGTGTCCATTAAGATTATTAAGGAGAGGGCTGGGAAATCCTGAGAACCAAGGAAGGAAGGGGACAGGAAGGGACCAGATGGGTCCAGGGAGATGTGGATGTCTAGAGCTGTGTGAGTCATTTCTATGTCTGCTGGTACCTGTCCCAGGGTCCTGAACTTAGTAGGCACTCAATGATACATCCTTTAGGGGCGCCTGGGTGGCTCAGTCGGCTAAGCGTCCAGCTTCGGCTCAGGTCATGACCTCATGGTTATGTGTCAGGCTCTGTGCTGACAGCTCGGAGCCTGGAGCCTGCTTTGGATTCTGTGTCTCCCTCGTTCTCTGCCCCTCCTCTGCCCACACTCTGTCTCTCTCTCTCTCTCTCTCTCTCTCTCAAAAATAAATAAAACGTTGAAAAAAAATACATCTTTGAAATGAAATGAGTTACACACCCCTAAGTGCCTTAAAGGGTTAACCTGACTAAATGCCCAGAGTTTCAAGAAAATGAATTGCCACAGTGGGTGGGGGTGGGGCTATGGGAGGTGAGAGAAGGAGCCAGAGTTCAGAGGTCAGGAAGGGAATGGGGGTGGGGGGAGCTGGGCTGGAACTGAAGCTGAGGAGAAGGAATGATAAGGAACAAATGGCAGGGAGGCCAAAATGTCTCTGAGGCCCACAAAAAGTGTGGGTTCCCTCCCTGAGTGTGATCAAATCTGAAGAGGTGGCCAGGCTCCAAATTTGATTCTGAGCCAGTGGGAGACAGTCTCCTTGAACTTCGGGGCCTCTCTGGGGACTCCCTTTTCCTTAGGTAAATATGAAGGATGGCAGTCCTCCTGGCTTGTCCCTGCTGTCCAAAGCTGCACTGTCCCGAAGGAAAACAAGCATCACTCCAACCTGAGGTTCAGGGACTGTGGTGAGTCCCCTGGCTGCCACTGGCCCAAAGTTGACAGAGGAAGCAGGTTCCCAGGCCAGAAATCTTGTGCGACAGTCCCCCAGTCTCTTCAGCCCCCAACCCTGGCCGTGTGTAGCCCTTGGAGGCCCGGAGAGATACCCTGGGGGGGCTTCCGGAGAGGAGCTGGGGGCTCTGGGGCTGTTTACTTGCTCCTCTTTCCTAGGAGCTTGGAAACCCTCCAGGGTGGGAGTCCACACTTGATTCCTATGAAATTAATTCATTCACATATTTAGCACACACTTGCTGAGCTCTATGTTCCAGTCACAACAGAGAAAAAGCTCCCGTACTCTTGATACTTGCTTTTTGGTGGTGGTGGGGGTGGGGGGGGGTGCAGATCAGCAGTAAAGTGGTAGCAGACAAATGAAGAAAAGGGACATGTGCAGTGTATGACGCATACACATTGGAAACCTCCTGGCGAACTGGTGGAAAATAACTGGGTGCGTGGGGGTGGCGGTGGGGCTACATCACACTGCATGTCAGGAAAGGTCAGTCTGGGAAGAGGAGATATTTGCATTGAGACCCCAGGGATGAGAAGGGACCGGTCCCATAAAGTGCACAGGGAACAGTCCAGGCGGAAGGGATGTCGTGTGCAAAGCCCAGAATAGAAATGGGATTTGCCCATCCAAGGAACAGAACATTCTTTAGGTCACTGGGCCTCAAGCTTGGGGAGCAAGGGGGAGGTGAAGCCACAATCCATCACAGAAGTCGTGCTCGTGTGAAAGCCCAGAGTTAAACTCCACGGGCAGTGGGGAAGGACTCCATGCCAAACTGTGGATGTAATATTCTGTTGTCCCAAAGAGAGACTTGGGAACTTTCATCAGATTTCCCAAGAGACCTATGATTCCCTCTTCCCCAAACACTAGTAACACCCGACTTCGAGGGAGAAGACAAGCCGCGGGCCCTTCAGAAAGACGCAGTTTGCAGGGCTCAGAACATTCTCTGGGAATCTTCGGGAGTAGTAGGCAACATTGAGTGCCCCCCAAATACGGTACAAACAAAAACAAAGAAACGTGGAGAGACATGTCGGCGTTGGGACAGTTGGGGCTCTCATGCTACAAAACCCAGTTCCCAAACACCTGGGTGGCCAGTTAGACATGCTTAAGAATTGTGAGGACTTCTTCCTCTCATTTACACAAACGTGTCTAGAAGGTTTCCGAAATCTAAGTGTTCCACACAGACAGCTGAAATCCCCTACAACTGTGCCCCCACTTCCCCTAAACCAGTTTTGCAAGGGGCTCTGTGTCCTGGGGATCCCCTCTGTCCACATAGGCCCCAGGCCCCAGAGGCGACGCCCACTTTTGCCGGGAGCTCCTTCCTCAGCCGGCCCCGCCCCCTGCGTGCCCCACAGCCCTCCCGCCCAAATCACCCCAAAGATGTGCGCCTTCCATTTGGAAGGACTTGGACTTGTTAATTAACCTGAACAGTCACATTGGTCTGCAAGGTGCTTTGTTGTTAATTAAAGCTGAGATTCTCCTTGTGCCCAGACGGCGGCTGCTGTTGTCAGAATAATTAGATAGCATGCGATGGTTTTCATGCAAATCCCTGGCAATTAGAGCTGGCGAGGAATTGGGTTTGAGATCCCAGGGAAGTCTTCCATCAGGATTCCTCCGAGGGCCGCCCCTGGGGGAAGGCGATGATGATGATGGGGCTGTGGGGTTCGGGGTTGGGAAAAAGGGTGCGAGGTCAGGTATCTGTTTCCTACTACATCTTCTGGGAAGGGCCCCAGCCCGGACTGTATGAACCGTGGGCCTCAGTGTTCCTTCCTGAGGCAGTGCGGAGGGATCCTCCCCAGGGCCTGGCCTGCTCCCAGAGCTTGCCTCCTGCTCCCCTATTTCTGAGAGGATTGTTCCTTTAGCCCAGGGGCCCAGTAACTCATGCACGGCTAACGGCCCTGCCAACCCTAAGATTAAATTCTGAAGGGCTCTAAGGAAACAGGATCTGGATGCTTGAGGGGTCGCTGAAAAGATGCCACAGTCAGAGCAGTTTGGGGGAGGTTGGCAGCATGAGGTGGGTCCAATGGCCTGGGGTGGCAGGACTCCAGGAGAGCCTTGAAGAAATGGCCAAGGTCAGGATCAGGCTCACGGCAGGCGTATCCCAGGGCAGTACACGGTACCGGAAGGGCCGCCCAGAGGGACTGGGTTGGGATGGGCCGGAGATAAGTGTGGGGAGGCCGCTGCAACCTCCCAGACCTCTTATCAGCCACCGGCTTCTGCCTCCGCCTTTGCTTGGTGAGAGGTGTGATGGGGGGGGCCTGTCTGGGTTTCTCTCCAGCCAGACCCAGCAGGAGCCGTTTCTGTCTAGAGGCCCGGCCGGCCGGGGCTGGAGGGCACGGCCCCGGGGGCTTAAAGACAGCCTCCACGTGCATCAGATTACCCTGGAAGGCTCAGCGAAGGCAAACACCCTCCCCTGCCTCTCAACTAGGTCAGCCTGGCATCCAGGGCCCCGCGAGGGGCTGGGTGATGTCCAGTAAGATGGGGAGAGGGCAGGGCTGGCGGGTCCCCAGGAGCCGCTGCAAAGGGGGTAAGAGAGAAAAGCCTGTGACGTCTTCACGACCGGTGGTTGGAGGCCTTATTATAGTTTAGGTTTGTAAAATCTCTGGTTTTCCTGCATTTTTCTCGTCTCTCCTTTCGGTCTCAGAACGCGCCTCCCGCGGCTCCACCGGCCCTAGGTCCCGCCTTTCCATTTAGGATGTACCAATCCGCAGCTACCCTGGTGGTTGCTAGGAGACAGGAGATTGTGGGGTGGGGGGCGGGCGGATTTCGAGGCTTTGTCACGCACCCACCCAGGAAAATTCCGGAGCCTGTCTGCCGCCTGCCTGGGCTGTTCTAGCTCCCGCCTGCTCCTCTCCTGCACTCTCCCTTTTATCCCCGAGCCCGGAGAGTCCAGCAGAAACGGTGTAGGGGAAAACCAGGTTAGCCTGCGTCTTTAGGAAGCGGAAAGGCGGTATCCGGATTCAGACAGGTGGGGAAGGTACCCTCTCAAGTTTCCCCAGCTTTGAATTGGGTTGGAGGGAGAAACTCGTTTTTGTGTGTGGCATCTTGGGTAGAGGGTGAATTTGTTGGTGGCAGAAGTTGTTCTGCTTATCCAGTGGCTTCCCACCATGGCCCAAACTTGGAGGAAAAAGCCCCCAGGGTCAGGATCATGCAGCTGGGGGGGGGGGGTGGTATCTGGGGGAGAGGCTCCCAGGGCACCGGGGTGTGGTGTAGAAGGTGGAGGGAAAGACTTGTGGGACGAGAAAGGTTCATTTCAGGAGCCGGGGTTTGAAAGGGAAATTTGGGGGATTCTAAGCAGAAGATGAGTCAGATCAGGCCCCTCCCTTTGAAGTGTCTCAACCTTCTGGACTTCTTGATGTTTCGTTCCCGCTACGCATCCCACACAGAAAAGACTCAGCACAGAAGCTGGGGGAAAGAAAACTCATTTGGGCAAGGACTGAGTCATAAATCCTGATTCCACGTCCTGAAAACCAGGACGGAGAGGGGGACAAAGTGGAAGGAAGGGTCTGAGAGAGGTCAGAGCTGGCACACAGCTGTGTGTGGTGCGGACACTGATGGGCAGGCGGGCTGCACACGGACGAGTGGTATCTCATGCCTGCACCCAGCATGGATGGGTCCCTACATATAGAGACACATGTACACCCACGTGAGCGCACACACACACACACACGCACGCACACGCATGGGGATTAGGGTCCTGCCGAGAAACAAACTTCAGAGAGATGATTCCTGGGAAGTGGCTTTGGGAATTCTCTCGAATGAACGTTCCCGGACTAAGTGAGGTCCCCCAGGATGCTTCTCTCCTCCTTGCCCACCACCCTGATCTCTAAGCAAAGCCAACAGGTGTCGGAGAGAAGGCGGAGAGGAAGGCGGGACGAGCCAGCCAGGGTGGGGAGTCACGTTCTTGGCTCGCTTTCACTCTTCTCCGTTTTTCTCTCTCTGGGGCCTATGGTCTCTATCCCTGCTCTTCCGCAACAGTTTCTCTTCCTTCCTCATCTGCTAAGCCATCTCTTCGAGTTTTTCAGGGGTAGCGGCTCCCCTCATTCTCTGGTGCCTCTTCTCCTTGCCTTTGAGATAGCAGTAGCCTCTAGAGAGAACATCTGTGCACCCTGAGGGTGTTTGCACACTTTCTCCCCAGGCCAGCTAGAGAAACAGACGCTGGCCGGGAAGTCCGGTGTGCAATCCCTCCCTCTCTCCCTCTCCCTCTCCATTCTCCTTCCTCTCCTCTGCGTCCCTGGATAAAACGAGAAACCAGCAGCTCGGTAAAAGTAGCGTGGACTTTAATTCAGGTTGACAGGTGTGAAGGGAGCTGGGACTTGCCTCCCGGGGGGTCCAGGTGAGAAGGCCGTCTTACCGAGAGAGGCAGGGAGGGCAGGGGCGTGCGGGTGGTCTGGTGGTAGAACAGGGCCAGGAGCAGGGGCGTGGCCACACCGTGGAGTATCGCCAGGGCCTCTGCCAGGTGCAGGAGCAGGTCCAGAGCCTGCTGGGCCAGACACGTGGACAGTACCAAGGACTTGGACCTCACAAGAAAGTCCAAGCCCAGAGCCGCCCCGTGAGGCCACCAGAAAACAAACCAGACCCACAGGACACTAACGCAGGGACCTGGCCACCTGCCCCACGCTTTCGTCAGCGCCTTGGTACCTATCAAGCCCAGTGGCAACAAGGTGAAGGCGGTAAAGCTGGCCACCACGTGCAAAAGCGGCAGAAACCTGGGGCTGTTGTTGAAGCTCAGGGAGCAGAGTCCACGGGAGGTGTCACTGGCCAGCGTGACGGGCAGCCCCAGGAGAAGAGCCGCTCCCCAGAGTCCCACAGTGAGCCACAGGGTGATGCCCGCGGCGTGGCCCACATCCAGTTTGGGGCCCAGGCAGGCATGGCACCCAATCAGCAGCGCCTGGGCAAAGGCTGAGCCGTACCAGAGCAAGTGTGCCAGGCGGCACAGGGCTGTGCTCTGCACCCCGTTGAGCCCCGGGGCCAGGATGGGCACCACGATACTGAAGAGGGTGCTGCCCACGGCCAGCTGTACGAGGACCGGCCGCTCAGGGCAGACCCGCCAGTGGAAGAGAGGCCTGAGAAGCGCAAAGAGCACGGCTCCCCCCGCAAGGATGCCCAGGACGCTGGCGAGGACGAAGAAGGGCAGAGAGGAGTCGTCGAGCAGGGGGCAGGAGCGGCAGGGGGCGGCGGCTTCCACAATGCTGTAGTTGTAGTTCATGTCGTAGGAGTCATTAAACTCATCCCAAATATCTTCTCCCAAGGTGAACTTTGTAGCGTCCTCATCCGCCACCTGGAGGGCATCCCCAAAGGGGACAATCAGATCATCGGCTTACCCCACTGAAGAGTCCGGGGGAATGAGGGCAGGGAGAGGGGGACAGGTGGAGAGGAAGCAGGGGGGACAGTGGGAGAGGCCGGCACTGGGAGCCCCGGAGCCTGGGAGGGAGGGGCAGGGGAGGGGACCGGAGAGCACCGTAAGAGTCGGACGAGACGTCAGGGCCGGGGCGCCCGGACCCGGCTGGAAGTGAGGACGATGATGGTGGGGGGGGCCCCAGGAGACCGGAGTGGGAGGGAGCAAAAGGAAGAAGAGGGAGGGTGAGAGACGAGGAGAGAAGGAAAGGCGTATGAAGACCACCGAGGGGCAGACAGAAAGACAAGAGGTGGGGGGCCGCGGGCCTGGCCCCACACTCACCCGGTGCTGCAGACAGTTCCCCATGGTGCCGCTGAGCTCAGAGCAGGCAGAGGCAAGGGCCGGGGACGTCCTGTCAGTGACTGTGGCTCCAAGATAAGTGCCAGGGACTAATGAAGGCCATCAGTTCTGGGCAGGGCCATGGGCCAGGCGGCGGGGGGGAGAGGGAAAGTCAGGAAGCCTTTGCCCCACGCCCATTGCCTGTCTCGGCCTCAGGCCCGCGGGGGGCACCAGCGCAGGGCTTCCTGTTTTGAGGTTGGATTCCGCCAGTGGGACCTGCACTCGGGAAAGGAAAAAGGTGGCGACCAGATAGTGGGTATTTTCCCACAGGTGGAAAGGGAGGCTGAGAAGCCAGGGGGCTTTCCAGCCAGGACGGATCCTTCAGGCACAAGGAAGGAAGAGAGGGCCAGGGGTTACGCGCAAGACAGAGATAAGAGGCGTGCTGGGAAAGTGGAGGGAAAGGACAGTCGATGACTCTCGCTGCTGCTCCATCCCCTTGAACTGGATCCAGGGCGACATGTTTGTGTGTGGGGGGGGGGGCGTGTCAGTGGGGCCTGGGGTTGGATCCTGGGGACGCTCACAGCCTGAGGGGCCCGTGCACCTGTCTGTGTAGGTGGCTGCGTGCTGTGTGCCCCGCGCACGGATCTGAGTGCTGGGTGTCAGGCAGGCGTCTGGCCGGTCCTGCGTGAGTAGGGGAAGGGCTGGGGGGCAGTTGCCCAGGCTGCACAATGAAGCTGCTTCGGGGAGTGACTGGGTATCTGTCTGGCCACCTGTGGGCGCGGTGAATGCATTCTCCATGCAAGCACCACACACAGTGTGACGAGTCAGAGCAGCCCCTGGGGGAGGATGGGACAGAGGATTTTAAAAATGCTGCCTATGGGGTAATCTCTGTTCATACTTCTGTCGGGGGCCGTCACACCTCTGGAGCTGCTACACTGGGCTGGCGTCCTACCAAATGTGAAGTTTCTCGCAGGGCTGGGGGCTTCGATGGCTCTCGGGCTGGTAGAGGGAAAGCATTCGCTCTGCGGACGCGTCCCCCTGAGCCAACGCCTCTGTTCTTCCGCTGCCCCTTCCCCTCCGCTGCTTCTCACGGTCTCTGCTGTTTCGTTCCCCACCCCTGCATTTTATTCTCTCTTGGGTGGGGAGAGGGCCCGGACGTTGGGAGGGGGGAGTCACGGAGCATCGGAGTCAGAAGGATGAGATAGGGGCCCGTTAGGTGACACTATTTCATTCCAAGAAAGCATGGGATGTTTTCACTCAGTTTCACCAGGTGGCTCTTTCTCATCTATATTGGGGTGCGTGCGGCCAGAGGGGGGAAGCAAAGACACACGGGGGGGGGTCCCTCACACAGATGGTCCCCATTCCCCCCAGGGTGCCAGCTCAGTTCAGGTTCAACGTGAGCGGGTTGGACAGTGGCTCTGGCGGGGGCTGGGGGGGGGGTCTCTCCTGCAGTGGGGTTGACGGTGCCTCTGATTCCATCTCCTCCAGCACCGCCAGGCAGAGGGCAGCGGGGAGCAGTCCAGGGCCCCACCCCGCACACTCTGGAAGGCACGGACCCAGCCCAAGGGGGGCGAACACCCTTCTCTCCCTTGGAGAGTTCTGTTGTTTCCATCAGAGATGCCCTCGGGCGAGCGGCCCGGCAGGTGCAGGGGACACCGGCAGAAGCCCTTACACGCACACATCCCCACGGGGGCAAGGGCAGGAAGAAGGAGGCAGCCGGACGACACGGATAATCCAGATATATTGAGGGTGGCCCCTCTGAGATCAGCACAGGAGAGTTAGAAAGATTATAAAGATACACGATCCCCTCCCTGCTCCCGTCCCCCCACCCCACAGACAGACACACACAGCACGACGGCCCCTCCCCCCGCCCCCCCCGTACAAATATGGCTTCTGTGTAATATGGACAGAGTGGTTCAGCTCAAAGAGGAAAGGTCATTTTCCCATAAGCGGGTGCTGGGAGACAGGGAGCCCACGGGCCTGGGGCCCCGGGCCGCCTTGCTGCTGTGAGGTCGGGGGCGCCCCGGCTCAGGCGGGGGTGCCTGTGGTGCCCGAGGGCCCTGACCAGCGGCTGGAAGATTCGCGAGGGCATTACCTGAACTGAGGGGGGTGTGGGCAGGCCTCAGGGAGGACGTGCTGGAGCGGGGAGCGGGGCCAAGGGGCTCTGGCTCTGAGGCAGGGCGCCCCCAGCAGGACAGGGAGGGCGCGCAACCTCATCTCCACGGCAACAGAGGAAGACAGAAAATCGAAGGCAGGGGTGGAGATGGGAAGGAGACGGGCTTCAGCCCCAGCGCCCGCTGAGCAGGGTAGCGACTACGCACGGGGCCGGGAGAGAAGTGACCGTGGCCATTCCGGGGTCAGTGCCGGGGACAGGCCTGAGGCGTGCATAGCAAAGGCTGCGGCACTGACTCCATGGCTCTGAGAAGGGAAATCGAGGCAGGGTTTGGATGCTCCGTGTCTGAGGGAGAGACAAGACGGACAGCCGAGCAAAACACATTCTGGGACTGTTCTCTCCGCGACAGGCGGGCACCGAGGGTGGCCTGGGACGTGCGGGGATGCAGCGGCAGCCCAGGCGAGGGACGCAGCCCGAACAGGGCTCCCCTGCCCCCGAAGCCCTTCCTTGGCGCGTCCTGCCGCCTCCCACCCGCCCGCCTGCCCCGGGGCCCTCTCTCTGTCTCTCTTTCACACGCGCGTGCACGCACACACACACACGTGCACACACACACACACACACACACAAGCACAGACACGACAACCACACCCCCGCAGAGTTCACATCACTCCCCTCGTCTGGGCAGGAAACAGCTCAGTGCAGTGAAGCTCCTTTTAGTATTTTTGTTGTTATGTCTGCCTGGCTGCTGAGGGGACGGGAAGGGGTGCAGGCGGCACAAGCCGGGGAGGAGTGGTTGCCGAGCGATGCCATGGAGGAGTGGTTGCCGAGCGACAGTCAGGGCTCGGGGCTCGGGTCAGCGCGAGGGGGCCGGGGCGGCGCCGCTCCCACAGCTGCCGGAGCTGGGAGGGGACAGCCTTCCTCTGCGCCGCCCCCGAGGGGCCCGGCTTCCCCGGCCGCGGAGGGGGCCCAGGGGTCCACGCCATCTCTGCCATCCTTCCTCTGCCTCTGCGAGGTCCTCTGCCAGGACCCACGCCTCCTCGCGGGGGCCTGCATCCGCCCCGGGGCGAGGCCCGGGGTCCCTGCCTGGCTGCCTGCCACCTGCAGGTCACGCCTCCTCGGGACCCCCCCCCCCCCCCCCCCCCCCCGCTCGCCCCTCTCCCGCCGTGGTGGAGGAGGGGGGAGGCGACGGGGCGGCGCCTGGTTCCCTGTCCCCAGCTCGAGGTGTGCGGCTGGCCAGCAGAGGGAGGGCCCCCTGCGGCTTCCGCCCACCACCTCCCCACACCTCCCCATCCCCTCCCCGGAGAAAGCCAGGTGGAGGACGCGGGGCTGGAGAGGGCACCCGCCCCCCCACCAGCCCGGCTCAGAGTCCTGTCCTTACCCCTCCGCCTTCGCCCTCCTCCTAACACACCAGGGCCTTTAGCTTTCCTCACCCCGGGCCCCTGCCCCTCCAGCCTGGAGACGGATTTGATTTGGGATTGTTATAAAAATAATAATAACCCAAACGCAGAGAAGCCACGGAAAGGGCTGAGGGCAACCCTCCCTCCCCCCCGCCCTCCTCCCTCCCCATTCCAAACCGAGTACAAAACCGCACCCGAAGCAGACATTCTGTACAGGGGGGTGGGGGGGCCGGGGAGCAAGCGGGAGGGGCGGCCCTGGGGTCGCTCTGTACAAGTCCAGGTTGGCGATGGCCCCGGCAGTCCCCGCAGGGCCCCTGGGGGCATAGGAGGTGGCTGGGCGCCTCTAGATGAAATACTCCTTCTTGTCATCCCCGCCCGACTGCCCGCCTTCTGCGTGGATGATGGCTGTGTCTGCATCTGGGGCGTCATCCGAGCCTTTGGCCTCGTGTGTCAGGTAGGTTCCTGGGGAGAGGCAGTTTCCACACCTCTGAAGCCCCCTGCCCCGGCCTCGCCCACCCACCGCACCTGCTCCTAGAGCCTTCTTCCCCGCCCGACCCAGTTTGCATCTTGCTGTCAACATCCATCACCTGACCATGCCCCCACGAATTAATGAATGCTAACCTTAATTAGAATCTCATTTATAATACAGGCAAAAAAGCGTGCGTGTTAGTGCATGTTCGTGTACGCATGTACACATGTGTGTGTGCATGTGAGTATGTGTGTGTATAGGTGCGTGTGTGTGCCTGCATGCATGCGTGTGCACGCGAGTATATGTGTGCACGTGTGTATGCGTGTGCATACATGTCTGCACATGTGTGCTCAAGCGTGCATGGACCTGTGTATAGGAGTACGCATGTATGTACACGTGTGTGCCTGTGTGTGTGCATGTGTGTGCACCTGTGTGTGGAATGTGTACCTGTCTGTATGTGTGTATGCACATGTGTGCATAAGCATGTATGTGTGTACATCCTGTGTGCATGTGTGTGTGCACCTGCATGTGGAACGTGTACCTGTATGTGTGTGTCTGCATGTGTGCATAATCATGTATGTGTGCACATCCTGTGTGCATGTGTATGTGTGTACCTGTGTGTATATGTGTGTGTGTGTGCACCTGAATGTGGAACGTGTATCTGTATGTGTATGTGTGCATGTGTGTGTGTCTGCACATGTGTGCATAATCATGTATGTGTGCACATCCTGTGTGCATGTATGTGTGTGTGTACCTGTGTATGTGTGTGCACCTGCTTGTGGAACGTGTACCTGTATGTGTATGTGTGCATGTGTGTGTGCACATGTGTGCATAAGCATGTATGTGTGCACATCCTGTGTGCATGTGTATGTGCGTACCTATGTGTATATGTGTGTGTGCACCTGCATGTGGAACGTGTACCTGTATGTGTATGTGTGCCTGTGTGTGTCTGCACATGTGTGCATAAGCATGTATGTGTGTACATCCTGTGTGCATGTGTGTGCGTACCTGTGAGTATGTGTGTGTGCACCTGCATGTGGAACGTGTACCTGTATGTGTATGTGTGCATGTGTGTGTCTGCACATGTGTGCATAAGCATGTATGTGTGCACATCCTGTGTGCATGTGTGTGTGGGTACCTGTGTGTATGTGTGTGTGTGCACCTGCATGTGGAACGTGTACCTGTATGTGTATGTGTGCATGTGTATGTGTGTAAGGACATGCGTGTGCACACACACACCCTAGATGGGGACAGGGAAACTGCAGCTCAGCCCTTCAGCAGGCAGCCGAGATCCGGGTCCGCCCAAGCACTGGGCTGCTGGCTAAAGCAGTTGCAGAGGGGAGCGCCTGAGAGGAGGGTCTGTGGGCATGGATAAGGGGAGGTGGGAAGAGATGGTATAGGGACAAGGGGCCCCGGAATCAGAGGACAGGTAGATGAGAAGGCAAGAAAGTGCAGGACAGGATGGGACAGAGAGGCAGTTCGGGCTGGTCTCTGCCTTCAAGCAGGAGACCCTGGAGGCAGAGCGGCGTGGGAGCAGCAGCTGGCTGAGTGGGAAGATCACCGAGGGATCGGGCTCTACTGCGGGGTTGGTGGCGCTCAGTCATCGCAGGGCTGGCTGCCTCCTTTCTCCTCTCACACTCCAAGGGGCCACTGAGTCTCCAAAGGCCTGCCCCCAGCCCCCTGCTGCCTCCCCACCTGCCCCCCAGCCCCCTGCTGCCTCTGACCTTTGTGCCGGATCAAGTAGTGGCCCAGGAAGATAAGCAGGATGAGAAGCAGGAAAACGATGAAAGCCACGATCCCACCAATGATGGCGTGGTAGGTGCTGGACGACGAGGGCACTGGGCTGGGGTCTGCAGGGAGGGGACGCACACAGTCAGACCTGGGAAGAGCCCTTGTCTTAGAGCATCTCCGGCCATGGGTATCGTACACAGCACAGGACACGGGCCGACATCAGGAGAATGGAGCGCGTCACACGGCAGAGGGGATAAACCTTATTTTGTACCCTTGTCTGGAACGCAGTAATTATAAAACAAATTATGTCTTCACGAATAAGCTGATAAATCTGCTCACACTCAACCCTTTAGATTGTGTCCGTGGCACCGAAGCTTTGGTCCAAGTAGCTTTAACATTTCCATCATTTCTCGTTCTCTCTCTTGCTTCGACTTTCAGCGGGTATCAGAGTATTCCTTCCCTGTCATCATGCCCTCTTCCCCTCCTGCCTGCTTGATGTCCAGACCTGGCTTCTGTCGGGGGGCTTCCCAGTCTGTTCACCTATTGCCCTGAGACCAGATCGAGGAGGTCTGTCTGGTGGACAAAGCCAAGAATTGGGAACTCTGGCAGCACCTTACAGAAGGCAATGCTGTGTAATGACCAGTGCTCCCTCTTTGCGGAGAAGTTTGGGGTTCCAGCTACATCCCAGTCCTCCAGCATGTCTCACCTGGGAGGTCTGGGACTCCAGCCTCACATCCAGCATCCAGAGGTTTATGGGAAAGGCAAAGAGACCTTCCTTCATGGATGGCCCCCACTGCTTTCCTCCCACGGTGGCCCATGTCTCCGCCATCAGATTAGAGAAACCGCCCTCCACTGCAGCATTTACAGGGGACAGATCCTCAGAGCACAGCCTGGGCCACAGGCATGCCAAGGACAGCACCAGCTTAGTCCAAGTCCCAAATATCTGAGGAGATGGTGCCCAGGCCCAGGGCATAGGCTGGATGTGTCCAAAATTGCATTAGCCGTAGATATAACTCCTCCACCCACGGGAAAGCCACTGTTTTCCCACAGACTCTGCTTGAGTCTTGAGGCCTCACTGACTCCTTATGTATTTTGTGTTTCCTACCATGTCTCCTCAGGCTTGGCTGGGCAGCTTTTTGGTTCCTTGCCTGTCTATGCCTAATTTGAAAAGAAAACATTTACGCTCTGGTTTTTTGGCCTTTTTTTTCTGCTCTGCTTGGGAGGGAGGGAGAGGATGGGCCTTGGGGCTCCATGACATGATGGGGTGGGTGTGAGGGTGTTAAGGCGGAAGAAAAGGAGGGAGGCTACCCCCGTCTTTCTCCCAAGCAGTAGGTGATACGGTCCACATTAAAAATAATAATAATAATAATCCTGGATCATTGTTCCAGGGGCTATGGAAGTGGAAATCTCTTAGATAAACACAGCTTCCCACGGCCATCAGTTACAGATCCCCGTCTCTAGGTAGAACTCCATTTCTTCCTTCCAGGCTGGTGGCATCAAGGACTGCTTAGGATCCTCCTGGAGGAAAATGCAGGACCCCCTCCTACCACCAGGTGTCAGCACTGAAGCAGGCATGTCGGAGGGACCACTGGTGGGGGTGGGACCAGCAGGAGACCAACCACAGGGGCGCCAGAACTTTCTCTCACTGCCAGTGCCATCAGAGTTGGCTGCGGGAGCTCTGGGGGCCAACACTGGACCTCAGCCTTGCTGCTGTCATCCTACAAGAGCTCTGTCGTGCGGAGGCAGCTCCCACATGCTGACGTCTGCCCGTGGAGCCAGAATCACCCCATCTACACAAACATCCTCATCCCAAGGTCTCAGGTCTCTTATCTATGGGAGCCTCAACTGCCATCACCTCGCTGATTTAACGGGCATTTCCAATAAGGGAGTCCCTGCTGTTCCCCCGACAGTGGATCTCCCCTATTCTCAGGAAAGGCTTGTGAGGTTTTCTGGTGGGACCCCACTGCCATTGGGATCTTCCAGACTTCTGCCAACTCTCCAGTAAAGGGACCTCTGTGCTAGCCTGTCACTCTTCCTGAAGCTGGGTTTTGTGGTCACACCTTCGGGGAGAACTTCAGAGAAGAAGCATCACTAGCATCTCTGGAAGACAGGGCGTCAGAGGAAATGCCCTGGGCCTCAGCCGAGTACAAGTGGATCTCTGTGTTCTGCCTCGACCCACTCTGCTGTGGCCAAGGTCTGCAGCAAGGAGTGCAGCGGCACGCCTCCCATACTGGTCACGGGAGAGGCAGCCCACTGGACAGGGAAACCCCCACAGCTGCCCCGGAGAGACTCTGGGGCCTCTGCCAGAGTGGGTGTAGGGGTGCGGGGAGGGGGAGTGCAGGGGTGCAATGACGGCATCATGTGGGCCACCAGTGCTAACCAGAGGCAGACCAGAGCCCGCTATTGTGTTGATTGTCCTGTATTACACATTCCAGAGTGGACCCAGAGACCGAGGCCCAGGCCCTCCCATGGCGGGCTCCTGTCCACTCACTTGGCCCCGTGCATGGTGAGGGGTGCTCTCAGGAGATGGAGAGGCAGAGTGCGGGGTGGACGGAGCGGGGCTCACCGTTCACGTTGAGCGTGTAGTAGGCCTTGTAGCTGCCCATGTTGCTGGTGGCTGTGCAGCCGTAGGTCCCGCTGTCGCTCTTGTTGAGGAAGGGGAAGATCAGGGCACTCTCCTGGGTCATCTTTAGCGGGGGCACACTGCCTTCCTTCTCCCACAGGTACTGCTGGGGGCTGTGGAGGCAGAGAAATCACACATGTTAGGGGGAGAGCAGGCCAGGGGGACAGAAGGGGAACAAAAACAGACACAAGCTGCTCGGAGGGAGGGTTCGATGTGAGGATGAAGGAGATTTTCTAACTTGTGTCTGACTGTGGCTTGGTGCCCCTGGGGACCTCGGGGACAGCCAGGGGGTGACCTTTTCTGCTGCTTTGTAAGAGAAACAGTCAGAGGATGGATGGTGCTGGACAGGGGAGCAACGGTAGGAGGGAGATGGGGACTAAGGGCAGATCACAGTCTGAGGTACAGAGGTGTGGCAGGGAAGTGGATCTTCTTACACGGGATTTCCGCGACCCTCACAGTGAAGCAACAGCTTCTGGCCCTCACGGGGATGCGGAGGGTCTGGCCTAATCTTCGCCGTTGGTGTGTCTGTGGAGAAGGAAGTGATGTCAGGGCAAAACTGTCCCAGCGTCCAGGAGAGGGCCGCCACCTCACCGTCACCAAGCCGTGTATGACAGCCTTTACCCCTCAGGAGCCTACGGGACCAGGGACGGGGCCGCCGCCCTTTGCCTTTTGCAAGCCAAGTCCACTGTCGCTACTGAACGTGCGTGAGACTCGCACTCACTGCAAACTCGTAGAGGTAGGATTTCTGAAGGTCTGTGCTTGGTGGGACCCGAAGGGGCATCCTAACAGGGAGCTGAGGAGGGTTCACGGGTGCACCTGTGCCCAGCACATAAATGGGACGTAATCCACATTTCTGACAGAACCAGTGAACTTGAACTTGGTCATTTATTGAGCTCACAATCGCTCAATCCTCTCTGCTCTGCACGGGAGTTTAAGCCGGGAGTGACACTTGCACACAGAGCATCATTTTTAGTGGTCAGCCCAAAAGTGAAGGAAGAGCTTTGCAACAACAAGAGACAGGGGTCATATTTTGGCTGCAAAAAGGCACTGACACGATATAGATGGGCTCTGTGACGGAATAATGGCATCTACCACTGGCACCATCGGGCTGCTAGCATGCTAGGTCCAGATGGCCTCACAGAACAATGCAACCAGATGCCGGTTTAGAACAACAGATAAAGAGGCCAAGCTTCCCCTGAGGACAGAGCCAATCTTAACACCCAGTTAATGGACGTGTTTCCATCAGATCAAACAGGACAAAAAGAATCAGGCCAGATGAGAGAATGGGGGTTCCAGGGTCCCACAACCACAGAAAAGTCTAGCACAGTGCCTGGGGTATGGCATTTGTTGACTGACTGCTGATCGCAGTTGGGCCTAGAGGGAGCCAGTGCCAGATGGCCTGCTACCTAATAGAGAAGTCTTTGGGGTTCAGACAGGGGAGGGCCCTCGGAGCCCTGGTCAGGGACCAGGGCCTGGGGGAAACGATCCCAAGGCCAGGGGTCCCCACGCTCATAACTAATGAGCAGAGAGGCACCTCACAGCGATATAGAAGTTTACAAAGTTCTTTCATATATTTTCCCCTCGATCCTCACGTTAATTCCGTGAAGTAAGGGGAAAAGCCACTGAGAGGTGGCGAGCTTTGGTGAAAGACACACAGCTAGTCACTGGTGGCACCACAGCTGGGATCCGGGCCAGCTGCCTCCAGCTTGCGAGTCTGCCCAGCGGAAGTGACGTCACCCCAAACCTGCCTCACGTTCAGCAATGGGCTTCAGCAATGGGTCTAGCAATTAGTTTGAAGAGCACCGATGTCGGTCCTGGATCTTCCATAAAAAAGGTGAAGCACTGGAATTATTTTAGGAAAATGGCCCGCCTCTAGATAAGTTAGGACAAGAGTAATTCTCTATCTTCTGCTTTTGCACTTCCTTTCGTCTTAGTTCCTCCCACTCGGAAAAGTTCCAAATCTCCTGAGGTGAGGGTGGATGTGCCCTGTCCGTACTCAAGGCAGATTCCACAGAGAGATGGGGACCCTTGGAAAGGCTCAGGGTAGTGACTGTGAATCCCAAGAACACCACAGCTGGGGCAGACGGGAAGGACCGCCAGGAAAGTCTGGGAAATCACAGTATGTTGGTCTAAGAAGGGGCCTCAGTGACCGCCATGTTCATTTTCTCATGTTACAAATAAAGAGTCAAGCTCAATGGGGTAAAGCTATTTCCTCAACCCCCATGACCTGGAAGTGGTGGAGGGCAGACTGGAACCTGCATCTTCTGACTCCTGACTTGTCACACGTACACCACAGTTTACAATCTGGCTGCATAAGCCTGGCCTAGATCGGGGCTTGGTAAACTTGCCCTTCGGGCCAAATCCTGCCAGCTCCGTGTTTTTGTAAATAAAGTTTTATTGGAACACACCCACGCTACTTTGTTTACATACCATTTACGGCTGTTTTCCTGCAGCAACGGCAGAGTGGATTAGTTAAGACCACGCGGCCCCCAGAGCCTAACATGTTTGCTCTTGGGCCCTTTACGGGACAGCTTGCCCGCCCTTGGCCTCGTGCTGTCACCTCGTGCTGTCATCTCCTCACTTACCTGTGCCTCCTTTCCCCACCCCCAGCTCATACCTGACCCCGCTCCACCCACAAGCCCACAACATACATAGAACCTCGATGCGCTGAGAGGCGGATCTGTCAGCCCCCTTTAGAGATTCGTGGTTCACAGAGCATACGATGTCTGCCCCGTCATCGTCCCGGGAAACCTGGAAGGTCACTGAGCTGCTCACGGTGAAGGTTTTTCCGTTGGGATCTTCCTGGACGCGGGTCGGTTCCCCTGGAGTGCAGAACAGACACGCACACGCGCACACACGGGCGCAGAGTGAGCCCTGACGCACAGATACAGTGCGGGCCCCACGGGAGACGTACAGATGGCGAGTCTCAACTTAGACACACTTAGAGAGTTGTGAAATGGTTATGTACACACAGGGAGAACGTAGCCCTAACACACACATACACACACACGAGTGTGCACGGAATATCTGTCCTTCTCCTCCTGCGGATGTGCACACACACAGACACGGAGACACGCACGCCTCTGTTCCTCCCTCGCCCGGCCACCTCCTCCTGAACCCCAAAGCAGGGGGGTCTTACCGTGGAGCTCTTGGTCACCTTTCCTCCAGGTCAGCTGGGCTGCAGGCTTGCTTCCAGAAGACTGACAGTTTAGGGTGGTTGTTTCTTTTTCCCGTAATGATGACTTATAGCCAGAGATTATGGGCTTCTGTGGGATTCCTGCCATGGAGCGGGAGGGGGGGGGGGATGGCCAAGATAGGAAGGAGAGGCACCCTCAGGTGACCTCAGCTCTCCCTGCAGAGATGGCCTCTCTGAGGGTCAGGATACCTGGGTCCTGCTTTGGTTTCGAGTGGGTAGAAGACTAGAGAAATCATGTTTGTCTCTGGCCTCCTCCCTAAGGACCAGTAGGGAAGGTGCGATGCGTGACCTGACACCCCACCGCGCGGCTGGGTGGCTAAAGAGTTGGTGGGAAGCTCCAGGGGGGAGAGAAGGAGATGGAAACATAGGACCCGGAGAAGAGCACGTAAGCAGCTGCGGTTACTTGGACATTATAATCACGCGCAGCAAACACTTCCCCTGTTTCCCTCCTCCGGTCTTGGGAGGCACGTGGAATGGATGTTAGCATCTGCCTGTCGTAGGTTAGGAGATTCAGGCTCAGAGAGGGTAAGGGGTTTCCCCCAGAGCAAACAGTAAGTAGAGGAGAAAGGGCTAGATAGAACCCAGAGCGCTTTGCATTTCCTTCCGCGGCAAAGGAAGCACGGACTGAACTTCTCCCGATGCTTGGAGACCTGGCCTGGCCCCTGGCTGCCTCAGGGGCTCACCTAGGAGCTGGGTTTGCCAGGCAGCGTGCTGCGGAGCCCCTGGGGTGGGGAGCCTCACCGAGCACGGTGACGAGGGACTTGGCGGTCCTCACGGGCATGGTGAAGATGGAGCAGGTGTACTCGCCCTCGTCCGCCAGCGCCACGTTGCTGATGCTGATGCTGAGCTCGTGCGGAGTAGATCTGACCAGCTGGATCCGATTGTCACGGAGGGCTGGGGAAATTGGCAGAAAGGGGGGCGGGGCTTTCACTGGCACCTGTCATGCTCACCTCCCAGTCCCAGGCTAGCATCTTGGGGAGAAGGGGTCTAGTGTGGTCGAGGGCAGGGGACACGGCTCCAGGGACTGAGCTGCCTTTATGTCCCAGCCACTTTGCTGAGCCGCTGGGGACAGCGGCCTCAGGGATGCTCAGAACAGTAGACTTGGATCTTGTGGGCTTCCTCGTCAAGTCCGTGGGGGCAACTCTGACACCAGCTAAATCTTAGGGCTCCTCTGGGGTGTAGGCATGCCGAGACCCTGTAGGACCATGCACGGCTCAGGTCAGAGCTGTGACGCCGAGATTTCTCTGGAGTCAGTTGAAGAGCCCAGTGTGCTTTCCTGGTGCTCAGCCTCTGGACCACAGGTGCACCTGCCCCAGCCCACAGTACCCCTTCCCCCCTCCCCGCCCCCCCGCCTTCCCCGGAGACAGGAAACTTGGGACACTACCTCTCTTCTCCCCAAAGTAGAGAGTCTGCTGGGCCGGGTTAGACCACTGCAGGGATGAGTCCTCATGATCCTTCACTTGGCACTTGAGCACGACGGTGCCACCAGCCACCACTGTCTCATCAGACGTCCAGGGCTGGCTATCTGCAGGAGCACCAGAGGGTTAGCCTCGTGGGGAAGCCCTGCCCCGCCACCCACTTCTGGGCCAAAGTACCACCTCCTCTAACCCAGACCGTCCAAGGCCCAGGCGTCTGCGTTCTCTGAAGGCGTCGTTGTGGGGCGGGGGGGAAGGAACAGAGGTGGCGGGGAAGGGGAGACAGACCTTATTTCCTCTTGCTTGCAATCCACAGAGAAACAGTCACCTGTTGGATGTTTGCTGAGTGAACGGACAGGGCCACGGCATTTAGAGGAATAGAGGCGCCCAAATCTACACACAGCACTGTGCACGTCTCTTTCCTGAGAGACTGCACTTTGAAAGCACGCACACGCACCTGCCTTCCAGGCTCTCCCTTCCTGCCTCCGGCTGCAGGTGAGAGCGAGAACAGGAGAGGCGCTTGGGACGAATAACCCCGAAACTAAAAGTGAGGAGGGGCCAAGCCAGCCTCGGGTCCCCCATTCGTTGACATAAGAGGGAGCTGAGAAAACTGTGCAAGAAGTAACAAAAAAGATTCAACAAAACAGAAGAACCCAAACATTTTGGCACAGACTTCGCCCCTCCTCCCACCGTAGCTTCCTTGCATCCGTAACTCACATTTCTTCCAGGGTCAGGACAACCCGCCTCTCAACACACCAACCCGAATCACCCCCCACCCCCCGTGTTATTTTAAAGAGTAAAGGATTAAAATTTTCCCTTCCGTGCGATGGCAACGCTTTCTCACCCCTCTCTAGTCAAATTGAACAACGACAGAAAGGACGAATAAGGTATCGGATGGATGGGCCATTTGACTCCCAAATGTGCCTTTTAGTTGGCTTCGCCCGGCCCCCTCCCCGCGTGACACTCGCTTCCTCCTCCACCCACCGTGGTTCCGTGTTCCCCTCGGCGTGGATTCTGCTCCCAGGGTGGATTCCCTCGTCTCCGGGACTTTCTGTGACCCCCATGGCAGTGACCCCCACAGAACTAAAATAAACAACGCCTTCCAGCTCTGATTCCCAAGCCTCTGTAGCATCTCTTCTGTGGCACTCACCTAGTTAACCAGCACCATTCTTCTCTGACTAGGAGGCCAAGAGACTTACTTCCTCCAGTCCCTGATTGAGTAATTTTAAACAATCCCCATGTTCCCTACGGCGCTGACCTTACCCCTGCCCTGTCTGGTATTCCTTTCTTTTTTGGCTACCGGAGCTCCTTTTCCAAGAAATGCATAATGAATGCTCCTCACAGAGAAGGGGCCCCTGAGGAGTCAAGGTGGCCTGTGCTGGGGTTGACAACAGGAATCCTGCTTCAGGGGGGCTGTCTACACACGGGAGCACAAAGTCTTGCCGCTGGTTTTCGTGTTTGGAATCATAACAGAACTGAGGGGGATCTTATGGGATCACGGAATCCGATTCCCTCATTTTACGGATGTAGACAATGAGGCAATGGAGGTGGGGTGATTGCCTACGAGCATTCTAGAATCAGTGATTCCAGTTGGGACTGGAACTCGGTCTGACTCTCTCAGTGCAAGTGGCCTTTCCGTTGGAATGCTCCTCAAGTAACCACCTAACTAGAATCTTAAAACTACGATTTTTTAAGATTAGCGAGCCAGAGACGGAGCTGGCGGAGTAAACTGGGACGTGATTTATCCCTGAAATATCTGAACGAAAAGGGCTGGGAGACCTTTCATTTACTGCCAGCCATATACCAAGTTTTGACGTGTAATCCTGCTCTCCCTGGGTCCCTTTGAAGAATTCTACCTCAGTTGTGTCTTCCAGAACCTGTTTATCCTGAGTAATACACGCCTCCTGGCGTCATTTTATTTTTGGAAAAAGGTGTAGAGATGCAGAGGTCTCTGTACTGGAGTAAAGGAAGAGGCGTAGGCGTGAGAGGGGTCGGTGGTGTGGAACTAAGAGCTAAAATGTCAGATGGAGGGGAGAAGGCGCTGTGCGGTAATGAGGGGAGTGGGGACAGAGGGCAGAGGCAGCATGAGTGGGAGATGATGTGAGGATGTGGTGGAGGGAACCGAGGGACATCGTGACGAGGGGCCTGGATTCTCACCTTGACCGGCCAGCATGTCAGGGCTGCTCCAGACTGTGGAGCTGATTGCCTCGCCGAGTGGAGCCAGAGTTCCCAGCTCCAAATCCTGCTCCTGCCAGTAGCCTGGGGAGAGAATCTCCATCAAGGATGAGCCCTACATACTGGCTGCTGCCCTCGGGACACTTGGGTTGCTGGGGGTGGGGAGAGGACAGGCCCCTCTGGAAAGCGGGCTCTCCCGGGATCCCTTCTGAGGAAGCGAGTGAGGTCTTCCTCCGGGAGGCGGGGGATTTGCCAGGAGGGTGCTAAGTGTCACCAGTCAGCCATATAATGTCAGAGCCCAAGGAGATCTGAAAGATCTTCTGGTCCGGTTCTCCCACTCTGCAGGTGAGCACAATGGAGCCTACAGCGGTGAAAAGTCACTCGGTGAGGGCCATGCCAGCAAATGAAAGACTGTTCATTCCTTAGCCAGGATTCTTTCTGCTACACCACAACGGCAGGTTTAATAATCAGGAAATACTTTCACTCTTCATCCTTTTAATAAACCTGTGAAACACACCCGCTGGTCTTATCATTCTTGTAATGCAGCGCGGACGCAGAATGCAGTGATTTGCCCAAGGTCACACGAGCCGAAGGACACAGACGGGAAGTGAAATGCCGGATCCCAAGCCCAGAGCTCTGTTACTTTCCAGCTGAGGCCCCTCCCAGTGCAGACGGGGCCGCGCTGGGCTGGAGGCCGCCACCTGCTGCATGGGGTGCGCAGCTCGCCGTGTTCCTCCTGCCCCGCCCCCTGCCGGCTGGGTCTCCCGGACCCTGCTCCCTGCCCGCCCCGGCACAAACCCCAGGGCCCGAGTCACCGCCTCTCTTCCCGGCCGGCGGCCCTTGGACCCGCCGCAGGAGCGCTGCACAGAGCCCGCGGGGCCTGCGTCCCCGGCGCCGCCTGAAGAGGCGGAGGGACAAAGGAACCCGCCACGCGAACCGGCCCGAGTCTCCCGCCACAAGCCGCAAGCAGCCAATCAGGGACGCAAAGCGCGGTGACGTCATCGGCTGCCGAGCAGAGTCGGGAGCGGCGGCGCGTCCCGGGCCGGGAGTCGCGGGAACTTCTTGGGCGGCGCGGGCGCCCGGCCACCAGACGGGGCACGGCAGCCCGGGCATGCGGGGCGGGGCTGGGGGCCCAGCCCGGGAAAGAGGCCTGAAGAGAGGGGACAGGACGAGGTGGGGAACTGCGAGGTCCGAAGGAAAGGGGAGAAGGGACTGGGGCGGGAGGAGGAGGAGGGGAGGAGGGAAGGGGAGGGAAGGGGAGGCTAGGGGGAGAAACTGGGCTAGGACCCCGAGAGAGAGCTTCAGAGGGTCACCACCAGCCTCCCCGGACCCCACACACATCCTCCAGGAGATCTGAGAAAAGACTCTCCTCCAGCAGGAGAAGCGTTCAGGATTGGGAGGGGGGAGTACAGAAGACAGGAAACCTGGGACCCTTAGCGAGAAGCAGGCAGCAAAGGGGGCGCGCAAAGTGCTGGTGAAGAGAGGCTAGAAGGCTGAGGGTGCCCGAAGGAGAGGTGGCCGCTCAGGGGCCCTGAGAAGCAGCAGCGACTCCGCCGCCTTGCGTGGACATCGAGGCTGCAGGCACCCTGACGCTGGTGAGTGTTTCCTCTTTATTTTCCAGGTTGCGTGTTTGTGGGCGCTTGGACACACGGTGGAGAGCCAGACTGGTTGCATTAAGCTTGGGATGGTGGAGTGGATTGGGAAAAGCCGGGGAGGGCTCAGTGCTCAGCCCCCCAGGACCGGTTCTCTGGACGCAAAGGAAGCGCTAGCCAGGCCTCTGCGCACGTGAACGGGGGCGGGGCGCATAGCCATCTCCTACTTTGGCACAGGACCTTCAGTCTGCAGGATGGGTCTTCAGCCCCGAGTTCATTTAATGTCAAAACAACCCTGAGGCCCAGGCAACTCGACAGAATCGCTTCGTAGAGAGGAGGTCTTGAGGGATCCAGGGACTGGACCAGCACACCCCTCAAGAATGCTCTGTCTCCCTTGGGGCTCTCAAAGCCTTTTCAACAGCTCTCTTTTCTTCGTGTGGCATTTCCACCCATTGTATTGCCGTCACTTGTTTACCTATCAGGCTAAACCTGGTCTAAACTTCCAGCTGGTTAACAGCTGGGGCCCGACCCACCGACCCACCGACCGTATTCACCTTTGTGTCTTCAGCTCTTAGTGACCTTAGGCCTCTCAGCGCCTTCGATGGGCTCCGGTCTGGTGGCTCATCTGTCACTCCTGGGGCTGTGCTCTGATGTTCTCCCTCAGGCAGAGGAGGGGCTGCCCACAGTGTGGACTCAGTCCCCACTCCGCATTCCTTCTTTCGTCTGTACTCTCTGGCTGCCTTCTCCTCAGTTGCTTTTTCTCCCTGCATATCTTTTTCTCATCTCTCCCCTCCTCCTACATTTTGCCGGCATCTTCTCCCCTGTATAGGATGAACACCTGAAGTGGTCAGGTGGGGCATTCAGACCAGACTCCATTGTTCAGGTGAGGGGACTGATCACTAAAAGGAATAGTCTCCGATAAATGGCATCTGTCGTCCAGATGTCCGTGGAATTCACTCCAGTCTGGTTTGTAGCGTGTTTTAAGAACTTGATGAAGAGAGAGCTGTTTTAGGTCTTGTCTTGTCTTTTCTTTTCTTTTCTTTTCTTTTCTTTTCTTTTCTTTTCTTTTCTTTTCTTTTCTTTTCTTTTCTTCTCCTGCTGGGATGATATTTCTCCCTCTAATTCTGAAAGGGACTTATGATCTCACGTCTCCTCTTGAAACCTATCAGGTGGTATGCCTGAAAGTTTTCTCACTGGGTTTATAACATTGTACACCTGTAATGATACATTCTGAATGGCCACTCTCCTGGCGGCGGACGAGCGATTACAATGCTATTAACAGAAACATGGGTAACTAGCACAAGTTTTGACCCGGGCTGCGAAAGTCTTGGGCCTCTGGGTTCAGATTGTGCCGGCCATTTATGACATCAGCATAAATTCCTCCACTGGACTCCCGACTGGAAGGGAGAACTCTGGAGCGCTCTGAAAGGGTGGCATGGCCTTTGCAGTGGAATTTGTGAATGTTCTGCTCAGGCAGGGTCATTGGAAGGAAATGCAGACACTGGACCACAGAGCCACCAGTGAGGGGCGCCCAGGCTCCTTGCAGGGAAAAGCAGTGAGGAGAATTCCAGCCAAATGTGCCTTATTGTTTTCCTGCTTACAAGCCTTCCCGTTGTCTGCAGGTCACATCCAGATGCGTTAGCCTGGCCTTCAAGATCCTGGACAGTCTGATGTGACCATGCCCTTCAGCTTTGTCTTTCCTTTACCCCACCTGTATCCCAGACATGATGCCATTCTGAGGTCTTTCTAGAAACCCTTGGCTTTCCTGCCTACACTCCTTTCCTGCCATAGCCCTGCTGATAATGCTCCCCACCCTTCCTTGCGTTAAGCTCTTCCCGTGCTTAAAACCTACTCTGTGTGGCACCTCCTTTGAGCAGTCTTCCCTGATTGTCCCAGATGGAAAAACTTTCTGGTTCCTCTGACTTACAACACTTTATGTACTCGTCTTAAATTATGCATCACTCTGTGTTGTGCTCCAAGTTTGGCTTCCCTCTTAAGTGATAAAGATTCTGCAGGTAGGGTTGACCTCCGTTCGTCTCTGCGTTCAGTACTGCCCCTAATGCAGCATGCTGCACATAGAAGGTGCTTAATAAATACATCGTTAATAAATGAATCAGAGGTGATTGGCATCTTCTGTTGTAAGAACTAGGCTCAACATCTGCCAGTGGAGAGGAAACAGCAAAACCAAACAGGATAGGAAGAAACAGGACAAGGAAGAGGGCGGATCATCCAGAGGCTGAAGCCCTAGAAAACTTTAATGTTGTGCTCTGGTGCGAATCGATATTTACTGATCACCTTGTGTGTTTCAAGATCCAAGTTAGGGCTCTATATTCATTATCCAGAACAACACTTTTAACAGGTGTTGTTATGCATATGTGAAGGATGAGTTGACTAAGACTCAGAAAAGTTCAGTAACTCATCCATATGATGGAGGCGGAGAGCGTGGGGATGGGATGGCTGTCCACCTTAGGCCCCTCCGACTGCAAAGCCCAGACTCTCTGCACAGCTTTGCTGCACCACCGCCCTCTGCAGAAGCGTGCATTTCGCGTGTGTGGTCCTGGTGGTGCAGGAGTTATGGGGTCAAGGTTCCTTTCTGCCATCGCTGGCCAGGGGCAGGTCACCTAAACAGTATTCACACTGCTCGCCTGCAGTCGAGCAGAGTAACTGTAGCAAGATGGGCACGGACGCTTGTGTGGTGATAGGATGATTTGTGCCCACTGAATGTCATTGTTAATTGGGTTTCTTCATGTGTCTTCATCTGTACCTCTGGGGGATCCTTCATTCACCCCTAAGAGCCTTACAACGGGGGACTTCTCAGTTAACCCAGCAGCAGATGTGTTTAGTTAAAGCTAACAGAATCCCCTCACGTTTTCCTAGCAGTCTGATGTCTGGGCTGAAGACAAAAAGAGTGTCTTGTTTGCCCTCAGTTGCCTTGGGGGTTCCTTAATTCTTGGTTTATTTACCCAAGCGTTCCAGTATCTTTAGGACTCATAGTATTTTAAAGGACAAAGTAGCCCTTTCATCCCCCCCTCCATGTCCTTCTGATTGATTGTTCCCATTAAGAGCCGCTGAGGTGGCTGTTGGAGACTTACTGATATGCCCTTGAAAACACCCGTGACTCGTGTTGTGCTCATAGCACATGCCTCGCATATAGTAAGTGCTCAAGAAATATTTGTCGAATAAATAGACGAGTGGCACGAATGAATGAAAATGTAGCGTGTCTCCACTCTAAGTGATGCTGGGAGGGAAGTCTTTGAAAAGGTGCCAGCGTATCTACCCCCTGATTGCTTGGTTCATGTCTCCCCTGCACGTCTGCTGTGGGAACCTACGGTGCATTGCCCTTTGGCCTGTGACACGGTCACAGGTGCACGTGCGGGGTGCTGGGACAGGGACAGAGGTCTCTCGTGTGACCGCTGCTGGCCTTGCTGGTGCCTGGGTCCAGAGCTCCACTTCCCTGATGAGAGAAAGCCAGCTCCCCGAGTAGGAGTTGATGATGGTGATGGTGATGATGATGGTGATGGTGACTCAGCATTTCTGTAACTCCAGAGTTAAAAATACTCTGCGTCCCAGCCTACTTGTTATTCCTCACGACTACCATGACAGGTGGGTGGAGGAGTGTTATCTCCAAGGGAAAAACACGCTGGGGGCTGTGGCCCAAAATACTGAGGGGACCCACTTTTAGGATCGTTTTCCTACACCCTTTGCTGCCCCCCACCGCCCCCCCCTCCCCCCGGGCCGGGTGATCTTGCCCTGATTCGTCCCTGACCTGAGCTACGCGGTGAATCCCTGTGTACATTTGGTTCACACACAGAAGAGAACGGGCGTGGCGAAATCACATTCGGAACTCAAAAGCCCCTGGAGCTTTTCTCTTTGCCCAGAGCCACGTTTTCCTTAACTGTGAGCGTCTGATTCTGCACCGGGAGGACGGTGGGCCAATCCCGGCGGAGCGCTGACTTAGGTGCTCACTCCAAGATCTGGGGAGCGTCACTTTACAACACGAGACCCTGATCAGACGAGGAACTCTTTTCGTTCTTAACTTTTACTCGACTCGCAAGTTCCTCTTGCGGCTGCTGGGGATTCTGCTCTCTCCTTCTGCCTTCCATCCCTTTCTAACTGTCCTGCCCCGAGGGTGCCCCGAGTGTGCCACGAGCGTGCCACGGCGCAGTCGGGCAGAAGCTGGGGCCGCAAGCGGTGGGAGTTACTCTGTCAATTGGGACTGTCTGTCTTTCCAGGTGTATTTCCTGCTCGTCCTGTTGCTCCTTGGGGAGGGGCCTCTGGCCCCTCACAGGCTGCAGGATCTCCTGAGGCGTGCCCCAGCTCAGCTCACATGTGCTGGGGCTCAGGCTTGCTTCGGAGCTTCAGAGCTCGGCCCCGCTGCAGCGACCCGCGGCCTCCCTCACCTAGGCCTTCCCTCCACCCTCTCTCTGGCTGGGCCCCTGGGACCTCTCTCCTTGTTGCCTCCCTCCGTTTCTGTTGCTGTCTGGCTTTTCCTCCTGGAGCCTTGTTTATCTCCGTTCCCTCTGGCTCCCGGCAGCCTCCCGGGCCTGGAAGGCACTATTCTCTCAGCTTTGCTTTACTGTCCCGGGAGGCATGCGGGATCTGTGCGAAAACAGATGGTAACTAGAGGTGGGGAACAGAGCCTTCACTAGAAGTGGGGCCTGTCGGGCTGATTTGCCCCATGGCTTGGTGAAGCGTGGCCAGGAGGTTCAGACACACAGAACCAGGAGTCCTGCACTATTAGATAATCCAAGAGATTGGGGTTTGGAAGGGGCTGATCCAGGCTCCGGTAGGTTTATTGCTGAATGTTGGCAGATAGATGCCTTTCGGTTCATTCCTAACCAGGTCGTTGAAAATGAAAGGCTTTTGTTTCCTGGGCTTGGAATGGTGTGTGGCTAAGCTTTTCCAGGCTGAATGAGGAGGAGGGAATCTTTGGGTTAGTTGGCTAGCTGGCCTGCGGTGGGCGTAAGGGTGGGGTTAAAACAAAAAGCTTATCTGTGTGTTAACCCTCTTTTCACTAAAACCAAAAAAGCCCCCCAAGAGAAACAAAAACAAACAAACAAACAAAACCCCACCCCAGACAAATTTAGTTATTCCAAATGTTTTGCTGTATCCAAATGTTAGAAAAAAAGTAGCGAGCTTCGACATGTCATGAATAAATATATTTTGTCTATTTCCGAAAACCCAGCCATCAATTTGCATGTCTGGTCATTTTCTACTGACCCCTAATGGCCAGAGGTGGGTAATCCTAAGATCTTTTTGATTCCATCAGACGGAGGACGGAACTGATATCCTTTCTGATTCCCTACTTGCCCCACTTCAGTTATTCCTCTCCTCCTTCTGTTATGCCTAATTTTCCCCCAAATATTTCCCCTCTATCATTCTTAGAAGCATAGACTTTTACAGCCGATAAGAATGCGAGGTAGCATCCAGGGCAAATCTCATTTTTTAAATGTCTATTTATTTTTGAGAGAGAGAGAGAGAGAGAGGGAGGGAGGAAGAGAAAGCAAAGGAGGGGCAAAGAGAAGGAGACAGAAGATCCCAAGAGAGCTCTACACTGACAGCAGAGAGCCCGATGTGGGGCTCGAACCCACGAACTGTGAGATCATGATCTGAGCTGAAGTCAGGTACTTAACTGACTGAGCCACCCAGGTGCCCCACAAATCTCAGTTTAAAGAAGAAAAATCAGGGACACTTCAATGGGTTGAGCGTCTGACTCTTGATTTCGGCTCAGGTCATGATCTCACGGTATGTGAGACCCAGCCCCACGTTGAAATCTGCCCTGACAGCGGGGAGCCTGCTTGGGATTCGTTCTCTCTGTCCTCCTCTCTCTGCTCTTCCCCCACCCTCTCTCTCTCAAAATAAATAAATAAACTTAAAAAAAAATAAAGAAGGAAAACCACGGCTCAGAGAGGTTAGGGAACTCGTGCAAGGTCACACAGGCAGTGTCTGGGAGCCGTGGTTAGAAGCCCATCTCCCGTGGTTCCTGTCATTTGACAGCAGCCTTGTGGGCCAATGAATTCAGAGGTTAAGTTGTCAGCTAGTATGATTTTACTTTCCGTGACATGTACCCCCCCCCCCGCCCCCCAGGGCTCTGTGTATTGCAGTGAAGCCCCCCAGGACCCCAGACCTCAAGGGAGGGAAATGCTCCTAAGTGCCAGGCAGGTTAGAGGCGGAGTGAGGTGGGGTGGGGGCTCCTGCAGCTGTGAAGAAGGGCATCTTCACAGACTCAGGGCCTGACTGGCTGCTTCCGGCTCTCACAAAAGAGGACAGCAAGGGGCAGAAGGCACTGCCATGCCCGGAGCTGTTAAAAAGGCTGACTGAGGACAGGCTGTGTGCGCATGCGTGTGCTGGCATCTGGTGGGGCCGGCTGCGGGATGCTGAGCTGACCGTGAGGAGGGAACCGGCTCCAAGAGAGGAGAAAGCAGAGGAGCGTGTCCTATTCTGGAGCTGAGGAGAGAGAATAATCTGGAGGCAGAAGTGGGCTTGTGGTAGGCTGAGGGGGCCCCTCAGAGGCTTAGTTAAGATTCCGAGGAGCGGAGACTGAGAAGTGGGTGGCAGAGAAGGAGGTGGGGACAGCTGTTGCTTTGATTTGCTATTGAGTCAGTGTTCTCGGTGCATTAGCACTGGGAGGGAGCCCTGGGCTGGCCCCCAACCAAAACAAGCCCCTCTGTAGCCAATACTGTGTTGTAGCAAGAACTGCAGTTGGGAGACAGAG
Organism: Acinonyx jubatus; assembly: GCF_027475565.1. Classification (NCBI taxonomy): domain Eukaryota; kingdom Metazoa; phylum Chordata; class Mammalia; order Carnivora; family Felidae; genus Acinonyx; species Acinonyx jubatus. Next base: position 3,971,918 of record NC_069395.1, on the reverse strand, counting down.
AGGAAGGGGATCTGATCCCCAAAGAGCCCCTTCCCAGCCTTAGCTCCTGTCCTTCCAGGACTAGGCTGTGTTCTCTGGACAAGCGTCTAGTGTTCTGCACTAAGAGGCTGGGAGGGGATGGGGCAGAGCAAAGAGGATGTCTCAGTAGAGCTTGGGGGAGAGTGGCTGGGGTCTGTGCAGCTCGGAAGGCGGGGCATGACATCATTCCCGTGGGCGGTAGCTCTGAACTGTTTTTCGTAGCGCCCTTCTGTTTTTCGTAGCGCCCTTCGACCCCACCTCCTCATTCCCGCTCACACACACAGACATCAGGACAGGTGCGACCCGGGGTCTGCATGCTGATGCAGCAGGCAGGAAGCCGGGCTTGGTCTGAACTCTTACACGTCCCCCTGAACCAAGCGCAGACACTTCACGCTCCTTCCCTAAATTTACCTTGCTGGCGTAGAACTGGGAAACATTCTCCCATCTTAGAAAATGCTTGGGAAAGGAAATGTAACAGAGGCAGTGTGGGGTAAGTGAAGGCAGAATTCTGTCTAGCTCATGGGAAAATATGTTTACGGGAAGGTAAGGGGCTTTCCCGTAAACTGGGAAGGGGCAAAGTAGGGCAGGGGCGTGGGGGAGAAACAGAGTGGGCGCCCTGGGGAGGAGAGACCGCAGTCCCGGCCGCAGACCCTCCGTGCCTGCTCAAGGGCGTGGATGGACCCCTTTCTCAACAGGCTCAACTTACTTATCTGCTTTGCTCGTTATGTCCTACTTTAGATATTTCAGGCTGATGGCTTGGTGTGTGGGGGGAAACAATGCTGTGAAAAAGTTTAATTTGTTAGAAGTCAGGCAAGAAAGGATTCATCTCTGCTGGTTCTGGTTTTACGGACTTGTTTTTACCGTTTCCCTTCACTGGGTGATCAGAGTCGAGGTGTGGATGGCAGGTTCAGGGCAGCGGTGAGGAGCGTGACATAAAGAAAACCGTGCTCTGCTCCACACGCCTACACCGCTCCAGCCCCCTCCCTCATCCTAACAGATTTAGTCTTTTCCCTTTCCCGTTTCTCACCTAAAAAATGTATTTTCCAGAGGGTGGCACATTGTCCGATTAGCCTTACTTTGTGCCTTCCTGGGGGATTCTAACACTTCTGTGAAATAGACACTTTCTTCCGAGTCTGCAGACCTCACAGTCCCCAGAATGGGGACCCACCGATCTCCTGTTCTTTTCTTAAGCCTTCACTGAGTATCTTCTCTCTGACGAGGGTATGTACTCAACTTTGTTCTCCAAAATGTGTACACATCCCAACCTAGTTACCCTCTTTCTCATTCAGCCTGTGCCCCTCAACACACATGACAGGCTACAGCTTCCACTATTCATATCTGTTTTTGTTTTTTTTTCTGACACAAATACACAGCCTTTCTTATGACCCAGATACAGAGCCCTTTTCACAAGCCCATTATTAGTCAGAACCCCTGACTTCCAGAAAACCATATGGCTTAAACTCAGAGATTCTCCCCAAAGCAGAATTCAAGCTCCCTCTTCTGCTCAGACTCCCCAGGAGAGGGACAGAATCCTTTTCTCCCCAGGGCTGAGGCTCAGGCCATCTGTCACTGACACTGGACTCCAGGGCTTGGAAACCAGAAGAGAGTTGGCATGAAGCAGCCGTGGAGGATAAATGAGAATATGTGAGGCCCAGGGGCTTAGTGGTGGTGGTTTTTATATTTGTTTGAGATGATAGGATAGAGATGAGAGGAGAAAACATATAATACATCTTTGGAAAGATTTCATCATCTTGAGGAATTAGAGTAAGAGTTAGTAAGAATGAGTACAATTGTCCTGTCATTTTTGCATTTGCCGAAGGACAAATGATTAGGAGCAGATGGCCAAACTGGCCCATCGTTTCATAGTAACAGGAGAGCTTGGCCCTGGGCTCTTCAGAGGTTGATCTAGGCCATGCTAAGTCTCAGGTTACTTGTCACCGATGTATTTATTAGAGTCTTGCTGGGTTTCTAAGAAGTCTCAGGTATTTAAGTCAGAGACTCAAGAAACCTGTTCACCCTCTGGAGCTTTTGTACCCTGTCTGAGGGTTTGGCTGGAATTCTAGAGTCAGGATTGGAAGCAAAGAATCTGGGCAACAGAAGAAGACAAACAAATGTAGGAAGCTAGGATCTGCATGTTCACAAGGAAATCTGGCATGGGAAGTACTCGTTCTCCATCCTGCCTTGCTAATATCCGGGATTACATGAAGGAAGTACAGAGCTAGGTAGTGGTTAGCTTGGAGATGAATGGCTGAGATAGCAGCCTTCATTTCTTTTTCTTTTTTTCCCTAGGGCAAGGTGATGCTTCTGGCCCTTCTGACCCTGAACTGGAAGTAGATGAGCCAAAGGTGCTTATAATTAGCAATCAATACACAATTAGTGCAGGTCTAGCTGGGGTAAGGGAAAATAAACCCTTAGAGAAGACGACCGTTTAGTTCCTTGTATTATTTAGCTTCTTATCATTCTCCTGGAGATCTTCAGGAGACAGAGAGATGAGAGGGTTAAGGAATCCCAGAGGTAAGAGCTCACATAGAAGAATGATACGCATTTTGAAAAGAAATGTTGGAAGACCTGCATTAGAATCCTTTCTGAAACACGTCTCCTGTTCATGAGAACAGGGGGCTCAGGGAGAAGAGTAGATGGGAGATACTCCAGCTGTTACTGTAACCCAAAGTCTGTCTTCCTGAAGGCTCGCTCATGGAGATAAATCACTTCCATTACCTGTCCTTGAGGAATGAAGTTTCTCCTTGTTTCACAGGAGGAAATGGAAGAAGGGCCCCGGAGATTCATCTTGGAAGCCTGCCCCCCAACTGGATTCTGCTGGAGGTCATTCACAAGTGTTAACTCTTATATGAACTATGACTAAGAAATTGATACGGGGAAATCAGCATTTAGGGGAAGATCGGCGTGTGTAGTTCTGATGTTATGGGAGGAACAGGCTATCTAGTCTCAGACTGGCAGGGGCTGAGCATTCTCGGCTCCTTGCCGCATTTGACGTCATCGGCTTATTGGCAGATACCCCGAAAGAGTCGCAGAGTCCAGTTTAAAGATGCGCTTCCTGAGATTCAGCCAAGGACTTGGGCTCTGGGATAGGATGGTTGCATTTAAAGCCATTTAGTTCTGTACAAGATGGTTGTAAAGACGGGGGGCGTGAGTCAGGGTTTTGATATTTGTTTCCGATGTGTCTCATATATTAAATTCCTCTGTTATCTACTCGGATAACCCATGAGTGTGTATTATCTTTATATTTACTGCTAAGGTTGAAGGGAAAGAGAAAATTAGCACCATGAAAGGACAGTTTGTGTTGGTCATCAGGCTAAGAAGGGCGTACTTAACAAATTGAGTAGGGCTCATTTTGCATCCCACATTTATAGGGTATATGTGGTACACCAGATTATGAGCAATACCATCTCAATCTCAAGCATAACTATGTGTAGTTCTGTTTTTAATTTGTGACTCCATTTATGGCGGAACATCCAGTTCTTTGGAGGCCATCTGAGGTCACTGTAGGCCCTGGTCTCCTGAGCATTTCAAACAGCACATCTTCTCAACCTCAGTATTACTTGCTCGTTCTGTGCCCTTCCTACAGCTGTATAGATGGTTGTGAGGACCTTTCATATCTATATCTCAAGGCTTGTTCCCCTCTTTCTAGTCGAGCAGGTCAGGGATCATAGCCAGGTTCACGTGTATGCTCCTGGTGGGGGAGGGAAGGAGCTGCACCTTAGAGAGTGGAGATCATGACGGGTGGAGGGAGGGCAGGACCACGGAGAGCAGCAAGAAGGGCCTGGGGTGGCTTGTGGGGGGTTAGCACCATGGAGAGCTCAAAGCTCCAGTTTGTTCTGCAAAGAGCAGGGGAACAGGGATCATGGGTTAAGGCGCTAGCTCGCCAGGAGTCAAACTGAAAGAACAGACATCAGGACTACTGTTAGGATCATGCTATACCCATCACTTGCTCTAAAAGGCCTCCTTAAGTGCTTTGTTTGAACCTGTCACATATACACCCAAAATGATATAAACAGTCAAGACCGCCACGAGACTGAGTTTGTCAACATGCGCCTTAGTAATTACGACAATTACGTAGGTATTAGTGGCGGTGGAGGGGGTTTTCATTTGCTTTAACCAGTATCTCTTCTAATTAGGGAAATAGTGCCACAAAGTCTGTGTCTCCTCAGAGACACTAGGGCATGAGAAAATCAAAGTGTGCTTATCACCAGATGGGGTATGAAGTGTATCAAAGTCATCGTGCCTTGAAGCACCCACAATTGCTGTGAATAGTCCAGTCTTCATCGTGCATGGAAAAGAGGGGTGGATCAGTCCTCTTAAGAAGGCATTTGTCTTTGGGACATTAGTTGGGACATTTGGTCAGTCTCTTTACACTTAGAGGAATTTTGGTAAAGGGGCAAATGGTTCTCTCTTCAGTACTTGTTCCTTCAATGAAGAATATGTAGCTTTACTAAGCCTCTATTTTGCAAAAATCTCAATGGTTTCATGTGTTCAAGACTCTGGAAATCTTGGTTTCTCAGGGCTAGTTATAACAGGATTGGGTTGGGTTTTTACTCGGGTTATAGGAACCCTGAACATCAGCTGGTTCTGACTTTGTAAAGACTCATCACTACTGCTGATCCTAGAGGAGGAGGCTGGCCTTTGGCTCTGAGACTTATTCTTTTTTTGCTTTACAGTTACATATGGAGTGTTTATTCTTAATTTGATGGAGTTTTTAGAGACCCAAATCTTTCTCTGATGGCTTGCGTCTCCAGGCTCTTTTTCTGATGGTCTGTTTCTCTTGATCGCTCATAAGCATTCCCATGGGGATTGCTATTGTCAGAGTTTATGGATAGACCTTTAGGACATGACTTCATCCAGGAAACAAAATGTTCCAGTATATGGGCCTATAGCCAATGGTGAATCAGGAAATGCTAAATTTTAACATGAGGGATGGAAGGTGAAGATACGATTACCCAAACTTTCTAACGCCCTGGGGATTTTTCACTCAGTAGTCAGTAAGGAGGTAGTCCAGGCCACCAGTTGCTTTCCTGGAGAATCTGGAACCCAGGTTACTGTCCTTGGGTGACATTCTGTTACTCAGAAGCAGATGACAACACAGAGATTGTAGAGCCAGTGTGCAGCCTACTGGAGCAGGAAACAACAAAGAATGTGACTACTCACAGCCCCCCAGGGCTCTCTGGTGATGACTATGAAGATATTATTCCTAGCATATGACTTAAGGAAGGACAAGCAGCCTTTGGTCCCGTTCTGCATATCATGTGGACTACAAGCAAGTTGTATGAGCAAGGAGTCCCCAAATCAAATCTAGGGATTTACAGAGCAATCACACAGCTACCCAGTCTGCTGTTTCAAAGTGACCAGAACACCAAAAAGATGCCATCTGTGAAATTTTATGGCTGCAGAACTGTGAGTCACTCTCCAAGTGAACAGGGAATATCTCCAACAAGGCACTCTTGAAATTAGACTTGGGTCTCCAGTCTTCCTCAGTTGGGAGAGGAAGGAGAGAGAGAGAGAGAGCCTGAGGCCAGCGAGCTGGCTCCCTTGCTGTCAGGTTAGAGCGGAGGACCCCAGGCTGGGTGTGGTAGAGCCCCAGGGCATAGGGATTTTAGGCAGTGTTGGTGGGGGGGGCAGGGAGAAGGGTGAAAGGGCTACAGGTCTGTCTTCTGTCTTTCAGCAAGAGAAATTCTCCTTTGGTCTGTTTTACTTACGTGATGAAGGAATTTCACATCTTTAAAAATAAAAGTGAGAAAACCACTGTCCTGGAAGGAACCCCGGAAAACAGCAGTGCTGCTTGGCCCCAGAGAGAGCTCAGGCTCAGGGAGGGTGGAGTTCTGGGTGTGGCTCTGGGTAGCCAGTGAGTGAGCCACAGCTTGGGGCCCTGGTCAGACAGACTGGTTCTGCGTGGAGTTAGCTAAGTTCTGCTGTACCGGGGTCTCTCTGAAGGCCTCAACTTCTCTGTGCCAGGAAGAGCACATCTGTCCTTCCCGAGGGCTGGAGCTGCAACCAGGAAGAGCATGGGAACAGAACAGTTACAGCTGCAAGAAGGAAGAAGCAGGACGGTAGAGGCCTGCCAGGCAGACCCGTGGGCAGCTCTAGTGTGAGTGCCTGCTGGACTTCTTGGCACATTGGGAAGAGCTCTCCACTGGGCACCTGGCCAGGGGGCTGAAGAATGGATGGCAGTGGACGGAAGGTCATTGGAAAGGGAAAGATATTCATGTATGGGGCAGTGCGGGACAAGGTTGAATTGCTATGAGCTGAAGCAAAGCAGGCTGTCCACCCATCCGCTCTATGCTAGGGCAACTCACAGGGTGCTGGAAGTAAGTTGACAAGGAAGAACCCAAGGAAGGCTGTGCACAGTGGTGAACGTTGAGCTTACCCGAGCTCAGCACAGGACACATGAAGTTCACAGGTGTCGCATCCAGCAAACCTGGAATTGCCAGCCTCTACCAGTGCTAGTGGAGGAATGTGAGAAGGAAGGAGCAGGTGGGAAACCGAATGTCCAAAGTGGCCCTGGGCCTCTAGCCACAGCACGCACGGTCAGGTTCAGAGATCGTCTGCTGCCCTTCTGTAGCCTCTCAGTCCCTGTTCAGCTTTAGGAACCCTAAAAACCTGATGCTGTACCCTAGGGAGCTATATACCCCAGCCACACATGAGGTCTGTTTTCTTTCTGCATGGAAAGAGCCACTCCACACACACCCTTGACTACTCAGGTACTAGTGTATTAGGGTATCTTGTCCTTAAACTTTCACACCCCATCTCCTTGTTTGGGGCAAACATTATCCGGGAAGCTATGTACTGCCTGGCTCCCTGCCAGGGGACCCAGGCCACATCAGGGGCACTGGGCACATCTTTGGCATGACCCTGGTCAGAATGGCCATCCAGACCACCATCCATGGGCATGAAATCTGTGCTCCCACCTCCCACATCAGAGCTTCTTAGGCCCTTCTTAGGTCTGGAAACTAAGAGGTGGAAATCATTTAGATAAAGATCGTGTGTGGCTGTGTGTCTTCCACATCAGTAAGTCCTGAGATGTTGCACACCAAACGGATGTCCATTATCGAGACAGATAATGCTCTGCGAGGAAAATGAGGCTCGATTTGACTGTTCCTCGGGAACAGACCTCCCTCCCCACCCATCCCTGACTTCCCAACCTCTCCTCTGGAAATTCTCCATTCTAAAGTTAGTGCCTTCCCCTCTTCCCCCTCAAGCACTGCTAGGAAATGTTTATAAATACGAGGACAGAGGACTTCTCTTCCTCTCAACCTTACATCTGGGTGAGGGCTGGGCCCCCAAATCGAGGGCCAAGACGAAATCGTGTGGTTGGTGAAGAGAGACTTGGCTAGGATATAGATTTACTCTGTTCTCCAGTGTTTACATCCTAGAGCTGGAGTGCTCCCAGCTTTCTGGGGTGACTCCTTTCTGTTTAGGTCCCAGCCTGGGGCCGTCAGTCCCCACTGCCCAGCAGGTGCAGTTTGGGTCACACTGTCTATGGTGAACGCAGATAGCGGGATGAAAAGGCGGGGGCTGCAGCTGGAAGTCAAGGCCTGGAAGAGGATCCTTCTTGGGGCACATACACCCGGCAGCCTGTCCTTGCCGCCGTGCACCCGGCTGGCCCTTGGGACCACCCCCCTCACCTCCTCAGCCAGTAGGGTCCTCAGTGTGGTCCTCTGGGGAAGGGGGATTCTGCCCAGGGGAGGGGCTGCTGTCTCAGTGGTGACTCCCTTCAGGGTGTTGATGGGTATCTGGTGGAAGGAGTCAGCCAGCCCTAGGGAATGGACCCCCAGGGTGCTCACGCTGGCCGGCCGAAGCTCCTTTATCATGACCCAGACAGGCCTGAGAGCGGAGGTCAGGGGAGACGGAGTGATTCCTCCAGCACCCAGGCTGCTCGCCTGTTTTCTTCAGATGAAATTCTTTACATCATCCTCCCCAGCTTCAACCCCTCCCCTCTCCACCCCCGCCCCGCCCTGGCCCTGTGCCCATCCCTGCTGGCCACTGGGTCCACAGCCCAGGAGCCGCCTCCCCTTTCTCCTCCCCTGCGGTTCTCTCTGTTTTTCGTTGGCATCTGGCCGGGCATAGCCACCACCCTCCCCCTCACTCTCCCCACATCCCTGTGCTCCGCAGAGGTCCCGTCCCCTCTCCCCCCTACCGCAGCCCAGCCCTCCTCTGACTGGTCTGAGGATGCATTCCGTTAGTCCCTCCACTGCCTGCCCTCCCACCTCCGGGGACCTGAGGCTGTGAGCCGTGGCTCCCTTCCTGGGCTCCCCACAAACTGTCCCCTGCCACCCCATGAACTGTCAGCTGCCTTTAAGAAAGCTGAGGGGGCCCCCACAGCGCTGACCTACATAGCCGGGTCCTGGGCGGGAGGGGCTCTTCCCCAAGTCCCCTCACCCTGGCCCCGCCTCCCTGCTCCCCCCACTCTCTCCCTTGTCTCTTACCCTTACAAACCGGAGCAGGCTGGAGTTCCCACCTGGGGCAAAGTGGGCCGGGCGAGCTACCCCACCCCAAATCTGGGAAGATCCGTGCTTAGCCCAGGACAGCCTTGGGTTTTCTGGGCATCCTCCTTCCCAAATATCTTGATGCTTCCTTTTGCCCAACCTTCCCCCACCTCCTCCGCTCCTGTCTGGGCTTCTTTTCCCAGCTGCTGCCACCGCTAGGGACACTGCCATCCTGGCACCCCCCCCCCCCCCCGCCCTGTGTTGTTGTTTTGCTCCAAGGAGAAGCCCCCCCCCCTTCCTTGCCCACGCCCCCCTCGGCAGCCTCACCCAGGACCCTTCCCTGCCCACTCGGAGCTGCGCCGCGGGTGGGGGCGGGCGGGGGGGGGGGCAGCGATGTTTGCATACAGCAGTTGGGGGGTGCTGCACCGGCTCCCCAGCCCCTCCAGACATACACAAACCCCGACACACGCCCGGACCGAAACGGCGACAGATCTCACTCCGCCCCCAACACACACTGACACAGACATACACACAGATACTGACACACAAACGCACAGGCAGACACCAACACAGACGCGCACACCCAGACACACGCACACGGGCAGCGGCACGGCCAGACCCGGGGCGGCCGCGAGCCGCCCGGGCCCGGTGCACACGCACATCGCGAGGCGGACGGCAGGTGCACAGCGGCACGGATGCCCGGACGGACCCGCCCGGCTACAACGGCGGCGGCGGCGGCGGCGACGACCCGAACCCCCCGCTTCCAGACAAAGCCCACAGGCTGGCCCCCGCCCCCGCCCCCGCCGCGATCGGAGCCCCCGCCCCGGCGCCCCCACCCCCAACTCACCGTCCTGGGAGAGGTTGGCCCCGCCGGGCGCCCCGCAGCTGGCGAGGAGCAGTAGCAGGGGCAGGGCGGAGGGGCCCCCCATGGCGCGTCCCGGCCGGCTCCCCGCTGCGCGCGCTGGCGAGCCTGGGTCCCCGGGGGCGGGGGGCTGGGCAGGCGGTGGGCGACGACGCTGGCCGACCGGGCGCCCCCGAGCCGCTTCGGAGCCCGGGGCCGAGGCGGGGACCGGGAGGGAGCCGGGCGCTGCTGCAGTCGCGGGGATTAAATAGGGCGCTCGGAGCGAACCATTCGGCTGGAGGTGGAGGGGGGGCGGCGGGGGGCTGGGCCGGTCGCGGGGGGGCCAAGCTGCCGCATTCCCCACTCCCCCCGCCTCCCGCACCCCCTTCGCGCCCTCGTGGTGCCTTCCACCTTCTCCCCCGGGAGCTCCGCCAGCCCGGCGCGGGTGGGGAGCCCGGGGAGGGAGCTGGCTCAGCAGTGGGACCCTGCGCGCGCCCCTCTTAGGCTTGGGGCGGAGGGAGGGGAGCCGGGCAGGGCCTTGGGCCAGCTGGCGAGAGCGGCCACTGCAGGCCCGGGCAAGGGCGTGCCCACCGGCCCGAGATCCTCCCGCCCCGCCCTCCCGCTTTTGGCGACCGGGGATCCCCTATCAACAGTGTGCCCAGCGACATCTCCCTTTGGGTAGCCAGTTACCCTGACCGTTCTCCCAAACACACACACACACACACACACACACACACACACACACACACACGTCCCTAGTTCCTCTGACCCGAGAGCCCCTAGTCCTCTGTCCAGCAACAGTGTGCGGCCCCGGGCAATTTCCCTTGAAAGGCTTCTTCCTGCAACCCTCCAGGCCACCAGTCCCTCAATCCCCTGTCCAGGAAGTGACTCCCCCTCTGACACCTGATTTCACTTCAGACTCTTGCCCAACGGAGCCATCTACAAAGCAACTCGGAGCGTCCCCCCTCCCCGCCCCGCTTCATCCTCTCTGTCCTCCCCTTCCTCCCAATATTTGTTCTTTTTTCTTAATCTTTCAGAGGACCGTGCCCTTCCTTCTCAAGTTTTAGTCAGTCAGGTTCTTGGGTGAATGGTCTGATCTGCAGACCCTCAGGAAGATGCCCCCTTCAGGAGCAATGCCTCAGTGGCTAGTGTGGCTCTTGTCCCTGAGGCCAATATATAGAATGGGTGAGAGAGGCAGGGGGTTCATGCTTGATGAAGAGAGTCCCACGTCCCTGGGGTTGGCCGTATTCTTTGTGACCTGAGTGTCTCTGGAAGGGTCTTGGTGCATCTCAGACAGAGGCCCCTCGAAGTCAGCGTTGCTCAGCCTTAGCTTTGGGGGTATTCCTAAATTTTAGACTCTCTGAATCAAAGAGTTTTAGATATATTAGGGTTCTGTAAAAATATTTGGTCCAACCCCTTCTTGTACAGGTGCAGCTGAGGTCCAAGGTGGATTAACTACCCTCCCAAGGCCATACTGCCAGTCATCAGTAGAAAACACAGTGGTGGTTAGGTTAAGGGGCGATAGCATCTCTGAAGTGTCTTCGGGTCCCGTGAGACCATGAGTGCATGTCTTCTAACTCCCAGCCCTCTGTGATGGACGTAGATGTCTGTCACCTAGTAATTCAAGGACAAGGATGTGGGAAGTGCTTTGTAACTGGTAAAGCTCCATATAAATGTTAGTCGATGATAGGCCAGTGCATATTCTCCGGGAAGATCCTTCAAGGTGGTCAGAACTCTGTCCCACTGTTTTTCTGTTTCTAGAATCTCTCTGTGATCTGGGGGAAGAGCTGTGCCTGCCTCTTGCGTGTTTCCTGAGTTAGTTAGACTTACTTGCAGAAGTTTGGGGCTATCACGGGCTGTCTGACTTGCTTGCTTTCCAATTTCAGTGACTCCCTGACATCTTAAAAGCCTCTGTGAGATGACGACGGAGAGAGTAGTGTGGTTGAAGCCTGTGCAGACCAGAATGCAAGAGCGAGGAGAGGCCAGAAAGGGAGCCTGGCCTTTCAGATGGTGGTGGGGCCAGGTTGGCATGAGTTGAGTCGTACAGAGAGAAAGAAAGAGTGGCTGTGTTTTCAGAGAGAATGGGGCTTCAGAGGGAAGGATCAGGCTCTCCTGGTTAAAGGGTCTTGATGGCTAAAGAGTATTATCTTTGCGGCTAGGAGAAGCCTTAGAGATCATCTGGCTGGGCTTAAGAGAGGACAGGTTAGTGTTGCAGGAGTGACAGGGGACGGGTGCGGGATGGGGACGGCAGAATAGGGGATTAGTTCCCAAGCGCCTCCAACTAATCGTCTTTTCCATCTGGTTCTCCACCGAGATCCCCGTCTGCCTGTCCTCACTTAATTCTCTAACGGCTGTTGGTCTGGCCCCACCCTCTACCGTAACCGCGTGGGATAAAGACCAAGGGTAGGAAGAGAGCCGTTTTGGAGACGGTATGAAGAGGTAGCGAATGAGAATGCAACCCTCTTTTCCTACTGGCTCCTTTCCCCTTTTCTGCATCATCGGTATCAGTGTGGCAGCACTTTAGGCCCTGGGAATACAAAGCAGTCATTGGCTTTTGGAATCGTAGAATGCAAGAGTGTGAGAGTTGTAAGCGACCTTCCAGATTACCTACTTCATGCCCCTTGGTGAACAGATGAGGAAGGGAAGGCCCGGAGAAGTTTAGGGACTTCCTGCATTCACACAGCTGCGCAGAAAAGGGGCTACCCATGTTGGACCGAGGAGGCAGACAGGGCCCTCGGGGGCCGGAGGAACGAGGAGACTCATGATCAGTCCTTCCGAGCCGTATACGAATTGAGGAGTTGTTCAGTCCCGTGCGTCTGAGCGGAAGGGTAGTTTCTCCCGCAGATGTGGATGTCTCCGTTGGGAACCACGCCTTGCCTGCAATCATTTTAATGTCCTTTGTGCAATGCACAGCCCCGCAGCTCACAGGCTCCCCTTCACTAGGAGCAGAGTTTCACAGAGCAAGACTGACCTACCAGGACGACCCCCGTCACGTAAAGAGGTAAAGTCGAAGTATCCATGCTGGACTGTGATCGTATGGTGACTTTCCACTCGGAGGCGCTGTGACACACGACATGCACTTCTAAGAGACTTGCGCAAAGTGTGGAGTGGGTTGTCTGTGGGACTGAAGAGCTGGTCGCTACAGCGGACACCGGAGGGGAAGCAGGGAAGGAGGGTGGAGCGAAGGCGGGTTCTGGCTCCTCGATGCCCCCATCCACTCAGCAACGGCCTGGGGAGCTGGGGGTGTGGAATGTGAGGCTGGACCCGTGCTGGGCTGGCCGCAGCTGCGTGGGCCCCAGACATTCCTTTCCCCACGCTGCTCGCTGCTCGTGCTCCTGCTATGGGATGGGAGGGGGCCTCAGCCGAGTGGGGTGGATACTAGGTACTCACCAAGAGGGGGCGACCGCACCTGTGGGAAGCCCCTCGTAAGACCGGGCTCGGTTCTGCTCTGCGAATCCTTCTTGTCGCTATGACTTTTCCTTTTTCCGTAAACTCCACGTGGGTTTCCGCGTTGCTTTTCTTCTTAATTTTCCACCCAGCTAAACCAGTGCTCCTCATACTGTTTTCTGCTTCCATTATCTAGTTTTAATTAACCCCATCCTCAATAATAACCTTGGTGTACGTTTTCATTCTAACCTTAATTGAGTTCTAATTTCAATCCTAACCCTAATCTATTACAGACTCTAACTATTAATCCTAATACCAACCCCGAGTTAATTGTCAATTTGAAGCAGCATCTTTATTCTAACCTGTTAAGAGCCCAGCAGTGAGGACAGCAACACGCACATAATAGTAATGATCACAGGGGCCGTTCGAGAACCCATCGTTTGCCACAGTTTGCACTGGGTCCTTTACACGCCCAGTAGCTGATCGAGGTTCTGGAAATACCCTCGTGTGGTTGGAATTATTAGCTGCCTCACACACATGAGGAAACAAAGGTGTAACAAGATTATGTCATTTGTTAACAATGGGTCCAAATCCGCCGTTTAAGGTCCTCTTGCCCTTAAAACCTGCGCTCATTCCCCTTTCTGCCAACGAATGCGTTCTGATCATCCCTTTCCTAAAATCCCGACTAAACAATCAGACTCGAATCACTTCCTTTTTAAGACTTTTTAAAAATGTTTATCTTTGAGAGAGACGGAGTGCCAGTGGGGGAGGGGCAGAGAGAGGGAGACACGGAATCTGAGGCAGGCTCCGGGCTCGAGCTGTCAGCACAGAGTCCCGTGCGGGGCTCAAACCCACGAACTGTGAGATCACGACCTGAGCTGAAGTCGGACACTTAACTGACTGAGCCACCTGGGCGCCTCTCAAATGACTTCTAAAATACTGCGTTTCTTGGATTATTAGTTGAGGTGGTTGTTTTTGTTTTGTTTTGTTTTGTTTTTTGTATTTAGTGATACAAAATGGAAACCAAATAAAGCAACAAAAGTCCAAATCTCCCTGCCCAGAAACCCCACCAACACTTAAAACATCAGTGTATTTATAAAGTTAAAATAATCAAACGATAGAAGGAAACAAACTGAAAAGAAAAGCCTCCTTTTCCTTCCCAGACTTGCTGAATTCCACCCCACCCCCCAACCTCAGGCGGCGGGGACATTGTTGGCATTGAATTTGTCCAGCAGCCCTGCCTCCCACAGCATATCAGAATAACAGACAAAGTCAAGGTCAGCACCTACCCATGAAATCGCCCTGCGTATGCATATGACTTAGGCATGAGAATCACTGGACAATTTGAATTTATGATTAACAGCAACTGTTAAAAGGGCAACCGTGCTCCAGGTGCTACACGAAGTTCTTTCTATTTAGTATTCCTTTTGGTGTTCCCGAACGTTCTGGGCAGCGTGCCTTACCCTGAACGCACAAGTGCAGTCGTGTCTGAGCCTCAGGTGGAGATAAAGCCTGGGGAAGCCAAGTGACTGGCCCAAGAGCACAGAGACTTGGCTGAGAGACCCAGGTTTCGGAACCTGGTTTGTCTTACTCCAGAGCCTCTGTGTTTAGCTCCTGGACTTAGCCCGGAGGCTTGTTTCAGAAGAGGTCATGTGAGCTCCCTCCCGGCAGGAAGGAGGAGGCATTGCTTGGTATTAAGAGACGAGGCCGACCTGAGAGACAGTAGGAGGACTCGGATGGATCTGGGAGGAGGCAGTGCAAGGGGAGACAGAGCAGGACAACTGGCGCACAGAGGGGGACGAGTGCAAGGTGTGCATAGTCGGGCTGGACAAGTAGGAGCCGAAACCGGGGACGGTTTCTGTGATAAATTCAGGCCAAAATAAAATCACACCGTAAATGTGTGTGCCACTATTGCTTCAGCGACAGGCTGATTGATGTATTTCAGAGACACAGTAGACACACAGAATCATCTGCAAACAAAAATACGTATTTTCGGTTACACGGGTATCTGCAGCTTCGGCAACAAATGTCTCAGCCTCCTTGTCCTTTTTTCTGTGCCCCAGCAATATTAAATGGCTTGTAATTTCCCAAACACGCTATGTCGTTTCAGGCCTCAGTGCCTTTGCACATACTATTTCCTATACCTGGATTGCCCATCTCATGAAGTGCTGGGGTTTATCTATCCAAACTTTGATTAGGTGCCACCACCTCTGTGAAGTTTCCTAGCCAGAGATAATCACTCCTTGCTAGGTGCTATCAGTATGTGCGATATAAACCACCCCCCTCCCGTCCCGTCCCAACCCCCACTGTTATGTTGTGGGTTGCCATGGTTTGTCAGTATGTTTTCCTTCGCCAACTGGGAGCTCTTTGAGGGCAGGAATGATAGTTCATGAATCTTGTTATTCTCAGTGCTTAGTGTAGAAACAGGAAAATAGTAGAACCTCTGTTGATTCTACTGAATTTAGCTGAAGTGATGTATTGATAAACACGTAGGCTTAATGACATATTTATAAACACATAGGCTTGATAAACCATCTTTTCTCCAGGCGTGTATACATGTATATAACCACATTTCACCGGCATATCCCCTGCAGTTCTGTATGTGTTCACGAAGACACAATGTGTCCAAAAGAAGGTGAAGGATTCTAATAGGCATGCAACATATTTCCATCCACTTCTTCAGGATACATTTTTGTAATTCTTGGAATTGACTTGAGAGCTTGCCTCATCCTTTTGGGTATATTCAGTTGTGGAAAATTTTCATCCTTGGAGGATGGCTTTTAATTTTGAAAATAGCCGAATGTCTTAGGATCCAAGTCTTATGGGTAAGTGGAGGTTCACATCGGGTAATACGAAAACAGGACTTGGCTGGGAAGTCAGAGTAAATGACCTCCAGGTTGACTAATATGTTGCTTCCTCAAAGAGGAGTTCTAGAAAATTTCTGAGTAGTGGCTCTCTGGTCTATTTGTTAATACAAACAAAATGAAACAAGAGTGTTGTCAATTTCTGTTCACCCTGGTGGACAGCGGTGCTTGGCTATAAGAACACAAAAAACCATATGTCCAAGGAGAGAACTCCCTGATCCTTCCTTCCTTCCTTCATTCATTTGTAGTTTCTTGGGTTTTTTACGTCCAACGCGCAATGCTAGTTGAAATCGGGTGTTTTGACCCAGCTGTTTTGCTGCAGTCTATAAAAAAAAAAAAAAATCTGTAAACCCCCAGGTTTTATTTTTCTCAATCACCAAATAGAATGATTGGTAGATGTTCTCACCCCATGTCCAATTTCCGCCCAATTTTTGAGCCTCATTTTACTGTGGGGAAAAACGCAAAAGTCAGGGAAAGGAGCGTATCCAGGGATGCAAAATACTTGATAATTAAGACCAGTCTGACAGTAATGGTTTGCTTTTTAGAATCATAAGATAGGAGTGAATGTTAAAAAATGCTATAACAAAATGTCAGTGTTTGGTGCTGGGCTCTTGAGATGAGCAAGTATGAAGCTAACCTTTAAGGAACTCAGAGTCCAGTAGGGAAGATCGGCGTGTAAACACATAATTGCTACACCCTGGGATAAATACTATGGTGCCGTCCCATATGTGGCCCAGCAGAACCCCAGGAGAGGCAGAGAGTACATCTGTGGGAAACCTTAAGGAAGGACGAGGAGTTGACCAGGTATAGAAAGGACGGAGGCATTAGCAAAAGAGGGGGCGGTGGATGCGAAAGCAGGAAAGCCAGAAGCAGCACGGCCCGCTGTCGCTGGATTGTTCACGGAATTTATGCCAGAGAGTGTTCCTAATTCTGCAGACGAGGAGCCATCGGAGGGTTTCAAGCGGGGAAATGTCAGCGCCGGATTTGCATTTTAGAGCGATAACTCTGGCAGTGGTGGATGGGTGGACTGGAGGGTGCACATCGTTGGACTCAGAAGCCTGACCCTTGTGGGCACCACAGATACAGCACCATGACATCGAGTAGGACCCACTGAGTGTGGGCTTGTCTGATGCTGTGGGCAGGCTAGAGATAACACCCAGAACACTACTGTAGGACCCAGCCATCCGTACGCTGTGTGGACAGTGCGGTGAAGCACAGCACCTTTCGGTTGTGTAGAGGAAGGGCTAAGTACGGTGACCAGCTGGCCTGGCCTGCCAGGGACTGAGGCACGTTCCGGAACTTGCAGTGTCAAGATGGGAAAGTCCTGGACCAACTGAGAAGGGTTGGTCAACAGACCAACCTCAGTGGCACCTGTTACTCGGACCGTCTCCCTAGCAACCAGCTGGGGGCGGTCATCTTCAGGGCAGACTGGAGGGGAAGAAAAGCCGAGTGAGTTATTTTATATTATAGGGGAGGGGAGGGGCGGAAGGAGTCGGGGGTAGTGGTGGTTCAGAATAGCTAGGCCAGTGGAACAGAGAAGAGAGAAGAAAGGCTAAGTAGGAGGCAGAGTGTGGAGGCCGGTATCTGCCCAGGACCCCACCTCCGCTCCCTGAGATCCTGGGCTCTCTGCTGGTGGTAGAGAACATTGCAGACTCAAAAGAGCGAGCGTTGCAAAGAGCGAACATGTATATTTAGCTTTTAATTCATGCATGGAGTTCATATATTCATGCACACACTTGTTCACTCGACGTTCACGGAGTGCTTGCTATGTGTCCAACACTTGGCATGTGCTAGATCATTTCGTTCGCACGCACGACTTGTCGGTCGTTATGATTCCCGTTTTACAGATGAGAACGAGGAGGCTCGGGGAATGTGGTGACCTCCTTTGAGCCACACATTAACAGGCAGAGCTGAGATCTTAACGCAGGTGTGGCTCCAAAGTGCCCGCGCATTCCAGCAAGCCCGTATATCCGCCTGTGAAAAATACCGCAGGGGCCCGGGAGATTCTGGGTCTGCAACTTCACAACGAAGATTGCCCGCCTTGCTATTAACGAGTGTCCCCAGATGGTGCCTAGACCCCGATGGCCCCGAGAAACCACACGCCACAGCCCGTGTCTCCTCGCCGACTCGTGAGCGAACCCTCCGTGTCAGTGGCTCGTTAGAATGCAGGTGTGTAAAAAGCAGAAAATACCTGAGTTTTTCAATAAGTGGTTTTCTTGACTCTTCCTCTGCAGCGATTGCTAACCTTGTTTACAAAGCCCCTGTCCTGGCCCTGTCCTGTCTTTCTGACCCCCTGTAGCCTCCTGGCCACACCGGGTCCCCCCGGCCGGAGTATCTATCTCTAACACCCCCGACCTCTGCGCTGGCCACCCCCTCCCCAGCTGGAGCCTTGCCTCTGTGCTCTGTGCGAAACTGCTCCTGCTTGCACACATTAGCTTCCGTGTTACCTCCCCAGAGGGGCCTTCCCGCTGCCTCGTGACCACCTATCGTGTTCAGTTTCCATCTTAATAATGCATCTTTGGTTTGTCTTTGTCCCCTGTGCCGCTTCTTCTGTGGACAGAGTCTCCAAGCAGGGAGGAGGCTCTGTCAGCTTGGAGCAAAGTTGTGTTGCCAGTGGCCAAAGGATATCGCACTTGACGATGTCTGGCACGTAATAGGTGCTTAAGAAACGCTTGACTAAACGCATGGAAGAGAACGGTCTCACTCATCACGCTGAGAGTCTTTGGTTTTACGCTCTGAGTTTTGCAATCAAGAACGTTTTCCTTCGGCCCAGAGTAGATCTCCCTCTGCCACTTAAAGCGTTTGCTTCTGGTTCGCAGAAGAAGGTATCCCTCCCTCTTCACCAGCCTCTGGAGGCCCGGAGACCGTCCGTCAACCTCCCCTCAACCTCCTGGGTGTCAGGTGTGAACGTGTCCTCACTCCTAACCTTCTGCCAGTTCTTTTGTCATTGGAACCTCTTCTCTGATCCTTTGTCCTTAGATACTTGGGTTCCGAACAGGTCCTCGTAGGTGAATGAGGCCATGCCTGATGGCTGCGAGTCCAACATGAGAGGCTATTCCTAGCTCTTTTGTAGCTTTTTCTGCTGTTCTTGGTTTCAGACTGTCCCTTTGGCTCATTCCTGGTCACGTGTGGTCCATTTTGGTCCTAATATCTTGGTCAGCCCTCGAAATCCAGAGCATGCTATGGTTAGAGCAGTGTTGCCTCCGCAGGCGACACCACATCTGCCCCCAGATGCCCTGTGGGCGGCTGTCCCCTGGCGCACATATGGACATGCGTCAGGCTGACCACGGCTGCTGCTGCTGCTCCTGTGGCTGAGCCAGAAACGGGGGCAGATGCACTTAGGGTACATTCTCACTCCGTTCCTGGGAGCCCCGGCTAGTGTTGGGACAGACTGCGATGGGCCAGGAGTGACTGCCTGTCCTGCTCTAGGAGAGTTAAGCAAGTTCTAGGAGCCGTCCCTGGCTCATTGAAGAGACAGTGCAGGAAGGGCAGAAGCACGGGTTTGGAAGCCGGGCTCGCCTGTGCTTGAGGGTGGACCAGCTGGGCACCCCCTTTGTCTGAGACCAGGGTTTTCATTTGCTAAGCGTTAGACCTACTGTGGACTGTCCTGCCGGCTTGTGGAGAAGGGGGAAGACACTTGTGTGAAGCTCCTGAGAACTCAGTACACGTAAGTTACCTTTCCCTGTGCCCCCTTCACCCCGGAGCAGACGTGTGAGGGGCTTTGTCCACCTGCCTGGCTGGACCGTACGTTCTTGGTTGGTGCCCACTGACTCAATACACAGTGCTACCTGGAGCAGGATTTTCCCTTTCCAATTCCTTGATGGCGCTTGCCCCGCGCGGCTGTCTCGCCAGCTCTCTGCTGCCCTCGTGTGGCCACCCTGACCCCTGGCCATTCCCGATCCTCTGCTCCCTCGGTGTGGTCGCTTTGCCGTAATGCAGCCTCTTCCCGGCGTCTGGGCCCAAAGTGGCTCCTCTGCCCTCCGTGTTTCAGGCACACGCATCAAACACATCCGAGGCGAACCTCAGCCCTCTCTGGTCAGGTGACGTTATCTCGGTTCTTTCCACATCCCTTCGAGTACGCGGCCCATCTGTAAGAGGCTCTGGGGGAGCCGCGGTGAGGGCTTGTGTGCCAGCAAGGCCTCGTCAGGCTTCCGGTCCCACAGTCTGTTGCTTTGCACGACGGCAGGTTCTCTGACCCACGGGTGCTGAGAGCAGTATGTTGCCGGGGGGGCGTTTAATCATAGATCTCCCCTCTTTTTTGCCCTTAAATTCGGATCTCTTTGAGTCAGTGAAGGAAAATGCAACTATTCTTGCGTTGCCCAGGGTAATGGGGGACCTTGGATAGACCCAGAGCGCCAGGACTATGGCGTGAAGACAAGAAAAAGGGTCTGTGGGCTAGCGCCTTCGAATCGCGTAGCTTGTCTGGCGAGGGGGACGGAGGGTTCAGGATACAGTAAGTGCGCTGTTCTGTTTGAAAAACTTTGTGGGTGAGACTAAAGGGAGAAATGCATTTGGTGACCTGGCTCTAAACTAGATTTGAGAGGGTGGGACTTGCATACCAGATGCCGAAGAGTCTTATCTTTCTCCCAATGTCAGTGAGAAAAATTTTGTGGCAGGATGTTATGTGATTGAGTCGGTATTTAAAGATTAGTCCTCAGATTCAAAACAACAAAGGCGTTGACTTTTTTCTCCCTCGTCGTCTGTAAATTCAGCGCAGTCCCACGCTAAGTCCCAGTATTTTATTTTTATGGAACTTGCCCCATCAATCCTAACATTCCTTTAGAAAACAAAAATCAAGAATAACCACAATTTTTTTTTAAGACACATAGGGTTCGGGAGGTTGGGGAGAGGGTTTTCCAGCTATGCTAAGTGACTTTAAAATGACAGCAATGAAAACATTGAAGTATTTCCCAGGAATATACAAATAGTCTGATGGAATAGGAGAGGGAGCATGGTCACAAACTAATGTGGGAATTTGGTGTATGAAGAATCATACAGTATATCATATACCACCCTTCTAATCAATGACTGAGGGTTGGGCTGTTTCAATGAGTGGTATTAGAATAATCAGTTATCTGTTTGCAAGTTGGGATGGGGTAGGTCGAGCCCTCCCTCACACCGTATACAAAAATGAATTTCAGCTGGATGGAAGTACTGAATTTTATAAACAAACCAAACCAAAGGACATTGCTAAACACAAAAAATGTGTTTACTCTCGGAGTGGCAAAGACATGCCCAAGCCAGACGAAGAACCCAGGCTCCATGAAAGAAAGGACTGACAAGTTTTACTGCTTAGTTTTTCTTAAAAAAAAAAAAAAAAAAAAGATTAATTGTAGATACCATGAACAAAATTTAAAAGTCAATGACAGACTGGAAACATTTTATTTACAATACATACAGCAAAGTATTACATGGTAACATGCAAAGTATCTAATAAATACACATAAAAAGGCAAACAATCCAATAGAAAATTAGCAAAGGATATGAGTGGGAATTTTCAGAAGAAATACAGTCATCCAGTAAACATCTGAACAACGGTCAGCTGCATTTGGATTTGGAGAAATACAAGGTAAAGTAACAAAGAGATCTGAGATTGTTAAAAAAGTATCAAAGGCCCATCCGATTGTTAAAAATTAAAATGATGGATCGTATCCAGTGTTGGCAAGTGTTTGGGGAAATAGGCAAATTCATTTATTGTCAGTGAAAATGTAAATTGGTACAGTTGTCTTGGAGATGTTTTGGCAGAATGTATCAAAATTAAAAATTAAAATACCGGCGGTGTCGTTTCCACAAATCTGTGCTGTACGTCTAGTCACACACGAGCGCCGTAATTTATGTGCCTGGATGTGAATCATGCCATTGTTTCCAGTAGTGAAAAATGGCAAACATGCTAAGTACCCATCAATAGTGAATTGGTTAAATAAATTATACTGTGCCCGTACTCTGTAATAACACATAACAGTTAAAAAGAATGAGGTAAATTTATACATACCAACATGGAAAGATAACCAAGATGTATTGTTAGGCGAAAATACCAAGAAAATATGCGTGCTATTACCCCTTTTGTGTAACGGGAAAGAAGCCTACAGCAACATACGTGCCTCTGGTCCGTTTCATCTACGCGTAAATGTGTGTTTAAGGATATGAATTGCTAGCTACTGGCTGTGTGACTTTGGACAAGGTGCTTAACCTCTCAGTGCTTTATTTTCTGTGCGTGGCGAGTAGAGCGGATGATAATAGCACATTTCCCTTAGGGTTGTGTAACGTGAGGCTTAAATAAATGAATCTATTTGAAGGGCTTCGTCTAGAGCCTGGCACATGGTAGCTATCTGATGAGTGCTTTTATTATTCAGATACATATGCAGCTCGGAAAACTATGATTTCTGCAGTGGGCGTGAGGTTTAAGGCATACGGGAGGGGGGCTATAATTATTTATATGATGTAGTTCACTTTCTAAGAGTGACTGTGTGCTTCTGTGGTGAGCAGATTTTAGGGGCTCACCCGGCCGGCTCACTCAGAAGAGTGTGCAACTCTTGACCCCAGGGTCGCGAGTTCGAGCCCCACGCAGGATGCAGAGATGACTAAAGTAAACAACACTGTAAAAAACTTATTTGGAAAGCTTCTTCTAAGGAAATCTGTGAAACGATGTTCATAGAAATCCAGGAATGAAATCCAGCAGCTCTGAGCTGGGTTGGCGGCACTGGGACAGAAAGGAGGTGCCGTGGCTGGTGTTGGTTGTGGGGAACGAGAGAGGGAAAGGGCAAGGCCTGCTCTCAGTTTGGAGGTGTGAGTGACTGACCTGGAAAAGGCTGAACCACGGAAAGCGGTTGCGGAGTAAGGACAGTCTTCATGGGGTGCAGTGTTTGGGGACAGAGGAAGATTAGTTTTGCTGAAGCTGTGTTGAGGTTAAGCTTCTGGGACCCATCTTGTGGGGAATATTCAGGACCCTGCGTGTAGAGACTGGAGCCCTGGAGAAAGTGGGCTGTTTCAACACCACCTGGAGGCAGAGCAGCAGAAAAAGTCTCAAGCTCTCAGGTCCCCTTCTAAGACTTCCCTTCTAATTCTTCCACTATAAAAATTAAGAAGTGTGGTATTCTGGAACAGTCTCCGGGCCAGGAGGACAGAGACCTGTTCTAGCAATTGTTTATTTTCCCCCAGCAAACGTACATTGAGCTGCTAGAACCTGCCAGATAGATGCTGCTCAGACTGACAAGATAGAAGGGGCTGGAGTTCCTCACCGCCCCCTGCCCCCCACCCCGCCTGCCCCGGCAGGACACAGCCCCTCGCGCTCTGTGCTTTAAGAGCCCCGTGTGCAAGGGCGGGGACGGTGCGATGATGGGTGCACTCCAGTCTGCTAGGGCAGTGGTGGACCTCGGGGAAGATGGGGAAGACAGAAAGGGAAGTGACTGGGCTGGTTCTTCAAGGAGGAGGGGCGGCTCCCCAGCAGACGCGAGAGTGGGGAGAAGGGAAGAGCATTCTAGAAAGAGGAAACAGCGCATCCCTGGGCTTATCAGTGTGGAACCAGAACAGTTTGGGGGTTTTTGTGTTTTTAATTTTACGGAACTGTAAGTATTTTGGCATTGTGCAACATGAGGCTGGAGGTGGGTGGGGAATGGTAATAAATGAGGTTGGAAAGAGGGGCAGGAATCAGACTTGTAGATGGCCGTCAGGGTCTTCTCGGGGCTCCAGAGGATCATCAAGGGGTTTTGCCTCCCAGAAAGATCACCATTGCTCTGTCAGCCATGTGTCAGATGGGTGGAAGGGGAAGGGGCCACTTGCAGAGAGAAAACTGAGGGGTTATTAACATACTCACATAGGGGCGCCTGGGTGGCTCCGTGGGTTAAGCAACTGACTTTGGCTCAGGTCATGATCTCGCAGTTCGTGGGTTCGAGCCCCGAGTCGGGCTCTGTGCTGACAGCTCGGAGCCTGGAGCCTGCTTCGGATTCTGTGTCTCCCTCTCTCTCTGCCCCTCCCCTGCTCACGCTCTGTCTCTGTCTCTTT
Organism: Acinonyx jubatus; assembly: GCF_027475565.1. Taxonomy (NCBI): domain Eukaryota; kingdom Metazoa; phylum Chordata; class Mammalia; order Carnivora; family Felidae; genus Acinonyx; species Acinonyx jubatus. The sequence continues at coordinate 3,948,369 of NC_069395.1, read as the reverse complement.
CTCTCAAAAATAAATAAACATTAAACTAAAAATCAGGGACGCCTGGGCAGCCCAGTCAGTTAAGCATCCAGCTTCTGCTCAGGCCATGATCTCAAAGTCTGTGAGTTCGAGCCCTGCGTTGGAATCTGTGCTGACAGCTCGGAGCCTGGAGCCTGCTTCGGATTCTGTGTGTCCCCCGCCTCTCTCCCCCTACCCCACTTGCACTCTGTCTCTCTCTCTGTCTTTAAATAAATGTTAAAGAAATAAAAAAAAAATAATCAAATACTCGAATAGCCCTGCCTTCGAAGGATGCGCTGTCTGCAGTGGGCCAGAAGCAGCAATGGAGACGGGGGTGCGGGTGGGAGTGGGGGTGCGGGGGTAGGGGTGTATGCATCTCAGGGCTGCAGAGAGGGAACAGGCTGATCACAGCCGCTGCTGAAATCCTGAGCGTGCACTTGTGCGAAGGCGTCATGGCGGACCCCGCCCTGGATGACCAGCCTGTCTCCCTCATAGTCTCCTCTCAAATTCGTCTTCTCCCTTTAGTTCACTGTGTGTAGCCGGTTCTCTTGCTGGGGGCAGACCTCTGTGATAACTTACCTTGAAGCCTCCTGGCTGGGCCCTCTCGAAATTACCTACCCCATGCATCCAGAGTGATCTATGTGAAATGCACACCAAAACACAGTTCTCGCTTCCTTAGAACCCTTCATGGCCTCTGGCTTCTGCGGGATAATAATTGAAGTCCTTTAACATGATGTACGAAGGTCTCTCCGATCTGGTCTTCCGGCCACGGGCTGTCACCCCCTGCCTGGGACTCCGGGCTTCAGTGACTCCGCATCTCTTGTGGTTTCTCACACAGGCACGAGGTGTGAGGTGTAGCTTTATCACGCTGTCCTCTCTTCTTGGCGCGCCTTTCTTCCTCGGGGTCCCCAACACACACGTGTGCACACACGCACACACGTATGCACGTGCTCGCACACACGCCCTGGCCCCGCCTCTCCTCTTGCTCCGGTGAACAACTGTTCTGACTTTGTGCAGCTTACGTCCGTGGCTCGGGCAAACCCTCAGACCTTCGGACCCACGTTCTCTAGTATCGTAGCATGCTGGACGTGTCTCCACAGTTGGGCAGCTTTGTTTTGGGATTCTGTTTGTTTTCTGTCTCTGACCGTGCCCTTATCGAGGACAGATGTGACGTCTCCCGCGTCTTTGTGTTCCTAGTGCCTAGCACGTGTCGTGGCCTATAGCACACATTCGTGGATTTGCAGAATAAATTAATTAATAAGCGAGTAGGTGGATGGTGCTACCATGAAGTAAATTAGGAGGTCATAAAGAGCAGAGGATTTACGAGGAAATGTAAGTTCAGATTTGTACAGTTTACCGTCGAAATGCCCGTGAGTCATGTAGGGAGTGTTATGTCTAGGCAGCAGAATATTCCGGTCTGGGTGTCAGGTGAGGCGTCTGGCCGTAGGTGTGGAAATGGGCATGTTCGGCTCATCACAGCCAGTGCTTTTTCAGATCATTCGGGGAGACAGGAGAAGAGAAGAGAGGCCACGCATACTTTAGGGCAGTGCTTTCGACCACAACCCACAGAAGAAATCAATTCGTTTATTTTCTCGTGACTTAGAACACAAGAGTCCACACAAACACCTGCAGGAGCACTGGAACGAACATTCCGGAAACGATGCGCGCTCTTCTTAGAGGCTGATGCGTTCTTCTGTTCTCTTTCTTGTTCTGTTCTGCCCTATCCTGTCCTGCCATTTCTCTTCTTTTCTACTTAATAATATAAAAATGCTGCTGACAGTCGGGCCAGCGGTCTGATAACCTCTGCTCCTAGGGCCACGGGTATTTAAGAAGGAGGGGGAGGGCCCGGTGAGGGGACAGAGAAGGAGGAGCCAAGGTATAGGAGGAGAGCCCTATCAAAGTATAGAGGAGAGAGCACAGATGTGTGTGGCCCGAAATGCTGCAGAAAGGTGAAGCGACACTCTTGACCCTGATGACCAGGAAGCGGTTAGTGACCTGAGCAAGAACATCTCGGCACAAGCGAGGCTGGAGTCGCCGAGGAAAGGAGACCTTGAGCCTACAGCCCGGTCTCCGCGAAAACAGAGACTGCAGGCGTGAGGCTCCCTGGGGTTCTCGCCACCTCCCCTCATTTATTCCTTGTAGTGGCCTCCGAAGGCAGGCATTACTTGTGCACATTTTGAAATAAACAGGCAATCCGAGTCTCAGAGAGGTCCATGTAGGTGCTCCTCACCACGCAGTAAGCGGACGCACTGGGACTCCAACCTTGCTCAATCCTGCCTTTGAAGTCTGTATTTTTCCAAGTGGACCACAGCAGTTAGTCTATTTTTGTAATATTGGATAAGTAATTTAATTTCTATGGGCACGAGTTTACTAATCTATGTAATTACAGATGGAGAGGGTTGACAAAAATTATAGACTACAGAAACACACAAAATAAAGAGCAAACATTCACCCACTTAGCATTATCAATTTAATCTCCAAACCAGTTTTTTTTTTTTTTAATTTATAAAAGTAATAAGATCGCGTGGTAAAAATTCAGCTAATACATAAGGTCAAAAATGAAACTTAATTATTTAAAAGTCTTTTTCCATTTTTAGCACTCAGTGATTCCAGGACGAGGCTCCTTGATCCTTTTGGTTGTCCCGTTTCCGGGGACGACTGAAGGCTAAACATACCGTCCCCTTCCCCACACTCTGTATAGAAACCCCCGTTGGAGTGACCCCATGGTAGCAAAAGGAGAGCCCTGAAGTAGAGGTCAGCAAGCCTGGGGCTGGGTGCAGCCCTGGGCAAAGCATCTCATTTATCTAGAAGTTGGTTTCCTCTGCTTTGACCTTTGGTGACTCGAGAGAGAATGAGCCACTGGGGGGAGACCATGGGCTGGGGGGCTCGCTCACCCTCACTAGGTGCTGCCCTCCATCTAGGGTGCTGCCCTTCCCCCACCCATCCTCCTTGTTGTCCTGTCCCTGGGGCACCTCCCCTCCATCGTAAGGGTAGGGAAGAGACTTGCGGGGAAGGTCCGAGACCGGTGTCGTGGGTGCCCTGTCTCTCAGCAGGTACCACCCGGGGACACCTGCCTGCCTGTGGCAGAGCCCAGCCCCCCGCTACTTCCTGGCTGATGACTTTGGGCCAGCCACGGCCTGTCCTTGATCAAGGTTTTTCTTTTGTAAAAGGAAGATCACGGTCGTTACTCTTTCCACAATCTAAGAGAGTGCTGATGATAAAATGAGATAAATAATTAAAAAAAATTCTCTTATCATCATTATGCCTCCTGCTAATACTGTTTCTTAGACTCTTGACAGACAGCAGGAGGGAGGACCGTGAGAATCCAACCATTTCCTTTGGGAGGAGCCTGAGGGCAACCGACTGGGTTACTCAAAGTCAAAATGCTTCCCCTGCACCCCGTCTTTGGTGTGGGGACAGCTCTGAGAAGGGCCAGTCCTGCGTGGCAGGTGGGCAGTGACTGGCTGCTGGGTAAGGACGAGCTGCAGACCCTCCTGATTTCTCAGACAGAGGCCCCTGTGCGAGGGCGGGTTTGGTCCCTGGGATTGAAATGCTCACGGTCACACGTTTGGTGCAAACTGACGCGTGGTGGCAGAACACCTTTCTTCTCTTGCTGCTGTGGAGTCGATCTGCTCTACGGGGTGAACTTGATGTTCCCCTCAAGGCTGCTTGCTGGCTGGACGGGGAGACAAGCTGTGGCAGAGGCCGGAGACCAAGAAAGCCCCTTTACTCCTAACAGTGGGCATAACTGATGTTCTCCCGCCCCTGGGCCTGTGACCAGAGTCATTGATGCTTTAAGGGGCCGTCTTCCAACTCTTTGGCCTCTGGCCTAGAACATCTGCCCTCTTAGGGACCACGTCACTGTGGTAACTGAAGATTAAGTGACCTGGTTGTCAGCCCGTCCCCGTGGCCACTCAGTGCCGGGCGATCAACAGGCCCAATCGGGGCCCCCAGTTTTAAAGCCAGCAGCGCATGGAGCACGGAGTCCCAGGCAGGCAAAGCAGACACAGGTGTGTGGGACGGCATGGAGCTCCTTGGACTTCTGGACGTGGTCATGGTGGAGAGAAGGACCAGCAGGTCATTCTGGACAGGAATCTGGCACCGTATGGACGGGCTGGAAGGAGACTCAGAAGAACAGGTACCGTAGACCGAAGATTTAGGAGGCGGCAGAGATCTGGGCAGCGGGGGAAAGGGAAGAAGCCTGGAGACCGAAATCTAGAGGAAAGGAAGAGAGGGCCTAATGGTGAAGGAGGGAACATATCAAGACTTCAGAGCAAGCGACGAGAGCACAGTGAGCAAGTGCGAGGTTGGAGGAGCTCAGAGGCCTGGGGAGCAGAGAGCCTCATGGCTGGTGGCGCAGTGACAGGGACAGCAGCAGCGGGCTGAGCGTGCTGGAGGCCAGGAGTGGGGAGTGTGGACAGTAGTGTTTGGAACAGATGGACCCCAGATGAGAACAGGTGGGGGTGTGGCCAAGAAACGGGGCACGCCACAGAGTAGACCCAGTGGGGGAAAGATTGGAGAGTGCCAAGTGCACACGGCAAGTGGGGAGAAAGGGTACGGACAGGAGTGTGCAGAGGTACGGACAGAGTGGGAGGGGCATGTAAGTCAGGACGTGACTAAGGGTGACGTGCCCTGGAGAAGACGAGAAATGGAGGCGACAACAAGAAGACACCGTAAGGAGACGGGACCGGGGAGCTGGTACCGAACGCATGAGAATGGTGGCTTAGGGTCAGAACCGCAGGCGTAGAGAGAGCAGAGGAGGAACGAGGGGTAGGTAGCCCCGGGAAGTAACTCACCTTTGGGAAATTGGGGCGAAGCAGAGAGAACGTCTCCCTCCAAATTCCCAGAAAGAGCTGGTGGGGCCTGATGGCCCGCTGCCTGTCTGTTCATTAAATGCTGCTGGCTTCCTCGTGCTTCTTGACCAAAGAGAGAATTTATATCCTTGGAACACACTCTCTAGAATTCTCTACAGTTTCCTGGATTCCATCTCCGGATTCTTCACCATTCCTCAGACTCCCTTGAGGGTGGACCTCTGTGTGGACTCCTCTGACCTTGACTCGTCCCTGGAGGTACGGTCCATTGTCCAGACAGCCTGGGTCCAGGTCTCCCCTTGGGGAGTCTTGAGAGTAACCCATTGTGCTGTGCTAGACTTGGAATCTAGGATGTGATGATTCAGGTAGAATTTGCCCTTATTTGTCCTCTTTTGGCTTGATTCGCAGGCCCACTAATTACCTGGATCATTGCACTTCTTCCCTCTTAGAGGAAGCTCTGACTTCTCAGAGCTCCTTTGCGGCCTCCCTGGAAGGTGCTTAGCAGAGGGGTGAAGGGGGCTAAAATAGGGAGGTTGCTGAAGTAGGGACATACCACTTTTAGAGGATGTGCCCACCGTGGATGTGAAGGAATAGGTTTGGGACAGAGCAGGCACAGCAAGATGAGGCCATCATGGGTAAGGGCTGTATGGTCCAAACGTCTATTTCAACTGTCTCATTCCATCTGAATCCCTTAGCATTTAAAACACGGGCTGATGGGTACAGGCACCCTAGGGAAGCTGTGAGCAAGACCACAGTAGGGTGTAGGATTTAATTTTATTTGTTCCTGGGCCAATGGGAGATTTTTTTTCTTTTTTCTTTTGGCATTTATCGTATTGTATCCCAGCAACACTTTATGAATGAAATAATGTATGAGCATCACCGGTGTGTCTGTGGGGTCAAAGAGTGGTATTCAGTTAGAGGCATGCGTAATGTTTGAGTCATGGATCTTTGGAGAATTAAATCAGTGCAAAACATTTTTTGGAAAAGGAATGGACTCATGTTCTCAAGGGTCTGCATAAACACAAATGGTGTACCTAGTTTAAAAGAAGAAGACGTACTGTCCTCAATCATTGGGAATGACTTAACTTCACCTTTCCTGCCTCGTTACAACCACCGCTTTCTTTGATGGTTTCCCTCCTCATTTTTAAATTAAAAATCCAGTTTGGAGACATTATTCACACTTATCAAGAAGCTTTATCTGATTTATGGATGATAAAGTGAAGCTAGATAAGTCAGAGACGTCCCTTATTTGAGAAAAACCTTGGACAGTCCAGAGGATTTTTGTTGATAGAGATCGTGAGGAGAAGGGGTCCTGGGAGGGGGGTTTTGCTAGAATGGGGAGATTGCTGTGGGGGTGAGGGAAAGATAAAGGAAGGTTATTCAAGAGGCAGGAGGCAACTCAGGCACCAGAGGCAAGACTTGTGACTCATGGGACTGAGGCAGGAAGGGGACGACACCTTGCTCTATGAGGTCACAGCTAATCTTTATCCATGGCACTTATCATTGCCCCCAACTTACCCTGGGGAAGTGGAAGGCTGTTAAGTTCATTTCCGCAGGGATTCGGGGCAAGTCAGCTGCAGTTTGCTACTGCAGCTGAATCTTCGTGTGAACTTGGAAAACTTGACACCTTATTCGGTGGGCCATAAGACGGAGTTTGGCTTTTCTCCTGTACATCTTTCAGAATAGTTCCTATGCTGCAATTTGCCCACAGGGTCCTTGAGGGCAAGACCGTGCCATTATTTTCCCTCATCATGGTATCCCCAGCACCAAGCAAGAGCATTGCACGCAATGAATGGGGCCCTTGGAAAGTGCTGGGGAGCTGGGACTCTTCATTCAGGGTGTGGAGAACACGTGACCTCTTCAGAGGCAACGAACCTTTGGGCAAAGCTCGGGACAGGCAGATTTGGGTATAGGACGCCATCTTTATGAAGAGTGGGGGGCGTGGGTCTGCGCCCAAGAGAACTTTGGTGGAGCCTGATGGGAAATGTCCTGAGGACCTGTTTTGCATTCGCGTGGTTCCTGGCTGGCTTGGGAGGTTGAGCTTCCCTCTACAGGCACCCGAGGCTTCCTGACTAGCCCTTTGACTGGCATCTTGTCACTGGTCAACCTAAGTATTGTGATAGCTGGCCAGCTTTGAGTTCTGCGTGTCATGTTCTTGGAGTAGTCTAGGGTAGGTGTATTAAGAAAGGCCTATTCTCTGCCTCTAGGTCCTGGGGGCGGGGAAGGCAAGCTTGGTTGGGTGGCTGGCTCTTCCCAGGTGTTGGTCTTCTCCTGGCCCCCTGACCCGACTGACTCACCTTGGTCCCATGCTTGCCCAGATCTCCTCCTTGGGGCTGTGTGAACTGAACGGCCAGGGGAGGGTGAGTCTTAGAGTTCTCAGGGCCCTCCGAGATCTTCCAGTCCAAGAACGTTGTGTTGTCACATCGTCCTTCACTTGACCATCAGCCGGCCTCGCGGGTTAGAAATGGCCTTAGACTGTGATGGGAGTCAGTCGGTGGTGTCGAGTGCTGGGAATAGACGCACACACAGAGGGAAGGTGGGGGAGTCAGCTCTCTGCTTGTATTGTAACCTTTTAAGTGGGAGTGGGGTGGGGAACACCGAGTCGGTCTTTAAATCATTGCATTGCTGTTGGGAGCACGGAGGGCAACTGTCCCCTGAATGTGTCTGGCAGTCAAACGAGAGAAAAAGAGCAGAAGCTGAGGTGGGAACGACTTGGATTAGACATTCAGAAGAACCAGCCCTGGGGTGGGGGGGGACACTGTGACCTATAGTGATTAGCAACTGTAGCCTCCCAAGGAGCCTTTTAAAACTAGGAACTGTTTTCCTGGATCTGGGCTGGGTGTGGAGATCTTTGTGTGTGGTTACGGAGGGCTGGCCCATTTGATTGTCCTCGGATGCCTCAGGCAAGCCCAGCAGCTGAGAAAGCCCCAATCTTTAAATCCGGGGGTCCTGGGAAGAGAGGAGGGCAGACTGGGAGCTAGGGAAGGTGGGGGAGGGGAGCAGGTAGGTGATCGCCGAGGGCTGTGCGAGGACCATCTGTATTTCATTAGGGAGCTGCCACTCTCACCCTCCTCTCTCTCTGTCACACACACACACACACACACACACACACACTCACCACACTTCCGTCTCTTCCTCATCCATAATTCCAGGGGAGATGCTGAAGGCATAGCACATCAGACCCTGGCTATCTCTTCCTGGGCTTGACGGGTTGACGGGTGCAGCTCTTAGGGCTGAGAGCTGGACCGGTGTCCCGGAGCCCGGCTTCCCCGCCTGGTGCTGCCTCCGCCTTCACGCTGTCTCTTTACGGGAGCAGGTCCTTTGTCTCGGGAAAGGAGGGCTTCCCTGGATCCCCCAGCTCTGCCCAGCCCCTGTCTGAGAGCATCCGGGTGGGATGAAACCACAGCGAGGGAGAGGGGTGGCGGTAGACCTGGTCCCTGGTTCCCTGGCTGGGCTGGGTGAGCTTTGCTAATTAGCATGAGAATAGAGAGCCTTTCCTGCCTCCTCCCTGGGGATGGAGAGGAAGGGGCCCAGGCTCCAGCTCCATCCTGCCCCATCGGAGCTTCTGGGACTGAAAACGACTGCCGCCCCGGTCCTCCAGTCCTCTGAGGACCCAGGACCCACGGTACTGGGAAAAGCTTTGACGGAGCCTGCGGGTGGATCTCCACTCCAGATTTTCCAGCTGTCCCTGCCCCCCCACCGCTCGAGAGAGCAGGATGCCCGAGATGGCTGGTGATGCAGAAGGTATGTGCTTTTTCAGTTCTGGTGCTGATGCTGTGTGTGTGGTGAGGTCTCTGTGGCGCAATGGACGAGCGCGCTGGACTTCTAATCCAGAGGTTCCGGGTTCGAGTCCCGGCAGAGATGGTCACCTGGCAGGTGCCTCTTTTATTTTGCGTGCTGTCATGCTAGGTTGATAATTACATTTATCTCTCCCTGGAGGCTCTGGGGAAGAGAAAGGAAACCTCTTTCCTTGGGAATCGTGGACCTCCTCTCCTTTTCCCTTCCCTCCCTCTTCATGCTTTCTCTGTTCCTCCCTTACGGATTTTCATTGTCTAGCGGAGGCTCAGATGTCTGCTGCTTCTCTCTGCTCGGCCCGACTGACACAGCCATTGAATCCTTTGCCTCCTAGGACCATCCACGGGCACGCAGGGACCAGGGTGCCAGGGCACGGGTTCGGGGACCACTGCGGTTCCCTCCTTCTCGTCTGAGAACTCAAACAGGCAGACTGACCCATATGCCCCTGAGGAAACGTCCAGCTGTCCTCAATGGTAAGGGTCCCCTTGCCCGGGGTGGCTCAGGGGCGGGTGGGGTCATGCAGAGGACAATTTATTCACCATCATTGTCATTCCTGGAGCTTTCCGTGCTAAAGCTCTTCACCCACTTTCTCGTCTACAAGGTGAGATGTGGTCATCGCTCTGTCTTCGTGGAGTAAACCGCACAGCAGCACACGGATTATCCATGGCAGACGGACTTGTCCGGGAAACTCCGAGGTCTCCTGCGCCTGGGGAAAAAGTTGGTAGCCTTTCCTGTCTGCAGGGCAGACTCTGAGGGTGGCGTGTGGGTGTTATTTCCGGAACTCCCCGTCGCCGTCAGGACATCTCACCCCTCCTCGTCCTCCTTTCCCTTCTGCTCTCCTGCCCTGCCTCATCTCACGGCCACATTCAGCAAGGCTGGGAGCTTGGGTTTCTACTCTGGGCTGGGCGGGCTCTCTCCCCCTGGCGTACTGCAGCTCCAGCCTATTAGTCAGAGTGAGCCGCCCATGCTTGGACGTGACCTCCACCCCAGCTGAACCCAGGAAACCTGAGACACACCACACAGCTCTCCTCCCTCTGCTGGGGTGGGGAGTCAGTATCTCTCCTACGTGGGGCTCTGCACGGGCATCCAGCGGACGCAGCCCTGCACTCAGGCTCCAGGAAGCTGGCGTGGGGTGAGGGGGCCAGTCCACACAGGGTGCCGCCAAACCATGCCAAGAGGTGGGAGCTGATAGGGCAGATAGGAGGACTCTGGCGGGAGCCTTTGGGACACCTGCACGTCTGCAGCAAATTGAAACTCCTGAACTTCATTTGAAGTGGGATAGTGCTTTACAGAAACTTAGAATTCTCGCAAGAAGAGCCCACAAGGCTTTACCCTTCTGAGTCCTTTTGGAAGAACACCAGCTCAGGTATTCACTACCTCCAACAGCCCCACGGACGTGCCCTTCGGAGGATACCGGTGTGGACCAGAAATTCCTGGGCAGACCCTTCTGGAGTCTTTCTTTATTGTTAGCCCTGCTCATCCTAGATATTTTTGCTTTAAGCTCTGAGGGAAAGAATTATTGCGTGGGGGATGAGGTGGGGAGGGAGTTTGGCAAAGGGGCCCATGTCACCTTTTTCACCCATGTCCAGAATATTATGTCACCCGGGGTCCCCTTCATCGTTCCGTTGGAACGTGGCTGGTCCACCATCAGAAGTAGGAAGGTTGTCGCTCTATCACTGTTCAAAGTTGGGGCAACGGTGCACATGCATTATGGCCGGTTCCAAGGCTTGCTCCGTTCTAGAGGTTTTCTAGGAATAAAGGCTTCATGAAATTGTGGGGGTGAGGGTTTAGGGGTGGAAACGGGGAGGGGACGTGTGCCCAAGTGGGCACTGGATTGAGATTTGTTCAAATGTTTGATCAGGGTGCAATGTAGCCCAGCCCCTCAGGTGAGGCTCGATACCGGTGAGGACTGAAGCCTGTGGACAGCCCCCAAACATGATTTTAGCCAGCCATTTCCATTTCCTACCTTGGAATTAGAAGATCTTGGTTGAAGAACACCTCTCTGAACTTGAACTGCTTATTTGTAATGACAAGGTTGCTCTTTGTGTCCTCCAGATGGCAAACTGAATGAGAAAGTCCATGGTACGACTCTGCACAAATACATAGCCTATGTCACTTCTGGGCTTGCTTTCTGTCTCCCCTTGGCATGCGGAAAGCGTGCCTGGCTTCAGAGTAGGGAAAGGTCAGGGTCTCAATGGTCAGCCCCTGTCCAGAACGTCCAGGGTGGCGGTGAGCCATCATCTGGGGCCGACATTGACTTGTGCTCCCCAAGAAAGAGGATAGATTGGACCTTTGTGCAGGTGGGGTCCTTCAGAGAGCAACCGTTCTCTCTGTGCCTTAGCTGGGAGCTTCGTCTCAGCCGGGTAGGTAGAGGTACCTGCTAGCTCCACCGCTCAAGGGAACTAGAAGCTTCCACTTACTCACACATCACCCAGCCTTCAGCTACCTCAGTCTCTGAGGAAGGGGTGTCCTGGGAACTTGAAGAAGGGTATCATAAGGACTGGGGGGCAAGACTTTTCACTTTGGTAGAAGTTTCTTTATGTGTGATAATAGCTTTTTCTGAATAGGTGGGGGATGACTTCTGATTTATGAATATCATAATGGCTGTATTGTAAAGAGCCTCAGACTCTACAATAGAAATCAGTGGTTTCTTTGAAAGTCACTTTCCTGGAGGACTCAAATGCTTCAGAGGTGCTGGGGGTGGTCATTAATTACAGAGTATGTGGGCAAGATGTGTCTTATTTATTATTGTATTCTCAGTGCCTGAAATATGGTAGGCATTTGATGGATATATTTAAAGAATTAATGCTGACTTAGATTGGCTATAAATTATGTAGATGGGAGAGAAAGAAATGTAGCTTCAGGGATCAGGGGCACAAGCAGTATCTTCATGCATGAATTCATTAACTTTACAAATATTCATCAAGCTCCCATGTCGTGCCACTTCCCATGACCCACCAGGATCCACATTAGCACTGCCTGCTTCCCGCATGGAGTGCGTGTTCCCATGGCAGAGATAAGGGTTGGGTGAGCGAATATTACTATGAAAGAATTGTAGGTCAATGTACCTGCTGGAAGAACCTAACTGATGATAGAAGGTAGAGTGATGTGAGGCGTGGTGGCCACGGAAGACTTTTGCAGGAGGTGACATTGAACGAAGAATGAGTGAAACCAGAGAGATCAACTAGACCAGAGAATGGGCGGTCCAAACAGAGAAAGAGCCACAGCAGAGACCCTTAGGGGGGCGCCAGCTGGATGGCTTTGGAGGAAAGCACCGAGGTCAGTGGCTGGAGCGGAGGGAGAGATGGGGAGGTTGGCTCAGGGTTGCCTATGGGGCATGTCATAGAGGGTGAGGTTCTCAGCCCTGTCACGCCCAACTCTGCCTTGCATAGTACGCCCGGTATTTGCTCGCTTCTTTACTTTCCTGGGATGAAATTCATAGGTAGCGTAACCTTCCTGCGCACAGTAGTAAGTCAGTTTAATGTCTTTGTAATATAAGACAAAAATGAAAGGAAAGAAATGTACAATAAGTGATACATACAGCACACTGGCAGTCTTACAGTTACACGAAGAATCACCTGTGGCACGACAGCTATCACGTATTCACAGACCAATGCAGGCACGCCTCGTGGCTGACTTAGGCATCACGAGGGATGTCACGTACCAGCAGTGTTGTGGCTTTTCAAACTGGTGAGCACTGCTGATAAATTTGTGATCAAGATAAATTCAGTCTCCTCGCAAAGATTGCAGCATTTTGCATTCAGGCGTAATTGAGGACGCTTTAAACCATGCAGAAAGCTCTCTGCATTTGTATGTAAAAGCAAGTGAAATTCTAGGCCCAGATACCATCAGCTAGCTTTCCAATAGGTCTTCCAGAAGAACCTCGCCACAGGAGGTGAATCTCCATTGTGTGAGGTGCACCTGCCCATCACAGGACGCGGGACCCCAGGGGCCCTTTCGTCTACAGCTAGTTGTGGTGCCCGGTTGTTACCAGAAGTTACAGCAGATTCCCAAACACTTCCTCGGGGCAATTCCAGACGTCAGGCTTGTAGGTCAGGCTCTCCTTTGTGTTAAAGAGAATCATCAGTGGGTTTGAGCAGTTGAGTGCAGGGATCTGGTTTCCATGTTACAAGGCTAATTTTGGCTGTTGATGGAGACTAGTGTGGTTGGGGACAGGGGCGTGTTTGCAGGTCTGCTGGAGGCAAAGCCTTCTGGAAGCGGGGAGGCGTGGCGCGGTGGTTCCCAAGTGCTGGTGCCCGTTGCACCAGCGGAGGAGGGTTTTGGAACAACATCCACCTACAAAAGTGATTTATCAGCTTTGGAGAGCCGAGCGGGCCTGGATCACTTACATTTTGCCTGAGAACTAATTACTTTTATTTATTGCCATTACAATGGTTGTCACCTACTAGCAAAAATGTTCGTTTTGTTTGTGTTTAAAAGGCATAGCAAATGGAACTTCCTCCCCCAAACATTATTTCGGTGTTTACGTCCTTAGCGATTTCTGTAAATTACAATGGAACAGGATGTCTTTCAACTTCTCAGTGTCCTCCTTAGCGGGTGGATCTCTATGCCTCTGTGATGATAATGCTGTTCCACTGAGAGCTCTGAGGAGGGCTCCCTGGAGAGAACGGAGGGAGCACGGGGGATACGATAGGAGGCGCTGGAAGAGGAGCTTAGCGGAAGAGGCGACCGCCTGAGGTCGACGGACCTGGGTCTCTGTCTGAGGTCCGGCTGCTTACCGTCTGTGTGACCCTGGGTGTGCACTAGGCGTCTCGAGCCCTGACTTCCTCATCTGGAGAGCAGCCAAGTAACACCTAGAATGAAACGAGGGAAAATGTAAAAGTGTCTGGATAATTAGGCACACGGTAGGAGTCAAAACACATGCCAGCTTCCTTTGTTTGTGGACAGCCATCAGCCTCGTTTCCTGGAGACCGTGGTGAGGATGTGGGGGGCTTGGCCATGGGCCACCTGTTGCTGTCCCTTGGAGATGCCCGGGCATAGTGGATTGCTGGGTGGGGGGGGGGGGAGGGGAGAAATGCATAGAGTTGCCCTCCAAGAGCACGTCTTCCCCTGTGGTCACTGTGGGGACCCTGCCTTGTAGCAGTCATTGTGCAGCACGGGGAACAGACCTGTGAAGCCTCTCTTGTGAGCGATGCACGGCCTTGAAGCCTGGGATGAGGCAGGTGTGTCCATCCCCGTGGTGCAGGGAGAAGAGACCGGAACGTGGCCACTGGGGTCCTGGCCGGGGCCCTTCCTGGGATCGTTCCCTGTGGAAGACCCACCTCTGGTCTCCGAGGAGTGTCACCTGGGAATCACTCACAGCCCCTCGTTATCTTTTCTTTCTTTTGCTACATCTGCAGGCCGCTTTTGAGGAGAGAAATAGTACCATCCAGGACAGCAGACGGCGTGGAACCAAGTACATGTATCTTGTAGGGATACAAGACTTTTTTTCTTTTCTATTGATGCGCAAACTTCTAACAGTGTTTTCAAAACACTTGTCCCTAAGTGTGCTCCTGACAGCGGAGGAGGGCGGTGGCTTACCCCCAGGTGTCGGGAGCGGAGCCTACGGTGGCTTTGGCCAAGTTCGGCATTTCCTTCAAGTCTTCTGCTTTGTGTTACGTTCTAGTGCAAACTTTGGGTTCTACTTTGTTAGATCTGCACTTGTTAAGGGCGAAAGATAACTAGCCGGTCTTAACTCTGACAGTAAAAGTGATGCCTGGCGTGCCCGAGTTATAAAAGCAAAGAAATACGTTCAGATTAAAAATGAGCTTATGAACTGAGCGTCCACTCAGAGATGAAGGGGAAGAGAATCTAGAGACAGGTTAAGGAGCTAGAAACCTGACGGGGAATAAACACTAATCCATTTTCTCATTCAAAAAATGTGTAGTTAGTAACCACTTTGTGCCAAGCATTGAGCCAGGTGCTGGGATACTCTGCCGAGCAGAAGAGACACATTGTGACACATGAAGTTGAGGCTACGGGGGCATCTGGGTGGTGCAGTCAGTCGAGCATCCGAGTCTCGATTTTGGCTCAGGTCAATATCCCGTGGTTGTGGGATCGAGCCCCACGTTGGGCTCTGCACTGAGCACCGAGCTTGCTTGGGATTCCTTCTCTCTCTCTCTCTCTCTCTCTCTCTCTCTGTCTCTCTCTCCCTCTGCCCCTCTCCCCTGTTCTCTCTCTCTCTCTAAAATAAATACAATGAAAAAAATTTTTTTTAAATTGTGGCTGTGAGTGAAAGGATGATCCCTGGGGCAGAGCAAGTCTGCAGTGAGGAGCTGACCTCTTCTTGGAGGCCAGGAAAGCTTCCAGGCAGTGACTCTGGAGTTGAGTCCCAAAGATCAGTAGGAAACAATGAGGCAGAGAATGCAGGAAGGAGCTTCCCAGGCAGAGGAACAGGGGGTGCCAGGGTCTTGCGGTGACAGAGAGCGGATGAAGAGAGGCGAGGGCGGTCACGCCATGGAGGGGCAGGTGGAAGGAAGGCGACGTGGAGTCAGAGAGCCAGAGAGAGAGGCGGGAGGCTGACCCCACAGGACCCGGTGGGAACTACAGCGGGTTTTGTCCTTTTCTGAAAAACAGGGGGAAACCACCGGGAGTTTTAAGCTAAAGAACTGCATGATTAGATTTGCATTTTAGGAAGCTGGCTCCGGCTGCAGGTCAGAGAACAGCGTGGAAGGAGCCAGGAGAGAGGGGGAGCTGATGAGAGTCACCACCGGGGCGGCACCGAGGAGCAGCTCTGGCGGGGACGACGGTGGAGACAGAGGCAAGAAGATGGGTTGTGGAGCTACGTGTGAGCTGAAATGTGCAGGATTTGGTGACAGATTGGAAATGATAGAAAGAGGAAGGCCTTGTCCAGGGCGGCTCTACGATTTCTGGCTTTCGTCCCATTGACCAGGATAAGAAACACGGCAAGAAGGCCAGGTTGGGGTAGAAAACGGCGAGCTCAGTTTTGGGCTTCTCATTTTGAGGTGCTTCTGAGATGACCAAGAGATGTCGGGTCTGCATGAGGTCGGGTCTGACCTGCTGATCTGATCTGGGGAGTCGGCGGCATGTTGATGGACTTGGGGCCAAAAGCGCGAGTGAGGTCAGCCGGGGAAGGTGCCGCGTGAGAGGGGCCGGGGTCGAGCTAAGACGACTCCAGCATCGAGAAGAGGAACGGAGGAGAGGAGAGGAACCGGGAAGAGCACCGCTCCCAAAGCCCGGGGAGGCAGTGCCCACGGAGGCGTCTGGGGGAGCGTCACGTGTTACTGACGTGTCCAGAGCGGTCATAACTAACATGACCGTTGGGTCAAGTGGCGTGGCAGTTGGTGGTGGGAGGCGTCTCAGCGTCTGTGAGACATCAAGACAGGAAACCAGACCGCAGCCGACCGCGGCAGGGACGAGCTCAGAAGGTCCAGGCCACTCTCAGAAGTGTGGCCGAGAAGCTGGTGACCTGGAAGGCAGGGGGGAGCCAAAGAAGGAAACCTTTCTTGTTTTCCTACTTTAAGGTGTCCGATTACGGACGCTTTCATAAATAGACTGGATGGAGCATCAGGGGGCCGTCCCTGATCTCGACAGCGATCAGCTCACGGCCAGCCTGTATCTGGACCCCCACCCGTTTAGTTTGTGGCAGAGACTTGAGCCCCTTGAAATCCACAGGGAAGGAAAACTGTTGAGAGGGAGAGTTTGAATATTCGGGAGAGAGAGAGAAGCGGGGCACGGATGATCGCCAGGGTCTGTGAGAAGGTGGAGGCGAATGGATGTCGTGCACGCGGGAAGGGGTCACCTCTGGGAAGCTGGCAGGGGCCCCTTTTTTACGGCTCCAGCACAGACAGAGGGTGCAAAAGGGACGTGTGTGCAGATGAGACGTCGGGAAGGTAAGAGATCTCACCTGATGGCGGAGCCAGTCCACGCCATCCTCCCCCAAGTCCTCCTCCTTTTTTTAAATTGAGTTGTCAGAGAAGGAGGGACCAGGAGGACGGTGGATGTTTGAAGAGAACGTGGAACGGTGTTGGGTTGGTCATTGTGAACAGAGAGTGAGAACGCAGCAGGGAGGTGGAGTGTTCACTGGACGGTTTTAAGAGCTCATTTGGAGGAGACGGATTGGCCCAGAGAAACAGACTCCATTCACGTACCTCTATGTGCACATTTGTACGTCGGGCTTGTTAGTGTTTGCTTTCGTAATACAGTATCGTCGCCCCTCTTTTGCCTGGCGGGGGAATGTGCCTACGCGCATGTGTGTGTGTGTGTGCTTTACGGAGGCCGCGGACTCCACGATCTCCCGAGCGTGTGATCAGAATGTATAGGCCTCAAAGGGGAGGTGACTTTAATGCTTCCAATGTAGAGGTGACTCACGGGCGTGGGCGCCTGTGTTTTGCATGAGTTGTTTCAGGGTGCCACCTGCTGGAAAGCACTCGCAACGTCGCCAGCCGGGTTTTCCCAGCCCTCCTTCTCTGGGGAGTCCACGTTCTCGCCCGGGGCATGCACCCTCTGATTCGGGAGTGGCGTTTCGTAGATCTCCTTTACCTTCCTCTTTGTGTTAAAGCAGGAACACCAAAATGCATTCTTTTCTGCCTTGGTTTTGGCCAAAGACCACACGCCCCTTGTTTCAGGGCATTTGTCGTCTGTAAACCTCATCCGTGATCCCTCTTTGAAAGACGACAAGTAAAATGTCAGCTTTACCTGGAAAGAGCGTGGGGAAGAAAAAGAGTGTTGGTTAGAGGTGTGGGAAGTCCAGGCTACAGAGGCCAACTTTGTCCAGACCATGAGACGTGCTTCTCGGAGTTTCTCAGATCTGGGATTGGTTCTCCAGCCCTTCCTGTGCCCAACTTCCCTCCTCGTTTCCTCAACTAGATGCGCATTTCTTCATGGTGTCCAAGCTGGCCCTTCAGGGCCCTTCTAGTCGGCTGTAAGTGATCTTTTTTATAGTCTAACTGGCCCAGAATGCCGTGTCCGTTAACGTTTTTTCTCCAGGGCGCTTAGGTCCCACGACGAAACTGCTCCTGGTGTCCAGCTTTTCATTCCGTAATTTCTTTCCTTTAAATTAACCGACACTATGGGAGAATTCTGGGACAGATCGCTCTAATTGCTTCCTCGCCGTCAATTCAGTCAACAACTCTTAATTATGGTCATTTTACATATACAAATTCAGTCATGACTCATAGGGAATTCAGTCAGAGCGACGTACTGACTCATTCACAGGAAAAGCGGTGTTCGTTCATTTGCTCAGCTGGTCTCCATTAAGTGCCTGCTCTGTGACAGAAGTTTTGGAAACCGGTGGGGGCCATCGGGGGCAACGAGGCAGTCATGACTGGTCTTGGCAGACGGAGCTTGCTGTATAGTGTGTAAAACACTGATTATCGTCCCGACTTCTGCTGAGTTCTCTGCTAGGACAAGTCCAGACGGTGCCACGGACTACCTGGAAGCCAGAGAGTTATGGAGGGCTTCCTGGAAGAAGAGCTATTAACCCATGACCGAAGGCGAGAACACAGAGATGCCGGGTGGGCTAGGGGCAGAAGTCTGAGAGTCAGATTGTGGAGAGGCTGATAAACCTTTTTAAAGTGTTTGGGTTTTTTTTCCCTTAACAATGAGTCTAGTTGACCTCCATTTCCACACGTACTTAGGATTTTTATTTTCTTGTGATGAGAACTTTTAAGAGCTACTCTCGTAGTAACTTTCAAATCTACAATATAATAATTATTAACTATACTCACCATGCTGTAAATTACATGCCCAGCACTGCCTTCGCCCATTTCGCTGGCCCCCACCTCTGGATTTTATTCCAAGATTTTATATTAAGAGCAAATACCAGGAGTGCCTGGGTGGCTCCCTCTGTCAGGTGTCCAACTTCGGCTCAGATCATGATCTTGTGGTTCCCAGGTTCCAGCCCCGCGTCGGGCTCTGTGCTGACAGCTCAGAGCCTGGAGCCTGCTTCGGATTCTGTGTCTCCCTCTCTCTCTCTGCCCCTCCCCTGCCCATGCTCTGTCTCTCCTGTCTCTCAAAAACAAATAAATGTTAAAAAAAAATTTTTTTTAAATAGAGCAAATACCAACCAATGAAAGATTTTAAGTGTGTATGTGTAAGGGGATGGTGACCACACTCAGATTTCTGTTTTGGGAAGGTTATTCTAGCTGATATTTGGAGCAGGATGGAGGCGAGGCCTGATCAGACATGAGTTCGAAAGTATGTGTGATGTGGGCCAGGCTTATATTAGGGCAGTGGAACCGGAGAGAAGTTGATGGATCTGAGAGAGGTTGCATGGGTGGAGAAAGCTTGCTGGAAATTGGTTGTAGGAGGGTGATGGGAAGGAGAATGGCCCAGGATGGCACCCAGCTTTCTGTGTTGGGCAGAGGAGGGAACGGACGCTTCACTTCGTGAAACATGGAGTACAGGACAAGACGCAGATTCTCAGAAGGGCCTGGGGGACGAGTGTTCCCCCTTTGGATGTGCTGAGTTTGAGACCTGTCACGTGGGGGGGCAGGTATGCCAGCGAGGACCTGGCACTCTGCAGAGAAATCGGGCCAGAGGCACAAGTTAGGAGTCACCCACCTGTCGAGAGTAAATGGATGTGTGGGGTGTGGTCAAGGGCTCGGGGAATGTAGAGCGAACAAGGAAGAACGGCCAAGAAGGAGCCCCAAAGACCCCGTCACTTAAGGAATCGTTACAGGAGGCAGAAGCCAGCAAATGAGGCCCGTCAGAGAGGAAGAAAACCAGGAGGGCTGCTGTGGAGCCAGGTGAGAGAAGCTTCTCGAAAGGGTGCCTGTGGCACCGTGCAGATGTTGCTCAAAAAAGGACTGGTGTTTTCTGTGGGATTTAGTGATAGGCGGCCTCATCAGGTGCGGTCCCAGTGGCAAGGCAGAGGGGTTCTGGGAGTTCACAGTGGGGAAAGGTGAGGACGTGGACGCAGGGAGTTTATAAAGCTAAGCTCTCCCTCGTGAATTGGAGTCTGGGGGTGTGGGCGGTGGGAGCTGAAGGGGCGGGTGTGATGAGGGAGTGAGGTTTCAGTTTTGGAAAGGGGGTGGTTGAGAATGTTTCGCTGCTCGTGGAAGTTCTCGCGCAAAGAAGGATCAAGAGGGAGTAGTTAGTAGGTGGTTGAGTCCCTAAGGAGGCAGCCAGAGTTAGTAGGAAAGTTATTGTGCCCTTCCGTATGCAGGAACCATTCTAAGAGCATCGTCTCGTTTACAAAGCCTCGCTGAGAGGGACTGCTGCTAGCGTCCCATTTTCTGAGATGAGGAAACTGAGGCATGGGTGGGCTGTGGGAGGAACCAAGGTCCTGCGGTAAGTGCGGGCTGGGAGTCAGGGCCTGGCATCTGCCTTGAGACGTGTGCCATTAACCCCAAGGTCTTGCTGTGGGATCCGCAGCCCAGCTGGAGACTTAAACAGACGTTTCCACCTCTGTCCTTGTAACTGAAGAGAGAGAGGACAGGGTGGCCTGGAGGCAGGTGTTAAGTCGGTCAGCGTTGCTACTTTCCTAGAGATGCCGTAGCAAATTACCCCAAATGGGATAGCTTACAAACCGCAGAGATTTATTCTCCCACAGTTTTGGAGGCTGGAAGTCTGTCGATAACCTATCATCAAGGTG
The DNA here is from genome assembly GCF_027475565.1 of Acinonyx jubatus. Classification (NCBI taxonomy): domain Eukaryota; kingdom Metazoa; phylum Chordata; class Mammalia; order Carnivora; family Felidae; genus Acinonyx; species Acinonyx jubatus. The sequence goes on along the minus strand of NC_069395.1, from coordinate 3,928,209 downwards.
TCACTTTCCCCGAAGGACTTCCCTGGCTTGGGACTGCACACCCCCAATCCCTGCCTCTGTCTCCACACGGCTGGTTTCTCCGGGTCCCAGACCTCTCTCTGCCTTTCTCTTACAGAGACACCCGCCACTGGGTTTAAGGCTCACCCTAAATCCAGAACGATCTCACCTTGAGATCCTTATCTTAATTGCACCTGCAAAGATGATTTTTTTTTTCCAAATAAAAGTCACGGTTCCCAGGTTTGAAGATCTGGGTGTCTACTCTGGGGCCACTATTTGACCCACCGCAGTTAGAAAATTAGATTCTGTACCTTCCATGAAGTAGGAATATAAGTGATTTTCTGAGACCGAACTCAGATGTGGAGGGATCAAGTATCTGAGGAGAGCGGAGAAATCTTGACGTAATTATTATTGACATCTGGAGTCAGCCGAGGAGGAAACGCGTGTTTGTGCAGAGCGAGTCTGCTGTCATTAGCTGATAGTTGTGTGATCTTCTCCAGCAGCCTGGGCAAGAGTGGCGAGCGCTGACCGTTGACATGTCTGAGTTACAATCTGGGGAGAGGGGCGTGGATGCAAAGGAAGGGCAGAGGCTCAGGGGGGTTAGCATATTGGCGAGTGGTGGTTTTCTATAGATGGCCGTAGATGTGAAGCCAGATGTGCATGCAAGTGAGGTCAGAAGGGGCGAACGGTTGGGTCAGAAGCCGACAAAACCCTGGGCCAGGTCGGAGAACTAGCTGTAATAATACGCGGTTATTCTCCGAGCACGGTGTTGGGCTGCATCGTTTCACGTGAAGAAAGACGCTGGCTGCAGCCGAAGGAAAGAGAAGGTTGAGAGAGATGGCAAAGGCAAAGAAGGGAGAAGGCAGGAGTCTGGACAGGCCTCCGGGGCGGACCCAGAGCCCCACGGGACAATGGCAGGGAAGGCGGCCGAGGGCGTGCTGTCCGACCAGCCCTAGAACTTCTGGGTGATGGCGCAGGCTGTGGAGGCTGGTGTGGCGGTTCCCTTGGGAGGCCGTTCAACAGGGTAGGCTCTCGAGGGAGACAGAACCAGTGGGGTGTGTGTGTTGTGTGTGTGTGCCTGAGAGAGGGAGAGAGGACAGGAGGGGAGGGGGGAGGGGGAGAGAGAGAAGGGAAGGGAGAGGGAGAGGGAGGGAAAGAGAGAGAGAAGGGAGGGAGGGGAGGGGAGGAGAAGAGATTTACTAGAAGGAATTGGCTCACACCGTGATAGAGACCGAGTTCAGACCAAGGAGAGCCGAGAGTATGATGCTAGTCTGAGTCCGAAAGTGTGAGAATCAAGAGTCAGTGATGGAAGTTCCAGCCCAACTAGAAATTCAAAAGGCAGGGGACTGATGTCCCGACCCCAAGACTGTCAGGCAGAGAAGAATAATTCTGCCTTAGTCTGCCTTTTGTCCTGCTTAGGTCTTTGACGGATTCGGTGAGGCCCGCCCACCTTGGGGAGGGCAGTGCGCTGTCCTGAACTCATCCTTTCAAACGTTAATCTCATCCAGACACAGCAGAATAATGTTTGACTAAATATCTGGGCACCGATGACTCGGTCAAGTTGACCCATAAAATTAACCATCACACGCGTCTTGATTACGTGTTTAGTCTTAATATATGGGTCTGAGTCTCAATGAAGGGTGAACAGTAATATTTCTAAAGGTCCTTCTAATTATAATTTGTTTTTGCTTGTTTTCAAAGCTGAATTCCAAGCCCTTGGTGTGGAAAACATCTTAACTGAGTGTAAATCAGAAATGGTACCTGTGAATCCACAGATCTTCGAAACTGATGGTTATATTCAGGGTCTGGCCATTACTCTCTACTTCTGTGCCTCCCCCTGCCCTGCCACCTAATCATAAAGGATTACATAGAATAACGTTAAAAGGACAGCCACAGGGCCCTCTCATTGACACACAGTTCCAGAAGGTTCCCGGACAGCTCTGCTTCACTGAACGCTGGTGAAGCCGGGACGCTGGAGAGGTCAACTCTGAGGTGAGTTTCTCATTCAGGTTCACGTAGAAAACTTGCACTCAGGGAATGCATTCCAGGTCACTCCTGATGCTTGAAGTCTTTCCCTTATACAGGCGGGTGGCTGTATCTTACAGGTGGGTGGCCTGTGTCTTACAGGGGTGGCCTGTGTCTTACAGGGGGGGCCTGTTTCTTACAGGGGGTGGCCTGTGTCTTACAGGGAGTGGCCTGTGTCTTACAGGGGATGGCCTGTGTCTTACAGGTGGGTGGCCTGTGTGTTACAGGGGTGGCCTGTGTCTTACAGGGGATGGCCTGTGTCTTACAGGTGGGTGGCCTGTGTGTTACAGGGGTGGCCTGTGTCTTACAGGGGATGGCCTGTGTCTTATAGGGGAGGGGGTGGCCTGTGTGTTACAGGGGGTGGCCTGTGTCTTACATATGGGTTTGTCGGAGATAAAGATGGGACCCCCTGGAGGCAAAGGGCTGAGATGTGGCACCTGTGTCTGCTTTGGGCTTAAGGACAGGAGAGCGTCCCCAGGGCAGCATCCCTGTCCTTGGCACACACAGGTCCAGCTGGGGTGGGGTTCCATGAGAAGAGCCATGAGGGGCAACGTCTCCTCAGGTCGGGACACTTTATCTTCTCGGCACTTGGAATGTCCTCCATTTCCGCACCTGGTGACTTAAAACATCCTCCGAGCTCCGGACTCCTCTGTGTCACCTTTCCCACCTTCCCTCCCCACCCGGCCCGCGGGGACCCGGTGCCCTCCCTCCGTCACATCCCGTGCGATCCTGACATGGCGTTCCCCGCGCGGTATTGCGTGTCCCTTATCTCTCCGTCCCCCACACAACGACTGACACGGGAGATGCGAAGGATTAATTGAGGCTGAAGTGATCGTATTGTGGCTTCTGATGGGTTTGTCACTTTCTCGCTTGTCACCACCTCTAGCGGCTCTTTCTTGCCAGTCACAGTGCTAGCAACCGGGAGAACAATGATCCCCACGACCCACGAGGTCCTGACCCTCGTGAGGCGTGTGTGCAGGTAGCAGAGACTGACAGGGCCGACGGGAAAGCGGCAGAAACAGGAAATGGGGCGGCCGCCTTGGTAATTAGTGTGTTATGAAGGGAATGAAGAAGAGACTGACAGCTGTCCCCACTCTGTTTGGGATGAACAGGAAGTCTGTGCCAGTTGGTGAGGCGGGAGGGGACTGGGAATTCTCCAGCGGGAGCACCAGGCCCCCCCAGCCACGGGGTGGGGTAAAAGGGCCACATGAAGGACCACGGCTGGGGAGGCTGGGGAGGCCAGTGAGGTTGTGCAGAGAGACGCGGGCTGGCCCAGAGGCATCATGGCGGGGAGGGGGACGCTGCTGTCTGGGGATAATGGGATGTGGGTTGGAGATGTTCTAAAGATACAGATTGACCAGACCGGCGGATGTGATCCGGTGTGCGGGTGTGGACGGTGATAAAATGGGAACCGGGCACGTCTCCGACTGGAGTCATCGGACGGCCGTGCACTGATTTGGGGAGATTTGGAGAAAGGCAGGCTTGACAGGTGGGTTTACAAGGAAGACACAGGGCTGCACACCCAGCCGTTCTGGTTTCTTCCTGAACAACGAGGTGAGACCATTAACCAGGGAAGAATGCGGTGGCTTCTGTTCTCTAGTGAGATCCTCAGCGGCTTCATGTGTCAGTGCTTCTTGGATTTCTGCTTCTTTTTGACCCCAGTGGGTTCCCACGCATCTGTGCTTTTGTTTTCTGGAAGGTGTTAGTCGTGACCTTTACCGGTTTGGGGTTTTTTATTTATTTATTTTGGGGATGAGACATAAAATTCTGTCACTGCCTGTGTCGGCCTGTCCCGTGTGGGGGCGAGAGCGGGCAGGTCGGTGGGCCGCCCAGGGTGGGAGAGTGGATCCTCAGGGTTGACGGAGGGGCTTCCTGAAGGCTCTGGAGGAGCTGGAGATGGGAGAAAGCGTATGTAGGCGCCGTGCAGAGAAAAGGAGGCCCGAGGAGTGAGTACAGGCCGAGGTCAAGTTCTGCTGTGTGTTGCACAAAAAGTGCATCTTGCACATCGTTTCCATCTGCCGCAGACTTTTGGTCGAATTGGCTCTTCTGTAGAGGCCGCCCTGGTGCCCCTGCTGTGCTCAGGGCAGTGTGGAGGAGAGTGGGGGCTGCCCAAGTGGCCCGTGCTCATTTGGGTGATATTAGTTCTTTTTTTATTATTTTTTATTTTTTAATGTTTGTTTATTTTTAGGAGAGAGAGCAAGAGAGACAGAGTGTGAGTGGGGAGGGGCAGAGAGAGAGGGAGGCACAGAATCTGAAGCAGGTTCCAGGCCCCGAGCTGTCAGCAGAGCCCGATGCGGGGCTGGAACCCACGGACCGCGAGATCATGACCTGAGCCGAAGTCAGGGGCTTAACCGACTGAGCCACCCAGGCATCCGTATTGACTGGGATTTGAATTTAAAAAAATATTAAAAGAAAAAGTTAAATGTTTATTTCTTTATTTTGAGAGACAGAGAGAGTGAGCGAGGGAGGGGCAGAGAGAGAGAGGGAGACACAGAATCGGAAGCAGGCTCCGGGCTCCGAGCCATCAGCACAGAGCCCGACGCGGGGCTCGGACCCACGGACCACGAGATCATGACCTGAGCCGAAGCCGGGCGCTTAACCGACCGAGCCACCGAGGCGCCCCCTGGGTGACATTAATTCCTTACCGTGAAATAAATCATTCACACCCCCAAATGTATATAGAATATAGAAACAGTTTAAAATGTGTACCTACAATCATAAACTAAACACTCAAGTCCCAACCAGTTGTTTTGCCAACTGGGGTTTTGGCCCCCAGCCCCCACGGGTGACCCTCGTCCCCTTAGCTTTCTGTGTGTTTTATCTCAAACGCAGCTAGCCCAAAATAATCAGTTACCTAGTTTTCTTATTTTTAAACTGAACATACACAGTTCCCTCATGACTCTCTTTGTTCCCTCATGACTGTGTTTTCTGAGATTTACCCACGTTCTTCGAGGCACAACAGTTTGCTTACGCTCATCGATGTATGGTATGAAGACACCACAATTTATTAACATATCCGGCCTCCGCGGGGCACGTGCTTCGTTCCCAGGCTTCCTCTGTTATGAACCGTGCTGCTGGAAGGTTCCCGCATCTCCTCGTGCAAGGGTCTTCAGACTGTGTGCTTGGGAACGAGATGGCTCCGTCCTGGCGGGGGGGGGGCTCCCATCACCCAGGTGTGCGGCACTGCTTTCACAGTGATTCTACCAATTTTGGGGTCAGAGACCTTGCAGAGGTGGGCACAGACCTACCGCGTGGTCACCCCCCACAGAGCCAGCCACGGGGCGGGAAACGGGGGACACTCTCAGGCCAGCGCGGTTTGGGCCGCACGTTTTCCCCGACGTTCTGTTTCTTCCTTCACCGCCTCCCGTTCTCAGGCGCGAGTGTGTCCCGCCACGTGGGTGGAGGAGTTTGGAGGCTCCGCGGAGGCTGGGACTGTCGCAAGCAGGAGGTCTGAAGCGAGGGGCAGGAGAGGCAGGGGGCGCCGGGGGGTGCCTGGCAAGCAGTGCACGGGGGAGTTTGACTGGCACGTGTTGTGCTGGTGCTTCCTGGCCCAGACTGGGAGGGTTTTGCTGCCAGGAGCTGCCGTAGTCACCGTGGGACTAATGCAAGAAGTGTCGGTTTGGGAATCTCTCATCCCCGAGGGACACGGAAGTTTGCACCGCCGAGGCCCAGTCCACCGTGCTTCCTGGGGCGCGAGCCCCTGGCACCTGCACACCCTCCCCCTTTCCTCCAGACCGTCCGCTGCCAGCCAGGGACGTTAGGGAAAGACTGAGGCTCGGTGGCTCAGCCGGCTGAGCGTCGGACTTCATCTCAGGTCATGATCTCGCGGTCTGTGGGTTCGGGCCCCGCATGGGCTCTGTGCGGACGGCTCGGAGCCCGGAGCCTGCTTCGGATTCTGGGTCTCCCCCTCTCTCTCTGCCCCTCTCCCGCTTGCACTCTCCCAAAAATAAATGAATAGAAAAAAGAAAAGAAACAGAAAAAGAGTCTCCAGTCCTCACAAGATCCCTGAAAAGTGGAGGTTGCTCTGACTTTGGCGATGACAAACGTGAGACACAGAGAGGTGGGTAACTTGCCCGGAATCAGAGTTCTGCCTGCCGTGTTTCATCCGTGCTCTTCCTCCCAGTATCTGCCCCTGTCCTTCTGTCGTCTGGTCCTCTATCACCATGTGGCCCTCAACAAGGGCTCTAGACGAAAGAGGAACGGGGACGTCTGGGTGGCTCAGTTGGTTGAGTGTCTGACTCTTGATTTCAGCTCAGGTCATGATCCCAGGGTCGTGGGATCGAGCCCCATGTCGGGCTCTGCGCTCAGCATGGAACTTGCTTAAGATTTTCAGTTCACATAGGCTTAATAACCATTCATGTAATGGTGAAAATTACTGTAGGGGTCTCTTACATTCTAGTAAGAGTGACATTTGGACCACATAGGGTCATTCTCCCTTGACATTATTATGGTCTCTCTCTCTCTCTTTTTTTTTTTTTAAGTTTATTTATTTTAAGAGAGAGAACATGGGGGAGGGGCAGAGAGCGAGGGAGAACGGGAGAATCCCAAGCAGGCTCCGTGCTGCCAACGCAGAGCACCTACTCGGGGCTGAACCCACGAACCGTGAGATCATGACCTGAGCCAAAATCAAGAGTCGGACCCTCCACCGACTGAGCCACCCAGGCGCCCCTGTTGTCATTGATTTTATGTTTCTCTCTCAAATCGCCTCTCGCCATCTGTGGGCTTACCTGTTCTACAGCTAGCACGTGCCTGCAGTTAGGTGGGTCTTGGCTATAGAACCTGCTTCCGTGTATTGTTGGTTCTCTGCCATTTTGCTCGCATCCTATTTGGCAAAGAGCACGTTCCCCTCCTAAGGCTCAGGGTTCTTAGTGGAGGCTTTCCCGGGATATGCTGTCACAAATTCGCACGCCCCCTGGCATAACCAACATCCCCATCCCTGGAGACGCTGCCATCACAACTCCCAGGCTCTGTACTTCTCCAGGGACACCTCGGCCTGCTAACAGAAGGTTGGGCAGAGCGAGGACGCATCACTGGAATGGCAAAATAGGAACATCGATGTGTCTCCTGGTGAGGCTCCGGGGATCCCACCACCTGGGATGCGCCAGGAGGAAGTTACTCGGACCTTTCTCCCGCACAACCATATCAACTCTTTCTCTCTTCCTCTGCTGGTTGTCCAGTGGACCCCAGATACACTGGGAATGTAAAGGCCGTGATCTGAGGCGTTGCTCTCTATGACCAACCCCCAGACAGTAAGTTGAAATGAGAAGAAATCCTAAACTCTTCTCATAATGGTCGTGCCGCATGGAGGAAAATATCAGGGGCCTCTGGCTCCAGCTCCGGTGCACACTGGTTGCCCTGTATCCTCTGCTTTCAAACTGGGGAGAGGACCTCAGAAAATAATCAAGTTACCCGAGGATGGCAATAGACGAGAAGTTTTCCAGAGTCTAGAACAAGGGCTGGCAAACGTTTCCAGCACAGGGTCAGGTGATAAATGTTTTAGGTTTTGTGGGCTCTTCTGTCTCTGTGGAACGTACATCATTATGTGGATTTGTAATCCTTTAAAGAAATATGAAAACTGTCCTTAGCTTGGGATCCTCACAGAGTTGTACCACAGGGACACCTTCAATTTTGGAGCCACAAAATATCATAGGACAAATTTCTAGAATTGTAATGTGCTAGGTTTCGGAGGAAGCAATGAACAGAAATAAATCTCAGGATCAAGCATGAGCAGTTAGGAAATAACTTCTGGAAAAACAGAATGAGGAAAGGAAAGGAAAGGAAGAACAGAGATGGATGGAAAGTTGTTTAAAGAATTAAGGATGTGGAAAAGAGGAAGGACACGGGATGGGGTTGAACAGAGTCTCTGGAACACATTTGAGAATCTGGGGAAGGAGAGCGGGTGAGGCAGAGTGTTTCCGGAGCAAATCCATTTGGGCCCTGCTGTGTGGCTCACTGGGTTTGCATGGGAATGCGACAAAGGATTTGCTCCCTTCTTGTGGGTGTAGGTACAGTCCCCTTTCAACCACATCAGGTCACGGGCCCTCACTCCACCTTCCTGCCCTGTTCAACACCATTGGCTTAGTGTGCCTCCCACAGCTTTCAGGATGAGAGAGAGAGAGAGAGAGAGAGAGAGAAAGGGAAGGAGAGAATCATTGCCATGGGGTGCAGGTTGGCAGGGATGGCTGGGCAGGACAGCAGCAACTGTGGGAAGCTGTCTGTGGATTGAGAAATAAAGGCAGGAATACCAACCAGGTAACTTTAATCAAAATGAAAACCATTTTCTCCCCCCAGATCATCAGCAATATTCAAGGAGGAGAAAGAGAAAAATCAGAACATAAACTAGAGGTAATATGTGTCCAAGAGAAAACAAGGGAGGGCACCTCTAATGCAAGACCAGGTTGGAAAACAGGTCAACAGGCTACTTTTTGCTAGAAGGTAACTTGAAAGATTTCTACAGACCCTGGAAATAACCGGACTTCACAAGAAAGGCTCATTTCTCCAGAATTCTGGAAGAGCACTGAACCAGGAGTTAAATTACCTTGGCTTTTGTCTTTTGCTGACTCCTTACCAGATGTGACTTCTAGCCATTTAGCTTATCCGAGTCTGTGTCCTCATCATTAAACTAGAAATAATATGTTTTTTCCTATTTCATGCCATTGTTTGCATTCGTACGTGGGTATGAAAGAGCCTTGTAAAGTATTAAAAACTATGCTTGTGACAGGGATATTATTAGTTTCAGTGTTTTATTATTATTTACTAGTGCTTCAGTATTGGGGTTGACTTTGCTCATACATCGCAGGCTGTGTACTGTGATTGAAGGGTTTCCCAAAGACTGCTTGTCAAATTGCTGCCGATTTGGACTGTGACAGCATGATTAAATCATCTTGTGGGCTCCAAAGTCTCTACAGTCCTCAGGTTGTGAAGATAAGAAACATTAAAACCCAATGTATCAAGGACAGGACCCAACTCACCTGTGGGCATCCTCATTCCTGATTAGCTGGTCACCCAGCCATGTCTTCAGGGAATGAAGCAGAGTTGTCACTAGAGGTGTCCGGAGAGCTTGGGGTCACTGTGGAAGCAGCAAATGCCTGTCAAGAGAATGCCAGAGCAGAGAAGGCATTCAGGGAGACAAGGAAGGTCTTCTGCTCCTGACTTCACAGTTGTGACAGAGGTTGATTTGTTCTGCCCAGATGTAGGGTTTTTGAGACACGGCAGTCTGTGACCTTTCTTCTTTTGGATTCCTTCCTCGTGCCATGTTTCCCCAAACACATATTCTTAGGACAGGATCCTGACAAATCCTCTTGAAGCTACTATGACATAGATAAGTTTCCACCAAAAATTCATGCTCCCCATCCAAGGGCCACCTTTCCAGACGGCCTTGTATCTGGATGGGGCTGGGTGCTAATGGCACATGAGTGGATTGATGTGTATCTTCTAGGGGCCAAGGCAGTTAAAAAGCAAATACATTTTGCCCACTTTCTTTTCTCTTGTCTGCTGCTTACTGGACATGGATGTCAACAGCGATGCTGGACACCAAATCTTGAAGGTGAAATGGCCACAAAAATGGAAGGAAATGGGGCATGTGAGTCCCTGGAGGAGACCTGCCTGGTCAGGACACTTACATGGAACAGGAATGTGAGCAGAAGCTCTGCTGGGATTTGGGGCTTTCTGGGATAGCAACTATTATCACTCGGATTAATATGGCCGCTGCTCTTAGCAAACCTTCTCAGACTATTCTGTTCTCTGCAAGTGGGATCGGCTGGACTTGTCTGTTGAACTTGACCTTTCCCTTCTCTCCCCAGATTTTTTCCACCCTCCTTGGCAGTCCTGTCCTCGGTTGAATAACGACAGTCACCAAGAGCAACAGAACAGAAGAATAATGGTTGTTTCATTCATGCATTCATTTATTCATCCATTTACTTTTTTTTTCTCTGCATGGCCTGACTGCATGGTTGTAGCCCAGGAGTTGGATGGGAGCCCGGGACAGGTGTTTACAGGCACCTGGTTTAACGTCTTGTGCTGGGATGGCAGGAAAGGCCATGAATTTTGGTGGTAGGATTCGATATTGACAGCCAAGAAGCAGAGTATTTGTCACCACTTTATACGCACGGAATTTACTTCTTTTTAATTTCTTACGTTCCATTTGGCAGACTGCCCTGGACACGTAGGATCTGTGGGTGGAACACCCTGTGGTCGTTACCTGGTTTATAAAATTGGCCCTGGATGATCAGAGAGTTGTTCCCACCTAAACCCGTGCTGTGTGCCCGGAGCCCAGGTTTAAATACTTGGATAGAAGAGAAACTGAGAGCCCAAGTGTGGAAGAGGCTCAAGTCACCCATACACGGCAAATAAATAAAAATCTAGAAAACAAAACCAAACAAAAACAGGCGCTTACGAAAGCACACCAACCTTGTCCCTGAGACCTCATCATTTTACCCCCGAGTGGATGTGCTCACAGGTGCACTCAGAATATCAAGTGGTTTGTACTTAGAACGGTTGTAACTTGAGTAGTAGAATTTGGTAAGCCCGGTTTCTGAGCAAGACAGTCACTCCACAGTCACATAAGTGATTATGTGGCTTCACTGGAATTGAAAATGTGGTGTGAGGGCTCCCCCAACAGCCCCTATCACTAGTTTGTACAGGAAATAGAGAATCCTGCCTGTCTCGAATAATCCTTTCACTTTCCCACTGCCAAACGCCTGGCTCTTGGGGGACGAGCCTCTTACTCGATGCACTGGATTCTGACAAGACGTGGTTGGCCTGACTCTCTCTATGACTTTGGGCAAGTTACCTCAGTTTCCCCATCAGCAACGGGGGTCGTCCTGCGACCTACCACATAGAGTCGTTGGAGGGATTAAATGAGCTAACAGGGGTAAATCGTCAGATCAATAACTGTTAAATTACAACTGGCCATTGCTATCTTGTTTTTCTGTTGTAGGTTAAACGCATTTCCTCCTTTTTTGAGTTTTTGTTGGGCTGGAACACAGTTGATCGTGCCCTCAGACATTTTTAGTTGAATATAGCTGACGTACAGTGTTAGGCTGGTTTCAGGCGTACAACATAGTGATTCTACAAGTCTGTCCATTATGCCACACTCCCCACGAGTGTAGCTGCCATCTGTCACCCTACAGGCTATTACGGCACCATTTACTGTGTTCCCTCTGCTGTGCCTTTCATCCCCTTAACTTACTCCTTCCGTACCTAGAAGCCTGGAGCCTCCCTTCCCCTCCACCCAATTTGCTGTCTCCCCACTCCCCACCCCTCCTCTGGCCACCACCAGTTTGCCCCCAGTATTTATAAATCGCACTCTGCTTTTTGTCTGTTTATTCATTTGTTTTGTTTTTGAGATCCCGCATGTAAATGAAATCAAACCGTATTTGTCTTTCTTTGTCTGGCACATTGCACTTAGCATAATGCCCCGGGTCCATCTGTGTTGTTGCGAATGTCACACCCTCAGACATTTGAAGGTTCTGACCCAGAACATATCCCCAGCACTGGATGTCCATTACTAGCCTTTCCCCTTCCAGCAGCCACAGCCAGCTTCCAGACTTTTCTCCTGAAGCTCTTTCCGTCTTCCCTGGAATCACGTCCTCACCCCCCTGGAAGTTTTGCATTCGCCAGTCCAGTCGTGGAGATCTGGTTCAGGACTTATAACCATGGATAGCATGTACGGACTATCGTTAATAAGGTGGTATTGTATATTTGAAAGCATAAAAGGGAGTGGACCGTAAAAGTTTTCATCACAAGAGACAAGTCTGTAACTGTGTGACTAGACTTCTTGTGACCATTGCACAATATATACGACTACTGAGTCATCGAAAAAAGAGTTATAATGATGAAGGAGTTCGTTACAAGTGGTGTTGGGGGGGTGGCTCAGTAGGTTAAGGGTCCGAATGTCGATTCCAGTTCAGGTCACGATCTCACGGTTCGTGAGATCAAGCCCCAGGTTGGGCTCTACACTGGCAACGCGGAGCCTGCTTGGGGTTCTGGCTCTGTCCCTCTGCTTCTCATGCTCTCTTTCTCTCTCAAAAGAAATGAACTAAAAGATTTTTAATTTAAAATTGATGCGGGGATGTTAAATACCTAGCATTTTTCATAGCCAGCTCTGTGGCAGCAGACAGTTTGGTCTGGGAGCAAATGACAGAACAATGGCTGTGATGACGCTGGAGGCCAGCTGGCTGAGCAGGCGGCCGGCGGCTCCCAGTGCAGACGGATTGCGTGTGTGATGGAGTAGTAACTACCCAGCAAAAGGAATGATTTCAGGTGTCTTTTGCACACAGGACTCTTGAACATATTTTGGTGGCATGTTTTCCGGGGTAAAAGGAGCTCCAGGAAGTCATTCAGTCATTTTATTGTAGATGTTGTAATTTTGAGCTTATTGTATGTATATTGCAGAATAAAGCAAATACACAAAGCTGTTGGTGATGTTAGAATCCAAGATTATATATATGTATATGTATATATATATTTTATAAAATTTATATATATACACACACGTATAAAACCTTGGATATACATATATGTATATATGTTTTTCCTCAAAAAGCTTTATTTTTTCCATTTGGTCTGTGGCTCGGGAGAGGGCTCCAGGATGCTTATAAAGCTGCCTATTGTCTGCAGAGAGAGGTCCAGGCACCAGCCCTGGCATCAAGGGGCTGTCAGGGGGGCTTCAGAGGCTCCCGGTCATGCCTGAGAGGGAGCCTTTCGAAGAGATACTCGCCCAGCCCAGCCTGGGGGCCAGGCAGCCTGCAGAGGTGGGTCAGGGCATCGCCCGTCTTCTTGATGACTTGCGCCTCCTCATCCAAGAAGTGGTTCTCCGGGAAGTCACAGAGCCGGGGCTGCCTGCAGAACCCAGGGTGTGTAGGTGCAAAAGGGCCTGGTTCAGGCCGTTCTCCAGAAGCAGGGCGGCTTCCATGACCTCACTCCTCTTCCAAGGGCTCCTGCATGTCCTGGAAGCGGGTGCGGCTGCTGCACTGGTTTTGCATCTTCAAGAGACGCTTAGTGCCCACGTGCTTCTTCTCACCAGCTTGCAGAAGTGGCCCACGCCTTCCAGAGCCACATCATCACGTGGAAATGGAAGGCCAGAGAGAGCTACGTGTAGGAGGCCCACAGGTGCAGGTTGACCAGGTGTGGACGGCGGCCTCTACCTTGGTAGAGTAATTCTGAAAAATCTGGGAGCTCATGGTTGATCCGTAATAAAGAGCTCAGCTCAAAATAGAGTGTTGGTTAGGGGCGCCTGGGTGGCTCAGTCGGTTACGCATCCGACTTCGGCTCCGGTCATGATCTCACGACTCACAAGTTCAAGCCCTGCATTGGGCTCTGTGCTGATGGCTCAGAGCCTGGAGCCTGCTTCAGATTCCTTGTCTTTCTCTCTCTCTCTCTCTCTCTCTCTCTCTCTCTCTCTCTCTCTCTCTCTCTGTCTCCGCCCCTGCCCCACTCACGCCCTGTCTCTTTCTCTCTCTCAAAAATAAATAAACATTAAAAATTAAAACCAAACCAACCAACAAAAAAACTAGAGAGTATTTTTCATCTTCACTGTGTGTTGCTTCTGGGTTAGCAGGTGTTCTGATCCACAGGGATCCAGTGGCAGAGACTCCGTCATTTAGAACACCGCTGGTCTCTGAGGCGGTGGGAAGGAAGGTGCTGGAAAGTACACCCACACGTCTGCTCATGTTTCATCGGTCCACGTGAGTTATGCGACCATGTCCAAATTTAGGAGGGTGGAAAAGTTCTGTCTCATTGTGGCAGATCCTGTAATTTTTGTAGGAAGTACTTTTCTCCTCTCCGCCAGGGACCGAGTAGCTGATTGTATGACTTGTTGTGGCTGAGGACTGTGGTGGCTGTGACAGCACGCTGGCCCAAAGCAGAGGCTCTAAGAGGCGTGTCGGGCTTTCACTTCCTCCTTTACACTCCTGCCCTCCAGCAAAAGAAGAGTGGGCCCCCAGGAGCCACGGCTCCTTCCTTTGGACGCCTGGTTTGGGCGACACGGGTCAGTGATCCAGAATCCGGAGCCAAGCCCAGCAGAGCAGTGGCTGAATCTCCGTCCTGGGAGCTGACTGAATGTGTTGTGATAAGCCCCCATGATCTTGGATTGTTTGTTACTGAAGCCCAAACTGACTAATACACCTGTCAAGGACTCGGAAAGAAGAAGAAAACAGAATGTTGGTGAAGAGCCCAAATGACTTCCACATTGACCGCCTGTTTTTAAAAAATAAGCTTACTTATTTATTTGAGAGAGAGACAGAGAGAGAGACAGAGATAGGGATGGAGAGAGAGGGAGCGAGAGAGGAGCCCAAGCAGGCTTCACATCATCAGTGCAGAGCCCAACTTGGGGCTTCTACTCATGAACCACGAGATCATGACCTGAGCCGAAACCAAGAGTCAGAGGCCACCCAAGTGCCCCGCGTGCTGCCGGCCTCTTAACAAAGGAGGTGTCGTGAACACCGTGGCACCTGCCGCTAGCCCACACATAGGTGGAAGGCTGTAGGAATTGGGTATTTGGGTGAGGCTACGCACGGCGGACTCCTTGCTCTTTGCAAAGGGTTAAGAGTAGCTTTGAAGCAGAGAGAGGCGATCTCATCAAAGTCGGCCCCGCTGACAGTGGACAGCTGGCAGCTGTGTGCCCCTGCTGAGTGCACCCTTGCGAAATGTTTCATGCGTGTTTCATCAGGACTTCGGCCCACAGTGCCAGTATGTGGGGAGTACAGGGGTCACAGCGTGGTAAACCCCGGTACGAGAAACAGCACCTCGGGAATGTGGCCACTTTATGGGGGGGGCACTATTCTGGTTTAAAAGTGACACAAGGTATAAATAGGGGCGCCTGGGTGGCTCAGTCAGTTAAGCGTCCGACTCCTGGTTTCAGTTTGGCTCATGATCTCACAGTTCATGAGTTCGAGCCCCACATCAGGCTTCACCCTGACAGTGCGGAGCCTGGATGTGACTCTCTCTCTGCTCCTCCCCCGCTCCCTCTCTCTGTCACAAAAATAAATAAATAAACTTTACAAAAATTTCGTAAGTTACAAAAGGTACCAGTAAATGTCATGCTTACGCCTTGGTTGGGTTCTAGTTTGAAGAAACTACAAAAGCATCTGTTACTTGGTTTGGGAAATCTGACTGTAGCTTGGATGTTGGGAGGTAACAGGTATTTTTGATAATATTCCTAGGTGTGAAAAAAGTATCAAGGCCATTTGGAGATTTTTTCTCCCTATTCTAGGAGGTGCAGGCTGAAGGATTTAGTGGCTAAATATGATATCTAATCCAGTTTCAAATGGTTCAGCAGTAAATTCACACAGGTAAACACAGACCCGTATATAATATTTGCAGTTGAGGGGAAATGTTAACATTTTGTGAATCTAAGTGATGGGTATACAAGTGTTCATTATCTTCTTCTGTCAAATTTATATTTGGAAGTTTCCATAATATAAAATCTGGAAACAAAACAAAGCAAGATGGGAAGAGGGCAGTGAAATCCAAATCTGTGCTCAGAATGTTGCCCTGGTCCAAAAGCCCACAAAGTAAACACAGTCATGACTTGTTTTGTTTTCCCTGCTTCCGGGCCATTTTATTTCAGGGATTCTGAGACCGAAGGGTTGCCCTTGACCTTGTTCATTCTCCATCTTTTTTCTCTTTACAAAGAGCCATCCCTCGATTAGGGAGAGAGATCAATAATCGCACTTCACTTGACATACAGCCCGTCTGGAGGAACCGTATCTTACTGGAGTGTCTGCTGCTTCTTAGTTTTAGAAAGAGCAACATGATATTTATATACATATGATGCATGTCCTTGAACTTGATGTGTTGTTCTTTTTCCTGTATTCCCACCTATTGTGCCTCATGGGACTGAGCATTTCTTGCTTCTTGAAGGTTAATTTCACCTCTGCTCCAGACCACATCCTTTGCTGATGCCTCCGGCTCTGATCTGCTCCTGTGCTACCCTCAGACTTCACGTAGTCTCTTTTAACTCTCCGCCTTCAGCACAACACACACATATGTGCACACACCCACAGACACGCACACACAGTTGCACACACATGCTCACACTCACACACATGCTCACACACACGCACACAGCCACATACACGCACACACACACAGTTACACACACATGCTCACACGCAGTTACACATGCTCACACACTCATGCAGATACACTTACACACATGCTCTCACACACACCCACACACATGCACACACGCAGATACATGCATGCTCACACACGCACACACCCACATACATGCACACATGCAGATATACTTACACATGCACACATACTCCCGCAGATACACTCACGCACACACACTCACACACTCATGCAGATACACATACGCTCACCACACACAATGTTCACAAACTCACGCAGATACACTCACACATACATGCACACACACACATGCTCACAGTCATGCAGATACACTCACACACATGTTCATATGCTCACACAGACACACACATGCACACACACACAGATACACTCATGCACACATGCTCACACACTCCCGTAGACACACACACAGTGCTCACATACGCAGATACACACACACACACACACACATGCTCACACACTCACAGACACACATGTGCACACACAGATACACTCACACACATGCTCACATATGCACTCACACACATACACATTCACGCATGCACACTTGCACATACACAGACTCTCACGCACATCTGTCGCCTCCATTTTAAAAATAATTTATTTGGGGGCACCTGGGTGGCTCAGTCAGTTTAGCGTCTGACCTTGGCTCAGGTCATGACCTCACGGTTCGTGAGTTCGAGCCCCACGTCGGGCTCTGTGCTGACAGCTCAGAGCCTGGAGGCTGCTTGGGACGCTGTGTTTTAGCCTCTGAGGCTAAAAGGAATGTAACCCATTTTGGGGTTTGAGGGCACTCTTGGAAGATCATACCCCAACTAACCGCCTCATTGCCTGTTGTCAAATTTCCTTAAGGAAGATCAACTTTACCTGAAACTTGGCTACAGTCCCAGCTCTCTTCCAAGAAACCTTCTCTTGCCCACATCTTAGCCTATCCTAGCACAACGTGGCCTCACTAATGCCTGGAGATAGAGATCACACCCTACAGCGGGGACCATCCTGTCTCAAGAAAATGTGTCTGGAAAACCTCTGACCTCCAACTTCCTTGCTCATTTGGTTTCGCTGGGGTCGTTTGCCCAGAATGGAGGAAATAACTGCTTACTTTTACATTTGCATGGAGACTCCACCTTGACGGGGTTTGCACGACAAATCCCGAGGTATGATCACTGTAGTGGCCAAGAACAACTCCGTTCCTGACAGATGTGATGAGCTCTTTTCTCGTAGGGATTTGAATTCCAGACCGTATGCATAATGGGTGGCCCCAAGGTCTAAATCCGTGGTGGTATGACAATCCAAATTCTAGTCCTCCGTGTCCGGGGTGTAAGCAAGCTTTCTACCCTATTGTGTTCATTGGTGTTGATAGAACTCAGTCAGAGGCAATGCCAAGAACTGGCTAGCTCAGCACTATCGAAAGGAACCGTGAGTCCTTCCAAGACATTCCCGGAGAAGTACAGAGCTCAGAAGGCTTTCCATAGCCTTCTAAAACTGAGACTGAGCACATAGATGCTCAGCAAACACCTGTTGAATAAATACATAGATGAATGAATGAGTGAATGAACGAATGAATGAAAGGAGCCAATTTGTAGGTCTGCTATTTCTGCCATATATCAGCCTGGGAAGCTACTGACATTATCTCCTCACACGGTCTGTCAGATCATCCTGTACCTTATATCTGAGCCGATACCATGATGGACGGTACCACGTGCAGGCCCCACATTTGGTACAGGGGACGGTTCCAGAAGAGCCAAGGCATTGCTTTATGTGCCGCAGGCCCTGGGCCTGGGAGATGATCTCGATTTCCCAGTAGACCTGGCCATGTCACTGTCTCTTCCTGCCACCTCACTGCCCCGTTTTTCTGGCGGGACAGTTAGCTTTCTGCTCGGCCTGGCTGCGCGGGTAACCGTAATGGCAACCTGGACCTCATTCAAAGCTATCGGAATTTATTGGCCCACGTGGCAGACAGACTGGAATGTTCTGAGCAGTGGGTTTCAAACGTCACACGTGGCCTCAGCTTGCTGGGGGCCAAGAGTCTGGGATTTATTAGGTCTGGGGCGTTGCATTTCTAATACGGTTCCAGGCAAGGCTGACACCGCTGGCCCAGGGACCACGCTCTGAGAACCACCAAAGGGTGAACTCCCTTGAAACTGGGGAAACGAAGCAAGAGCCCTCTGCTTTCGTTCCCCTGCCCCTAAAATGTCTTTGGCTGGGGTCTCAAGTTAATGGGAGAAAAGCAGTTCAGGCTTGACCGAAACAGGAAACAGAAGAACCTGATGGGAGGGGCCCTGAACTCCTGCGTTAACTGGGCCCTTTCTTCTGGGGCTTAGCACCTGGTTGCCCTGCAGGCACCGATCAAGTTTCCGAGTGAAGCGAGCAGGTGGGGCCTTGGCCTTGTCGTCCTTCAGAACGGTTTTCCTCGTGTCCCGTTGTTAATAATGCAAAGCTTTACTGAGTCTGTCGTTCCACCCTCACAAGACAAATAATCACTCCTCAAGCTTTGGCCCCAGGACCAGTCTGCTGTAGAACGAGATCCAAGTTGAGTAAGGCGCCTGGGTGCGACTTTCTGGGAAAAGCTCTGGGGACGCAGTTGCTAATCCGAAAATGAGTTACGGGTCTCTGTGGGGGGAGGAAGAACTGGTATTAATTATGTTCCAGAAAAGGAAAAGCCGTGGGTAGTCTGACTTTAAAACCTTCAGTTGACTGGGAGAATAGGTGTCACCTTTTATGTTCCCGCGATGGAGAGCTTAACAAAGGAAATGCATTTGGCTGAGGCGGGAATTAGAATATGTTGTGGGGCGGCGGAGGGGGTGACCCAGACTGAGTCTGAAAGGAATTCTGAGTTTTCTGGGTGTGCTGGTCTGCAGGTGTCTTAATGACATGAGTTTATATTTGGAGCCTTTTGATTTCTGGCTGAAGGAGAGAGAAGTTTAAGGGCTGGGGAGTAGTTCCCAGGAAAAAAGATGAGAACAGCAGCGTGAGAAAATTATTACTAGGTTAACATCAGAGTGCAAAGCTGAACGATGCGTTATTCCTGCAATAAATGGAGTAGATGAACTTTCACGCCACAAACTCAGGCAAGGGGTGTGGCTTTTTAAATGCTTTCTGTTACACATTTTAATCTCCATTTTCTGTGGTCTATCGGTGGCACACATTTTATTGCAGCCCATGTAAGACCGGACCCCATTTTTCCCACGGCTGTGTTCCCAGCGTTTGGGAAACGAATTCGATTCATGTGATAACTACCCTCTGAAATTTGCTGAGACATCTTCTGGAGCCCTATTGAAAATATAATAAATATTTCTAAATGTGCCGTCAGATGAAAGTTGTTAATTGCGTTGTTCGACCCTTCTGTGTCTTTGCCGAATGCTTTTGGCTGCTTGACGCGTAATTTATCGAGAGCGTTGTGCTGTCATCTACTATCACAGTGATTCGTCAGTTTATTCCTGCAGGGACCATCACTTTTTGCGTGTATCTCTACTGAGTCTATTTAATAACGCGCATCCGTGTTTAGAATTGTTACATTGCTTGGGTAACTTTAACCTTTTTCTTTAATGATTATTTTTTAGAGAGACAGAGAGAGAGAGAGAGAGAGACCGAGCACGAGTGGGGGAGGGGCAGAGAGAGAGGGAAACACAGAATCTGAAGCAGGCTTCAGGCTCCGAGCTGTCAGCACAGAGCCCGACGCGGGGCTCGAACCCACGAACCTCGAGATCATGACCTGAGCCAAAGCTGGAGGCGTAACTGACTGAGCCACGCAGGTGCCCCTTTGCTTTCTTCATTTAAAAAATCCTCTCCTAGGATCAATATTCATATATTTCCCTTGATCCCCGCTTCCTAAATCTCACGTCACAGATTCTGTCCAACCGAGTTGTTTCCAGATGCAGCCTTTCTGTCTACGTGTTTATCAACAAGTTTTTTTTTTCTCTTTTGTAAATCGAGGTGAAATTCACACCATAAAATTAACCATTTTGAAGGGAGTGATTCTACAGCATGTCGTACAATCACAGGTGTCGCAGCCACCTCTGTCTCATTCCAAGTTATAACAAGCTCTCCCCTTGTTCTGTTCTATGATGTACAGATGGTCCCCAACTTACGGTGGTTTGACTTGCAATTTCTTTGACTTTATGATGGTGCAAAAGCACTATACATTGAATAGAAACTGCACCTCGAGTTTTGAATTTGGATCGTTTCCCAGGCTGGAGACACTCCCTCGTGATGCTGGGCAGCACCGTGGCTCACAGGTAGCCACGTGATATCCTGGGTCGACAATCAACACAGTGTCAACCATTCTGTCTCCATACAACCCTTGTGTTTTTTTCAGTACAGGATTCAATGAGGTCACATGAGATATTCAACACTTTATTACAAACTAGGCTTCATGGTGGATGGTGTTTCCCAGCTGTCGGCTCACGTAAGTGTTCTGAGTACTCGTAAGGTTGGTGAGGCTAAGCGGTGATGCTCGGTAGGTTATGTGTTATAAATGCATTTTCAGCTTATGATGTTTTCCATTTACAACAGGTGTACCAGGATGTAACCCCACTGTAAGTCGAGGAAGATCTGTATTTTATTAGGCCTCATTCTGAGTTCTATTTTTGTTCAAAAAAAAGAGATCCATGCACACCCCGTATCTTCTGGAGGAGGGGTGGCTGCCCTTGCCCTCAGTCCCTGTCCACTCTGCTGTTAGAATAACCATACATCTCAGCTGAGGTCAAAACGCAGATGAATGTCTCCAATCCTACCTCATCTGGCTGTGGTCGTTGTCCTGAGCTAGGGTTAACTAGGGTGGCTTCTTCTAACTCAGAGGAGTCCTGTCCTACTGACTTTATTTTTTAATTTGTTTTTGCTTTTCGAAATTGACATACGATTGGGGGGCTTGGGTGACTCAGTTGGTTGAGCATCTGCCTTTGATTTCGGCCCAGGTCATGATCTCACGGTTCGTGAGGTCGAGCCCCGTCTGGGGCTCTGTGCTGACGGTGCGGAGCCTGCTTGGGATTCTCTCTCTCCCTTGCTCTCTGCCCCTCCCCTGCTTGTGCTCTCTCTCCCCAAATAAATAAATAATACTGCTTGCTTGTTATAGATGCTGAGTGCTGGATTCTAAGAAAACCACAATGCCCACTAAGGGGTGTTGCTAGAGCACTGAGTGACTCTCCCCAGCTGTGTGCTTTAGAGTGAGGGTATGTAATTCCCACACGTGGGATGGGACACTGCGGGGATCCAGCACCCTCCCCCTCTTGCCCCCACTTTGTCCCCGTTGCCCTCCAGACATCCCCATAGGCAGAAAGGAGGGGCATGTGAACAGATGGCACTTTGGCCACTAAAATACAGACACACAGGAGGGGAAGGGTCTGATTTCCTCTTTCCGTTTGGTGCATACCCCACTTCTGTAATCTGGAGCGGTAGGAATCGGGGGAGGGACAAAACGTCTTCCAAACATTCTGATTGTAGGTGACAGGTTTGGGTGGGATACACCAGGGCTTCTGACTGCTCTTGCCGAGGTGTTCCGGTCAGGTGTTCCCACTCTGGCAACAGGTTGACTGCCGGCATGAGAGCCTTGTGATTGTGGTTGTTTATTTTCCCAAATTTTTGCATTTGGCTTTCTCGTCATAAATTCTTTAATCCACTGGAAAGTTGGGAGGGCTGCATCAGGAAATCTGCAGAGTTGTTGCTGTTGTTGTTGTTAAATGATACTCTGAGGCCCATACACCCAGGTACCAAGGGCACAGCATGGTGGTTGGTGGGGGCCGTCTGGAAGATTGTCGAATTGGGGCCTTTCATGAATAAATGGTGCCTGAACGTTTGATGGCACTCAGATTCTTGTTCCCGAAGCCTCCATTGGATAAGGGGTCCTAGGATGACTCCGAAGACACGTTTCATGCGGAGGAAGGGTCATGGTCTTAGTCTCAGCCACCTGGTCGGACATCAGGAAGAGACTGAAGGGAGAACCCCTTCAGTGTCCTCTGTCCTGTGGGCCGATCACTGCACAGCCATGTCCCATGGCTTGGCAAGGTCACCGCCGCCCTGGGAGGACACACACACCGTGGGTTCTGGAAATTCTCACTTCTTCGCAGCTTCTGCAATACTGTTCCCTTCCTTCTCAGGGGGGATCACCCACAGCCCCCTGTGTATTCGCAGGTCCATGGCAGCGACCGAACAAGAGAGGCAGCTCCGATGACCTGAATTTCATTTATAAGCTCAGTCATTTTACTTCGCTTCATTGAGTTTTTTTTCATGGATCTGATCACCACCTCACACATATTTTTTTCTATTTGTTTCTCCCACTGAAATAGAGGTTTGCTTTTTTCTGAACTGTATCACGATTGCTGAGAACAGCAAAATAAGTTAATGATGACAAAAATCAATATCCGTGGCATTAAGGCAGGTCTTTGGGTGACTCGAGTGGCAGTGGCATAGAGCTGGTTGTCAGGACGCCCGACGCCCATCCATGGCCGGCCCCCTTGCTCCTCTCCCGAAGAATGGAAGAGTGCTCTCTTCTACGTTGGCTGGCCTTGGGCTCACTCTCCTGCTATGAGGAGCCATCTTGCTGAGCGTGTCAGGCAGAGTCAGCCCTGCCCACACCTCAAGGCTCCTGGCTCACAATATCAGAGGAACGGCTTCTGGCTTTGGAGTTGGCATTGGCTGGAGCATTACATTTTTAGCAGTTTTTGGTTAATGTTTATTTTTGAGAGAGAGAGAGAAAGAGACAGAGTGTGAGCATGGGAGGGGCGGGGGGGCGGGGGGGACACAGAATCCGAAACAGGCTCCGGGCTCCGAGCTGTCAGCACAGAGCCTGACGCGGGGTTCGAACCCATGAACCGTGAGATCATGACCTGAGCCGAGGTAAGACACTTAACTGACTGAGCCACCCAGGTGCCCCAATAGGCCACATTTTTAGAGGCTTTTTAAAGTCTACCCAGTCTCAGCCTGAAGGCACACTGCTTTTGTGCACATACCCTTTCCTGAGGACTTTTCTGACCATTCGGTATGGTTTCTGAGCCCAGGGAGAAGTTCATCTACATGTGACTTCCCAGTTGCCTTAAATGAAAAGCCAGAGGCCAGACTGGTTTATTAGTAGGGCCACTCAGTCATCCTGGTTTGCCTGGTTTGTGACTATTGTCCCAGTGTAATTATTTTTTTTTTAATTTTTAATGTTTATTTTTGAGAGAGAAAGGGAGAGAGAGAGACAGAGAGAGAGGAAGAGAGAAAGCATGAGCAGGGAGGGGCAGAGAGAGAGAGAGAGAGAGAGAGATGGAATCTGAAGTAGGGTCCAGGCTCTGAGCTATCAGTACACAGCCCTATGCAAGGCGCGAACAGATGAACCTTGAGGTCATGACCTGAGCCAAAGTCGGAGGCTTAACCGACTGAGTCCCCCAGGCTCCCCATGTCCCAGTGCAATTATTAAAGTCCCTCTTTTACTCTTGAGTGGATCCAGTTTGGACAAGAAGTTATGCCTCCTCCTCCTCTCAGGCTCTGCGTGATCCGCCCACCCCTCCTGACGTACTTCTTTGTCCATATCTTCTAATATCACCCCCTTCCTCCTCTGCTGTGGCCACACTCAGCTCCCTACTGTTCCTTGAGCTTCTGGATGCGTTTCCCCCCCACCCCTTCACAGGACCTGTTCCTATTTCTGTGAACCCTCTTCCATGGATATCTGCATAATCAATTCGTTCAAGTCTTAAATTTTACCTTCTCCTCGAGACGTAGTCTGACCACCCGATGTAAAATCGCAACCCTCCCTCCTACATCACTGACCCCCTCATTCCACTCTGGTGTTTCTTACCTCAGTAAGTTTCTATAGCTTTACATGTACCTCATGTTTATTGTTCCTCTTCCCGCTAGGAAATGGGCCCCGTGAGGGTAGGGACCTCGTGTTGTTCTGTTCCCCAGTGTAACAGAAGATCCCAGAATGCCTCACACAGAGCGAGCATCAATACACATTTGGCGAATGAATGAGTGAAGGAAGGAATGAAAACTTACGTTGTCTGTGTTCTGTTTCCTCAAAGACGTGGCAGGTGACTGTCTATCTGTGAAGATCCAAGGCGTTACTAGCTGATGACGACTTACTAGTTTCCCTAAACTGCATATAGCTTTTTCATTTTTATTTCCCAGGGGAGCTGCACCTTTTCTTGGCGTAGGGCTTGGCTGTTTTCTCACAGACCAATTTAGGGGAAATTCGGAAGAGAGGCAGACCTTTCAGAGCCCTAGAAACGATCCCACAACTCTCTATTTTACCAGGCTGAACCAGCAGAAATGGTTCTGGAAGTAAAGAAAGTATCAACGTTGGCATCATGCCATGCGGTTTATGGAGCTCTCTCAATCCCACTATCCAACGGAACCCTGATCGCAGCACTTCCTGCTATCCCTCTTTAGTTCAGGCGGAAACAGAGCCAGAGAAAACGATGACTTCCTGTATGATATATGGCTGGTTCAATGGCAGAGTGGTGAAGTGGCAAAGGGACTTCACACACCTGTGTGAAGGGACTTCACACCACACTGTCTGAGGTCCCTTCGTAACTTCTGTCAGGCCACCTCTGCGTTACGTGTGCCTTTTGGGGTCTTCGGGAAAGTGTACAAGACGCAGAGCATGTCGCGACCCACAGTGTGTGAGAGAATGTCGTCCAGTTCCGGGATGGACACCAAGGGAGCAAGGCCATGGGCGTTTCCTACCCAGATGCAAATGGACATTTTATGCAAGATTTTCATGAGAGACAGAGAAAGACTTTCTTGGGACATTTCGCAGTCCCCTCCTAGTGTCTTTCTACCCTCAGGACCATGACAACCACACACACAATAATAATGAGACTTACCAGGTAACAAGCACTATGTGTTGTGGACTATTCTGAGTGCACTGCACCTGTTAATTCGCCTACATCTTACGTCAACTCTGTGTAGCATGATTATTAGCGCATTTCCCACGAAAGGTCCCAAAAGCACATTTGAGCCCATGCCACAGCTTGAAATTGGTGGACAGGGGATTTCAACCCACGTGGCCCATGCTCCAGAAAAGCGCCTGCCGTCCAATTGAAATATAATGCAAGCTGCATGTTTGGCTTAAAAAGAAATTTTTTTTTAATGTTTATTTATTTTTGAGAGAGACAAAGAGACAGAGCACAAGCAGGGGAGGGGCAGAGAGAGAGAGGGAGACACTGAATCCAAGGCAGGCTCCAGGCTCCAAGCTGGCAGCACAGAGCCCGACGCAGGGCTCAAACTCACGAACCGTGAGATCATGACCTGAGCGAAGTCGGACGCTTCACCGACTGAGCCACCCAGGTGGCCCACCGCATGTGTGGTTTTCAATTTTCTAGTAGTTACATTAAAAAGGGAAAAGAAACATCCATGTAGGTACCTAGGGAGTCTTATGCTGAGTGAAATAAGTCAGAGAAAGACAAATACCGTGTGATTTCACTCCTAGGCAGAATCTAAAAAGCAAGCAAACAAAAGCAGAAGCAGGCCCATCGATACAGAGGGCAAACCGGTGGTGGCCAGAGGAGGGGGGATGGGAAGAGATGGGCAAAATGGGGGAGGGGAACGGGAGGTACAGCTTCCAGCTCTGGAAGGAATAAGTCACGGGGATGAAAGGCACAGCAGAGGGAACACAGTCAATGGTGCCGTAATAGCCTGTAGGGTGACAGATGGCAACTATGCTCGTGGGGAACGTGACATAATGGATAGAGATGTGCATTCAGTGTGTTGTACCCCTGAGACTAATGTGACATTGTGTGTCAATCGTACTGCACTAACAAATAAGCAAATGTACAAAGAAACAAATGAAGTCAATTTTAATAAAGTGTGCGATTTAACCCAATATATCAAAAAATTAATACTTCAACGCACAGTCATAAAAATTATTCACATGATCGTTCACATTTTGGTCCTAAGTCTTCGAAGTATTGTGTGCATTTTACTCCTAGAGCACGTCTCAGCCTGGATTCTAAATTTTAATCAGAAATCCGTAATCTGTATTTAGATTTCATTAAATGTCTGGTTGAAAAAGTAGGTTTACATATTCAAGTTACTTCAATCGTACCCCAGGTATTCCAGTAACCGGATCAAGTACGAGTTTTTAAATTAAAATTAAATACAGTGTAAAGTTCAGTTCATCTACTGCACACGTGGAGGGTCCCATTGCCCCTGTGGTTGGTGGCTGCTGTGCAGGGACCACCAGCTCCCAGGCCCGCACCCCTGACGCCAGACTGCTCTGATTTCTGGGAGAGCCCCCTGCCCCCCGCCACTGTGGCTCAGCCCCGACTTCCCCATCCCTCAGCAGCTCCTATGATCTCCTCCTGAGCTTTTCAGATCTTCCGTCATTCGGCCCATAATCCCCATCTTTATTTTTAGCATTAACATCAAACGCCTTGAATTACACAGATGCCCACATCATGGGTGGAGAAGGCCGAACAACATCATAAAACTAAGAAACAAATGACTGTCGGTTTTCCCTGTTAGCTCTGCTTAACATATGCGAGAATTCAGGACAAGGTAGGACTATCTCTCACCCACCCCCGCCCCCAGGGTGGAAATAATAGCTAGATTAGTTTGCATGTCAGAGCTCTGCTTAACGAGGGTCCAAAATAGCTCCTTTGATGATGACCGGAAACTCCTGCACAGCCTCTCTGCGTCGCCCGGTGCGGGTGAACTGGGGAGAGGGAGACGACTGGCAAGAAATGGAAAAGAGGAAACGGCACCTTTCCTCTGGTGTTCTGGGAGGAAGTCCTTGCCTTTCTGCAGCCGAGAGGGCAGAGAACAAGAAGAGAAGGGAGATCTGTCCAGCACTGGGAGGGTGGTTCATGCAACTGAGGAAAGTACTTTTACTCTGATTTGATCTCACTCGGTTGTAAGTTCCAACAGCCACATGTGGTCGGGGCTGCCACGCTGGGGAGCACACAGAGGTCTGTAGGGACAGACGAGGGACAGCGGCCCCTCTTCCGCTGTAGACCCCGCACGAACTGGACGTGGTTGAGCCCTACTGTGGTGAGATGGGGGCCGAATATGAGAAACTTCTGTCTCCTGGGACTTGGGCATCTGTGCCCGGAGCTCAAGAGAATGCAGTCACTACCGTGTGTGAAGAGCCTCAGACGTGAGCGGGCAAAGCTGCAAGGGCCCCAGGTAGGTGAGTTCCTGATAGAAGATGCTCATTCTGCTTCTGCTCTGAACATTAGGAGACGTTCTTTATTTTTTTTTATTAAAATGTTTTTAATGTTTATTTATTTTTTGAGAGAGAGAGAGAGAGAGAGAGAGAGCGAATGGGGGAGGGGCAGAGAGAGAGGGACACACAGAATCCCAAGCAGGCTCCAGGCTCCGAGCTGGCAGCACAGAGCCCCATGTGGGGCTCGAACTCACAGACCGCGAGATCGTGACCTGAGCGGAAGTCGGACGCTCAACCGACGGAGCCGCCCAGACGCCCCAGGAGACATTCTTTAAAATGGACTTTCATGACTCGTCTGACGATCTGTCAAATAAAAAACAAACAAACAACGAAGGCTGTCCCTCCCCGGAGTGGAACGCTACCTCAGAGGGAGAAGGCATGTCTTCTGATGGCCTTTTGTGATTGGGTGGCTGTTGTGCCTACAGTTCCCGAGACAGAAAACGGATTTGCCAGGGTAGCGATGTGAACCAGTGGGGTTTGAGCCACACAACAGGCACTGATCTGAGTGATTTATATGCATTCATCTGTGCGACCCTCAAGTTCCACTATTATCCCATTTTCCAGGTAAGGCAATTCAAACATGGGTTAAGTGACTTGCTCAAGGTCGCAGCTGACGCAGCCAAGCCCAGGAATGGGGCTTGAACCCAGGCATCGCGGTCGCCTGGACAATCACTGGTTCCCTCTCGCTCTACTGAGTCCGCCTCTCGGGGGTTTGCTGTGGCTGTGACACTGTGTGTGGCTGTGACACTGTGTGTGTGCATGCGGGGCGAGCCTCCCAAAGATGGTGCATTTGTGCACAGCCTGGCAGGCGAGGAGCTGGAAGAACAAGGCACGGGCCATCGGTGCTGCCATCGAGTGGGAGAGAATTGGCCTTGGAATTGGAGCCTCTGGTTTCGTACTACTGAGGTGCTGGGAAATATTACTTATTTCATTTGGCTACTGAGATTGCATAAAACATGCATGCAGGAGGGCTCTGCAAAGCATACGGTAGGATGGATCCTGAAGAATCCGGAACACTGGTCCACTGGCCATTAAGGGATGCCACAGACGTCTCGGAGATGACACGGTTACAGGACTTAATGGTTTACCTAAGATTTGGGCGCAGTTCCGAATTTTTTACATCCTGCAGCTCAAGGATTCCTCCCCCTCAAGCGTGAAAGAGAGGCCTGAGGGCTTTCTTGTAATTTCAGATTTCCTGTGCCTTCGAGTTGCCTTCATATCAGGGCAACCAAACGTCTGGTTTGTGACCCCGATCGCAAGCAGCAAAGCGATTCAAGAAGAAAGGGATCCCTTTGTTTATGTCACCACAGGCCGGCACAGCCCCTCAGAGCCCGTCCCTGAGACCGAAGGCACCTGGGTCCCGGGTGGGTGTCGCGTGTGTGCGTGGCTGCCACACCTCCAAGGCGCCACGCCTTCGTCGCGCCTGGCTCCAGCTGCAACCCGAGTGAGGGGCCCCATGTGCGTCCCCCGAGCGTGCCGCCATGCTGTTGTGGTTGTGGTCACACCTCATGGAAGAGCTAGAAGGCCATGGACATACGCAGAGGGTGGGGAGGCTGCCTTACCAGCAATGAGTTTAAAGTGTCCCTTAAAGCTGGAAAAGGACACTATGGATAAGCTGCGTCAAAACCCATAAAAAAATGTTTGCAATGAGAAATAAAGGGCAATTTATCAGATCCTGGAGGATCATTCCCTGGTTATACGTGACACAACGGGCAATGGTTAAGCTCAAACGGTGGGCTAGCCTTTGGGCTGCAGAATGTTGGCACGTTACCTTCCTCCTCTTCCCCACATTGCTGCTAAGTGCGTGTTACATCTTCCTTGACAGAGAAGACTCAGGCTAAGAGATATCCCCAAAGCCCAGAGCTGGTGACTGGAAGGATGTGTTTTTGTTTGTTTGTTTGTTTGTTTGAAGCAGGTTTCACGCTTAGCGCGGAGCCCAACGTGGGGCTTGAACTCACAGCCCTGAGATTAAGACCTGAGCTGAGATCAAGAGTGGGATGCTTAACCGACTGAGCCACCCGGGCGTCCCCTGGAAGGATGCGAAGATATGTAAGAGTTGTAGAGTCCCTGCTCTTTGCTCTACGCCTGCTTGTCCGCCTTGAGTCTCAGGTGAGAAGCCTTGGGTAACCAGTTCTGGGGGATATCTCTAGCACGCAGTAACACTGTGGGTGGACAGCAGCAGATGACTCACCAGGTTCACAGGACAGCTTAGGGTATATCAGGGACCAGCCCCCTCTTTCAGTAGTAGAGACTTCTTAGTGCCAAGGCCTACTCCACCAAGAGGAGTTCCAGTCTTGTGTATGCTAACGGACAGAGAGTTTCTAAAAATGCACGGGTGTGATGTGATGGCTCAGATTTTGTTGAGATTTAATATGTGAAACCCTGGTCCAAATTCTATATTCTCTGCAGTTTCTTCTCAGGTTGGCCCTTCCGATCACCATAATAGCCCTGGTTTGAACAGGAACATCTATAGTCATCAACATGAAGGACAAATCCAGGCTGTGGTGTTTTCCTTTTCGATGTTCTTACCTCCTTCTTAGGGAGTTCTTGATAGTATGCAATGTACCACGTTGCCAATTAAGTTATTAAAATTTTAAATGCTTCTAGCCATTACAGATTTCCAGGCACCCATTATGACATTTTAAGAGTAGGTCTGTCTACTTCAACGCAAGTGTGGTACTTAGAGAGCTCGAGTTACAGACACTTTGGGTATCAGAGGAACCAGGTTCAACATGGGCTGTAAAGGAGGAGGACAAATGGGGTGAGGCTATCGTGAGTGGAGCCTGGGAAAATGGAGGGAGCAGAGGGAGCTGTCACGTGGACAGAGGCCTGCAGGCTGGGACGGCAGCACTGGGCATGAGCCCTCTTGTCCTGTCCTCTCACTTCCAGAGCCCTGGGCACAGACAGAGCTTGTGGCTCAGCTCTGTCCCCACCGAGTGAGGCAACCAACACCATCCGATTGGCATGGACCCTCACAGGGGCAACTCTTCTCCATCTCAGCCCTAGTTTGGTAAAACAACGGGATTATTTTACAGATCCCTCAGGTCGCGGAGGCAAAAGACAGAGGGCAGTCCAGAATTTTCTGCACTTTGAATTAGATTGACTAAATACATTACATTAGATTAGAAAACATGTGTGACAAAACACCACTCTTCCCACGACTACAGGAACTCATAGCCAGTGAGGAAAACGGTCTGAAAGGCTTGCCACAGAAGGGTTACGGGCTTGTCTCTCTCTGGACGGTGGGTTATGAGTGTTGGTTTTTTGCTACTTTTGTTGGGCTACATTTTTTGATTTCAAGACTCAAATTGCTTTTGTAATAACAACAGAAAGAAAATGGCGTGCACTTAATGAAAGAAATAATAAAATAACTTTTTGATATTCAGGTGGTTTTACTTTTGTTTTCTAGCATAAACAGTCTAGAATAAGAATAAACTGGCTGAAAATAAATTGGACTTACAAAACAAAAAGGCAGAGCAAAATCTTTAATTTTGGAAAAATTTAAAAAACTGAAACCTTGGGGTGCCTGGGTGGCTCAGTCGGTTAAGCATCCGCCTTTGGCTCAGGTCATGATCTCAGGGTTCGTGGGTTCAAGTCCTGCGTCGGGCTCTGTGCTGACAGCTCAGAGCCTGGAGCCTGCTTCGGATTCTGTGTCTCCCTCTTTCTCTGCACCTCCCCCATTCATGCTCTGTCTCTCAAAAATGAATAAAAAACGTTAAAAAAAACCCCAAAAACCAAAACAAAAACCTTTCTAAATAGCTGCAGGAGAGTGTTATGGTGTGCCATACCACCAACGCTAAAAAAAAGTATCGAAACCTTGGATTTTTCAAAATTGTTAAATACTGCATAGATACACACAGCACTTGCTTAAGATGCAAAAGGTATATCGGCACAATAAATATCTATGTGCCCGTCACCCGATTTATAAAATACAGTATTACCCTGATTTCTGAAGCTCCCCGGTTGCCCCTCCAGTCCTACGTACCTCCTGCTCCCCTGAAATAACTACTATCCTGAATTTTCTGTGTTTTTATCCCTCTGCTTTTCTTTGACGTTTTGTACCAATAAATATTATTGAATTTGTACATTTTTAGACTTTAAATAAATGGAATAATATTACATATATTCTTCAACAACTCACTAAGATTCATTCATGTTATTCTTGTGGCTGCAGATCTTTTCACAGTTGTATAATATTCCACTACGTGACCGTATGGATATACCACAGTTGATTTCTCCATTCCACCGTTGGTTACTTTTTTTTTCTTTAACAAACAGTGCTGCTAAAAAGCTTCCCTAGGACTTGGAGTGCAGCGTCAGAGGATAGGTGTATCTTTAAAATTAATACGTAATGAATATTTGTAAACCACACATCTGATAAGGGTTAATATCCAAAATAAATAAGGAGCTCATACAACTCAATAGCAAAAGAACACATACTCCAATTTCAAAATGGGCAAAGAACCTGAACAGGTACTTAGCCTCATCAAAAAGACAAGAGGTTACAAGTGTTGGTGAGGATGTGGAGAAAAGAGAACCCTCACGCACTGTTGGTGGGTTTGTAAGTTGGTGCAGCCACTGGGGAAAACAGTATGGAGGGTCCTCAAAAAACTAAAAATAGAACTACCACGTGAGCCAGTGATTCTACTTCTGGCTATAAATCCAAAGGAGAGGAAATCACTGTCCCGAAGAGGTACGTGCACCCCCCGTGTTCGTTGCTGCATTCTTCACAAAAGCAAAGACGTGAAGACAACCCAAGTGTCTGTCAGTAGATGAATGCATAAACATGCGGTGTAGATGCACGGTGGAAGGACATTCTACCATTTGAGGATGGACCCGGAGGACGTTATGCTAACTGAAGTAAGTCAGAGAAAGAAATATTATCTGACCCCACTTACATGTGGAATCTGAAAAAAGCCAAACTCCTAGTAATAGAGGTCAGATGTGTGGTTGCCAGAGGCGGGGAGTCAGGGGTGGGGGGACTGGGTGAAGGTGGTCAAACTTGCCGTGACAAGATAAAAACCTCCTGAGCATGTGGCGTCCAGCGTGGTGACAATGGGTCGCAATACTCTATTGTACATCTGAAAGTTGCTAAGAGAGAGCTTAGGAGTTCTCATCACAAGCAAAAAAATCGTAACCATGTGAGGTGATGGATGTTATAGACCTATTGAGGTGATCGTTTCACAAAACATCCAACTATCAAATCATCATGCCATATGCATTAAACTTATAAATACTATGTCCATTTTATCTTTTTAAGTGTATTTATTTATTTTGAGGGAGAGAGAGAGAGAGAGAGAGAAAGCAGGGGAGGGACAGAGAAAGAGGAAGAGAGAGAATCCCAGGCAGGCTCCATGCTGTCAGTGCAGAGCCCGATGCGGGACTCGAACTCACGAACTGTGAGATCACGACCTGAGCTGAAATCAAGAGTTGGACGCTTCACCAACTGAGCCACCCAGGTGCTCTGTCAGTTATATTTTAGTAAAACTGGAAAAAAAAAACCCAAATTCATAGATAACACCACAATATGCTCCAAACACGCTGTGTGGACGTGTTACATACAGCCTGCAGTTATAAGCTTTTCCGTGTGGCCACATCCTCAGCATATTTGGATTTGTCAGACCTGTATTCGCGTCTCTGCCGATGGGGAAATACGGCCCCACCGTGGTTTACGCGTTCATGTCCTTGATGACCTGTACTGAGGTCGAACAGCTGCTCATGTGTGAGTCTCACAGCTGTGTTTTCTCCTGTGCCGCCCACACCCCTGGCTCATTTGTCTGTTGAGCTGCGTGGCCGCCTTCTTTGAGATTTATGGGACCTCTCTGTACGTTACGGGCCTGCACACGCCTTCTTCCAGTTTCTGGCTGGGTCTTCCCACTTTCTCTGACATGTTTTAATTAACAGACGGTGCCAATTTTAATGCCATATAATTTATCAACTTCTTTTTCCGTGGTTTTCATTCTGGATCCGTCACTGCCCAACTGCCGTGAAGCTACTGGTTTATGTCTTCTCCTAAAAGTGTTATGGCTCTGTCTTTCTTAAGTTTTCAATCCACTTGAAACGGATTTATGCGTGTCACTTCCTATTTCATATGGAAATAGGCACCGAACTGTTAACGCAGTTCCTCCGGTCAGACAAGCACTTACACAGATCAGGTTCCATAACTTCACTTGATGAAAATGGATTTTGCCAACTTCTGGTGCCTGGTTTTTTTTCTAGTCCTTTTAGGTTATTTGAGACTTCTACTGTGCTAACCAACACAGGCAAGCTTCCCTTCCTTCTTTGTGTTTTCAAACATGTGTGTTGAGTATTTTCTGCTCCAAGGGAAACACAAACAGCTTGATCGGAACAGAATCCGGTGGCAAGCCTCTGCAAATTGTTCTTCCAAATGGATTTCTCTCCACTAATCAAAACTCTAGAGGTGCACCTTTTCAAGCACCTGCAAGTTCACTAATCAGTATTACGAACTGACTTTCTTCTAGGTCATCTGTTGCAAAGATGAAGTCTAGTTCTCCCCCCAGAATCTGACGTGCCTGGCTCCGTCACTCCACTGACCCTCAGGAAATTCAGGGGACTTTGATGGTTCTCTAGCCAGGAGGAGAGCTGAAGTCACCTGCTTCGCTCTGTGGAATCAGACATGCTTCCACGAATATTTTTTCCATTTGTGAATGACATGGGGGGGGGGGCGTGTGCGGGTGTGTGTGTCTGAGCATCTTCCTAGTATTTTATTTGTGCAGAAGCAGACTGGTATTTGGTTAAGATGTCAGGTCCCGGAGAAGGACTACTTGGGATCAAGTTCTTATTCCTCTACTAGACCTTTGTGACCTTGGGCAGGGAACATCATCTCTTCACATCTTAGTTTCTCCAGCTAGACATGGACACCAGAATTGTTGCCATCCGTGGGGGGATGTGGTTGGGCCTGGAGAATCCCCGAAATGGCATAAGGGTGCACCCCCTCTCTCTCAGATCCCCCACATGGGCTGTGTCCCCAGCCCCCACGTCTTCTGCTGCCCCGGAAGAGAACGCCTGCCTGCTCCTGTCTGATGGTGACGGGCTGCAGAGAATGGGGTCCAGTCTCTAAAGTACGTCATATGGGGCGTGTTTTGTTAGGGCTGAAACTGCTATGAGCTGCAACAAGGCTTTGCTGCCCATATATTCATGGCACTTAGGTCACCTTGTAATAACGCAACACGGTAAATCAGTCGTGTGACACATGTGTCACATTCTTCCACGGCCACTTTGGTGGCTAGTCTCTTAGTTCTGTGGGTTCAGGCATGTTTTCATATTTTACTGTTAGAATTGTGTTAGGGGGCACCTGGGTGGCTCAGTCGGTTAAGCATCTGACTTCGGCTCAGGTCATGATCTCATGGTTCGTGGGTTCGATCCCCGTATCGGGCTCTGTGCTGACAGCTGGGAGCCTGGAGCCTGCTTCGGATTCTGTGTCTCCCTCTCTGTCTGCTTCTCCCCTGCTCACGCTCTATTTCTCTCTTTCTCAAAAAATAAATAAACATTAAAAAAGTACGTTAGGATGAAGAGCCATTTATTCAAGTATGAGCTCACATGTGGGTTTCCTAAGTTAAATACTGACAAGTGGATTGCCAGACTATAATCATTTGCTCTCCCTTTTCGAGAATCTTTATTTTAATGCATTGTAAGACCCAGACCAATCTGGGGGTTTCACATCAGTCGTTTCCTTCCTTAGTTTGTGAGTTAGAAGCAAGGGTGTCTTTAGGACGTGTGTGTCTTTGGACGATGCACCCTCTTTGCTCCCGCTGCCTCTGTCATATCGCAAAACTCCAGGGACACCGTTCACTTTCTGTTCTATGTGTCCCATAGAAGTCCCCTTTATGACAGAACATTTTTACAGGTGAGATGGGTTTAAAGGTCCACCTCCTTAAGACGAACTTTTCAATGGAGAGGGACAAAGCCACTTCTTTTGGTTTGGAAATTATAGGCATTTCGATGAACAGCACACACACACACACACACACACACACGCCCCACTGGTTAACGCTTCCTTTACATTTTGGCCTCCTAAGGTACTTTCCAAATAAAAGGCAATCCAGAGAGGAAACCTTGGGCCGTTTGCCTTGATTCACACTCTCCTACAGATTGCTCCCCGTACAGAGATAATGAGGTTACGTGCAATGATTGTATCTTATAAGTGTATAGTTTTATTCATTGTCCTTGGTGACCTGCCATCTGCCCTCAAGCATACAGGGCGCTCTTGTAACTTGGGAATCTTCAGGGATCACGAGACCTCCTCCTCCGCTTCCCCAGAGGGCACAGTGGGAAGGAACCCAGCCTATCACATGAAAACGGAAACACGGTATTACCGTGAACTGACTCTGCCCTTTTTTCAGGGGTCCCACAGCCACACACGGAAATAATCCCTTTGGAGAACAGCTTTTCTGTCCTTTGCACCTGTGAGGCCAAGACTGGCCGAATGTAGCAAATTTAACTTTTATCTCATAATTTCTTTCTACTGTATTTCTTACATTACTTTATCTTTTACTTTTTTTTCCCCCCACCTCCCTCCTAAGTTCACCCTTTGCTCAGGATGTCGCAAGCCGAGTTCTACAAACCTTAAGATTCAGAACGAGATGTCTCACTTAACCAATTCGTCTTTGCTGCTTTCACAGCCCGCGTTTCGAATTGAAGAAGAAACTAGAAGGAAGGAAGGTTAGTGGGAAACTATTCCAGAAGAGCTGGAAGCTTTGAGGCCGAGACCCTTCATGCCTATGTGGTTGAATAGACTGTTTCCTGGCGAACGTGTTTAGTATCCATTGAAAAGAGAGTTTCCCCCCAAAGGAGGATCAAAAGTCACTGCCCCAGGGGTTTCCTAGAGTTGAGCCTTGCCTTACCCGTGTCCCATGCTGGCACTGGCAGAAAGCCCCGAGTCCCTAATCACAGCAGGGGACGCCAGATCTGCAGCTCAAGGCCAAAACAAAATGAACACACAACCTTCACACAACCTTCTAGGAAAGACAGTGAGAGTTTTCCCTGTGCAGATTTAAGTACAGTTTTGGACTCGGCCTGGGGTGGTCACAGAAAACATGTAACGAGACCCTTTCACTGAGAGATTAAAAAACTGGAGGTCAGCCAAGTCAGGTGGCACGAAGGCCATTGACGACGTCATCGAATGTGAAACCACCGCCCGCTTCTAGCGCTGCAGGACAAGGGCTCATCCCCCGCCGTCCGCGACTCGTGTTATTTCCACCTTCTGGCACGTGCCCTTGTGGTAAGCGCCTTCCTGCTGCGGTCCTGGCTTTATTTTAGGAGGCGGTTTCTGTAAAGGCCGCGGAAACAGAGCTGAATATTGTCTCAGGCCGGTTCCCCAAGAAGCAGACAAGATTTGCTGGAGGAAATCTCCAGCAGGTGTGCTCGCGACCCCTGGAAGGAGGCACGGGGGGCAGACCGGGCGGAGGGCGAAGGTGGACGGCGGTGCAGCTGGGTCAGGGGCCTCGGCCAAGCTCCCTGGGTTCCCTGGAGTCGGGGAGGCTGGGACTTTGAGTTTCCACTAGACCCCTGGCTGCCGGCGGCTTCCAGGGCGGGGACAGGGCAGCTTCCTCTGGCTCCCCCCGCGGGCAGCCAGAACCAGTGCTGTGGTCGTGGGCTCCGGCAGTCGGCTGGCTGCAGCCTCTGGCCAGTCCCCGTCATGATCTGGTGATTCAGAGGCTCAGGGAAATGCCTTCGTCCAGGCTGCTGCAGGATTTGAATAACCAAGCTGAGCGGCCCTGTGTTTTGGGTTGCATTAGCTGTCCTGAGTGCAAAGGGATGAAATCAGGAAGTGTTTTCTTAAGGGAGAGCCGGATAGTGAGACTGAGCAGGGAAACCTGCATGTAATGGGGCTGGACTCACGACCCCCAAGAGGGGCCTCTTGAAGCAAGACCCACCTCTGGGTCTCCCACCTCCTCCTGGAGGTTGGTTCCTGTTGGGTCGAGTTGTACTTCTGCACGCTGCCACCGGGAGGCAGTGTTGTGTAACCTTTAGCAGCAGGTGCTCCAGAGATCAGACCCCGTTTCCACCCGGTTCACGTCACCTAAACCGCGATCACCTCATCTAGAAAGCGGGGATAGTAATATCGCTTACTTTGCATGGCCGTTAGGAATATTGATTGAAATATACTTGTAAGCACCTAGATGAATGGCTCGGAAATAGCTGGTCACTCAGGCCAGAGGGTGCTATGGAAAGCGGGTCCATCTTGAATGTGAGTGACAATCCTTAGCAGGTTTTCTTAAGAAGGATGCTGTCTTTTCTGTGACTGAAAGACAGAGGTGGGAAGAGAGACGGAGTGGGTTGGATGATGGACGAAAATCCAGCTTGAGAATGGAGATAAACTGAAGAACGGCTACTTTTATTTTTTTATTTACTTTTATTAAAAAATGTTTAATGTCTATTTATTTGACAGAGAGAGAGAGAGAGAGAGAGAGAGAGCAGGGGAGGGGCTGAGAGAGACAGGGAGACACAGAATCAAAGCAGGCTCCAGGTTCCAAGCCGTCAGCACAGAGCACGACCCGGGGCTCAAACCCACGAACCGGGAGGTCATGGCCTGAACTGAAGCTGGATGCTCAACCGACCGACCTAGAAAAGCTACTTTTAGCCAACAATACGTAGGAAACAAGCGGCACAGCGTCATTGACCTGGGGGTATTTGAACAGCACAGCGTCATTGACCTGGGGGCTGGGCAGAGGAACAGCATTTGCCTCGTGGGAGGTGTATGCTTTGGGACTGAATTGGGATAAACCAGGCTGAAGGTGTAGGTCGTGCCCTTGATGTCATGACCCATCGGACACCAGGCTCCCAGCGCCTGCACACCTCCGCCCATGAAAAAACATCCTGGCCTCAGGGCCAGGGTACGGAGGGTCCAGGCGTCAGAGACACAACTTGCGTGCTGCACCTACACAGACGTGACTCCATCTGCCGGAGCCACTTCTGTCCCCCTCGATGGTCAGCGAAGGCTAATCGTGTCACAACGACCCGATGCTTTTTTCTGTCCCGTCCCCT
Source organism: Acinonyx jubatus (assembly GCF_027475565.1). Taxonomy (NCBI): domain Eukaryota; kingdom Metazoa; phylum Chordata; class Mammalia; order Carnivora; family Felidae; genus Acinonyx; species Acinonyx jubatus. The sequence continues at coordinate 3,889,943 of NC_069395.1, read as the reverse complement.
CTTCCCGCCCTCCTGATGTCCTGGTGAGGGCCGCTCTCCCCTCTTACCGCAGGCGGGATTCACTCAGCACATCGTTTCTGTTTTCTCTCAGCGGTAACAGAAATAGAGGAGCCAGAGTAAGCTGGGAAGTTTCTGATGAAGCAGAAAACCCTAGGGATCAAGGACCTTTTGGCCCTGCAGACGTCTGTCTGTGCGACTTGTCCCTTGTCAAGTTCAAAACTCGAGTCTCCAGAAGGACGGAGAAGCCTGGGGTTGCCTTTCGTAACACACAAATGGCGTGACAGATTATCACCATTAAAAATCCATTAATGCATGATTAATATGAATGTTGGGATTTAAATACCCGAATCACCATGCTGCTCCCTCTGTTCTTGTCTCAGCACAGGATGGTTCCTTCAGACGGGCTTCCCTGGGGGTGTTTAAAGGAGAACTTAGCGTCAGGAAGGATGATGGTTTTTATTTATGAAAAATAAATATTTTTCCGGCTGCCGTCACCCCCACCCTCACCGGCCATGTTGATAGCTGTTCGTGTGAATGGTATTGGCCAGATGTGGGGGCCCAAGGAGGAGGGCAGAGCTGCACAAGACCGTGGGGCTGGCGTCTCACCCGCTGGGGGGGTGGGGTGGGCGGTGGAGACTTCACGCACGGGAGAGGTCAGGAGGCGAAGGTAAGAGAGGCCCAGATCGTCACTGATCCCGGATTTGCTGAGGTTGGATTCGTCATCCTGCCCCTGGGTGGAAAAGGCCAGTGGGACCTTGTGACCGCACGCCTTGTGTTTTCTGGTGGCGGGGACGCTTGGTCCTCTGCAAACGGGGTTATTTTTTACACGGAGTACACGGGAATCACATATTTCACAAATTTGCATTGAAGTCTTAAGATAGTCTCTAGCCCCTGTGCCGATTTTCTTTTTTTACTTTTGTTTTTCAACAGAATGGATTCAGTTTCTGCCCCCCCAGGGTTTACATTTCGGTGAATAAGGCGGACAAGACATCAGGCCGCATAAATCGGTGCATCGATACGATGGCGGTGATGATGCTGATTATTGGTAACGACTGCGTCTGCCGAGAGCCCTGGGCCCTCAGTCACTCGGCTCAGTGCTTTAAGCGCATCGACTCTGTCCGGTCGAGAGCACCTGCGTGGATTCGGTGCTCTAGGTTAACAGACTGGCCCCAGGTCGCACGGTCGGGGGTGCGGCAGGACGTTTCACGAGTGCGGCGTGCGGCCAGCACCCGGGTGCTTCTTTGCACGCTATTGCCGTTGGAGACGTCCCGGGTGCGTGCGGATGAACGGGAGGCGCAGTCAAGCCAGAGTGAGGCCGGCAGGATTTGAGTGAAACTCAAGGAGGGGAGTGGGAACTAGTGGGATGCAGGACGGTGAGATGGATGGAGGGGGCCACGCGGGCTCAGGGCGGCCTGGAGCTTAGTGCGCTGGGGTCCGGGGATGCGGGGAAAGGCCTGGGAGGAGGTGGCGGGGGCGGGAGGGGGGGGGAACAGAATGGCAACCACACGCCGCAAACACACGGTCCCGAGCTCGCGAAGAACAGGCCCTGAGAACTCGGGCAAACGTGTAGGATGCAAAGGCCGGGAAAGCGTCAGGGTCTCCTCTCAGGCTGACCTTTGAGTGGCCCGTGCTGACCTTTCCCTGCTCCGGGTCAGTGCGCGGTGAGCCGGCATGAGCAGGGCAAACCAGACGGAATCATGGAAGGAGGGGGGAGATGCGGAGGAAAAGGACAATTATGGAGCGACTCTTCCCTGGAAGGGTTTGCTAGGTCTCAACCTCGTCCTTCTTGAAACTCTGGCCTTCAGGGCCTCTGGAAGTCCCCCTGGCCTACGCTTCCTCTTGGGCCCGATGGCTTACTGTCCCAGCCACGGGGGCCTGTAGGCCCACCGTCTCCTCACTCGCTGGCCCCGTCCTGGCTCTCGCCCTGTTCTCCACCATCACCTGCCCCTGGAGTCATCATCAGGAGTCCGGGTCATGGGCTCCATTAAACACCTGCCTTTGCATACCTCACAGGGGCCCACCCCCAAGGACTCTCGCACCCCCCTTTCTCTGTAATGACCCCCCTCGTTATGGCTTTATAGCAGACACCTGCCGTGCTCATGGGTGGCCATGGCCAACGTCTTTTACATACTTCGCATGTAGGAAGTTCACCTCCGCATTCAGAAGCCAAGCTCTCCAGCCCTGTCCCACGTGGGAAGCACACCCCCGGGGGGCGAAGGCTTGCCAGTCCCTACCTTCCGAGGGAGGCCTGGTTTGGAGGTCGCCAGGCGAGCCAGGCTCCACGCGGGGCTTCGGGCCGGCTGATGCAGCTGGTTTCAGATGGGTCTGGGTTTGGGGGACAGCAGCAATGACAAGATGGGATCCCTGCCCTGGAGGTGACGTCAGGACTCACAGGTCTCACGGCAGGCGGGTCTCCACATCCTGGGTGTGGCCGCAGAAGCGCTGAGCCCGAGTGGAGCTTTGCTGCCTGGTGTGGCGCGTCCTTGCAGGCGTGGGGGAGGGGAGGTGATGGAGGCACAGGGGTGGGTTTCCTCTGCCTTTGACTTGACTGCCCTTCAGCCTTCCCAGCGATCAGAGAGGTTCATAGTCCCTACTAAAGCTGCTTTGTATACGTGCACTAAATCATCCTGTTGCACACCTTTAAAAACATCACATGGCACCAAAAAAAATTTTTTTGTTTTAGATAAAACAAAACATTGCCGAGCAGACCCTTGTTCGCAGCAGAATCTCCAACGGTTGGAGACTTTTGCCTCCTTCCCCGCTGGTGGAGAGTCGAGCTGAGTGCCAGGCTGCCTAGCGGTGAGGGGTGTGGTGGGCATCGGCTTCAAAGGGCGGGTTTACTTCTGTTTTACCGTCCCTCGAGGCTGTGTCACCTGGTGTCTCTGAGCCTGTGTTGTCCCTTTTAAGCCTCAGCCTCCCCAGCGGTTTCCCTACCAGTTGATTAGTGACAGTGCCCTTTATGCCACGGTGCCCCTGGCGGGGTCCCCAGGCTGTGACCCAGTGATCCAGCTGACGTGACTCAAGTCCTGCATAGCACCTGGAAGTCTCTCAATAAAGAACATCTGTCCGCACGCAGCGTGAGGCCCCGTCTTCCTGACCAGAGCGTGAAGCTCCGGTCTTGCCCACTGGGCGACTGGAGCGACTTCAAGGCCGTTTCTTTGTCACTCTCACCACCACCACGCCCTTGCAGCCAGCACAGCCTCTCTGTCCGCCCCCCCTGCCCCCCCACCTGCCGTGCACCCACCTCCCCGAAGTCCTCTTGTCTCTGTCCTTCGGGGAAGCATCTTGTTCATGTTTGTTTATTTATTTTGAAAGAGAGAGAGAGAATCACGAGCAGTCTCCACGCTTTCAGCACAGAGCCCAACGCAGGGCTGATCCTATGAACCATGAGATCATGACCTGAGCCAGAATCAAGTCAGACACATAACCCACGGAGCCACCCAGGCACCCCAACATTTTTATTTTTTTTTAAGTTTATTTATTTTGGGAGACAGCACATGCAGGCACACACACACACACACACACACACACAACAGCAACGGAGGAGGAGCAGAGAGAGGGGGAGAGAGAGAATCTCAAGCTGGCTCCACACTGTCAGTGCAGAGTCTGACTCGGGGCTCGATCCCATGAACTGTGAGATTGTGACCTGGAACTGGATCAAGAGTCGGACGCTTAACCGACTGAGCCACCCAGGGGTCCAGGGGAAAGCATTTTCAAAGGATATCCACCCACAGTCTCTTTTAAGTCTGGAATCCAGGTTATCACCCCCACCCCCCACCCCAGGTAAAACTGTTATTTGTCACAGGAATATCGCTACTATATACCTACTTCCATAGCGTTGGTACTGATGCCTCACTTTGATTGAACGGCTGCTCCCCCCCAGACTCTAGTACACGGTCTGGACCTGCACGGACTCATCTGATTCCAACGGTATCCTTCAGTGCAGGTTGATAGCATTTTCCCCGCTTTACGGTCGAGGATGTAGACACTTTAGGGAGGCTGTGATTTCCCGGGTGAAACGCATATATGTAAATGGCCGAAGCAGGATTTGCCTCTACGTCTGTCTGACTATATTGCTGTCGGCCTTAGGAGGCAGGTTGGCATGGCCTGAAATCCTTGGGGGATTCGGAAATCCTGGAGTGAGGATGGAGACCACCGCTCTCGCCCGGCAGGTGCCACACGGGGAAAACAGCGGGCGGGCCTCCTTTACACAGGGTGTGTATCAAACAGGAACCCTTCTGAGTATCGCTTCCTGAAGCAGTTTTCACTCCGGTCTTCTGCACCTCTGATTTTCTACCCCTGCCAGATCCTTCTCAGTGGTGTGAAATCACCTGCCATGTCTCCCTGGCTGGGAAAGCAAGCAGACCCAGAAAGGAGCCTCTCAACCCCACATCTCCCTCCTGCTTCCAGCACATTTGCTGGCCCCTTTGCAGTCCAAGCACTGGGTTTGCTAATCTCCTCCCTCATCTCTCTGCCTCTCCCTCAAGTTCGCCCTCGTTAACGGCACCCAGGGAGGCCACACTGCCAGTCTGGCATTTCTGTAGGCCTCGTCTTGCCTGGCGTATTCAGAAACGTGAGCGGCTTGGTCCCTTTATCTCAAGAACTGTCCCCTCTTAAGACCTCGTCCTAAGAGACTCGTAAAAACTGACAACAAACTGAGGGTTGATGGGGGGGGGAGGGACAAGAGGGTGGGGGATGGGCATTGAGGAGGGCACCTGCTGGGATGAACACTGGGTGTTGTATGGAAACCAAGTCGACAATAAATTTCATATTAAAAAAAAAAAGACCTCGTCCTGGTTTTCAAACCCTCCCAGAGGGAGTGCCCCCCCCCCCACTTGGCTCTAACTCCTGCTATGCGTATGCTAATGACTCCCAAACTGGTCTCTCCAGACTAGCATTCTCCTGGGACTCTACCTGCGCCCCTGAAAGGACGCCCTTGAAGCTCCGACAGATGTCTCAAGTTCACACTTCAAAACCCAAATTCCCGGACCCCCGACACACTTCACACCTGCTCCTCTGACATCCTTCTCGGTGCTCAGTCCAAACACCCAGGTGCTTCCTTTAACTCCTCTTGGACCCTCCACATCCACCCTCTCTGTAAGTCCCATCTGGTACAAATCAAACCTGTCTGACGCCCCATCGCTCCTTAGACTCGTCACTGGCACGTGACGAGTACAGAGTACTCATACTCGTACAGAGTACGGCACAGACCCGGGCACCTGCACCTGTCACCTGCGTCACAGCAGCCCGTGAACCGGCTGTGTGGCTTCCGTCCTGACCGCGCCTCGGCATATTCTCAGGCAGCCGGAGAGATGTGCTTGAAGACATGGGCCACGTCCACCGCGTGGAACCGTCTAATTCCAGAGAGCAAGTTGCTTACGGGGCCTTCGGGAGCTGGTCTAACTCTTCCTCTCTGGCTTCCTCTCCATTCTTTCTTCCCCTTGTCCCCCCCCACCCACCCACCCACCCACGCCGATTTTAACCCCCTGGAATGTTCTGGAAACACTCTTGACCAGGTGCCTGCACGTCCTGTCCTCTCTTCTGGAGCCGCGTTCGCTGTGAAGCCATGGGCTTGCCTTCTTCTCCCCAGTCCTCTGCGTACATTTGGCTCTTCCCCTCTCCTGTCTCCATCTCTCTACGGTACCAACCGCACCCGTTGCTGTGCCGGCTGCCCATCCCCACTACGCCTTCCGCGTGGGCTCAGTACCATCCAAGCTGTTTTTTAATACTTGTCTGTGTGTTTCTCGTCAGCTTCTCCTCCGGGCAAAGACGCTCTGTGTGAGCTTACTTCTTCACGGTGCCAAGAATCATATCATATCTCTGGCATTTGTTAAATATTTGTTGCATTTAATGAAATGGGGCAACAAACCTCTCATCCAGGCTTGCGAAAACACGCAGGTGTCTGCCTGTCTGTGAGCGTGTGTGCATCTGAGCGACAAAAGCCAAACTTAAGGGTTGCAGACGATATTATTCAGCTGCATCACCTAAACCACAGACCTCTGTTAACTCGCAAGTTCCAACTCCTTTCTATTGTCGTTTCCTTCAGGGGCTGAAGCCCACGGAAGTCCTGAGCCCTTGGTGGCCGTGGCATGAAGGACCCAGCTCCCAGAGGAGTCTAGAATTTGTCTCGCTGCCATGGATCCAGTTATACACATGTAACTGCTGATGTTTTCTGGCCCCTCCTATCCCTCCTCCTGATAAATTCCCTGGGTTTGTACCATGGGCTGCCTGCCTCTGCTTCCCTGCTGGACATTCAGTCCTCCCGAGAGTGAGATTCTCCAAAGCTTAACTTGCCTGGCAAGTCCTTGACTCCCACCCCCTTACCCGCAGCCCGATTTCTTGTGCACCTGCTGCTAAGTAAGAGCTTCTGTGAGAGGTCAGATGGCTTGAAGTCTGGCCCCGATTTCCTCCTGACTCTGAGTTCTACATCCTGCCTACACTCTTGGTTTAAATCAGCATTACTTCCTGCCGCATCGGATCGTCCCTGTCACTGATACATCGTAAGCCAAACTCTCTTTTACTCAGGGGGGCAATTGCACAGAAATCGAAATAGAGCGAGGGAGCAAGCTGTGCAGACGTTCCCGGCGAAGAGAGGTAAATGGTTTAGGCAAAGAAAAGAATGGCTAATGTTAGAATTTGAAGAGGGGTAGATATTGGGGCGGACGGGATCCTTTCACATTATAGTCAACAGCACCAACGTTTTTGCTTGTTTTGTTTGGTGCTTTGTTTTTGCTTTTTTTATACAGGGAATCATTTTACACTTTTTGCACACCCAAAAAAGGTAGATATCAATAGAAAGAGCACAAGGCCTGGATTCGGAAGCCTTCGACTTTATACCTTCCTACTTCCCCTTACTATCTGTGTGGCCTCGGGTATGTCACTGAACTTGAGACACCGAATTCAACCTGTAGCAACAGGGAGATGATAACAAATGAATCTGCTGTGTGTCAGGCACACCACGCGGAATGCTTACACCCCCCGTTTTCCAAGCAACCCTGAAAGATGGAACTACTATCCCCACGTCAGAGGTGGACGGGTCGTTTTCCTCTGCGTCGGCCAGGCCCAGTGAAAGTGCTTTGTGAATGGTAAGCCACCTGCCAGTGGTCAGTCACACGCGAGGCCAGGTTGGTTCCCCGCTTCCCAAACTAGCGCGTGCGCTCCTGAAATCACGACGCTGCCAGAGAGATCCGAATGCGCTTTCGTTGGGCGTGAATGTTACCGTTTGACAAGTATTTAAAAAACAGTTTTTAAGGAGGCAGATCTTTTGGAGTACAATGCAAATTGTATATGTACAAGATGAAAACAAAACTTTGGAGAGACAGTGGGGCCTTTGTCTCCTTATACAGTATATAAAATGTCTCAGAATGTGATTGCTATTATGTAAGAGGCTTCTGCAAAGATGAAATTCTTAAGGAGAAGGGGGAAACAAACAAAAAACAAGGAACTGGAGGGGTGCCTGGGTGGCTCAGTCGGTTGGGCGTCCGACTTCGGCTCAGGTCACGATCTCGCGGTCCGTGAGTTCGAGCCCCGTGTCGGGCTCTGGGCTGATGGCTCAGAGCCTGGAGCCTGCTTCCGATTCTGTGTCTCCCTCTCTCTCTGCCCCTCCCCCGTTCATGCTCTGTCTCTCTCTGTCTCAAAAAATAAACGTTAAAAAAAATTTAAAAAAAAAATAAGGAACTGGATGTCTACATATTGTAGATCCTCCACAGATGTGAGCTCCTCTTCCTCCTTCGTCCCCAGGACTGGCGAGCTTCAATGGCTTTATCACTCCAAGGATTTCAAATGGGTGTGTTAATTTGAAAATAGTTCTGAGAAGAGTTTGCGTTCCCACTTAGGATCTGGACGCGTGGAAGGAGTTTTCCTGTCGTGAGCTGCCTGCGGGGAAAGCATCGCGAGGACACAGTGACGGGGACCATTTGGATGACTCACTGATGGGTCACTCAGGCTCCCTTAAGGCCCCACCTATTATTGCCGATTCATGACCATCCTTTCTTGTTCCGTGGCTTATGTCCTGTGGCCTATGTTCTGTGGCTTATGCCCCGTACGGCGTTGTTCTGGAAGTCACTAATTACTGGTGATGCCAAGCATCTTTTTTCTTTTTTTTTTTTTTTTAATTTTTTTAAATGTTTTTATTTATTTCTGAGACAGAGAGAGACAAAGCATGAGCAGGGGAGGGGCAGAGAGAGAGGGAGACAGAATCCAAAGCAGGCTCCAGGCTCTGAGCTGTCAGCACAGAGCCCGACACGGGGCTCGAACCCACGGGCCGTGAGATCGTGACCTGAGCCGAAGTCGGACGCCCAATCAACTGAGCCACCCAGGCGCCCCAAGCATCTTTTTTCTAATGTTCATCAGACCTTTGACTAAATTGCTCATTCATACCTTTTGCCCACTTTTCAGACAGACGGACTATCTTTCCTTATCGACAGGAGGTTCTCCATGCATTCTGAATTCAAAACATCTATTAGGTTTATACACTGCAGATATTTTCCCAGTTTGGGGCTTGTATGTTCGCTCTGTTTAGTGCATCTCTATGTGTGTTTCTGTTTCCTCCCTCAAAGCTTTCCGTGTTGCGTGCAGGGAAATCCGACCAAGTGTTTCTCTCTGCTTCTCTTTTTGTGCCTGGAGTAAGAATCCTCCCCCACCTCGGGGTGTGAGAGTCTCCTGTGAATCCCTCAGGAGTGGTGCTGTTCTGATTTAGGGATTTGATCCACCTAGATACACATATTTTTGTACGATGTGAGAGAAGGCTTCGGTATTCTCTGTCCCCATATAGATTGCCACTTGTCCCATTCTTATAGTTTCCCGCTCTTTCCTTGTGATTTGTAATGTCACTGAATTATATACCATTTTCACGCATTTGTGGTTCTGTTACCCCATTCTGTACTAATCAGTTGATTTTTCTCTGTGTATGAGAGATATGATATGTAAACCACCATCATATTGCTTTAACTGTCACGTATTCATAGTAAGTGTTGATACCTAGTAGGGACAGTACTTCCCAATGAATATCTTAAACTTGTTTTGGGGTATTTTTGTCCTTACTCCTTTAGGTAGGTCTTGGGCTCACCCTGATGAGCGCAAGGGGAAGCCCTTTGAAATTCTCCATGGAGTTTACGGGTTACTTTGACAAGCTGCCATTTTGTTTTCCTGAATCTTTATTGGTTAAAAAGATCATACCTATCCTTCTTTACTTAGATCTTCATATAAATCTTTCAATGACATTTTAAATTGTTTCTCTTTAAGGACTTTACAAATCTTTTGTTAGATGTCCTTAAGTATGCCGTAGTTTAGTTGTTACTGGAAATTGTACTTTTCTATTCCAGATTTTTTAATTTTCTTATTTCTTGAGTTTATTTATTTATTTGGAGAGAGAGAGAGAGAGAGAAAGAGAGAAAGAAAGCACAAATGGGGGAGGGGGCAGAGAGACAGGCAGTGCGAGCATCCCAAGCAGGCTTCAGGGCAGAGCCTGACATGATGGGGGGCCTGAACCCACGAACCGTGAGATCATGACCTGAGCCAAAATCAAGAGTCAGACACATAGCCGACAGAGCCACCCAGGTGCCCCTCCAGATCTTTTTCTATTGGTGTCTTCCTGAAATAAAAAAAAAAAAAACGCCATTTTTGAATATTTGTCTTAATGTCTAGAAACATGGCTGAGTTGTTATTTTTAATATTTTGGGTATTATTTTGGATGTTACACACAGATAATAAAATTGCTGTGAGGTGGTCTGGGCTCCAGGACAGAAACGTCAGTGGCACAACATAAGGAATCCGGAAGTGGACCCACTCGTATATGGACAACTGATCTTCAGTTGAGGGGAATCTGTTTTTAAAGTACCCGTAGATGATGTGCTGTTGTCTAAGAACTCCAGAGGCCTTGCATAACCTCCGGGGAGTCCCTTTCACGGCAGTCCCGACCCTCTTTCTCAAGAAGCTGTTGCTTACATTTCAACAGGATCTCCTCTGCTGTACCGTAAACATTCTGCTTCATCTTCCCTTTAAAAAGATACTAACCACTTACCGTGCTTTACTTTGAAAGGAGAATTCTCTTGGGTGGTGTCACTCCGTGTGGGTCCCACAGTGGGGACCGGGAGTAACAGTGAGGAACTGTGTTACTTCCTGGCCTGGGCACCTCACTCCTGGGCAGCTGGGCAGGTGTGGGTGCGTTCTTCCCCGTGGGTTGAAGATCTCTTGTTCCCTGAGCGCGATGGCTACATCTGGCTTTATATCCGGATGAAAAACAGAGCCGGCCAGGGAGCTCCCCCCCCCAAGAACCCCCCCCCCCCCAAGGAGTCTCCAAATGCAGCAATTCCAGGGTTCTACATGCGACTTTGGTAGCAAAAGTCACAACACCTTATACATAATATTTGTGTGCATACCACGTGAACAGCATGGCTTCTCACACACAAGCCTATAATGGGCGAGTGGCAAATGTAAGCAATGACGTGAGGACAGGGGCCACGCAGAACCACACTTTATCAAAGCGGCCGTGTCCGGGAGTTTAGTTGCCTCGGCTGTCTGAAGTCAGAAGGTGTAGCTCTTGGACTTGGCCTCGAGGGGGCGGTAACGACACGCAAGAACCGACCCCACTGGCTTTTCTGATTCTGAGCGAGGAATCTAAGAGTGTGGGCGGACCACAGGCTGACCACATTTAGGAACGTCTTTCGGTTTTTATCTCAAGAATTCATTTTCCCTGCTGGGGGTAACGCGCAATTTCCTCTGTTGAAGACTTTCTCCATTTTGCTGTGTGTAACAGTGATCCTAGGATCTTATTATCCCAACTCGGTAAAAGCGACCCAATCTGGGACTGGTGGGAGACAGGGATGTCTGGAGCTCTGTAGCCATAGAAGAAGTTGGCTAAGTTCCCGTTTTATAAATCTAAAATTCCTTCCCGGGTCATTCTTAGGCCTCCTTTGGGTGCGAACACTTATCTGTGACCCGTGCTGCTCTGAACTCTTCTGGTAGAAAACCAGTGATTGCTGCGTTTCCTGTGGGTCTCACCCTTCAACCTTTGTGGAATGTTCTCTCTGCGTAGCCACTGCCCGTCTGCACTCGGACCGCTGAGTGCTGTCCTACTCACGCCCTCACCTCATGGAAGGTGGAGGAGAGCTGGACGGACCTTGCATGGAGGGAGAGTCAATGATCAGCAGATGGAACAGGCTTGTACAGAAAGAGAGATGAAGGTCACCGAAGCCTGGAAGTTCAGAGGAGATACCATCAGTGTCTGTGAAAGCCGTGGAAGATGAAAGGAGAAGGTTGAAAATGATAGATGAAATGGCGAATACAAACACGCACCCGAATGTTGAGGAAAATGAGATCCTTGGGACCCCAAATGCTTCCTTGGTACCACATGTGTGAGAGGAAAAGGGCTGTCGTGCTGAGGGAGAAGAGGAGGAGGATTCCCTCGGTCTCTCTTGAGTCTGTTGTCTCTCCCACACTATCTACATAGAAGGGAGACTTGATCTGCATACCTCTCTGAGACACCTGTTTCGTGGAACTGACTTACCTTTGGAGGGTTAGTTTCCCTTCCTCCTAGAGCAGAGACCTCTCTGAATGGCCTGTGACAGAGCCCTGACCACTGTGTACTCTTTGAAAGGTAGTGGCAGGGAACCCACCACCTCAGAAGACAGTTCGCTCTACTCTGAAACAGCTCTAATAATTAAATCCTTCTTCTTTCGAGTAAATTCAGTTAAAAAATTTTTTTTTAATTTGATTTGAGACAGAGAGAGTGTGTGTGAGAGGGGGAGAAGGACAGAGGGAGAGACAGAGAATCTTGAACAGACTCCAGGTTCCGTACAAAGCCTGACATGGGGTTCGATCCCATGACTCTGGGATCATCACCTGAGCCAAAATCAAGAGTCGGACACTCAACCGACTGAGTCATCCAGGTGCCCCATCAATTTGAAGCTTAACTCCAAAGGTTGCCTTGTTATTTTTAACCCAGAACTACTCATTTCTATCAGAAACAACATCCAATAACCTTTTGCCCCTTTTGTCTGAGAGTATCTCAGATAATTGAACAGGACCATATTGGTACATGGTATCTAAAAAAATTATCACTGGACTTTGGGTTTTCATGATGCAACATAAGTTGGCCATTGACCTGGGGCACCCAAGGTGCCTGTTATGGCGCCCTTGGTGAGCAGCGAGCCCATCACCCACCCATCCGTCCACCTATCCTTCCAGTAAATATCCATTGAGCTGCTAATAGTTAATGGGAACTCTTTTCAGTTCTGGTGATAAAATAGGGAGTTGTAAACGAATGCAATTTTTGGAAACTTACGCTCTAATGAGGGAGGTAAGTCTTTTTCTAACTAATGAAAGTTAATGAATTAGTAAGTTGAGATAAGAGCTCTCAATGAAGGAGATGGTCATTGGGGAGCATGTGTCAAGGGAACATAACAAAAGCCAGGAGGAGGTGTAGACTGGGAGGGGGTGTCTGATGAGGAGAAGGTGTCAGATGAAGCTTCTCGTGAAACGTGACCCTTCAGCTCAACTCTAAGAAATAAATAAGAGTGGACAGCGTCTTCAGTAGAGGGAACACCATGTGACGAAGCCTTGTGGCAGAAGTCATTGGCTTACTTGAGGACTTGAGAGAAAACCTGTGTGGCTGGAGCACAGAGAGTCACCAGAGGGTGGTTGAGCTATCCTTTGCGAGACAGACAAGGTAAGGCTGTGTGGAGCATGATTAGAATTCTCCTTGTTTTAAGAGAAATCAGAAGTGATCAAAAGGGGAATGATACCAGATTTGCACTTTGGATTGATCCCTCTGGATATCGTGGGGGAAAAATGTGACGGGCCAGTTTGACTTTGGGAACAACAACTGGAAGTCAGGAAGAGCTATCATGAAGTGGAAATGGAGGGAAATACACTGAACTGAAAGAAACTTGGGAAGAGGGATTAGGATTCGGTGACACATTGGAAATGAAAGGCTAAGGAACAGTCGCTGTCAGGGAGGGTGCTTTGGTTTCATTCAAATAACTAGGTTTTCCGGCGTGAAAAATACACACGCTGCAGTGGCTTTGGACAGCCAATTCTTTTTTGTAAAAGTTTGCGTACAGAGCTAAAAGATAAACTCACTCTGAACAAAAAATAGTTATAATATCAAAATGTTATTGACACAGTGGTTTCCTGGAAGTGAATGGTGCCTTGCTTGTGTTTGATGTGGACCAATGTCCCAGAACACATTATTGGAAAAGCTGGTGAAACCCCAAAGATCCATGAGTTTCAAGCTCAGCCCCTTGGAACAATTGTAAATGGGCTGTTTGCAGTCCCGAATATATATATATATATATATATATATATATATATACACACACATACACACACACATATATATTATATATGTATAATATTATATATGTATTATATATTATATATTATATTATATATATTATATATGTATAATATATACATATATATACACATATATATTTTATATTGCTTACTAAGACTAGCTTATTCTCCACCAGGAGCTTGGAGAAGACTTAGAAATTACTCATTTCCAACTTTCTTTAGAGAGAAGAAAACAACAACAACAGCAGCAGCAACAAAAAACCTCAAAACTAAAGAGCTGCGTAGTGAATGTGCTAAAACCAAAATACATTAAAGTGTTTTTATTCTCGAAAAGCCTATCACAATCCCATTTCAATTCTCCTCCATCCTTGCAGCTTTTGAAAGAGGGATTACTTCAGACACAAATCGTGTCTGCCCTCTGGGTTATTTTTGCACTTTATACAAAGGATCTGTATTTAAGGCTACTAGTTTTGTGAATACACAATCAGTGTAGTTGAGTGATAAGCCAGATTAACTGACCTGGAAGACGAATTGGTGGAGCAAGCTAACGAGCTGTGAGGCAAAGGAGAAGAAGAAGAAGGGGCATAGCTCAATTGGTTAAGCATCTGACTTCGACTCAGGTCATGATCTCACGGTTGGTGAGTTGGAGCCTCCCGTCAGGCTCTGTGCTGTCGGTGCAGAGCCCACTTGAGATCCTCTTTCTCCCTCTGTCTCTGCCCCTCCCCCACTTCTTCTCTCTCTCTTCCTCTCCCTATGTGTGTCTCTCTCAAAATAAATAAACTTTAGAAGAAGAAGAAGGAGAAGAAGAAGAAGGAGGAGGAGGAGGAGGAGGAGGAAAAGAAGGAGGAAGAGAAGGAGAAGAAGAAGAAGAAGAAGAAGAAGAAGAAGAAGAAGAACAAGAACAAGAACAAGAAGAAGAAAAATAAAAAGAAGGAGGAGGAGGAGAAGGAGGAGGAGAAGAAGGAGGACAAGAAGGAGGAGGAGGAGAGAGTCTGTAAGGAGAGCCCTAGAAGTGAAGACAAATGAAGTGTTTGTCTCTGAGCCTCAGAGGGACTGGCCATGTCTGCTTCCCTGGTCTAGGGTTGGACCTGAAGGACCACAAGGAGGGATCCCACTCACTCCACCTCCATGAACCTTAGATGAGCCCTGCTGTCTTGGGGTTAGTTGCAGAGGAACCAATAGGGCGAATCTGTCCTGGAGAATTCAGGCCAAAAATGACCTTGGTTAACAAGGTAATAGCCTCCATTCCAGTTTGGAGCCTTCAATCTGGCCAACCACCCGCAAACATGCATTCATTTAGTCCATTAAATTAAACCTAAAGAACCATCAATCTTTTATGTAACCGATCAACACCCTGCTCCCTTTTGACCTGTACTTGATTGTGACTGTTTCTTGTCCGTGATTCCTATAGGAATGGCAAACTTTCCCCTTCTTCCTTTCTAGGTTCTTTGGCTGATCTAATAATTACATTGCCATGAGACAGGTGAATAGGAGAAAAACTTAATTTTGTATGTACTGGGGCCCCATAAAAAAATATGAGACTCTGAGGTAGTCAAGCACATGAGGCTTATAATGCCATCTTGAGCTAAGGAGAAGGGGACAGGGCTTCAGGGGGAGCAAGGCAATTCATGGGGAGATGAGAAGACCCACTGTTTCGTTCACACGTGTTTGCCCTGCCATGCCGCTACACCTGTCTTTTATAAAAAGTTGTCTTGGGGAATAGCTCTTTTCTTGGCATAGGCTCCCATGGAAAAAAATTTTTCATAGTTAAAGGAGACGCAAAAAGCTTTTCTGGGGTCTTGTGGGTCTTAATTGCCTTCAGCTCAACATAACCTATGTGTCAAAGTGGCACATTTTGGGGTGACTTTTTCTGCTGTCTTCGTTCTTCACTCTTGGACTAGATTTTGCACCATCTGCTCGTGTCTCTCCTGGAATGGCTGCTTCAGGTGACTCTCCTCCAACCGGGGGATCTCCTTTCCGCTGCCTGCTCTGGTTACTGGCCCTGGAGAAACCCCAGCTTCTCCAGCTGTCAGTTATCGGCCCACGGGCCCTCCTGGCCTCCCAAAGGAGGGCAGCTGACAGACACAGGAGGCCATCATTCTTAGTAAGACAGTTATGTTTACCCGAATTTGCTAACATCTATTACATACACACCTGCCACTGTCAAAGCTGGATTTTTTTCTTATACAGACCTATGATGGTTCAACTTACATTTTTTAGACTTTCTAACAGTGCAGGGCCGATACGCATTTAGTAGAAGCTGTACTTCGAGTTTTCAATCTGGGTCTTTTCCCAGGCTAGCGATGTGCAGATGATACTCTCTCGTGATGCTGGGCAGTGGCCATGGCTCTCGGGGAGCCGTGTGATCCCCAGGGTCAGCAAGCTACACACTGACAACCGTTCTGCCCTGTAAAACCTTTCTATTTTTCACATTCAGTACGGGATTCAATAAATCACGTGAGATACTTCAACGCCTTACAATCAAATGAGCTTTATGTTGGATGATTTTACCCAACTCTAGGCTCATCGTTCAGTGTTCGGGGCACGATGAAGGTAAGTGAGGCTAAACTGTGATGTATTAAATGAATTTTTAACTTCTGGTGGGTTCATCGGGATGTAACCCCATCACAAGCCAAGGGAGATCTGTCTTTCCTTCTGGAGGCTGTTGCTGGCACTTCTGGTATCTGATTGATGTGGCGTTTCTTAATCAGATGAGCAAAGGTTGGGCGTTGATTTATTTTTGCAGAAAACAGAAGAGTCATATATTATTTGACCTAAATGACAGAGCGGGAAGCATGGAAGCATTGATGCTTGGAAAACAGAACACAGTCAAACGTGAGGAAGGGGATATATCTTAACTTATGTTCTTTGAGCTGTCAAAAATGAGCAAAAGTACAGCTGAACTCTGGAGTTCACAATTTCGTTAAGGTGGGAGTTGCATGGAAAGTCACTCCTCCAAGGGGATGTATTTTGTATTTACTTTCACAAAGCTGGACAGGTCCTCTTGTACCCCTGCATCTCATGGACCTTAGGGATCTCTCTTCTCCAAAATGCATATCTTACATACACAGTCAAGAGGACATGGCTTTCTCACAAGGCAGAGACACACATGGAGGTGCCCATACAGCCCCACAGGGTTCATCGGAGACACTGCACGTCTAATGCAGTTTGCCCAAAGTTGGGAAAAGTATTCTGACAGATATACATATAAAAGTAGGCGCAGACCAAGACATTTTGAGGACGCATTTCTCAGAGTCAATCCAGCCATCCCTACATCTACCATAGTCCAGGGAAACTGAGTCAGGATAAGTCCCCTTCCTCTTCCTGTCCTTTGTCTGTCCTTTGCCACCAGTTGGCCTTCTTCCCCATGCCCCAGCATTGTTTGCACAGGCCCCTGCCTCCCTTTGTAAGAGTGGGAGTGCAGACAGGAGACAGTGGCACGTGCCCTTGTTAAGCAGGAGTGTGTATCTCAGGCCAGACATAACTCAAAGAGAGAGATCCGAGAGTGAAAAATGAACTAGAAGGAAGGGAAGAGATCATTTTATGAGAAGAGAAGAAGGGTGCACTTTATGAGGACAGAGGCACTGTAAGCAGAGAAGGAGCGACTGATAAGCGGCTTCACAGACTGTATTTTTTCTTCATGCAGGTTATTAAGGGAAAAAAATTGAAATGAAAAGGATCAATTCAGATCAACTGCTCTAAACAGCATTTAATTGAAGAATATCTAATACAGCCTCTTCAACCAGACTGTGAGTTGCCTGAGAACAGCAGGGCTCAGGCTCCCCCCACCACTTCCAGATTAGCCAGGAGGGGGCCAGTGCTGGATAAATAACTCCAAAACCACAACATATTATCACAATAAAAGTTGATTTCTCATTCAGCGCAGCCCCATATCAGTTTTAGTTTGGGGTAAGGATAGGACTTTGCTCCGTGTGGACATTCAGGGAGATTGTTGTTTTTCAGTAAATGCCTTTGAATGAATAAAATGGTTAATAGAAAATATTTACTATATACGGTTACACACGTCAGATAACCCAGAGTTATAATGAACCAAATTCCCAGAGCAAATATGAAAGGCTCGTAGCATAAAAACATTCTCAACCTCACCAATAATCTGTGACCCAATTAAATAACGAATAAGAGGACTCTGATCCTAGTTAGAATGTAGAAAAGTTAGAAAAAGTCTTGCTCCCACCCTTACAATAACAAATTTAAGTGGATAATCTACGAAAACCACAACTCTTTCTAAACCCATTGGAGAACTAAGGCTGCAGAACAAACATCTAATGAAAAATCTAAGGAAAGAGAGAGGACCCCTCCAAGGAGAGAAAAGCACTTGCTTATGTGGGAGCAGATGACAGACACTAAGTTCCCCACATGAAAGAAGAATTCAGCTAAAAGTTTTAATGGATTTCTCAAGGCTAATGTTGGACTAGCATAAAAGTGTAGAGTCCCTGGGAGTCTCAGCCACAAGGAGAGTTTGTGCGTACTTGTAGGTACTTCTCGGCGGGCCTCATTGGATGGTTATGAGAAAGATTGGAGATGGGGAGACTAACCATTGTGGGGCAGACATGAAACTCTGTCTGGAACCTTCCTTAGAGAACAATAACCAACCAACCAAATAAAAAAACCCAAAACCAAACAAACAAAAAAAACCCTCTAGTGGAAGAGAAGCAAATTCTGCCGTCTTTAGGACTCAGAAGAAGACCTATTAAAACGGAGGGAGAGAAGAAAAAGTTGTTCTACTCTTGGAGAAAGGGTAGAAATAGGTTCTGGGAGCAGAATGTAAAGCAGAATGCAAATTCTGCACGTGAGGGAGGGACGGGATCAGAGGTGAAGGGAAGACCTTAAGATAATGGTATAGATAGCACTAGAAGAATTTCAAAGCATGCGGTGCCCTGAGAGTAAATAGCACCAATAAATCTCAAGCCCATCTCTACTCCTGAGCAGATCAATTCAACAGGCATGGTAAGATCATCCATGCTCATTTCGAGGTATAAAGACTCTCTGCCTCAGTCCCCACCATCACAGATGGCTTTCAATAAAATTTGTGAGGCATGCAATGAAGTAGAAGAAAAAAAAATCTGTCAAGAGACTAATCAATCAAAAGAAATAAAATGTTGAAACTATCAGGTAGGGTATTTAAAACAGATGGACAACAAGCATCTTTAGGTGAGCAATTTCAGGAGAAAAATGTAAACAAGGAGAAAGAATGAAATGGAAATACTAGAAATGAAAAATTCAGCTGTAGGGATGAGGGAAGTCTACGACAGTATCATCAGTAGACTTGACACGACCCAGGAGGAGACAGATTAACAAAATGGAAACACAAAAAAGAAAACACTGAAAAGATTGGAATATCCAGGAGATATGGGACAATAGCAAGTAGTTTAAAATACTCGTAATTGGAATCCCAGAAAGAGAACAGAGAGAGATTGAGGCATGAGGAGTATTTGAAAAGAGACGGTGGCAAAGAATTCTTCAAAACTAATTATAGACAAATAACCACAGATCCAAGAATCTCAGAGAACATCAGGCAGGGTAATAGGCTTTTCACAAAAGTATAAAGTAAATAAGTCATGGAGATGAAAATGCAGCATAGAGAGTATAAGTCGATAATATAGTCATCATGCAGTATGGTGACAGATGGTTACCTCACTCATGGTGAGCATCCAGCAAGGTATAGAATTGCTGAGTCAATATATTGTCCATCCAAAACGAATATAACATTATATGTCAATTATACTTTAATAATGAATTTAACTTTTTTTAAAAAAAAGAAACGATATCAGTGGTGGTTAGGAGCTTGGAATTGGGGGAAGAGTTGACACTGTGTCCTATCTATTGATTTTGTACTGGTAAAACACTTGCACGCATTGGTAAAAACCCAAAGAACTTTGCACTAGTAACTGAAGTTTACTGTATGAATATTATACCTTAATTAAAAAAATGGAAAATAGGTACTACATAGGAAGATAAAATTGTGGAGGTTTTTTAATACTCTTTTGATTGTGATTTTTGATTCTTCTGGAATAAGCACCCATTTTTTTATACTAAATAAGATGAAACTTTTTGTAATGTTTGTTTATTTTTGAGAGAGAGAGAGAGAAAGAGGGGAGAGGGGCAGAGAGAGAGGGAGACATAGCCCAGAGCCTGACAGAGCCTGATGCCGGGCTTGAATCCACGAACTGCGAGATCATGACCTCAGTTGGACGTTTAACTGACTGAGCCATCCAGGCACCGCACGATGAAACTCTTTTTAAAAAAGAACCACAAACCTGGATCAAGGATTTTATTTTTTTAAATTTTTTTAATGTTTATTTATTTTTTAGACAAAGAGACACAGAGCATGAACGGGGGAGGGTCAGAGAGAGGGAGACACAGAATCTGAAACAGGCTCCAGGCTCGGAGCTATGAGCACGGAGCCCAACATGGGGCTCGAACTCACAAACCGTGAGATCATGACATAAGACTCTTACATAAGAGGAAGAAGGTGAAGATGATGAGTATGTAGCTCAGAATACAAACATCATTTCTGTGTGAAGCCATCCTGATCCTTAGGGTCCATAGATCAGGTCGGAGGTGGAGGAAGTTTCAGCAGTTGGCGACATCTTCTCTGCATGACATCCGTTCCCCAACTAGCTGAGCGGCGTTATGATCTTGATGACTTCCCTCAATCTCTCTTCAGTGAAAACTTCAGTTTTCACATCGCGGATGGAAAAATGGGATTCTACAACTTCTAACTTCCTTCCAACTCTGATTTTCCCCAAATGCCCAAAATGATATGAATGCTATTAGGTTGGCATTGTGCAGGATTTTTTTTTAAGTATACACATTACTCTTGGCATCTAAGCCTCCCAGAATAAAAGACGCATTCAGAAAGGAAGCCGTACAGGGGAGAACCACTCATTATCTTTCCATGGACCTGGGTCCCAAACCATAAAGGCAGACCTGTAATGCCTCTTTTCCTAGGTCAGTTGCACATGAACAGCCTTGGACCTTCGCGGAGGGAGAGCCCTCATTCCATTCTTCTCAACTTCCGCCTGATCCTCGCTCCCCTCCCCCCTAACACGCCTACCCCAACTGGAACCACGGCCTGATTCTCCATCAGGGACAGCGACTGACCACCCGAGTATCATTTGGGATGTGATTTCACCTTTCTCTTCCCTGTTTTTCTCACGTTAGGAGAGTGAAAAGGCGAAAACTCTCAACCATCTAGAGCTAGGCTGGAGATTAAGTGACACAAAATAATTGCAAAGCACCAGGAAGCGAGTATGTGATCAAGAAATCGATTGTAAACGTCCGGTTTTGGATACCTCCTTCCTGCCATTGAACTCCACAGTACGCGAATGATTCTTCAGCGCTTGCCTGAAGCGAGGGGGTCTCTGCCCGAGGCAACTTCCCGCTGGAATCCACGCAGGGGCAGCATGAGAGCCAGGAAACATGGCTGGAGAGCCACCAAGCTGTTGGGCCTTGAGTAAAGGAGCTCAACCAGGCAAGCCGCATCACACGGGGCTAGAACCACATGCAACACGTGCGTGTCTTCCTGCAGATTGCCTGGAGGTGACTTATTTGGCGGAACAATTAGGCGTTATGCCCGCTCAGGGGCACCAGTTCTGAATCGACTCCCATCCTTCTGAGCTACAGCAATCCTTTCCTAGGAAAACAGGGCTTAGCAACTGCAGCGCAGAGAATTTCTGTGCTGACGTGCACCCTCAGCAGGGTGTCTCTGAGCAGGGCACAGCCCGTTCAACATGCCTGTTCTTGACCCCAGCCTTCCTTTGTCAAGGTCGCACCCAAAGCATAAATGCAAATATTGCTTGGGGCCTGTGTGCTCCAACCTGACCTGCAAGTCACACATGTTTGCTTTTGTTTTTTCGTATTGTTTTCTTTTCTTTTCCTCTTTATTTTTTTAATTTAAATCCAAATTACTTAATATCTAGTGTAGTAAAGGTTTCAGGAGTAGAACTGAGTGATTCATCACTTACATACGACACCCAGTGCTCACCCCAACAAGTGCCCTCCTTTAATGTCCATCACCCATTTAGGCCACCCTCCCCCCCCAACTCCCATCCAGCAACGCTCAGTTTGTTTCTGTATTTAAGAGTCTTTTATGGTTTGCCTCCCTCTCTGTAAATGATTCACTTGTAAGCAACGCGCCAGATGAATTAGACTTCTATTCTAGCACTCCTTTAGCAAAAAAAGTTTATTATTTTTTCCCAAATTATAAAAATTATACATGCAAAATATGGCGTTAAGGTGGCACAGAAAAATATAAAAAGAAAATAAAAAGTATCCATTAACACTCTATTTCCTAGAATTAACAGCTGGTATACCTATCACTGAATTTCTATCATGTACATATATAGCTTTTCTGTATTTGGATTTTATTTCCATGTGCATCGTTAATGGCATCCAGGTTTTTGGAAGGACATTATGCTGGGGGTTTCATATACAAATCAGGGTTGAGTTGTTGTTTCTTGTTTTTCCTGGGCTTGATGACCTTGAAGAAGAAAGAAATGAAGTTAGAGCAGGTGAGATGTAGCTAATTCTGACTTTCTCTCTGCACTGACACTGTCCTCCAACCACCAGTTGCATCCCGTTCTCGTAAGGTTCTTCTCACTCTCCCCTGTCCCCTTCAATGAATTCCTGTCCTTTGAGTCACCTCCCACATTGGTTGAGACCCTAAAATGAGATAGTCACTCACCCACAGCATGAGTGCACGTGGAAGGGCAGGAGAGAGAGGAAGGAGCAGGTGTACTCAATGCCAAGAGTTGAAGGGATGGTTCTCACGGGGAAGACAGGTGGGAGGAGGGTGTGAGTCTGGAATGGAAAGGCTGGAAGGTTTGAAAGACTCAGAACTGGAGATATCTAAGAGTCTGGGCCTTGCTGTGGGTCTGGATGTGTCAATCTTTGATCTGTTTCACTCTGGTACTAGCCTTTGAGGGTCTTCCCACAATCTCACGTGGACAAAGAGCGTGGACTTAGTCCTGGAGGACCAATACTCTCTGTCTGTGTAGACCAGTCTGTGTATCTCATTGAAGGCAAGTTACTTTGTGTTGAGGTACTCAGGGGCACTCTTGATCATTTAGGTCTGGTGTGAGCTGTTTGCCTTCCTCTGGGATAGATGGCATTTCCCCCATATTAAAAGTGATGAACCTGAAGTTTCTGGTGCTTAACTTCACCAGCAGTTAGAAAATCACAGAGCTAGGTTTTGAAAGAAATCGGCCTTAATGAAGCCCAAATTTACTACATAATCTCCCTGCTTTGATGCATTCAACCAATTTTGTAATATTTAGCTAGGTATTATATCCTTTGAAGGCTTCTCTGGGGTTTCTCTCTCCAACACAATTCAAAACCTCCTTCTTTAAAGAAAGAAAGAATGATAGAAAGGGCAGTCATAAGTCTTCCACATTGGAAGAATGCTATTCCCCAGAAGTCCCCACCTTGATGAAGCTGTGAGTTACAGATCTCAGCTGTCTTGGATCCCCACTTATTTCAAAGCAGATGAGTGTGAGTTTATCGCCTTCCTCACAGTTGACTTTGGTCAGTCGTCCATACACCAAGACGTCCATCGTCCCCGTATCATCTTGTATTTCATACAAAGTGATGCATTGATCCAACACCATTTTCTGCAAAAGAAAATCAGCATGCTCCTCCTCAGAACTGGATCAGGTTCCACGTCCATGAGAAACACAGGGTGTGGGTGGAAACTTTTGTCTCTGACAGGTTAATATGAACTGGAGGTCCGGAAGGAGGCATAGCACATAGCTTAAGATGTTTTGTTCAGAGGATTCTCCTGATGAGTCTGAGAAGGATTGCCACTAATTCTCATTAAGTGGATTATGTCATTTCAGTCTGTACTTCTTTCCTGTCCATTCTCTACTCCCTCTTCCCAATCTGCCCAAATCCAGAATCTCGATCGTCTAGTCCCATTGTTCTAGGTTCCTTCTTGCTCACTGTACTCATTAATTCTGCAAATGCACCTGTGTGCACAGCCACTTACACAGAGGGCACAGGAGACAACACAGGTAGAAGGAAAAAGCTGCATTTCAGGGCAGAATCATCTGTCCATTTCCTACTCTGGTTGTCACAACCAGCATCCAAGTTTGGGAGGGCAATTCTTTATTCACAATCAAGTTAAGCTGTCACTGAAAGGGATGAGACAGAACTCAAACAAAATCATAAGGATATGTGTACTGATAGAAAGTCTGCACTGTTCTGGGCCAGAGTACCTGTGAATGGATCATAGCATCTGCCAAAAACCAAGGATTTGGGGAAATCTCTTTCCGTAGAACTTACATGGCATTGCCTTCGGAAGAGGAATGTGAAGAGTTTTTCTAGCCCGTATCCTGAAGTGGGAAGGTTCTACCCAACTACCCTGGTCATTGGAGCCTTGAGTTCCTGTGTTTCAGAAGTGAACCAAACTCCACTTGGCAAGTTCAGACCTTTAAATTCGGGGGTTATAGATGAAACAGTACAAAACAATGGTGTGGGCTTACCTTATGCACCTGATACACCCCACTCACAAATGTTCCTGGCTCTTCCGAGTGAAGCTCCTTGATTTTAGGAGTTGCATTTGCATTTTGGATCAGTCTGCTTGAGACCTCCATCTTTCGGTCAGCACTGACATCAGACACAGAAGAGACATCGTACACCTCCAGGAACCCATTGCGGCCAATATAATCTGCTAAGGTGATGACTCTCTTTGGTATGAACTTGTCCTTCAGGCCGACATGAAAAACCTTCACTCGAAAGAACTGGCTCTCAGTAACCACAGTGGCGTGAAACATCTTTCTCTCCTCGTCTGTGATGTCATATGCGAATGGCTCTGTGGCTTTCAGCACCATCACTTCCTTGGCGCATGTCTGTAAACCCTCTTCTCTGGAAGCTTTTGTAGGTACGGACTTCAATCTTGGTTTCTACTTGGAAGTACACATCAGAAAGTGGCCCAGTTAAGAAAGGGAATACACAGTCCTTTCTAGTGACAGCCACCTTAAGCTTAATGTTGAGCCTCCAGAAAGGCTCAGATTGGATGCATTTGGGGGGAAAAAATGAGCTAGAGAGAGAGAGCTGACCTAGTATAAGGTAGCTAGTGGAAGACATGGAAGAATTACATGTAATTGTACTTATTTTCTTCATCGTTTCATGCATTTGGGAGGAATATTATTTTTTCTGTTAAAGGCATTAACCCAAGATAAAACAACAACAACAACAAAACAACATTTCTCTGAGGAGAGCTCTGGAGAGCATAGAGGAAGAGGAAAATAGCCATGCTGTTGTGAAGGGATTCCCATTAGACATGAAGATAAATATATTATCTTAATTTACCAATCAGCATTTTAGTGAGCAAAGTAAGATAGCAGTAAGGAAGAAAATAAATCACCCTAACAGCACTGGCAGTGAACGGCTCTAGTCAGAAACCACAGATTTCATCTGGAACCAGTCCCGGTAGATGTCACAATTGAAAGAGGGAAACCGTGAGCCCTTTTCCAAGAAGGGCTGTGCTAAAAAGAGATTCGTTAAGCAATCACTGGAGAAGCTCATGAACTTTCCTGATTTAGAAATGTTCTGGCTCCAGACTTGAACAGTAGAAGAATGAGCCTTCTGAAAACATGCTTCCTTGGCATAGAATTGTTTGAACCCAATGATTCTAAAAAACAGCAGCATAGAAAAAGCTCTACAAAGAGAATAAAAATTCCCCTAAATGTTAAAGCTTTAGATCGCAAAGCCTGAATTTGAATCCAGCACCAAGTAAATGCCTAGTGCACAGAAATGTCGTCAGCACTGTCTTTCCATGGTTTTTCAGAGGCCTGTAGTCTGCTCCAATAAACAGATATTTCATGCTTTGTGTTGACCCTGTTGGTGGAATCTTTGTTAGAGGGATAGCCTTGTAAAAGAAATTTCTCCATTTGGGTAAGCCACATATACTCCGTAATCTCATTGACAGGATCATGCTGAGCTATTGCCTTTTAAAACTCAGTTATCATACACTGGCATGACAAGAGTGGGGCTTGGAGGCTGAGGAAATATTGGTTTGGATCATATTTGAAAGCATAAACAGGTCATTTTCTCTCAGAGTATATTCCCCACTTCCCACCTTGTTCATGAATCATGCTTTTCTGTGCTATTCCCTTCATCATAGCAGAAATTGAAGGTGATAGTGATCTGTTTCTGGCTTTGAACCCAAAAAGCAAACCGAATGCACACCCTAGAGAAAATTGTTGGGAGTCCCCATGATGAATAACAACAAGGCTTTCATTCTCACCTAATGAAGCACAGACTGAAAGGTCAGACACCTTTTTGAAGGCCTCCCGTGCAGGTGGTCAGACCCCAGGGAAGCACTGAGTCCATGGTGTGTTTATGTGTAGGAGGCTAAGGCACAGAAGAGCCTCCTGGGGTCCTGGTGCTCCATGGAGGATTCAGGGCAGCAGAAGGATTCTGACAGGAGGAAAAGTGACCGTGTCCAATGTATAGGCAGATGGGGACATAGAAAGTCACTTCCATAGAAAGTCACTTCCAAGCCAATACTCTACCCCCAAGGGTAGGCAACCACCATGGTCATGTCACGGTGGGACGGAGGTGAGCTAGGCGGGAGGGCATGCCTGCCTGTGCACTTGCCTCTCCATTCTAGTCTAGCCTTTCTCTAGAATCTGAGGTTATTCTCCCATAAAAGGAGAAGGTACACTCATTATAGTGGTGATAAATGCTGGCAAAGAAAAATAAAGGGACTCGTGAAATCGAGCAGAGGAAAGATGTGATGTACTGTTGGAGGCACATCAGTGAGGACCTGCCCGGTGGGGAGGGGAAGCAGTCAGGCTGATGTCTGAAGGTGGGTGTTTCTGGGTCAGTGAAAAGACAGGAGTAATGAATTCCCAACCAGAGAAATATCTTTTGTATACACATTGGACATGGGAGGGAGCCCCTAATGCTGGAAAAGAATCCAGAAGTGTGGTCAATAAGCCAAGAGGAGAGGGACGAAAGGAGACAGGAGACGAGTTACATGCAGTCGTTCATTTTTCCTCCTGTGTTCATCTTTAGTGGTCTGACCATCCCCTATTCTCATTCCTGCACGAAGTCAGTAACCCTCTTGAGATCAGGAATTATTTCAGAATACACACTTTCAAATAGCAAAATACACACTTTCTATTACACTGAAAACTCACCACCTGCATTTAATAAGCTAACAGGTGACTTTTGTTATGTAAGGAAATTATACATAGTAGGGAATTGCTGAGAAGCTCTTTCCAGGTCCTGATGATTCCTGTGCTATGTTGTAGAGAGAGAAACAAGTACGGGGAAGAGCAAGACGGTACCTTGGTCGAGAAACTGCTGCCTGGCGTTGATGGAGGCATCCAAGGAGGCTGAGAGAAGGACCCAGGTGACAGGGCACCTGTGACGGAAGGTTGTCCAAGCTGACCCCATTCCGGCATTGGCTGCATCATCTCAAATTTTTCAGTTTTTATCGTTTGGGTTTCCATTTTCTGAAAATAGTTTTTTTCTCCCCGGTTAGGTGTCAGTATCAGGTGAACCACAATCCCTCTCTTCCTTCACCTCTCTCTCTCTCTCACTCTCCTCTCTCTCTCTTTTTGTCTTTCTGTCTCTCCGTCACACACTCACACACACACACACACACACACACACACACACACACACACCAGGATCTTCAATCTGGAATACTAGCACATATAGGATACCTCCTTCTGCTCTCTGGTTTGGACCCCAACCAGGGTGCAAACATCCCTATGCAAATTTTAACCACACAGATGACTGAACTTTCATTGGAATGCTAGGCAATTCTAGTTCTATCTCTGCTTCCAAGGGCCCTATATCAAGCTCCTCAAGACAACATGTGGATCGTGGCCTGGTAGAAAATACTACCTGGCTCCAATGGAAACGAGTCTCAGAACTACTTGACTGAATTTCGGCATGTTTTCTCCACCATGTTTTTCACAGCCTTATGGTTCAGCAAATAAGCAAATTGGTTCCTACTCCTGTCCTTCAGCTCAGGAAACCCTGTGAATGCTTTGTTTTCCATGCCAGTGAGATTCCCCCCGTTCATCATCCAGAGGCAGGATTCTGCACCAGGCCACCAAATCCCTCAGGGATCTCAGGGACAGACAAACCCAACGAAGATTTCACCAGGCTTTCCCAGGACCTAGACTTTTATGACCATTTAAGGAAGTGCAGAAAGAGTCTGTAAACTCATTTGTCTTCACTACCTTTACCTTTACTAACGAAAGCGCATTTGGACCATCCTGCATCCGATATGCACGTGCCACCATTTTTATCACTTTTAGCATCCATTTGACCAGTTCATCAAGTGTCACTTGTGGATAAAGTTGTAGATGAGAGAGCTTCTGGAATACCTGCCTCTGGCAGGCGGCTTCCTGATTAGAACACCGCCGGACCAACCCCCACGCCTCATTCCTCTTTTGCAGGAGGACAGAGCCTGGCTGTGGAAACAAGTCCACCCATGACTCTGGTTATTCACACATTAGAGGCATTAAAAAAATATTGTAACATCCGCATAGCTACGTGGATTCGGTTTGTGCCCGTGAAGCGCTCACGTGTTCACGCTCTGACACTCACTGTCTGTGTGACCTTCGCAGAACGTGTTTAGCCTCTAGGAACCTCAGTTTTCCCAGAGGCGAAATGGCCCTAACAACAGCACCCTGAGTGATAAATAATGAATGCTGTTATAAAGACGAGATGAGATCACGGGCACAGAGCACACAGGTTCCTGGGTCTAACACACTACGTGGGCAACATAGCCATGTCGGCCTTGTCACTGCTATTTCACGCTCTACTTAGAGATTTTGGTCGGCTGTGATCTGCAGATGCCTCATGTTGTATGTGGGTCCCTCCTGATGGCATGGGAAATACTTCCCTAAAGTAGCCTCTCTATTCACTTCTGCCATAGGTAGCAATTTATCTCAAGACAACCTTATCTTGATACTCCCTCAAAATCAGTGACACTGAAAGCTTCTATGATAGCAGTAGGATTTAGATGCTGAAAATATTTTTTCAAGTTTATTTCTTCATTTTAAGTGCAAGGGAGTGAGAATGCAAAGAAAGAGAGGGGGGGGGAGAGAGAGGGAACGTGTAGGGTATTGGGGCAGAGATGGGGAGAGAATGAACCTCAAGTCGACTCTTCACTCTCAGCCCAGAACCCAATGTAGGGCTTGATTTCAAAAGCATGAGGTCATGACCTGAGCAGAGATCAGGAGTTGGATGTTCTATCGGTTGATCCACCGAGGCACCCCTAGATGCTGAAAATATTCTTTTTGACTGGATAATATGAGAAAATAATAATTGATTTCATTTCCTTCATCACCCTGTCCTGTTGTAGAAACATGATGTCGTGAGCTGTTTGCTTTAGAAGAGACGTAGCTGTCAGAATCAAGAGCAAAACCGGTCTACGCCTGGTCTCAGGTACAAGTTGAACAGATCCCACATGGTAGAAAAAATCATTGGGAGACCCCATGATGAATCAGAGCAACATTTTTGTGCTCACCTAACGAAGAAAAGACTGAGCAATCAGACACATGTTTTGTTCCTGTACAGGTGGCTGGACCCCAGGGAGGAATTCACTACATGTGTCTTTATGTGCAAGAGGCTGAGGGAGCTGATGAGCCTCTGTGGTCCCTGTGCTCCAAGGAGGATTCAGGGCAGGAGAATTTTGCTCATGGGAGTAGAAAATCTCATGAGAGTCATTTGTTTAAGGAGTCATCTGAGTAGGCCGACGGGGACTTTGAAAGTGTCACTTCCAAGCCAGTATGCTTGGCAAAAGTAGCGTTATCGTGAGGTGTGCGCATATGTCATTGCCATAGCACAGAGACAGCGGCTGTGGTTATTGTCATTGTTGTGTAATGAATTTTACATAGTAGGGGATTTACTGAGAAGCTCTTTCCAGGTCCTGATGATTCCTGTGCTATGTTGTAGGGAGAGGAACAAGTACGGGGAAGAGCAAGACGGTACCTGGGTTGAGAAACTGCTGCCCGGGGTTGGTGGAGGCATCCGAGGAGGCTGAGAGAAGCTCGCAGGTGACAGGGCACCTGTGACTGCAGGTTGTCCAAGCTTATCCCCTTCTGGCGTTGGCTGCATCGTCTTGGGTTTATCACTGCTTGTGGCTTTAGTTTTTCTTTTCTGAAAGTAGTTGATTCCCCTGGTCAATAGTTTTCAATATCTGATGAGCCACAATCTCTCTCTCTCTCTCTCTCTCTCTCTCTCTCTCTCTCTCTCTCTCTCACTTTCCCATTCTCCTGCTCACTCTCCTACCTCCTCTCTGTCTGTCTGTCTGTCTGTGTGTCTCTCTCTCCCCTGCACACTCACACACACACAAACACACCCCAGGATCTTCACTCTGGAATACTAGCACGTATAGGATACCTCCTTCTGCTCTCTGGCTTGGACCCCAACCAGGGTACAAACATCCCTCTGCAAATTTCAACCACACAGATGTTTGAACTTTCTTTGGAATGCTAGGCAATTCTAGGTCCACCTCTGCTTCCAAGGACCCTATGTCAAGCTCCTCAAGACGACACGTGGATCGTGGCCTGGTAGAAAACCCTACCTGGCTCCAATGGAAACCAGTCTCAGAACTACTTGGCTGAACTTCGGGATGTTTCATTAGCCAAGTTTTTCACTGCCTTGTGCTTGCGCAAATAAGCAAATTGGTTCCTACTCCTGTCCTTCAGCTCAGGAAACCCTGTGAATGCTTTGTTTTCCATGCCAGTGAGATTCCCCCCCCCCCCCCCCCCCCGGTTCATCATTCCAGAGGCAGGATTGTGCACCAGGCCACCAAATCCCTCAGAGATCTCAGGGACAGACAAACCCAATGAGGATTTCCCCCACGCTGTCCCAGGATCTGGACCTTTATGATTGTTTAAGGAATTGCAGAAAGAGTCTGTAAACTCGTTTGTCTTGACTACCTGTCCTTTTACTAACGAAAACCCATTTGGACCATGCTGCATCCGATATGCACGTGCCACCATTCTTGTCACTTTTAGCATCCATTTGACCAGTTCATCAAGTGTCACTTGTGGATGAAGTTGTAGATGAGGGAGCTTCTGGAATACCTGCCTCTGGCAGGCGGCTTCCTGATTAGAACACCGTCGGACCAACCCCCACACCTCATTCCTCTTTTGCAGGAGGACAGAGCCTGGCTGTGGAAACAAGTCCACCCATGACTCTGGTTATTCACACATTAGAGGCATTAAAAAAATATTGTAACATCCTCACAGCTACGTGGATTCGGTTTGTGCCCATGAAGAGCTCACGTGTTCACGCTCTGACACTCACTGTCTGTGTGACCTTTGCAGAACGTGTTTAACCTCCAGGAACCTCAGTTTTCTCAGAGGCGAAATGGCCCTGAGTGATAAAATGAATGCTGTTATAAAGATGAGATGAGATCACGGACACAGAGCACACATGTTCTGGGGTCCAACACACTACGTGGGCAATACACAGCCATATCGGCCTTGTCACTGCTATTTCACGATCTACTTAGAGATTTGGTCTGCTCTGATGTGCAGATGCCTCATGTTGTATGTGAGTCCCTCCTGGTGGCATGGGAAATACTTCCCTAAAGTAGCTTCTCTATTCCATTCTGTCACAGGTAGCAATTTGTCTCAAGACAACCTTATCTTGATACTCCCTCAAAATCAGTGACACTGAAAGCTTCTATGATAGCAGTAGGATTTACATGCTGAAAATATTTTTTCAAGTTTATTTCTTCATTTTAAGTGGAAGAGAGCGAGAATGCAAAGAAAGAGAGAGAGAGAGGAGAGAGAGAGAGTGAGTGAGAGAGTGAAAGACAGAGGCAATGTGTGGGGTAGGGGGGCAGAGAGATGGGGAGAGAGCGAATCTCAAGTCGACTCTTCACTCTCAGCCCAGAGCCCAAACTAGGGCTTGATCTCAAGGCTGTGAGGTCATGACCTGAGCAGAGATCAGGAGTTGGATGTTCTATCGGTTGAACCACTGAGGCACCCCTAGATGCTGAAAATATTCTTTTTGACTGGATACTATGAGAAAATAATAATTGATTTCATTTCCTTCAACACCCTGCCCTGTTGCAGAAACACGATGTCCTGAGCTGTTCGGATTAGAAGAGACGTAGCTGTCAGAATCAAGAGCAAAACCGGTCTACGCCTGGTTTCGGGGTAAAAGTTGAACGGATCCCACATGGTAGAGAAAATCATTGGGAGACCCCATGATGAATCAGAGCAACATTTTTGTGCTCACCTAACGAAGAAAAGACTGAACAATCAGACACCCGTTTTGTTCCTGTACAGGTGGCTGGACCCGAGGGAGGAATTCACTACATGTGTGTTTATGTGCAAGAGGCTGAGGGAGCTGATGAGCCTCCGTGGTCCTTGGGCTCCAAGGAGGATTCAGGGCAGGAGAACGTTGCTCATGGGAGTAGACATTCTCATGGGAGTCATTTGTTTAAGGAGTCATCTGAGTAGGCCGACGGGACTTTGAAAGTGTCACTTCCAAGCCAGTATGCTTGGCAAAAGTAGCGTTATCCTGAGCTGTGCGCATATGTCATTGTCATAGGAGAGAGACAGCGGCTGTGGTTATTGTCACTGTTGTGTAATGAATTTTACATAGTAGGAGACTTACTGAGAAGCTCTTTCCAGGTCCTGATGATTCCTGTGCTATGTTGTAGAGAGAGGAACAAGTACAGGGAAGAGCAAGAGGGTACCTGGGTCGAGAAACTGCTGCCTGGGGTTGGTGGAGGCATCCGAGGAGGCTGAGAGAAGCTCGCAGGTGACAGGGCACCTGTGACTGCAGGTTGTCCAAGCTTATCCCCTTCCGGTGTTGGCTGCATCGTCTTCGATTTATCACTGCTTGTGGCTTTAGTTTTTCTTTTCTGAAAGTAGTTTTTTCCCCTGGTCAATAGTTTTCAATATCTGATGAGCCACAATCTCTCTCTGTCTCTCTCTGTCTCTCTCTGTCTCTCTCTCTCTCTCTCTCACTTTCCCACTTTCCTGCTCACTCTCCTCTCCCCTTCCTCCTCTCTGTCTGTGTGTCTCTCTCTCCCCCGCACACTCACACACGCACAAACACACCCCAGGTTCTTCACTCTGGAATGCTAGCACATATAGGATACCTCCTTCTGCTCTCTGTCGTGGACCCCAGCCAGGATACAAACATCCCTCTGCAAATTTCAACCACACAGATGATTGACCTTTCATTGGAATGCTAGGCAATTCTAGTTCCATCTGCTTCCAAGGGCCCTTTGTCAAGCTCCTCAAGATGACACGTGGATCGTAGCCTGGTAGATAACCCTACCTGGCTCCAATGGAAACCAGTCTCAGAACTACTTGGCTGAACTTCGGGATGTTTCATTAGCCAAGTTTTTCACTGCCTTGTGCTTTGGCAAATAAGCAAATTGGTTCCTACTCCTGTCCTTCAGCTCAGGAAACCCTGTGAATGCTTTGTTTTCCATGCCAGTGAGATTCCCCCCGTTCATCATTCCAGAGGCCGGATTCTGCAGCAGGCCACCAAATCCCTCAGGGATCTCAGGGACAGACAAACCCAATGAGGATTTCCCCCACACTGTCCCAGGATCTGGACCTTTATGATCGTTTAAGGAAATGCAGAAGGAGTCTGTAAACTCGTTTGTCTTGACTACCTGTCCTTTTACTAACGAAAGCCCATTTGGACCATCCTGCATCCGATATGCACGTGCCACCATTTTTATCACTTTTAGCATCCATTTGACCAGTTCATCAAGTGTCACTTGTGGATAAAGTTGTAGATGAGAGAGCTTCTGGAATACCTGCCTCTGGCAGGCGGCTTCCTGATTAGAACACCGTCGGACCAACCCCCACGCCTCATTCCTCTTTTGCAGGAGGACAGAGCCTGGCTGTTGAAACAAGTCCACCCATGACTCTGGTTATTCACACATTAGAGGCATTAAAAAAATATTGTAACATCCGCATAGCTACGTGGATTCGGTTTGTGCCCGTGAAGCGCTCACATGTTCACGCTCTGACACTCACTGTCTGTGTGACCTTCGCAGAACGTGTTTAGCCTCTAGGAACCTCAGTTTTCTCAGAAGCGAAATGGCCCTAACAACAGCACCCTGAGTGATAAATAATGAATGCTGTTATAAAGACGAGATGAGATCACAGACACAGAGCACACAGGTTCCTGGGTCTAACACACTACGTGGGCAACATAGCCATGTCGGCCTTGTCACTGCTATTTCACGCTCTAGAGATTTTGGTCGGCTGTGATCTGCAGATGCCTCATGTTGTATGTGGGTCCCTCCTGATGGCGTGGGAAATACTTCCCTAAAGTAGCCTCTCTATTCACTTCTGCCATAGGTAGCAATTTATCTCAAGACAACCTTATCTTGATACTCCCTCAAAATCAGTGACACTGAAAGCTTCTATGATAGCGGTAGGATTTAGATGCTGAAAATATTTTTTACAAGTTTATTTCTTCATTTTAAGTGGAAGAGAGCAAGAATGCAAAGAAAGAGGGCGAGAGAGGAGAGAGAGAGAGAGGGAATGTGCGGGGTAGGGAGGCAGAGAGATGGGGAGAGAGCGAATCTCAAGTCAACTCTTCACTCTCAGCCCAGAACCCAATGTAGGGCTTGATCTCAGAAGCTGTGAGGTCATGACCTGAGCAGAGATCAGGAGTTGGATGTTTTACCGATTGAGCCACTGAGGCAACCCTAGATGCTGAATATATTATTTTTGACTGAATAATATGAAAAAATAATAATTGATTTTTTTTCCCTCTCCAGATTTTTCACTTATTCACCCTGTCTAGTTCTTGAAACGTGATGTTGTGAGCTGTTTGCTTCTGGAAACACAGGAAACAAAGGTAATATTTGTCTGTATCTGGTTTTGGGGAAACAAAGGGACAGAACCCACGCCTGAAGAAAATCGGTGGGAGACCCTGTGATGAATCAGAGCAAGGCTTTCCCGCTCATCTAATGAGACACAGATGGATGGTGGACCCATTTTTTGCAGGCTTCCTGTGCAGGTGGCTGGACCCCGCAGAACAACCGACTGCATGGTGCGTTTATGGGAAGAGGCTGAGTCGGCAGATGAGCCTTCCCGGGGTCCCTGTTCTCTAAGACGTTTAAGGGCAGTGTGAGGACTCTCCCAGAATAGAAATGGCTGTGTCCCATATATAAGCAGGTGGGGACTGAGAAACTGTCACTTCCAAGCCAGGATGCAGGGTCAAAGCAGAGTTGTCTTGAGATGTGCACATATGTCATTGTGCTAGCAGAGACACAGCGGCTGGGTTTCCAGT
Organism: Acinonyx jubatus; assembly: GCF_027475565.1. Lineage (NCBI taxonomy): Eukaryota > Metazoa > Chordata > Mammalia > Carnivora > Felidae > Acinonyx > Acinonyx jubatus. The sequence continues at coordinate 3,855,368 of NC_069395.1, read as the reverse complement.
GACTGGAGGAGGACACATCCGTGGCCATCTGGGCCTGGGATCCAACAGGCCCAGGTAGCCAGCTCCATCCCATGCACAAGTCCTGGGGACCCTGGGTAGGGATGATGAGTTTTGGTGCTGACAACAGTAGGATCCACAAGACACAACTTGAGAAAGATGTCTTTAGGGAGTTTGTCCTCAAGTGCTGTGTGTGTGTTGGGGCCGGGGTACAGCCTGGGTCAGAGGGCAGCTTGGGGCTTGGGTGACAAACTACATTAGAGAATAGTGATTCAAGTGTTGCCTGGCTCATTCCTCAGGTGGGTATTCCCGTGGTATTTGCCACAGAATGGACATTATATCTCCCGAGTGTGGGCAGCCACCGTGGTCATGTCAGGGTGGGACAGAGGTCCGCTGGGAGGGAGGGGATACACACGTGTGCACTCACTTCTCCACCTCGCCTGGTCTTCCCCTATAATCTGAGGTCATGGTCCCATAAAAGGAGAACTTACACTCATTAGAGTGGTGATAAATGCTGGAAAAAAATCAAAGGACCCGTGACAGCCAGCAGTGGGAAGATGTGATGTGTTGTTGGGGGCACATCAGTGAGGACTTGCCGGGGTGAAGGGAGTCAGGCTGGGGTCCGAAGGTGGGTGTATCTGGGCCAGTGAAAAGACAAGCGTCATGAATTCCAAACCATCGAGATAGCTTATGTTTACACGCGTGACGTGGGAGGGAGCCCCGAATGCTGGAAATGAATCCAGATGTATGGTCAATAAGCCAAGGGGAAAGGGACAAAAGGAGACAGGAATGCAGGGTATAAACACCCTCCCATGTTCATCGTTAATGGTCTGGCCACCCCCTACCCCTACTCCTGCACCAAGTCGGTAACCCACTTGAGATTCGGAATTATTTCAAAATGAATACTTTCAAGTAGCAAAGGATCTCTACTACACTGCAATCTCACTACCTGCATTTGATCAACTAACGAGCGATTATTGTTATCTAAAGAAATTATACATAGTAGGGAGTTACGGAGAAGCTCTTTCCAGGTCCTGATGATTCCTGTGCTATGTTGTAGAGAGAGGAACAAGTACGGGGAAGAGCACGACGGTACCTGGGTTGAGAAACTGCTGCCCGGGGTTGGTGGAGGCATCTGAGGAGGCTGAGAGAAGCTCGCAGGTGACAGGGCATCTGTGACTGAAGGTTGTCCAAGCTGACCCCATTCCGACGTTGGCTGTGTCTTGTTAGATTTCTTATTGCTTGTGGTTTTAGTTTTCCTTTTCTGAAAGTAGATCCCAACCCTCTGGGTAATGGTTTGCAGTTTGAGGTAAAACATCATTACTACTGAGCCAATCGGTTTTTTATTACTAGATTATAAAGATACTAAAACTTCTGTTTCAGGAAACAGGAGACCACATGGAGTCCGTCCTCTAAGAGATGACGGGAGGTGTACAGCCCACAGTGATGGGAGTTTCACACAACAACTGGGAATCTCCCCTCCTCCCTGTGGCCCGAAGGATGCTGTACCAGGATTTGGAAAATCTAGAATTGAATTGTGTCTCTTTGGTGAGCTGCCCTCCTGGTGAGACTTCCCCTTATCCCACATGTAAAGAGGGGTCTTGACTCCACATCTCCTTCCCAGGGAGTTATACACACAGGTTATAGTGAACACAGTTCTGAAACATAACGGGTGATGGCCAACTACAGGTGGGTGATTGTTCACTATGGATTTGTTGACTCCAAACCTCATTTTCATTCTGCCTCTGGAATCCCTTTTTTCTTGATTCTTCTATTTGCAGGTTGAGAAATGAAGGAAGAGCTAAGTGCTCCCAGGAAGCTAATCAGGGGAAGAGCCATAGGGGAAGCTTCTTCAGCGGGACCTTTTGCATCTTACCTTCGACACAAGTGTATCATCCACTGGCCGTGAAGCCTTGTTTGCGGTGGATGTCGATTCGTCAGTACTGGACGCCTCCTGCTTTCTTTTCCTCCCTGGAGCCAGTCCCTGTGTTTTGTACTTCTTCATAACTGAGGCAGCAAAGAGAACATGGTAAATCCAAAGGAGCCGGTCTAGGGCAACTGCATCACGTTCGGCGCTATTTCCTCGGAGTTCCTGCCTGTGGGTCTGAGGTGGCGTTTCTGTCCCCCCTGTGTCCATCAACCAGCCAGCCCGGCTACAGGTGCTGACTCAGTCTCGGGTGGTCTCCTTCCTTCCCCACGGGCACAAGCCCACCCCTCCATCGTCCGGACTCCCGGGAACCTCAGTCAAACCCTCTTCCAACCCATTTATCCTATATTTTCCTTTTAAGAATATTAAGTTTTCAAAATGCCAATGGTGGGTTAACTCCTATGGAAGGTCTATTTGAATTACAGCAAGCAGAGAAAGGGAATCTGATCTAATTAGTGACGTGACAAACTGGTGATGCTTGACTTTTTAAAATATGTTTTTACGAGCCAGTGATTTTACGGGAGGCAATGTTTTCACATCTGCGAGAGATGAGTTTTTCTTTAAGCATTGCCTCACGTTTGTTGCTAGGGAATAGAGTAACGGTGGGATAAATATTGTGAGGGAGCAGTATACGCACTGTTTGCAGTATTTTTAAGAGTCACAATTTTTTCCTAATTTTGTCATCACCCTGTAACCATTGTAATGTGGGGGAAGCCTCAGCCTTTGTCGTCAACTCCTTCTGCTTTTTTTCTTTACCCACATCCCCCAAATACACCCTGTAAAATACAGTGGCCCCCTTTGTAGGAAAGGAATTGTTCAACTGTCAACCTGTTGGCGCTTGAAGGGCCACCTCATCTGGGCAACTGAGTCGTAAATTGGCAAAGGGATCTCCCTGCTGTGCCGACACCAGGGCTCTGCTGGGCACAGAGGGCGGGCACATGGACAGTGAGGGCTCCTCTGCATTACCTTTTCTCTTCTCATTTTTAATAGTTTTCACAGTGTCTTCTAGTCCTTCTATGTCTTTGAGCAGCCTCAGGAGTTTGTTCACACAGAGAATCCCCCGGAACTTCTTGTGCATCATGTCAGCAATCTTGACCTTGGTATAGTCTTCTTTCATTTTTGAAGTCAGTCCCAAATCAGAGTCCAGCAGGGACTTAACCATGCTAAACTGGTCGTCGTTGAGGGGCTGAAGCCCTTTCAGCAGAAGAATTCTCTTGCATTCTGTCTCCATCTCTCAAGGTCTGTCTAAGCAGGAGAAAAATACCATAGGGCGTTACATTCTCATCGGAACAATTTAAAAGCCTGGTTGTGTCTATGTGGGTGAGTGGCCCATGTCAAGGTGTTGTCCTTGAGTGTGTGTGACAAAGACCAGGTGCATCACTGTGCAAAATGGGTTGAGATCTGCTGCATTCAGAACTTCTTTTTTTTAAAAAAAAGTTTTTTTAAATGTTTATTTATTTTTGAGACCATGCGAGAAACAGAGTGCAAGCAGTGGAGGGGCAGACAGAGGGAGACACAGAATTTGAAGCGGGCTCCAGGCGCCGAGCCATCAGCCCAGAGCCCGACGCGGGGCTCGAACCCACAAACTGTGAGATCATGACCTGAGCCGAAGTTGGACACTTAACCGACGGAGTCACCCAGGCGCCTGCATTCAGAACTCCCAAGAAAGTCTTTTCATTTAATAATGACAGTTGTGTCGGGTCAGGGCAGGTGTGGTGGCAGGAGGTCTAGAAAGAGGTAGTGTTTTCTGTGCGTGGAGTGTGGGCTGTACGGTGTCACAGGGCACCTGCTCCCGGCGGCCATCCCCTACTGGGGCTGCGGTGTCTCCCTGGATGTCTGCTCGCTGGCTCCTGACCCTGTTACCCTCTCTGATGGCTGAGTGGACCGCAGTCTCTCACCCTCCGAGACTGTCCCCGCCACTGGGGCGCTCGCTTCCACACCAGGGACCTGCCCATGTCCACCTGCCTTCCTCTAGCCAGTCCTTCTAGCGTCCCCTCTCCCTGGGGCTTGGCCATGTCCTCTGTGTCCTCTGCGCCCTTGTCCCCTGCTGGCCTTCTACCTGCTTCCTCGTGCACAATCACAGCATTTTTTTTCTGGGGCCATTTAGTAGTCCTCTCACTGGAGTTCTACACTCCGGCTAGAGCGGGAACACTGCACTCCTTTGGCGCAATTATTTAGCAGTTCCTTGATTTTACCCTTCTAGGCTGAATTCCTCTGAACAGTTCTTTCAGAGAGCCAGATGTCCCTCTCTCCAGCCATGGCTCTGTCCCACTTGACAGCCGCCAAGAATTCCCCTGTTTGTTTTTGAAATTTTTCTTGCTCCCCACCCTAGCTTGGAGAGCCTTGAATAATCTGCATCTTTTTTTTTTTTTTTTTTTTTTTTTACATCTGTGCCTTTTGTAATTCTTGCGGCTTATGCTCCAGAAATATACAACCCATCTCGCCTCTTCATGCATCAGGACTTTGCTAATTCCCTCCCTGCTGCCTAACAAGCTGCTCTCGCCTTTCTTCCTCCGACTGACTCCTCGGAGCCTTCAGGACTCCGCTGAGGCTTTGTCTTCCAAAAGCCACCAGAGTCCCCCTGTTGGACCGAGGGTCCCGCCTCTGGGCGCCTTTAGCACCTCTTGTACTTCCTCTATGGCACTCAGTACATGGTACGGATTCCACTTTTCTGTTTAAATTCATCAATTGTTGTTATTCGGGCACCGTGTGTTTGTGTAGCTTCTGTATAATTAGCATGTTCAAATCCCCAGGGCTGTGAATGATTCCTTCCTGAGAGGGTACGAGATCCTCGGATTGGTCAGGCTCATGGATTGAAGGATAAACCCACAAGATGGATGATAGCAGAATTGAAGATCATTAACAACAAAGTACAAGTAAAAACTCTGAAAGCTTCCAGAAATGAAGAGCAGATTACCTGTAAAGATTCAAGGAGCAGCCTGAATCTGACACTCAACAGCAAAGCTGTCCACCAACAGTAAAACAGGGTAATTTTCAAATAGTATTTGTTCAAATTCCATATCTGTTTCAAAGCTGAATAGTGTTTAAAATGAAATTTTTGTGTGTGTGGTATATATGAGTGTGACAACATAATTCGTTTGCAAAATAAGATATAATACGATATAAGGTGACAGGAGGCTAGGTCTAATCTTTGTTCATTCCTCTTAAATATGAACGTGCATTTTGTATTTCCAAAATATTGGTGTGTTTGATTTTAGAATCATCATCCAGACCCCTCTTGGGTTTCTAGTATTACAGTATTTGTTTTTGTGTCTTGTTTGTTTGTTTCTATTTTTTTAATGCTTGTTTATTTTTGAGAGAGAGGGAGAGAGAGCATGAGCAGGGGAGGGGCAGGGAGAGAGGGGGACAGAGGATCTGAAGCAGGCTCTGTGCTGACAGCGGAGAACCCCATGTGGGGCTCGAACTCATGAACCATGAGATCATGACCTGAGCCGAAGTCAGACACCCAACCGACTGAGCCACCCGGGTGCCCTCTAATATTACAGTATTCAAAATAGGTACACTAAATAGCCTTTCTGAAATGCCCCGATTGTGAATTTCGAAACAGATGCAGCCCCAGGGGTATCAGAAAAGGTACTGCCTACATAGAGGGAGGGCAGAATAATTTTGAGAGCAGAATTCTAAGCTGGCCAAACTGATATTTAAATGTGGGGGCCTCAGAAACTATTCTCTGATATTCAAGGCCTTGTGGTTTGTACGACAAAGACCTATAAGGAAACGTCTATTGGAAATGATATTCGATAATAAAAATGACACATAGAGCCCAGAACTACTGCAAGCCAGAGCGAGGACTACCTTGGCGAGGTGTGCCTCTGTCTTACAAAGAAATGCAACTTCGACTAAAGACGAGAGAGACAGGAAGCATATCGACACGGTGGGGGAAGGGAGGAAAGCCAATGGGGCCCTTCGCTAATGTATTTGTCTTAAAGGATCAGATAAAGGTATACGTAAAAACAGAAGCACGAGAAAGGAGCATTCAGAAGTGTCAGGAACGGGAACGAGCGTGGCCGAAGCCAAACTGTACCCCTTAATTATCAGCAGACACAGAAATGGCCCTAACGAGGTAAGTGGAAAGTGTAGTCAAATGGCATTTACACAATCTGCCAATGTATTGTTAACAAAAGATCACTCACTTAAAGGTGGGGAAATAAAAGACAAATATTTCATCATGCGACGAGCAACCGAAAGAAAACCAGCTTATCTATATTAGTGTAGCTTTAAATAGATCTGGAAATATCATCAAAAAATATCATCAAAGCACAACACAATGACAAAGCTGACGTCCCAGGGAAATAACACAGTTGTGATTGTGTATTTACTTGCTAATCGAAAATATATATTATTTTTGTTGTGATATCCCTTTATAATGCTATAAATATTATGTAATTTATTTTATAACATGATTCGCCTATAATAATATAAAAATTATATTTGTACTATTATATCGTATGTTTCTCTCCATACATCCACACACACTTATATATATCATCGTGTATGTAAATTTGACAGGCGTACGGGACGGAAACCTCACCATGGCACGGTTTTTATATGCGTGGTGATTTTAACGCGTCTCGCAATTGCGAAATAAAATTTTAAAAATTCAGTAAAGATTTAGAAAATCCGACCAACGCAATTAATAAACATAATTAACGAGGTTTATCTAACATACCCCAAATTCTGAAATCAGCATGAAAAATCTCACACTCTAACGAGAGCAAATGAAACAGTATTATAACAGGCCGTCCAGAAAGTTGCTCAACAATTCTGCAGGCAGGCAATAGAAATCTATGTATAACTGACTCCCTCCCTCTCCCTTGCATCTTGCCGCTAGAAAAAAGTCAGTAATTTTGAGGGAGGCAGAAAGTAATACTAAAAGGAACTAAAATAATGGCTCTGGAGTATAAGATAAAAATTAAACTGTCTAAAAGAGGTAAAGAAGCCATGTTTTTGCATAACTGTGTCTGTGGAAAGGAAATTTTTTCTGCTGTGTGTGTGTGTGTGTGTACACGTGCATGTGAGTTTTCTAAGATTAGGATAATACCATACAATCAACTTTAAATGCAGATGTGTGTTTTACTTCATATTAGGTTATGATACTTTCCTCCTTGTGCTTCTATCTTGACTTTTGCCCGGGACCCTGCCACAGCCACCACGTTTCCTGTGCACTTTCCAGGGAAGGAAACTAAACAGTTTCTCTAAATATAACTCATGGCAGTAATCACCTAGGGAATAGATTTTAATATCTTCTATAGTCAAAATGTATCTCCCTTTGTTCAGGCCTCAGATGTGGTAGAATGAGAATGTCAGTTTTTTGCCTGAGCTGTAAAGGATGAGAATCAAGCTACTGTTGGAGAGTCTGGGTGGCTCAATCGGTTAAAGCACGTGACTCTTGATTGCAGCTCATGCCATGATCTCACGGTTCATGAGTTTGAGCCCTGCTTTGGGCTCTGACCTGACAGCATGGAGCCTGCTTGGGATTCTCTCTCTCTCCCTCTCTCCCTGCCCTTCCCCTACTCTCACTGTCTCTCTTTCTCTCAAAAATACATAAACAAACTCAAAAAAAAAAATAGAACAGAGCTACTGTTTTCATTTTTCTGACTGTAGTTGATAACCAGCACAACCTCCCCCCCCCCCCCATTCTTTATAACCGAAGCCCCCTGGATGTTTCCTGCTCAGCCAATATCTCTTGACAGAAAGCCCACGGTTCTCACCTTGCTGAAATTCCCCACAAGTCCAGATCTTGAGGTCTTCTTCAGAAATGCAGGGATCACTGCTTATTTTGTTTGAGGAGAAAGATCAATTAGGAAAGCCCTTAGAGACTGAACTGCAAGCTATTATAATCTCCTGAAGGGCACAGGAAAAAGAAGTGTTTTGAAAGATAGCAATCAGAAATGGCACCGTGTAGAGTCACAACTTGACTAGTTTTGGTTTCCTCTCACTGTGCTGTCCCCCAGAGGGAGGTTATGAAACCATCCCGAGACTCCTCCCTCCCCTGTTCTTAGCTTTCGATTTCATTAGTCAGAGAAAATAAACAGCTTCCTTCCTGTAAATACTGAGTCAAGATGAAAAATCAGAGCAAAAATATAATTAAGGGTTTTCGTTACAAATGTCAGGAGAGGGAAGGAGTGCCAATGTTAGAACTTTGTTGTCCCGCAGACTTACGTGCGGGTCCTTAGAAATTATATTCCCTCCAAAAATGTTCAAATGTAGGAGAAGTAAGATGAATCACTGGGCCACTTATCCCTCACTTCCTGTTTTCAGAGTTCTAGGATGAAATGTTGAAAGAGGCATCTCTCTCTACTGCGCCCTTGACTGGACATCCTGCATATGTGTACAGACAAGTCTGCTATGAAATCATTCTGGGTTTAAACAGTGCCTGAAGCATTCACCCCGTTAGTAAGTGAGGTACTTGGAGGTAGAAGGTACCACAGAGGTAGAAGGTCATTAATATGTGAATCTTTCCTTAGATATATATCAAGGAAGTTGCCCTCTCAACTATGACTAGGCTACTTTGCCTCACTGATTAAGTTAATGGTTACTCGTACTTTCTGCATTATTCACGCATACACATAGCTGGGTAGCAAGTTCATATCATGACAGCGTTGAAGTCTTTGCAAATTCTGTATGAACACTGAACCACTGGACAGAGATGGGCCTGATTCACCTTTTGTTCCGCAATGGTTTGTTGTTGTTGTTGTTGTTCCCATGAAGGACAGTGGATGCATTTCAGAGTATCGGAAACCCTGAGATATCAAATAAATGGTACCAATCAACTGACATTATGGCTGTAACTCACCAGGTGATCTGCAGGTGGGATGACACCAGGACTGGGATCCCAAAGGACAGATGGTGTTGGTAGATGATCTGAAGTCATCTAAAGAGAAGAAAGCTGATTATTTTAATCCAGACTATAGTCGTGGAGTGGCTAGCTGAAGTCGAGATTTGAGACCATCTGAAAACGCCACCAAAGCATGAGTAAGTCATGGGAAGGCGAGGGGGATCTGGAGGTGTCCATAAACACCTGGGAGTGTTCATTGCTTCTTTTCAAGGCTTTAGGTTGCTGTTTCATGCGGCATGGAGCTGGCCTTAAGGTAAGAGGTGGAGGGGAACACCAGGGAGGTCAGAGAGGGCCCCATCCCAGAGATCAGAGGGTAGAGAACATATGGGAAGAATGACCATATCAGGACATTTTCCTGCTCCTTTTCTTTGTAATCAGGTGATGTAATGTCCCCGATTGGGACTCCTGCACATAACACACAGATTCCTGTCATCAATAAGGACAGTTCCGAGCAGTGCTCCATAATTCATACAGTGAAGCCGGAATTTTAATAGCTGAAACAAAGGAATGCTAAAAACGTGTATTTCTTCCTGGCTCACAGGCAGTAGCCAGACATTTGGTGTCTTGTGCGGTGATGCAGAAAGCTCACTAGTACAACATCCAAGAAACCTCGATACGGAGAAAAATGGATAAATTTACGCCGAGTTTTTATTGTCTCAAGTATTAATTCACATGGTCAAAATCCCCAGGAAAAGTCCCCACTGGATTGACTTTCCGTGGGCCAAAGCTAACACACTGGTTTTTGTGAATACAGTTTTATTGGGACACAGAAATACTCATTTATTTATGCATCGTCTACGTCTGCATTCCTGGTGCCACTGAAGAGCCGACGAGCCATACGGTCCAGGTTTTCACTATATGGCTCTTGAAAGAAAAACATCTCGTTAACCTGTGCCCTTAGCCATCAGGCTGAGAGAGAGCAGAGAGAATCTACAGGGAAAAGCAGAAGTGAGGAAGAAAACAATCACATCAAGAAACCACAGTCAGACCTTTTCAAATCCACAGTAGGACCGTGGAGAAAAGCTTGGTGATGAAGTCTGTGTCTCAGAGAAAGAAACAGAAAGGGAGGGTTGGGGACTGAACTGTGTTCTCCCAGATTCACATGTTGAAGCCTTACCCACCCCCGCGACTGTATTTGGAAGGAGATAGAGCCTCTAAGGAGGTGAATAAGTTAAAATGATGTCATAAGGGAGGGGCATTAATCCAATGTGACTGGAGCTTTTCTAAAAAGAGGAGGTTTTAACACATGCGGAGACCAGGGATGCGTCCACACAGATGAAAAGTATGTGAGGACATGGCAAGGAAGTGGCCACCTGCAAGCTGGGACAGAGACTTCAGGAGAAAGCAAATCTTTTGATGCTTTGATCTGGGACTTCTAGCTTCCAGAATTGTGAGAAAATAGATTTCTGTTGTGTTAGCTGCCGCCCCCCCCCCAACCCTGCCCCCAGTCTGTGGTAGTTTGTTATAGGAACTCTAGCAAAGGAATACAGGGAAGAGTGGCAAAATTCTTCTCCAACAGCTTATCCTAAGGGGCCGGTAGAAAGCTCGCTAGTGTGGGAGCCTCAGCTGGCTCAATGGATGAATTTACAGAACCACCCCCGCCAGCCCGCTTCCCTGAACAGCATGCTTTCTCAGGGAAGTTGATTTCTCTTTCAAAGGAAATGCAAAGTGTGATGGAGGTTTCTATGCGGAATCAGTCTTGTATCCCTGAGATAAAGCAACGGTTCCAGGATGCATCATCACTTACCACATTTTGAGAGATTCAATTTTGAGGTATGTGAAAAAGTACTTTTACATTTACTTTCAGGAGAGGCATTGGCCTTTATTTCTCCTTTTGCTTGGTCTTTATCTGATTTTGGTACGACATTAGTGTTGGCACTCCTAAAAGCGTGCACGTGACGTCACTAATGCTTCCTCCTTAGATGTTTGATAGAATTCATCAAGTGTGTATTCCGGGAGCTTTTATTGTGGGAAGGTTTTTGTTACAACTGAATCTCCTTGCGTAGATATAGCGACATTCAGATGTTCTTTTTTTCTATGAGAGTTTTGGTAAGTTGTGTTCTCCAGGAATTTTGTCCATTGGATCTAAGTAACCAAAGTTACTGGCCTAAAGTGGTTCATAATATGCTTTTTGTTCTCTTTTAAATTTCTGTAGGCTCTGCAGTGTCCCTTATGTTCCAGAAATTGGGCATTTCCACTGTCTCTCTATTGCCCTTATGTAGTCCCGCTAGACAGGTTTGTCTCTGAGGACAGGGACACAGGGAAGCCCAAGGCCCAGGGGGAATGGAAGGAGACCAGAGGGCTTGAAGCCTCTAGCAAATGCAGCGAGAATGAACATTAAACACTGCCGACAGTAAAGGTGTGTTTACCCCATTCCTGTCACCTGACAAAACATGCCATGCTTTCGACAAACCATTATGGGGCATGTCTAAAGACAAGGACAAACAGTCTGAAGAGACAAGACTGGCATCTGAGCCAGACTCAGATATGACATAGATGTTGAAGTTAGCATACAGGGAATCTAAAGTGTCTCTGGTTAATATGGTAAGGGCTTGTGTTAGTTTCTAGAAATGCCACACGAAAAATCCCACACATTGGTGGCTTCAATAACCGTACTTGATTTTCTCTGGGTTCTGGAGGCTGGAGTCCAAGATCAAGGAAGCAGCAGGGCTGGTTTTCTCAGAGGACCCTCTCTGTACTATGCAGACGGACACCTTCTTCACACAACTGTCCCTCTGTCCTCCTCCTGATGTCTCTGTGTGTCCACGTTTCCCCTACACATAAGAACACCCATCAGACTGGATCAGAAACCAACCATATGATCTCGTTAGCCTGAATCACCTCTTTAAAAGGTTCTGTCTACAAATATAGTCACATTCTACTCTACTGCCTGTTAGGGCTCCAGCATACGAATTTGGTGCGGGGGACACAAGTGAGCCTGTAGCAGGGCTTTGGCAAAAAAAAGTAAAAAGCATGCCCCGAATGGTACTCTAAGCAGAAAGACAGAAACTCTAAGAAAGAATCAAAAGGAATTTTAAGAAATAAAATTGTTGAAGAGCGCCTGAGTGGCTCAGTACATTAAGCACCTGACTTTGGCTCTAGTCACGATTGTGCGCTGTTTGGGAGTTTGAGCCCCCACGTCAGGCTCTGCACTGACAGCTCAGAGCCTGGAGCCTGCTTCATGTTCTGTGTCTCCTTCTCTCCTTGCCTCTCCCCTGCTCTCTCGCGGTCACCTCAAAATAAATAAACATTAAACAACATTTTAAAAAAAAATTTTAAAAGAAATAAAAATGTTGTGACACAAAAGATAGGTATTCAGTAAGTGAACACAACCAAGGAAAGGATCGGCGAGGATAGGTCAATAGAAACTACTTACACTGAAAGGCGGAGAAAGAGAGAAAGAAAAACCAGAATAGCCACCATCGGTGGCATCATAGCATAAGACACAGCATATGCTGCATCTTAGAAATCCGAAAGGTAAAGAAAATGCAGAAAACGTATTGGAAGGAATAATGGCAAAGAAGACTCCAAGATTAATGACAGACACAGAACCGCAGAGACAAGAAGTTCAGACAATGTCAAACACGGTAAATATCAAAAACTTACCTCGAGGAATATGATTTTCAAATTGCGGAAAACAAAAGACAAAGAGAAAATCTTGAAAGAAGTCAAAGGAAAATACAACACCCTGTCTACAGAGGAACAAAGATAAGAATGCTGTGGCCTTCTTGTCAGAGATGGTGCAAGAAGAGGGTGAGGCGAAATATTTAAAACGTTGAAGAAAAAGCCTATCAGTCTAGAATTCTATATCCACGGATACTATCCCTCAAAAGTGAATGAGAAATAAAGGCTTGCTTAGCCAAACAAAAACTGAGGGGATTTGTTGTCAGCAGACCTGCCCTGTGGGAAACATTAAGAGTTCTTCAGGGAGGAGGAAAATGATATATGTCAGAAATTCAGATCTACATGAGGAACGGAAGAGCATCAGAGAGGAATAAATAATGAGAGCATGTTTTGCATTTCTGATTTTTTTGAGTTTATTTTGAGAAAGACACAGAGAGCAAGTGGAGGAGGGGCAGAGAGAGAAGGAGAGAGAGAATCTGCAGGCAGATTTAGATTGCTTAAAAACCTGTCTGTACACTCTCAACTACTGAAAATTTTATGAGTATAGTTGAAATGCTAAGAGAGGAAGAAAAATCAAATGATATAAAAAGCTTAGTTAAAACCAGGGGAGGCAGTGGGGCGCCTGGGTGGCTCAGTCTGTTGAGTGTCTGACTCTTGATCTTTGGCTCAGGTCTTGACCTCATGGTGCGTGAGATCCAGTCCTGCATCGGGCTCTTTGCTGACAGTGTGCGTCTCTCTCCCTCTCTCTCTCTGCCCTTCCCATGCTCCCTCTCTCTCTCTCTCTCTCAATAAATAAATAAATAAGCTTCAAAAAACCAGAAGGGAAGGAGACAAAAAGACAGGGGAAAGAAACAAAGAACGAATACAAAGAATAGAAGACAATTAGAAACATGTTAGTTACCAATCTAACTTTGTCAAAAATCACTTTAGGTGTCCAGTGGTCTAAATACATGAAATAAATGAGATGGATTAAAGCAAAACAACCCAATTCTACATTTTCTGCAAGAAATCTACTTTATTTTTTTTAATGTTTATTTATTTTGAGAAAGAGAGAGAGAGAGTAGGAGAGGGGCAGAGAGAGGGGTCGAGAACAGAATCCCAAGCAGGCTCCACACCATCAGTGCGGAGCCCGATATGGTGCTCGAACTCACAAACCATGAGATCATGACTCTGAAATCAAGAGTCAGACGCCTAACTGCCTGAGCCACCCAGGCACCCGAAGAAACCCACTTTGAAGGTAAAGACTCAAGTTAAAAGCAAAGGAATAGCGACAGATACACCCGGCTCCTACTAATAAAAACAAAAAGGAGTCGCTGTATTAAATTCTGATGAAGCAGATTTTAGAACAATGAAAACTTTCCAGGTTATGGAAGGTTATTACATAATGATAAAGGGGTAAATTCTTCATGAAGACAAAAGAATTCTAAACGTGCATGCATCTAAAGAACATCAAACTACATGAAGCAAAAACTGACATATATGTATACGTATATATGTCTGTATAGACATGTATCCACCATTGCAGTATTATACGGAATATTTTCACTGCCCCAAAAATCTCCTGTGCTCTGTCTGTTCAGTCCATCCTCCCTCCTCACTTTCCCCTTGGCAACCACTGATCTTTTCACCGTCTCCAATACTTTTGCCTTCTAGAACGTCACAGAGTTGGAATGACACAGTATGTAGCTTTTTCAGATTGGCACTTTTTTCAGATTCACTTAGCAATACATGTTTCTTCCCACCTTTTCATGGTTGTATAGCCCGTTTCTTTTGTATCACTGAAGAGTATTCCATTGCCTGGAAGCCCCAGTTCGTTTACCCATTCATCTACTAAAGGACAGCTTGGTGGCTTGCAAGTTTTGACGATTATGAATCAACCCACCATGAACATTTGTGTGCAGGTTTTTGTACGGACATAGTTTTCAACTCCTCTGGGTAAACGCCAAGGAGCGCGATTGGTGGGCTGCATGGCAGGAGTATCTTCAGTTTCGCGAGAACGTGCCAGACTGTCTTCCAAAGCGGCTGCGCTGTTCTGCATTCCCAGAAGCCACAAACGACAGCTTCTGTTGCTGCACATTCTTGCCAGCGTGGTGTTGAACGAGAGTGGTAAAGGGGGGCTTCTTCGTCTTGTTGCCGATCTCAGCAGAAAAGCATCGAGTCTCTCACCATTAATCATGACGTTAACTCTACACTTGATTGTAGATGTTTGTCGCCTTGAGGGAGGTACCCTCTCTTCCCAGCTTGCTGGAAGCTCACTTTACTTCTCAAGTTTTTATTTAAATCCTAGTTAACACCCAGTGTCAGGAGTAGAGTTCAGTGATTCACCGTTTACATACCACACCCAGTGCTCATCACAAGTGCCCTCCTTAGTACCCATCACCCATCTAGCCCACCCCCCACCCACATCCCTCCACCAACTCTGTTTGTTCTCTGTCATAAAGAGTCTTCTCAAAAACAACAAAAAAAGTCTTCTCGTGGTTCGTTGCCCTCTCTCTTTTGCCTGCTGAGAGTTTTTATCATAAATGGCTGCTGTACTTTTCCAAATGTTTTTGTGTCTGTTGATATGATTATATGATTTTTTCCTCTTTATCTGGTTGATGTGCTGGATTAAGTTAATCGATTTTTTTGAACGTTGAACTAACTTTGCATATCTGGAATAAATTGCCAGGGACCAATAGTGCTTTTCAGTTCAACTATGTCTTTACGTATTTTCTGCCTGCTGGGTCTGCCAGGTGCTGATAGGGGGCACTGAAGTCTCCAAGCGTAAGCGTGGGTCATAATCGTTGCATGTCTTATCTTTCTGAATATTATCCCTTAATTAGCCATAAACACTCCGAGATGACCTTTAAGATATTTTTAAAACAATACACCATTCCACCACTTCTCTTTTTCTTATCTAGATTTCTGAAATTGCCTACTGAGCTGGGCTGGTAGACCAACTGTTTAATTTTAATAGCACTTGCCAATTTCCGTGGTGTAAATACTACTACCCAGGTTGCTTTCGTGGAGCCCAATGTTTATCCGCCAACGTGCAAAATCCCTAAATATTTAAATTAGGTCTTTATACCTGTGGGATGAGCACACGCCACCATGCTGCCACTGACGATTTATGTCCCTGCCTTCACACGTGTCGTCTCCTTGCCACAACACTTTTTTTTAAATGTCAAAACAATTTCTTTGACGCAAACCTCTCAAGTAGTTACCCACTTTCTACAATGAAGATCCAAATTTCTTTCTTTCCGACATAAAGTAAGCTGCTATCGAACACCCTTTTTTTTAAACCTCTCCAGCCTAATTTGCCCCTATGCTCTCGCATATGTCAAACTTCTGCTGTACAGAACCCTCCACGACACCTTGTGCTTTGAACATTTGCGGGTGACATTTCCTGTACCCATCAATAGCTTATGTCTTCATCCTGCTAAACACAGTACCGCTGTGCTTTGATCTCTCAAGATCCACCGAGATGGTGGTAAGGTGTACGGATTATCTCACTTAACTTTCAAACCAACCTGTGAGGGAGAGACTTTCTCTATGACAGAGAAATCTGCTTTGGCTCCTTTCCCGACACTGATGGAGCCAGATTCAAGGCAGGCCTATCTCACTCCAAAGTCCCTTGCTCTTAACCACCAAAGCAACGTCCTTCCCTACACTGTTCATGTCTACAAATCTTCTATCACTTTGCACAAGTTTCATATGCTTTTAAAGTCTATATGAAGGTAAGCCTACATTTCCTTAATAATATCCCATAGCAAAATTCTTCATCTAAAATATTAGCACATCGTTGGGATCCTATAGTTCCTGTGTCCATTGAACTTTCTGTGTAAAACCACAGGAATATCATTTTCCCAAAGCCGACACCAAATATTTTGACTCTTTGGAAAGCTAATGTTTGTCTATACAACTCCTACCTGTATGAAACCCTGAATTTCAGATATAAGCTTTGACCTCTGGCTTGTTACTCTCAGTTACACGCAGAAGTGGTGACCATTATCTACTTTTTCATACTTGATATTGTGCCACTTTCCTTCCCCCTTTATCTTTCTGTATTCTTCTCTGTCATAGTGTTCTTATCCATCTACGAAAATGTGACTATGTTGCTATACAACGTGGCTACAGGGAGATTAAATCCTATAGACTCATTGGGATGAGGGACATTTGGGGCACGAGCACCAAGTACGAGTTCATGGAGATTATAAGGTGGCATTCATTCTTTCCTCTCCAACTTAACTGCTTCTCCCACTTAGCTCTTCTCCCCTGGCATTTACAATCTGTGTCTCTGTTTTAACTGCTTTTATTCTTTCTTTTGTCCCCCAAACAACACCACACAATCCAAACAATTCTGGTGGCAGAAAGGGCATGTGCAGCCCTGTGGATGATCTCTGTACTTTGAGGTCTCATCTTCATGGCACGACACAGGGAAAGTTCGTGAATACGTGCAGCTCCCCGTTCACCCAAGTTACGGTTCTCTGACCCTCCCTGTAATGCACAAGCCACACTTTCCCACCTCTCGGCCATTATATCTGCTATTCTCATTCTTTACTTGATCATTTCATCTAAGATAGACCATCCTCTGCAAAGGCTTCTCTGATGATGCTTGCCAGACCGAGAATTCCTTTACTCTCTTTTATTTTTGGACTTGCTCTCAAGACATTTCCTGATGTTATTTCATTCTAAAGTTAGAGATGATATTCTTTACTGTGACTAATCCTGAAATTTCATCCAACCATAG
This sequence comes from Acinonyx jubatus, assembly GCF_027475565.1. Taxonomy (NCBI): domain Eukaryota; kingdom Metazoa; phylum Chordata; class Mammalia; order Carnivora; family Felidae; genus Acinonyx; species Acinonyx jubatus. The sequence continues at coordinate 3,838,232 of NC_069395.1, read as the reverse complement.
ATATCCAGTTTGGGGGGATTCTTATGACAAATCACTAAAACTATAATTTGCTCACATTACTTCAGCGATAAGGACAGAATGAGTTGGGAGTTTGAGGAGAGGAAAATAATTTACAAGTGATAGAGAGGTCTGACTTCAGAATCTTGTTCTCTTTTAGCTTCAGGTTAGGGCTTAAAAATCTTTTGCCTCATAGAAGCAGCTCTCATGACCCCACATGCACGTTTCTGTATTCTTAAAATGTTTACGATATCACCTCATGAGTGTCAGAAGGAAAAGAAAGAAACAAACAAAAATTATTGACGTGCAAGATGGTGGAAAGTGTGTGGAAGAAATACTTCTAGCATGGTCTCTCTCTTTTCCCAGCCAATGACAAAAGTAACAGACTTACGATGCTCAGTTCAATTCTAAATTACAGCAAAAGCAGTGACCGCTTTTATATAGTACTCTGTGTGTGTGCGTGTGTGCGTGTGTGTGTGTGTGTGTAGCGTGAATAACATGGCTTCTCTCTGATGATTTCTACGAAGCCTAAATAAAACCATATAAGTGATGATGTAAGCACATAGTGCTAGGCACATAGTCTGCTATGCAGTATCTAAGGGACTTTAGAGAACGGACCGGCTGTGTCTTGCATCATATTTTTGATCTGAAGTCGTATCTCTTAGAGACGGTCTCAGGGTGGCAGTAATTACACATAAGTGCTTAAAGTTACTAACAGCCGTGTATGGGAAGTCAATTAAGTTTTCTTTATGGCTCTAAAATTCCTTCCCGGGTCATTCTTAGGCCTCCTTTGGGTGCGAACACTTATCTGTGACCCGTGCTGCTCTGAACTCTTCTGGTAGAAAACCAGTGATTGCTGCGTTTCCTGTGGGTCTCACCCTTCAACCTTTGTGGAATGTTCTCTCTGCGTAGCCACTGCCCGTCTGCACTCGGACCGCTGAGTGCTGTCCTACTCACGCCCTCACCTCATGGAAGGTGGAGGAGAGCTGGACGGACCTTGCATGGAGGGAGAGTCAATGATCAGCAGATGGAACAGGCTTGTACAGAAAGAGAGATGAAGGTCACCGAAGCCTGGAAGTTCAGAGGAGATACCATCAGTGTCTGTGAAAGCCGTGGAAGATGAAAGGAGAAGGTTGAAAATGATAGATGAAATGGCGAATACAAACACGCACCCGAATGTTGAGGAAAATGAGATCCTTGGGACCCCAAATGCTTCCTTGGTACCACATGTGTGAGAGGAAAAGGGCTGTCGTGCTGAGGGAGACGAGGAGGAGGATTCTCTCGGTCTCTCTTGAGTCTGTTGTCTCTCCCACACTATCCACATGGAAGGGAGACTTGATCTGCATACCTCTCTGAGACACCTGTTTCGTGGAACTGACCTACCTTTGGAGGGTTAGTTTCCCTTCCTCCTAGAGCAGAGACCTCTCTGAATGGCCTGTGACAGAGCCCTGACCACTGTGTACTCTTTGAAAGGTAGTGGCAGGGAACCCACCACCTCAGAAGACAGTTCGCTCTACTCTGAAACAGCTCTAATAATTAAATCCTTCTTCTTTCGAGTAAATTCAGTTAAAAAAATTTTTTTTAATTTGATTTGAGACAGAGAGAGTGTGTGTGAGAGGGGGAGAGGGACAGAGGGAGAGACAGAGAATCTTGAACAGACTCCAGGTTCCGTACAATGCCTGACATGGGGTTTGATATCATGACTCTGGGATCATCACCTGAGCCAAAATCAAGAGTCGGACACTCAACCGACTGAGTCATCCAGGTGCCCCATCAATTTGAAGCTTAACTCCAAAGGTTGCCTTGTTATTTTTAACCCAGAACTACTCATTTCTATCAGAAAAAAACCCTAATAACCTTTCACCCCTTCTGCCTGAGAGTATCTCAAATAGTTGAACATGACAATCTTGGTACATGGTATTTCAAAAATCATGACTGGATTTTGGCTTTTCGTGATGCAACATAAGTTGGCCATTGACCTGGGGCACCCAAGGTGCCTATTATGGCGGCCTTGGTGAGCAGCAAGCCCATCACCCCCCATCCGTCCACCTCTCCTTTCAGTAAATATCCATCGAGCTGCTAATAGTTAATGGGAACTCTTTTCGGTTCTGGTGACAAAACAGGAAGTTGAAACCAAATCCAAGTTTTGGAGAAATTACACTTTAATGAGGCAGGTAGATATTTTTCTTGACAGCAAATGTTTGAGTTAATAAGTTGAGGGATGTGCTCTGATGGGAACAAAGATGACCCTTAAATCTGGGGGAAGCTCCAGCTTCTCCCCTACTGTACGTTAGTCCCAAGGATGGGTGACAATATGTGGCAAAGTGTAAAAATATAAGGTAAATGGGGCTGCAGCATTAGAGAATGAAGGCAGGTGAAAACAGAAGCAAGGAGGCAAATTCTTTTGAGTGAAAGAAATGAAAAAATAAAGGGTCATTTTTGCTTCTCTCATTGAGAGACACAAATGTGCTTGGAAGTTGCAAGTTCACTGCCTCATGGCAGTAAGAAAAGGAAAGACACTGCTTGGGCAGGTCATTAGAAAGACTTGTTCTGTAGTGCTTAGCACAATTACATATATACTCCAGAACAGTCAATTAAAGAAAGTTCATATGAAGTAATTTGACTGCAAAGTATTAGAAGAGCTCAGAATACAGACAACGCTTCTACACGAAAGCCATTCTAATCCTCAGGGTCCATTAATCCCGTCTGATTTGGAGGAAGTTTCAGCAGTTGGCGACATCTTCTCTGCATGACATCCGTTCCCCAACTAGCTGAGGGACGTTATGATCTTGATGACTTCCCTCAATCTCTCTTCAGTGAAAACTTCAGTTTTCACATTGCGGATGGAAAAATGGGATTCTAGAACTTCTAACTTCCTTCCAACTCTGATTTTTTTTTAAGCATACACATTACTCTTGGCATCTAAGACTCTCAGAATAAAAGACACGCATTCAGAAAGGAAGCCATACAGGGGAGAACCACTCATTATCTTTCCATGGACCTGGGTCCCAAACCATAAAGGCAGACCTGTAACGCCTCTTTTCCTAGGTCAGTTGCACATGAACAGCCTTGGACCTTCGCGGAGGGAGACCCCTCATTCCATTCTTCTCAACTTCCGCCTGATCCTCGCTCCCCTCCCCCTAACACGCCTACCCCAATCGGGACCACGGCCTGATTCTCCATCAGGGACAGGGACTGACCACCCGAGTATCATTTGGGATGTGATTTCACCTTTCTCTTCCCTGTTTTTCTCACGTTAGGAGAGTGAAAAGGCGAAAACTCTCAACCATCTAGAGCTAGGCTGGAGATTAAGTGACACAAAATAATTGCAAAGCACCAGGAAGCGAGTATGTGATCAAGAAATCGATTGTAAACGTCCGGTTTTGGATACCTCCTTCCTGCCATTGAACTCCACAGTACGCGAATGATTCTTCAGCGCTTGCCTGAAGCGAGGGGGTCTCTGCCCGAGGCAACTTCCCGCTGGAATCCACGCAGGGGCAGCATGAGAGCCAGGAAACATGGCTGGAGAGCCACCAAGCTGTTGGGCCTTGAGTAAAGGAGCTCAACCAGGCAAGCCGCATCACACGGGGCTAGAACCACATGCAACACGTGCGTGTCTTCCTGCAGATTGCCTGGAGGTGACTTATTTGGCGGAACAATTAGGCGTTATGCCCGCTCAGGGGCACCAGTTCTGAATCGACTCCCATCCTTCTGAGCTACAGCAATCCTTTCCTAGGAAAACAGGGCTTAGCAACTGCAGCGCAGAGAATTTCTGTGCTGACGTGCACCCTCAGCAGGGTGTCTCTGAGCAGGGCACAGCCCGTTCAACATGCCTGTTCTTGACCCCAGCCTTCCTTTGTCAAGGTCGCACCCAAAGCATAAATGCAAATACTGCTTGGGGCCTGTGTGCTCCAACCTGATCTGCAAGTTACACACGATTTACTTTTCAGCATCACACCAATAAATTAGACTCCTGTTATAGCACTCCTTTGGAACAAAATGTCTATTATTTTTTTCCGAATTATAAAAACTTATGTATACATGCAAAATATGGCATTAAAATGGCACATAAAAGTATTTTAAAAAATAGAAAGTACCTATTAATACTCTATCTCTTAGAATTGATAGCCGGTATATATATCTCTAAAATTCAATAATTTTATATACTATATATTATATATATGTAATAGATAGATACTTTTAATAATATGTGTATATCTATCTATCTCTATCTATCTCTATATATACTTTTGTTGTACTTATATTTTATCTCCATAAACATCATTGTTAATGGCATCCAGGTTTTTAAAGGACACCCTAGTGAGTGTGGTTTCCATGTACACGTAAGGATTGAGTGGTTGTTTCTTGTTCTTCCTGGGCTTGATGACCTTGAAGAAGAAAGAGGTGAATAGAGGACACTTGAGTTGCAGCTGATTTTACCTTTCTCCTTGCACTGACACGGTCTCCCAGCCACCAGCCATCTCCCCATGAGCACTCTCTTGTCACTGCCATCTCACATATGAGATTACTGAAGCTCATAGGGTTTAAGTCTTCCTCAAGACCACACACTTAGTGAGAGAGCCCTTAAAACGCAGCCTCGATGACCTCTAAAACATGAGCATTTGGTGGGCATACAACGCTTCCAGCCCCAAAGTTGCAATTGTTACAAGGGCTGCAAGTTGTTCCGAAAACAATTCACAGTCCAATGATCTGGTTGTTCTCCTTTTTTGATTTTCCTTAGCTCGGTTTCTGCAAGTCTAAAGAGGAAGAGGTGTGTGACGTGGTTCACAGATATTTTAATCATTCTACCCACAGGGATTTCCAGTAGTTACCTCCTACCTCTCTGTCAATAGGTGGCATTATATGAGTTAGGTTACTGAACGCCAGATGGTAACTCAGTGGCAAATTAACCTCAAAATACGAATGTTAGAGAAAGGCTTTCATTAGTGATATTGAAGGTAATCGATACAATATGAGATTGCTCACACGTGGTATAAAAATCAATGTAATGGCAATGCCCTTGAGTTGTGTTGACTATAGTTGACACAGCTAAAGGATTCTGTCTGTTGGATGCAGACTGCAAGGACCCCAGAATCTTTTCTCTGAAATTTTGGCTTCTAGCAAATTCCTCCAACAAGGTGATGATAAGATCGCACCAAAGATTGGGGAGCTATTATTTCCTGATAACTGAAGATCAGAGGACAGAACTAATTTGAGCATTTGGTTAATGGGCAATATATAGTTAATGAATGTCCGTGAGTGTGGAAGTTTCTGTTCTGAGACTTTTCCTTTATAACCTGGGAGGACTGTCAACTAAATAATACCCTTGAGAATTCTGTCTGCCCCAGTAGCTCAGGCCACTTTTAATCTCAAGTAGAGCAGGACCCATCTCAGAACAATGAAGTTTCAATCATGTGGTCCTTTGACACCTCGGAGTGAAGTATTCGATAATGGGGGGGGGGCGGTGAGAGCGGAGGAGACGGTGAGTGCATCTGAAAATGTGCTATTATTGCTGAGAAAACGGCAGAGTTAAGATTCTGTTTTTATTTTCATTTTTTTAATGTTTATTTCTTTTTGAGACAGAAGGAGACAGAGTGCAAGTGGGGGAGGGGCAGAGAGAGAGAGGGAGACACAGAATCCGAAGCAGGCTTCAGGCTCCGAGCTGTCGGCACAGAGCCTGACGCGGGGCTCGAACTCACGGACCGCGAGATCGTGACCTGAGCCGAAGTCGGACCCTCCACCGACTGAGCCACCCAGGAGCCCCCGAAATGTTTTTTTACTTGACCACCAGACGTGAGGTTAGATAAAAAAAATTTTCTAATACTTAGGATATTCTCAAACCTACGTTGAAATCTTTACATTCCTCTGGAGTGCATGACATGTGCTTGAATACCAGGCTCTGTAGAAGGACTAAAGCATTTCACAAGGTAGGTAACCGATTAGACTCCAGCCCTTCCTTCCTAGAAACGTTCATCACCAAATTTGCCTGAGCCTTTGATGAAGGTGGGGAGGGGGACCAGGAAAGCCTGGGATGCAGTCGTGTTACCATGGTGGCACAGAGCTAGGACACTTAGGGATGTGCTAAGGTGCCCTGTACCCTTGGAGTACCCTTGTGACCCTGAGAAATGTTCTACTCCCTGTGTGTGTGTGTCCTCATGTTTCGTGAGGTGGGGCTAATACCATAGAATACGGTTCTATGTCCAGATGCGTGTTGTTTTTATCTTTTTATTATCATTGCATAATGCTTTTCTCCTCCCACTGTCCTGTCTCCTACCCAGGCCCCCAACACAGCCACCAAGCTTCCAGGCAAGAAAGCCAAAGCCCTTGTCTAACTATACTCCTATTGTAAACGCCCCCCGAGTGAATTTTAGAAGCTGCAACAGTCAAATGCTGTGTTCAGGCCTCAGTTTTAGGAGAATACAAGATGTCTACTCTCTCCCCAGGTAAGTGAAGGATTAGAGGCCACTGAGGGTTTCAGGTTTCTTAGCACAGTTGATTCCAGCTTCTCTTCCCCATCCTCTCACCCCCACCTCGCACTCGGCTGATTCCGCATGAGGCTTGGTTTGGGCCTTGTTAGGATGCGTCTAGAGCTGTCCTCAGTCCACTCGTTGTCCCATATTGACTCCCAACGTGCAGCCTCCCTGCTCCGTCAGGGTGTTGTCCAGGTCGGGAAGATGCGTCTCTATTTCAGCAGCCTCCACCTTGCCAGCTCCCTGCGCTCTCTCGCACTTCTGCCCTGCGCTCGACCCCCGGCAGCTGGAGGCCTCACTGGTCTCACCCCCAAGTGCGAGCCAGGACTCAGCCAGTGAATGCCGCCCCGCCCCCCCCAATTCGCTCTCTTCTCTCTACGTTCCCGCTATTGAGATGCCGTGAAAACTGATGTTTACCGTCCTGGGCAGTGCGACTGCCGGGCTCTGCACGGACACCTGCTCCCTAGGCGCCGTCGGGAAACCCTCCCAGGGGAGTCCCGGGCGACTGTGGAACCTGCCTGCGGAGTCTGCTTTCTGGCAGGGATCCTACCCTTGTGCTGCCTATTGTTCAAAGCCTGAAACTGTCACGTCCTGATTGCATCCTAGCACGGCCTGTGGGGGGAGGCTACTCTGCTCTCTCCAGGAACGGAAGTCACCCGGTATGCTTCAAATACTGACTTTAGAGATTTCATCTCGTTAAGTGTTATTTCCCGTCATTTGGAGTAGATTTCATTCACTATTCGTGACTCTGTGCTCTTGACATGTCCCTCCGTGGGTAACATGGTTCAGGAATCCGCACATTTGAGATATGACAATAGGAAAATACAGTTGAAGAATAAATCATGCGATGTACCAGTAAATCAGAGGATGGGACTAAATATTTCATAGCACTAAGGGTAGGGATCCTTCCTGAGAGTATTTGTACCTTTGCATAAACCCCCAATTGTGCTTCCTCCAGAGACACCAGTTAAACAAATGCTCCCCTTTGGTGGGGGGGGGGGGTTCATTGCAGAAAAGGGTTATTTTTGTGGACCGAATAAACCTTTTCCCAGGGCACAGGACTCACTGAGTTTTATATTGTTGTAGGACTAACATACATAACCTGAGACTGACTCCAGTTAGGGCCTTGCCCTCTGGAAGTCACAGAAGGTAGCCCCCCATATTGGTGAGGTCCGGTGTACCCCATCCTGTGTGGCTCACAGTGTACAAGTCAACTGCCCCCGTGCAGCTCACTCCTGGATGAAAGAGACCACATCTGGCACTTTGGCAGAAGATGCCTTTTGAAAAAGCAAATTTTATTATTTTTTTTGTCCTACAAATGTGTTAGACGCGAAATCTAATCTGTTTGGTAAGTGCATAAAAACATGTTAATCTAACGCTTTTTTGAAGGAAGTAATGAAATCTATCATGCGGATAGAAGGAGCTCTTAATGTGCTGGACCACTTTCCACCGAGACTATTCTTCATTGATATTCTCCACTTTGACAATACAATTAACGCCACTTGATGGATTCAGAGGAGAGTTGTTCACTGCAATGTCCAGCTTGAAAGTCACACTGCGTGGTTGCTGTTTGTGTCCGTTCCTCTTGACGACCTTCAAGGAGAGATAAGAAAGACACGATGAGACCCGAAGGGTCTACAAGAGGGTCTCCTGTGTGGCCTACCCCCAGCCCCCTGCAGCCATTGTCTCCTGCTCCCTAGCATCCCCTGTCCTGTCTCAGAGGCTGCTCATTCTCTGTTTCCCATCTCCCCCAGCGCATCTTCTCTCTCTTCATGCCCTGGCGCCCGAATCTTTCCTGGTGCCCCGCCTGAGTGTCCACCGGGGTGGGGAGGAGGAACCAGGAAAGAAAGGGTGGAGCTGGTGCTTGCAGTGCTGAGTGCCGAGTCCTCAGGGAGCACAGAAGTGACGGGAAGCTTCCGCGGGTAAGTATGTTTCTCTGTGCAGTTGCTCTAGAGGAGAGGAACGTTGATGAGCGCATCCACAATTCCTACATGGACTTTGTGAGTATGTGTGTATGTTCCTATGTGCATGGGAAAGAGTGTGGTGTCATATGGGTCAGGATGTGCACTGTACCACAGTGTGGTACCTTTGTCTCTAAGATACAGTTAGTGATTCAAGGTCTTGGGGCTCCATGGGTCCTTAGTGTCTGGTGTGAGTTCTGTTGACCCTCTTTCTCCTTACACTTCTCTGTGACGCTTATTAGACACACTTTCTGTTTTCCCCTTGACCCCTGTGCTCACTTGTTTTCCTTCTCATGTGTGAAGTATTTCACCCCCAAGAATCAGTTCTTCTCAACGCTTCACCCTTATGTGTCTGGGCTTTTCAGTGAGCGTGCCCGCGAATCTGACTCTGGAACCCAAGCACTGGGGCCAGTATAGGAATGGCGGGTCGACCATAGACAGGCAGTGCCAATTAGGGCAAGGGCCTACCTTTCTCTGATGATGATCATCAGCATGTCTGTCAATGAAATGGGAATAATGACGGTGTCTGCATCCCTGTTTCAGTTCCCAGCACACAAGAAGCACTCAGAGTTTTCTTATTGGGCCGCCTGGGTGGCTCAGTCGGTTAAGCGTCCGACTTCGGCTCAGGTCACGATCTCACAGTTCGTGGGCCTGAGCCCCGCATCAGGTTCTGTGCTGATAGCTCAGAGCCTTGAGCCTGCTTTGGATTCTGTGTCCTCTCTCTCTCTCTCTCTCTCTCTCTGCCTCTCCCCCGCTCATGCTCTGTCTCTCTCTCTCAAGAATAAACATTAAAAAAATGTTTTTAAAAAGTTTTCTTATTATATCAATATACATGTTATCACCTTGAGATGTCTCACAAGCAGCGTCGTTACACCCATGACTTTAAGAAAGATCTCTACCTGACAAATATCGCCGTTTCTGCTTCTGTATCCTTGTCCCTGAACCTCGCCTCTCTCCCTAATGCATCTGTCCAGGTAGTCGCTACAATATGCTTTGCTAAAATCTCAAAGAGATCAAGCATTGTTCTGCTCCCCCAATAATTTTTCAAGTTGTCACCTATCGTCACAGGGATTTTTCCACTGGTTTCTGAAACAACGCTATACTACCTGCTCGGCTGACTCCTCCGTGTACCTTTCTGGCCTCCTCTTCCCACTGTGTTGACACCTGCTGTATTTTTCGCTGGTACACAAGTCGTGTTGTCTCTCACACTCTTGAGGAAATGCCTGAATCACTTCCTCTGCCGAGAGCGCTTTCCAGCGTCCTCTTTGCTAAGAAAAATACTGCCGACTACAGTGCGATCTCCCTTTTCTGCCAGGCACTGAGATAACGTATATGCACGTTTTCACTGAACCAGGCAGGGTCTCCGTTCACCGCGTAAGGCAGAGACTTTGAGCATTTCAGATGACCGATCAGGACAGATTGCCAACATCAGGCAAGCGGTGAGTGCTGGAACCAGGACTCAAAGCACGACTGTCCTATCCAGGGCCTTGCTCTCAGCCACCACGAGAAATTCCTTTCTTTCCCGCCTTCCTAATTTCGCCCAGTGTTTGCTTGTTTCACGTAAGTATCGTATCCTTTTGAAATCTGTGTGAATGTCATTTCCTCAGAGCCTCTTGAAACTCCTCCACTTAGACATGAGTGCCAGGTATGGTTCTGTTCTCCTCCCACCGGCTGCACCCCGTGTGTAAGAAGACAGGAGTCTGGTGCTCTCAAAACCCAGGCCAAACGATTTGCCTCCTGGGCAAACGAATGTTGTTCTACCAAGGTCTCACCTCCATGAAGCTGTACTTTCCACTTGTCAGTTTTAGCTTCTCCTTAATTTTCTTCAGATAAAAGCAGAAGAGTCGAACTGTGTCTCCTTCCGCACACTTGATGCCGTAGCATATTTCACTCCCCACGACCTCCATGGTTCCTGTATCGTCTTGTATTACATAGACTGTTGTCTTCTTGTTATCTTTTTTCTGTAACAGAAATTGAACATCCCGTTTCTCTTTCGGCTTTGTTCAATGTTTTATTATTTATTTTTGAGAGAGACAGAGACAGAGACAGAGCACGAGCAAGGGAGGATCAGAGAGAGAGGGAGACACAGAATCCGAAGCAGGCTCCGGGCTCTGAGCCGTCAGCACAGTGCCTGACGCGGGACTCGATCTCACGAACCGTGAGGTGGTGACCTGAGCCGAAGTCGGATGCTTAACCGACTGAGCCACCCAGCCGCCCCCAACATCCTGTTTCTGAAGACATCGTAACGTTGATATTTGAAGGAAGACCCCGGGGACACAGTGAATACAAGACCTAAAAAAGCAATTAAAGGAACAGATACACATACGGCTTCGGCAAGGTCTTCTCCAAGAACTTTCGGCTTATGATCTTGCTTTGATAGTTTCCCCTTTCTTGTTCTAGATATTTTCTATCTGGCAGTCCTAGAACAATGAATTTTCTTCCTATTTCCTACCGCTTCACCACCAGGGAAGCTTTGATTCCTTCAAACACTGGAATCAGAGGAACCCGAGGGCTTTCATGGACTCCTTTACCTCCTGTCGTTCTGCAGAATGGAATGGACATGACTGCAAGTGTTGATTCAGTAGATTATACAGAACCAACAGAACAAGTAAGGTTCCAGTAACTCACTACTTCTTTTTCCAACCTTCTCCATTAACTCACTCTTCTCCAAGTCTTATCTCCACTGACCTGGATCTTGCAGTTCACAAACGACAGAGTCTCGCTTCCTTAAGTTGTAACTCATCCATTCTAGAAATGCATTTCTCTTAAAGACAGAGTTGGAGGGTAATGTAGGTAACTTAAGGAGCTCTCCCAGAAGACAGATGTGTAAGAGTATGAAGCAGTCAATCCTACAAGATGCCAGGTGAGTTCATGAAAGTTTGTGAATTCTGGGGAGACCTGAACACATCATACTGACTATTAACCTGAATTTGGACATGCCGTACAAGTAAACTTCTCTGACACACGCACCCCCTTTTGGGGGATATAATGGAGTTGGACTGCCGTGTTTTCAACATATCTTGCGATGTCAAACCTTAGTCTTCAATGAACTGTTTAAATAACGTGTTAAATAAATAAGCTAGAGGAGACAGCCTTGCCCATGTCTATCGTTTGCCTACGTGGTAAAGGTATTCATGTTCAGGAGGACATGAGGCGATATATTTATTACTCTGATTATGTGTCCCAACCGGAATGAATCTTTGGGAGGCTGATGGATTATTCAAAGATTTAAAAAAAGAGAAAGATAGATTTATACAGTTTTGGAGGAGCTCAGAGATAAGCACATGCATACTGATTCATGCCCTGATAACAGAGGCTGAAAATAATCCTGACTGGGGACATGACAAGATTTCTGGTGACACTTTTTCAAAGAACTTGCGTGAAGGTATCTTGGGTACAAGACTACCGGGTCACTAGTCCCACTTCCTGTCACGTGGCTCTCTTGACCACCTACCCGTGGTCAAGAGACAGGCCTGAGAACTGGGCTCATCCATCAGTCAGCACACACAGAACCTGGCGATCAAAAACAGTTAATTTCAGGTGTGGGTGGAGAACATGAAAACGAATGTGAAGGGATTACCTTCTGCAGGAGAAACAATCCAGACACGATTGTGGGAAGATTACCCGGATCTTCCTGGCAAAGATCTCTGATCTTGGGAGGGGTTTTTGCTCTTATCCAGAGGTCGTTTGGGACCTCAATCCTCTGGCCATCAGGAGCTCTCTGCACAACCGACCTTTCGTTTATCTCCAGGACATTTTTGTATCGAATGTATCCTGACATGGTAATGACATTCTTTTGCTTGAATTCCTTTTTCAGCTTGATGTTTAAAACCTTCACTTGGAAAACTTGATTGGAAGTAGCCACCGTAGCAAGAAACACTTTTTTTTTCCTCTGCCCTGGGAATTCATACTCAACTGGATCTGTTGCCTTCAGTACCACCACTGTTATGGGATCCTTTTGAAGGGTAGGCCTCCTAGGAGCCACCTGATTTGGGGCTTGCATAGCTGGGTTCTGTGTTGGACAGAAATAGGAGAACAAAGGTAGAAGTTTGAGCATGGAATACCAGGTCATTTACTCGTGAGTGACACTTCGCTTATGACACTGGGGCCACAACAACCCTCGAAGATCGTTGGAGCTGGGGCCAGGCTCGAAAGGAGTCGCCTAACGGAAAGGAAAGGCTAATGAACTGAGAGCTTAGGTAGTAAAAGTGTAAGGCAGCAGACTGGGATGAGAGTCCAAACACCCTCAGTTGAACAGAAGAGCTTTTCCGAATTCAAGCACGATCCTGAGCCCGAGACATGCACAGAACTGTGGATGATAAGAGCATTGGCCTGAGCTAATGAGGGACAGATTCAAATATTTCTTTGACGGAGCAGATTCAGAACGAACAAATAGAAAATGAATGTCAGGCATGTCTGGGCACAGCTCAGACTGCCAAAGTGCGCCTGCTGTCAGTGGTAAAAAAGAAAAAAAGTGACATGTAGCGTGAAAAGGAGAAAACATTTGAGGAAATAATGAGATAAACTTCTTGGAATGAAAGTAACATGAACATCTTCAGAGTGACTGGCCAAAAGAATGCCAAAAAGGAGAGTAAAGGAAAAACCCGTGTCAGGCAGGACGTAATGTTGAGACCCCGGAAAATACCTAAAACAGCCAGGAAAGTTTGATTCCCAGAGAAAAAGTACAGATCACTTAACAAAGTTGCAGAACCAGATTCTCAACAGCAAAACTACACTGCAGGACCTTTGTACAGCATTCTACCCAAATTCCATATCTGCGGTTTGGAAATCCCCCAAAAAAGGGAATCCAAAAGGGGTGTGTGTGTGTGTGTGTGTGTGTGTGTGTGTGTGTGCATGTGTGCGCATGTGTGTTAGTTAGGTGACAAAACTTATTAGGAAAATATCTGATGTGAGGTCTCAGGAGCCTATGTATATATTTTTTAAAAATCCACATTAGTGTGAGGGCACATACGTCTTGCTACATAAACATGACTGCATGTGAGCTGAGAGACAGGACTCAGATCTTCCTAGATCGTCAGTATAGTACATGATAGATAGTGTGTGCATTTGTTAACCTTTCCTAGGTCACTCAAATTCTGAATTCCACAACATATGTGAACCCAAAGGCCTCAGAGCGAGGTTGTGAACAGGTATTGAAGGGAAAAACTAATTTTCAGACAAGAATTTTGTAGCAAACTGAAAATGGCATTTAAATGTGATGTCCTATAGGTGAATCTCTGATATTGACCAACATGATGAACAGTCAGAAGATTTAGCAACACAAAGATACCTATCAAGCACTCTTTTGGAGATAATATTCCCCAAGAGATTAAAGGAGGTTAACATAAAAACACGCTGCAGACTAAAAAGGAAGTGAGGACAAGACCTCGGTTGAGTCTTTCAAAGTTGTAAAAATCAATAAAGCCCCAACGGAAGAGAAAGAAAACAGAAAGTAGGTCAACACAGTGGGGTGAATAGAGGAAGGAGAGATGGTATCTGTTCACTGAGTTGCTTGCCAGGGAAGAGGAGTCAGAGACATTAACTTAAAACTATTGTTGAGGGGTGCCTGGGGGGCTCAGTCCGCTGAGCATCCGACTTGGGCTCAGGTCATGATCCCATGATCTCGCAGTCTGTGAGTTCGAGCCCCGCGTTGGGCTCTGTGCTGACAGCTCAGAGCCTGGAGCCTGCTTCCGATTCTGTGTCTCTCTCTCTCTCTGCCCCTCCCCCACTCATTCTCTCTCTCTCTCTCTCTCTCTCTCTCTCTCTCTCTCCCTCCCTCCCTCCCTCTCTCTCTCTCTCAAAGGCAAATAAACACTAAAAAAAAAACCTGTTGGTGAAGAAGACAGCAAGACAACATAGAATAAGCACTCCAGAAAAGTGCTCTGAATTAATCAAAATGGAGTATTTCACCTAATGGACATAAAGTCATAAACCCATTAAAAGACAAGATTTCAATGTTCAAGTAGCTTTACTATTTTTTTTTATTTTTTTAAATTTGTTTTTCAATATATGAAGTTTATTGTCAAATTGGTTTCCATACCGAGTGCTCATCCCAAAAGGTGCCCTCCTCAATACCCATCACCCACCCTCTCCTCCCTCCCACCCCCCATCAACCCTCAGTTTGTTCTCAGTTTTTAAGAGTCTCTTATGCTTTGGCTCTCTTCCACTCTAACCTCTTTTCAAGTAGCTTTAGATGGTCCTTAAGTCAAAGACTAATCTGAACTGAGCTTTGCTGCCCAATGATAAAAGTTTTCAATTCCAGACAGATGCAACAGTTTAATTACATATTTGCCTAATAGTTATAGGTACAGATTATTTATTATTAGTTTATATTATCCTCATTATTATGAATAGTGTTATGACACGAGCACATTCCCCTCTCTCTCACTGTGTATTCATATATGTGTTAACAGCTGAGAGAACCACAGGGAAAAATGGACAAAATCATGATTATACGTTGGTGCTCCCCTATGTCAACTACTGAAAAAAGCAAGAAAAAAAACCACTTAGAAAAGTTGACCATCACTGTTCAACTTAAGTAAAAGCTTGATGTAATATTTAGAAATTTCTGAAACCAATATTTGAAACATAACATTTCTCTCAAAAGCACACGACATGTTTGAGTACCAGGCTCTACAGAAGGACAAGCATTCCAAAGTGTGGCTCCAGATTTGTCTCCAACCACCTCTTTTCTGCAAACCGCACTACCCCATTTGCCTGAGCCTTGGAGGGAGGCTCGGAGGGGGTCCTGGGGGACCCGGATGCAGCCCCGCCCCTAGAAGTGGCAGGGGACTAGGACAGGTAGGAAAGTGCTAAGGTGCCTTGTACCCCTGTGAGTGCCCTTGTGAACCCGATCGATGCTCTATTCCGTGTGTGCGTGTGTGTGCGTGTGTGTGTGTTCCCAGGTTTTGTGAAACATATCCAGACATGGTTTCTGTTGAGTATCATCGCATACTACTTTTTCCCCACCCTGTCCTGTGTCCTGTCTCCTCTACCCCGGCCCCCACCGCAGCCGCGAAGCTTCCAGGCAAGAAAGCCAAGGCCATCTTCTGAATAGTTACTTTTGTTAGAAACACCCGCAGCATGGATTTTAGAATCTACAACAGTCAACATGTATTTCCCTTCCTTCAGGCCTCAGTCAGATGGAACGAAAGATGTCTGGCATCTTCCCCTGGCAGAGAAGGCTTAGAAGGAGCCACTATGGTTTTCAGTCTTCAGAACACAGCTGATGGCAACCCCCCTCCCCTGCGCGCTACACACAAGGCTCAGACACTCACCCTTCCCCCGTACCTTGTGGTATCATCGAGCTGCCCAGATGTCCCCCACAGAAGTCCTGGCCAGACTCACCTCACTGACGACTCGCCACAGTCGTCCAGCTATGGAGATTTTGTTCCGAAATACAGCGATTGATGTAGGTTTGGTTTGAGTAGGAAGATATCACAGCAAAGCTCTCACAAACTGAACTGCAGGATTCTGCAATCTGAAATGCTCTGAAAAAAAAAAAATGGAATCCTTCCAAGATAACTTGGGAAACTGCCATTGGTAAACGTCACAGAAGAGCTAAAGCCTGGAGCCCGCCCAGTGTTAGGAAACTTTTCCTGAGGCTCCTCCCATCCATGCCTTTAGCTTTGTCTTTTCTAATGTGAGTCAGAGAAGCTTTCTCTTAAACATTTCAGTGACCATGAAAAGTTAGAGCTAAATTATCACTTTTTTATTTTATTTTATTTTATTTTGTAAGAATGTCTGAAAGGAGTTTCAACTTAGAACTTTCTTATCCTAGCGGACTTTACTGTTGGTCAGTGGACCCTGGAGCCCCTTCAGTGAGGCTCAACTATCAAAGAGGAGAAGTGAGTCACCCACCCACAACTTCCTGTTTTCCTGCTTACATGGCACTCGATGGGAGGGAGGAGATCTTAGGGAAATGATTTCCAAATAAACCTAAGTGACTAACAGGTTCATATCTTTGCTGCAATGAATCATCAAATCCCGGCAGATCAGGAAGATTCTAGAAGAGAGGAGGGCCTACTAAAAAGGTTGTCTGCAATGTTGTGATCTGTATAGGACTGCGGGTACAATTTGGAGAATTGTAACCCTGAGAGGTCAACCAGATGGAACCAGGCAGCATCCTTGTATGGCGATTACACACCATCTGACGTGCAGGAAGGCCGAGTCAGTGAAATGTAAAGGGGTCCCAAAAGCAGGGCACGTGAAAGGAGGGAGAAGAAAACTGATGGAGACAATTGAGGCAATTGGAACTAGGTTTGTGGAGGAGAGAGTTGCAGTCTGTGTCTGAAAAACATCTGCAATCAATGAGTGAGGCAGGGATGAAGGGTGGGGGCTGGCAGGAGTCCCCAAGGCTCTAGTCGGGGAGTCAGGACAATGCTCCGACATGCATGTGTGCGCTTAGGGTCGTAGAAGAGGAACCAAAGCGACCAAAAACAAATGTGCCTTTTCCCTGACTCTTAATCAGTGGTCAAACATCAGCGACCGGGGCCATTACAGAGATAGATACAAGGCGATCGATCTGGCCCTCCACCCACTAAAAGATCAGTGTTCCCTAATTCGCAAAGCTTCATCAATGTAATGATAAGAGCCACCTGGGAACGGAGAGAACATTCAACATGGGGGAAAAGCCTGCAAAACGCTTGTGGACCTGCTGTCATCTCTAGTTCTGGTGTCACGTACTATTTTAGAAGATCGCTGAAAACCCCCAGTCAAGAGTCACCACCAGGTTGATGTGCTAAGTAGGTCTCGCTGTTAGGAGATGCTTCCTACGGAGAGGAGCTCGAGCAGACGCAAGAGCACCCACCCCAAGAAATCACAGGAAGGTCCTTAAAATTCCATATTCAATCTTGGGTTAAAGGTATAGGGTAAGTGCTGTACCTCAGAGAAGAATATGGGAGGGGACGATGTGCTGGATGTAGCCCAACCACCTCCTACTCCTCGGGGCCAGAATAAACCCTATTACTGTGTGAGCCTGAGCGGGCCAACGTGATTCACCCATTTACCAAGTCGTCAGCCACCTGAATTTATATTCTATAAGAACCTACCCTTGCCTGTATTAAAGTTATGTATGGTTTTTGTTTATTTTACTGTTCGTTTGCTGTTTACTCTTCTTTTTTGTCTGTGTAGCTGCATTTTACAATATACAAAATCAATTCATGTATCGATCTCTTCTTATAGCTGTTATTTCTAAATACCATTTATTGTTTGCTTTGCTCCATTTTTTCCTAGTGGTAGGAGACATAAATTTATATGAATTATATTAGTACTCTCCTCTTTTAAATGAAAACACTTAAAGTAACATTCTTTTCTGGTCAGGACTACTTTTGCTTTGTTCCCTAGGTCCTATGGAGTCTGGTTGTATTGCCCCTCGTGATCCTTGGCATGTATTAAGAAATGGCTTATTTTAAAATTTGTTATGTCATTTGAAGAAAGTTGTACCTTTTCTAGATATCTTATTGTTAACTTCCAATTGCGGTGGTCATTAAAGACACTGTAAGTTTTCAGATGTGAATTTTACTGAGGCCAACTTAAGTCCCTGCATGTACTTCCTTTGGTGAGCATTCCATGTACACTTGAAGAGACAATGCGGAGAATTCAGTTGTTTTTACGGCGTCCTTTAAATGAAAATTAGATCACACTGGTTGAATTTGGGGCTACATTTTGCAGTATGTTCCTGGTGTTTTTCTTCTTCTTCTAGCACATATTGCATTGGAGGCTTAAATACCTATCCGTGATTGTCAATTTATCTTGGACCACATCAGTGCTGTTAGGTTTTATTTTGCAATGTGAAGGTTCCATTAAATGGGTTGCTAACATTGTTACGCCTTTTGGAAAAGTTCGCCAAGCTCTTTCCCGGGCTTCTCTTCTTACCACACCTGTAACCAGCTTTCTCTGTATTGCGTCAGAGTTTGGCTCAGGCTTTATTTAGGTGGATTTGCGTGAATCTCACCATGTTTCCCTCGTCCTTCTGATTCGTTAGAACTCAAAGTCTGAGTCAAGTCAGGGATCCGTTTTGGGCTTTGCTAGTGTGTGTTTCATACCAGTCCCTTTTCTGGTAGTTGGGCCTTCTTCCTAGGATTCAGTCTTACTGGTGTCAAGCTGGATGGCAATGGCAGTGAGCTTACATCTCTACCTAAGCAATCGGCACAGGCCCCAGCACTGTGTGCTCTCTTGCCCCTATGTTGTTTTTCAGCCTTGTTGAGATAGAATTGACATATAACACTGGGTACCTTTAGGGCATGTGTGTTGATTTGTTACCCTTATATGTCGCAAAAAGCAAGATTTCCTTCTTTCTTATGGTTGATTAAACTTCTATTGTGTATTTACATCGCGTTTTCTTCATCCATGCATCCCTTGATGGACACTTAAGTTGTTTCATATCTTGGGTACTGTGACTGGGTCTGCATTCACATGGAGATACAAGCATAGCCCTTTGATATCCTGTTAATACTTTCGGACGTACACCCAAAAGTGGGATTGATGGATCATACTGTAATTCTATTTTTAATTTTTTGAGGAATTTCCAATCTGTTTTCCAAAATGGATCACCTGTTTGCATTCCCACCAACAGTGCATGAGGGTTCTCTTCTTTTCCACATCTTCACCAGCATTGGTTATCTCTTGGGTTATCTCTTGCATTTTTTAAGAAAATTCTCTGTATTTATTTTGAGAGAGAGAGAGAGAGAGAGAGCACGCTAGTAGGGGAAGGGGCAGACAGAGGGAGACGGAGGGAGTGGGAGAATCCCACGTGGGCTTCACACTGTCAGTGTAGACAAGCCTGACGTGGGGCTTGATCTCAATCTTGACCTGAGCTGAAATCAAAAGATACGTGCTTAATGGACTGAACCACCCAGGCCCCCTTGTTTGTTGATTATGGCCATTCTAACAGGTGTGAGGTGATATCTCCCTGTGGTTTTGATTTGCATCTTCCTGAGGATGACTGATGTTGGGCACCTTTTCATGTACCTGTTGGCCATTTGTATGTCTTGCTTGGAAACAGTCAGGTTAGTTCCTCTGCCTGTTTTTTTTTTTTAATTGGATGGTCTATCGCGGGGTTTTTGTTTTTGTATTGCTGTTGACTTGTATGAGTCTGCATACATTTTGGATATCATCCCTCATCAGACATACGGCTTCAAATATTTCCTCCCATCCCCTAGGTTACTTTTTCATTATGTTGATTGTTTCTTTTGCTGTGTTTTCATTGGAGACAGTCCCGCTTACTGAGTTTCTGCTTTTGCCGCATATTCTTTGGTGTCATATCAAAAATTATTATGGGTCTCTTCTGTGTTTTCATCTTGGATTTTCATGGTTTCAGGTCTCTTGTTGAAGTCGATACTCCTTTTCAAGTTCTTTTTTTTTTTTTTTTTTTTTTGAGTGGGGTAAGATAGGAGTCTAGTTTCATTCTTCTGCATGTGGTGATCCAGTTTTCCCACAGCTGGGTTTTTTTTTTCTTTTTTTACTTGTGAAGTTTTATTTTTCTTTATTTTTCTTTTTTTTCCCTTTGTGACCTTATGGCAGACAAAGATTTCTTTTCTTTTTTTTAAATATGAAATTTATTGTCAAATTGGTTTCCACACAACACCCAGTGCTCATCCCAACAGGTGCCCCCCTCAATGCCCATCACCCACCCTACAGCTGTTTATTGAAAAGACTACCCTTTCTCCAATCAGACAAGGTACCCTTGCCCCTCTTGCCAAATATTAGTTAACAGGGGTTTATTATTGGGTCTTGATTCTGTCCCATTGATATGTGTGTCTATTCTTATGCCAGTTCCATACTATTTTGGTCACTACAGTGTTGTAGTATAGTTTGATCAGGAAGTGTCATACCTCCAGCTTTGTTCTCCCAACTCAAGATTACTTTGGCTATTTGGGGTCTTTGTGGTTCCATTAAAAAAATTAGGGTTTCAAAAATTTTATCTGTGTTAAAAGACCATTGTAATGTTGATAGGAATCTATAAATCGCCTTGGGTAGTATGGACGCACTAAAACTATCGATTCACCTGCTCCATGAACACTGAGTATCTTCCCATTGGCCTGTGTCTTCAATTTCTTTCACCAAAGTCACAATCATGTACAGGTCTTTCACCTTCTGGATTACATTTATTCCTAAATATTTTGGTATTGGATTCTATTTGGATGGGATGGTTTTCTTTATTTCTCATTTAGATAGTTTGTTGGTAGCATAGAGAAATGTGACTAATTTCTGTGTTAATATTGTAACCTGCGATCTTACTGAATTCCTTGATTAGTTCTAATAACTTTTTGGTGAAGTTTTTAGGATTTTTCTATAGAAGACCATATCCTTTGCAAAAAAGACAAGTTCACTTCTTTCGTTCTGATTTGCATGTCTTTTATTTCTTTGTCTTGCCCGCTCACTCTGGCTGGGAGTCCCAGGACTGTATGAATAAAACTGGACACCCTGGTCCTGTCCTCATCTTAGAACAAGGTTTTCAACTTCTGACCAGTGAGTGTTTGTTACAGGATACAAACTTGTCGGTCGAAGACAAATAAGTTCCGGGATCTAATGCACAGCATGGCCACTGTAGTTAACAGTACTGCGTTGTATACTTGAGAGTCGCTAAGAGAGTAAATATTTAATGTTATCAACACGCACACATACACACACACACACACACACACACACACACACAGAATTATGGGAGGTGATGGAGGAGTTAACTAATCTTATTTTCGTAATAAATTCCCACTATACACATGTATCAAATACTTGTATCAAACACTTCAAAATTACATAATGCTGGGGCACCTAGGTGGCTCAGTCGGTTAAGCGTCCGACTTCAGCTCAGGTCACGATCTCACGGTTTGTGGGTTCGAGCCCCGCGGCGGGCTCTGTGCTGACAGCTCAGAGCCTGGAATCTGAATTGGATTCTGTGTCTCCCTCTCTCTCTGCCCCTCCCCCCACTCATGCTCTGTCTCTCTCTCTCTGTCAAAAATAAACATTAAAAAAATTTTAAATTAAATAATGTCATATATCAATTATATCCAGAGGGAAGTGGAAACCCCTCCCCACAATTCAGACTCATTTCTTTTTTGTGATTCCGCATGAGGCTTGGTTTGGGCCTTGTTAGGATGCGTCTAGAGCTGTCCTCAGTCCACTCGTTGTCCCATATTGACTCCCAACGTGCAGCCTCCCTGCTCCGTCAGGGTGTTGTCCAGGTCGGGAAGATGCGTCTCTATTTCAGCAGCCTCCACCTTGCCAGCTCCCTGCGCTCTCTCGCACTTCTGCCCTGCGCTCGACCCCCGGCAGCTGGAGGCCTCACTGGTCTCACCCCCAAGTGCGAGCCAGGACTCAGCCAGTGAATGCCGCCCCGCCCCCCCCAATTCGCTCTCTTCTCTCTACATTCCCGCTATTGAGATGCCGTGAAAACTGATGTTTACCGTCCTGGGCAGTGCGACTGCCGGGCTCTGCACGGACACCTGCTCCCTAGGCGCCGTCGGGAAACCCTCCCAGGGGAGTCCCGGGCGACTGTGGAACCTGCCTGCGGAGTCTGCTTTCTGGCAGGGATCCTACCCTTGTGCTGCCTATTGTTCAAAGCCTGAAACTGTCACGTCCTGATTGCGTTCTAGCACGGCCTGTGGGGGGAGGCTACTCTGCTCTCTCCGGAAACGGAAGTCACCCGGTATGCTTCAAATACTGACTTTAGAGATTTCATCTCGTTAAGTGTTATTTCCCATCATTTGGAGTAGATTTCATTCTCTATTCGTGACTCTGTGCTCTTGACATGTCCCTCCGTGGGTAACATGGTTCAGGAATCCGCACATTTGAGATATGACAATAGGAAAATACAGTTGAAGAATAAATCATGCGATGTACCAGTAAATCAGAGGATGGGACTAAATATTTCATAGCACTAAGGGTAGGGATCCTTCCTGAGAGTATTTGTACCTTTGCATAAACCCCCAATTGTGCTTCCTCCAGAGACACCAGTTAAACAAATGCTCCCCTTTGGTGGGGGGGGGGTTCATTGCAGAAAAGGGTTATTTTTGTGGACCGAATAAACCTTTTCCCAGGGCACAGGACTCACTGAGTTTTATATTGTTGTAGGACTAACGTACATAACCTGAGACTGACTCCAGTTAGGGCCTTGCCCTCTGGAAGTCACAGAAGGTAGCCCCCCATATTGGTGAGGTCCGGTGTACCCCATCCTGTGTGGCTCACAGTGCACAAGTCAACCGCCCTCATGCTGACATATCTTTTTGAATTAGTGTTTTCATTTTCTCTGGGTAAATACTCAGCAGTGGAATGACTGGATTATATTGTATTTCTATTTTTAGTTTTTTGAGGAAACCCCATATTGCTTTCCACAGTGGCTGCACCAATTTACATTCCCATCAACAGTGTACAGGGTTCCTTTTTCTCCACATCCTCAGCAACACTTGTTTTGTCTATAACATAGAATGTAAGAATATACAATGGAGAAAAGACCGTCTTCAACAAATGGCGTTGGGAAAACTGGACAGCTACATGAGAAAGAATGAAACTGGACCACTTCCTTATACCATACACAAAAATAAACTCAAAATGGATTAAAGACCCAAATGTGAGACGTGCAACCATAAAACTCCTAAAAATTATGCAGGCAATCGTCTCTTGGACATTGGCCTTAGCAACACATTTATGAATATGTCTCCTCAGAGAAGGGAAACAAAAGTCCAATGAACTCTTGGAACTACACCAAAACAAAAAGCTTCTGCAAAGTAAGGGAAATAACTGACAAAACAAAAAAGCAACCTACTAAATGGGAGAAGACATTTGCAAATGATTTATCCAATAAGGGGTTAATATACAAAATATATAAAGAACTCATACAGCGCAACACTAAAATGGCAAATAATCTGATTAAAAATTGGCAGAGAACCTAAATAGGCATTTTTCCAAAGGAGACATCCAGATGGCCAACAGACACATAAAAAGGTGCTCAACATCATCAGCCATCAGAGAAATGCAAATCAAAACCACAATGAGATATCACCTCACACCAGTCAGAATGGCTGGTTAAGTGATTTTTGACCCAGGTACCAAGACCTTTTGATTGATAAAGGACAGTTTTTGGTGTTAGTTTCTTCCCCAAAATGATGGTGGGCCTGGGGCCCCTGGGTGGCTCAGTCGTTAAGCGTCTGACCTTGGCTCAGGTCATGATCTTACGGTTCATGGGTTCAAGCCCCACATTGGGATCTGTACTCACAGCTCGGAGCCTGGAGCCTGCTTTGAATTCTGTGTCTCCCTCTCTCTCTGCCCCTCCCCTGTTCACACTCTGTCTCTCTGTCTCTCTCAAAAATAAGTAATAAACATTTTAAAAAAACTTGTAAAAATGACGTTGGGCAGTCAGGATATTCATATGCAAATGAATGAAATCGGACTTACGCCATATACCAAAATTAACTCAAATGTATGAAAGAAGTAGACATAAGGGATAAAATGGTAAAACACTCAGAAAATATTAGAGAAAAGGTTTATGACAGTGGACTTGGCAATGGTTTCCTCAATGTGGCACCCAGCGTACAGTCAAGGAAAGATAAACACAGAAATCTGACCACATCAAATTGAAAAACTGTGCATCAAGCTACAAAATCTACAGAGTGAGGAGGAAACCTTTTCCTTTGGAATGACAGAAGCCATTTGCAAAATATATATATCTGCTAAGGGGTTAATATCTAGGCTATAAAAAACCCTTACAACTCAGAGAATAACAACCTGATGTAAAAATGAGCAAAGAACTTGAATAGACTTCTTTTTTAAATGCTATACAAATGGACAATAAGCATATGAGAAAATGCTCAATGGTAATCCATACTCATTATAGAATAGTCATCGTGGAAACTGAAGTAAAACAAAACGAGATACCATACCACATCGACTAAGATGGGTATTCTCATACAGAAAAGAACAAGTATCAGTGAGGATGTAGAGAAGTCAGAACGCTTGTTGTGCCGCTGTTCGAAATGTAAAATGGTGCTGTGGTTGTGAAAACAATATGGAGGACCCTCAAAAAATTACAAATAGCATTATTATGATCCGGGAATTCCACTCCTAGGCATATACCCACAAAGAAGTGAAAACCGTACCTCAAAGAAATATCTACACACCCATGTGTATTGCAGCCTTATTCACAACAACCAAAACATTGAAGCAATGTAAGTAGTCGTTAGTGGGTGAGTGAATAAATAAAAGGTGGTATATGATACAATGGAATATTATTTCTCTTTAAAAAGGAAGGGAATTCTCATCACAATAAGTGCATTCTTTCGCTGTGGCTTTAATTTCTTAATTTTCATTTATTTTTTTTTGAAAGAAAGAAAGAGAGAGAGTGCACGTACACAGGTGAGAGGCACAGAGGGAGAGAGGGAATCCTAAGGAAGCTCCTTGCTCAGCACAGAGCCCAATGTGGGGCTTGATCTCATGACCATGAGATCGTGACCTGGGGTGAAATCAAGAATTGGACGCTTAACCAACTGAGCCACCCAGGCGCCCCAATAAGTACATTCTTAACCCCTATCACCCATTTCATCCATTTCCTTCCTGACCTCCCCTCTGGCAACCACTAGTTGGTTGTTTATATTTAAGAGTCTGTTTTTTATTGTACATCTGAAACGCATATAGCACTATATGTTAATTATACTTGAATTAAAATAAATGACTAAATGATTGAATAAATAATAAATAAATATGTTCATTTATAGCAAAAAGAAAATCAAAGGAGGGAAATTCTGACACCTGCTGCAGCGTGGATAAACTTTGAGAACATTTTGCTAAGTGAAATAAGACAGTCACAAAAAGACAAATACTTACATGATTACACTTGTATGAGGTACCGAGAGTATTCAAATTCATGAGGAACGAAAGTCATATTTCTGGTGTTTGCCAGGGCCTGGGGGAGGGAGAATTGGGAAAATGTTGTCAGATGGGGACAGAGTTTCAGTTTTGCAAGATGAAAAGAGGTCTGGAGATTGGTCACACGACCATGTAAATGTTCTTAACACTACTGAACGGTATAGTTAGCAATGGTTAAGACGGTACATTTTATGTTACATGTATTTTACCACAATTAAAGCAAAGTAATTCTCAGATTCAAAGCTTCAGAAATTTTGCGTAACAAAGACCCACGCCAACAACTCATTGGCAAGAACTATTTAATGGAAAAGAATAAATCTACGAAATGTTGGAGGTCAGAAGGGGAGTAAGCATTAACAAATATCTTCATCAGCAGTCTTACAAATAAGTGAAGCCGGAATGAAAGAGAAGAAAACAGGAAGGATATCAACATAGTAACCGGAGGTCAGGAACCAGAGGATATGGGAGTGTCCTAAGGCATTTGTATTTGAGAGAAGATATATTAAAAAAATAAAATAAAATAAAAAGCAAAACAAACTTCTTTCCAGTAGATAAAAAAATTTTAAGGGGACTTGGCAAGAAGGGAGAAAAAGAAAGCAAATTGAAATAAACTAAGATGGCAGAATCAAATTAAAACATCGTCATATACCATATGTTTTCACTCTTATGTGGATCCTGAGAAACTTAACAGAAACCCATGGGGGAGGGGAAGGAAAAAAAAAAGAGATTAGAGTGGGAGAGAGCCAAAGCATAAGAGGCCCTTAAAAACTGAGAACAAACTGAGGGTTGATGGGGGTGGGAGGGAGGGAGTGTAGGTGATGGGCATTGAAGAGGGCATCTTTTGGGATGAGCACTGGGTGTTGAATGGAAACCAATTTGACAATAAATTTCATATATTAAATAAATAAATAAATAAAATAAAGCTAAACTTGGAAAATATAAAAAAAAAACATCGTCATAAGTACATACATACGTGGACTGAAGTCAGCAGCTCAGAGACCAATGTTTTCAAGTTAGATTAAAAAACAAATCTAGGGGCGCCTGGGTGGCGCAGTCGGTTAAGCGTCCAACTTCAGCCAGGTCACGATCTCGCAGTCTGTGAGTTCGAGCCCCGCGTCAGGCTCTGGGCTGATGGCTCGGAGCCTGGAGCCTGTTTCCGATTCTGTGTCTCCCTCTCTCTCTGCCCCTCCCCCGTTCATGCTCTGTCTCTCTCTGTCTCAAAAATAAATAAAAAACGTTGAAAAAAAATTAAAAAAAAAACAAACAAATCCAGCTACGCATCATTGACAAAATGCACATAAAGCATTAAGTCACTTCACAAAAACTTAGAAAAACTTATATTATTCAAGCCTCACCTTGAAGAAAGCCAGGTTAGTAGGGTAGCTTAAAATAAAGATTTACCAAAAAAAAAAAAAAAAAATGTCAGTACAGGTAGAGTTTCACTACAGAAGGACAAAATATTCAACTCTCAAAATTAAATTATGTTCTAATATAATAAATAAATATATATATAATTTATCACTTTACATTTATGGCAGCATTAGTCGATTTGTTTCCTTTATTTTCACATATGCACACGTGGTGTATACACTTGTATAGGTATGCAAGCTATATATAAAAACATATGGTTGAAATCAAGAGAATGACAATGAGAAACTGACAAAATCACCATTAGAGGTTGAGATTTTATCATCTCTCAACTGTTGAAAGAGCAAATTAAAAAAAAATAGTTGAGATTTAGATTTAGAAGATTTGACCAACACAATTAACAAGCTTAAGAAACTTTAACCTACAGGATTCTGAATCCCACACTGATAAACTCTTCTCAAGCACACATGAAATAATTCGAAAATATTCATCATGTACCTGACCATAACAGACACTTTCCTGAGGAAGACATCCAGATGGCCAACAGACGCATGAAAAGATGCTCAACATCTCTCATCATCAGGGAAATAGAAATCACAACCACAATGAGATACCACCTAACACCTGTCAGAGTGGCTAAAATTAACAACCTAGAAAACAACAGGGGTTGGTGAGGATGCAGACTGCTGGTGGGAATGCAAACTGGTGCAGCCACTCTGGAAAACAGTATGGAGGTTCCTCAAAAAGCTAAAACTACAGCTACCTTACAATCCAACAATTGCACTATTGGTATTTACCAAAAGGATACAGAAATACTGATTCGAAGGGGCACGTGCACCCCAATGTTTATAGCAGCACCATCAACAACGGCCAAAGTATGGAAAGAGCCCAAGTGTCCATCAGCTGATGAATGGATAAAGAGGAGGTGTTATGTCTACACTATGGAATACTACTTAGCCATCAAAAAGAATGAAATCTGGCCCTTTGAAATGACGTGGATGGAACTAGAGTGCATCACACTAAGCAAAATAAGTGAGCGAGAGAAAGACAAATACCGTATGATTTCACTCATATGTGGAATCGAAGTACCCAAACAGATGAACATAGGGGAAAGGAAAAATAGGGAAGCAAACTAGAAGAGACTCTTAATGACAGAGAACAAACCGAGGGTTGATGGAGGGAGGTGGGGGTGGGAGTGGCTAAGCGGGCGATGGGCTTTAAGGAGGGCACTTGTGGTGAACCCTGGGTGTTACACGTCAGTGATGAATCACAAAATTTTACTCCTGAAACCAAGACTATCTATATGTTAACTAACTTGGATATAAATAGAATCTCGGAGAAAACAAAAAAGGCAAAATATATACCAAAGCTAAGTGACGCATTTAAAACTCTCCCTTATCCATTGGCACCACTGAAAGTTGTCCGTGACTAAGTAAAGGAGTTCCAAAAGTGTTGAAATAATGCCTCTGGCCCTTGTCGTAGAATAAACCTCAGAATAAATTAAACAGACTCGTGACGAAGAAAAGAAGCCCCATTTTGGTGCAAGTGTGTTTGTGGAACTGAGAAAGTATCTCCTTGTGCATACTCTAAATTCCGGACAATACCACAGTGTTAATACCGCAGAATAGAGCTTTTACGTCCTGATTCTTCTTTTGCTTAATATTAGCTCATGATGATTTTCTCATGTTAATGTCCTGTCTTTTACACAGGTCCAACACCAGTCCCCAAGTTTCCTACTCATCCTCCGGTGGACAAAACAAAACTTTCCTCTAAATGCCAACGTATGTCAGTACACACGTGAGAATGAATTTTCAATTTGTTATAGACAAAACACATTTCCCTTTGTTCAGGCCTCAGGGGCGGTAGAATAAGGGATGTCTATTTTCCACCTATATAGGGGAAGGATTTGAATCCATTTTCACTTGTCTGCATATTGTTGACACAGCCCTTATGCTCCCAGACAATCCTATGATTAATTCTCCACTGTGATCTTGTGGTTTCTGACTCTACCCCCCGGGGCTTTTCTGGAGAAATTTTCGCAGACCGCACCTCACTGGATGCATCCTCCACCCCAGTGCTCAGAAATGCAGATACCACCCTCTTGACTGAATGAATAAAATGTCAGAGAACCCCTGCAGAGCACCTTCAGGATGCGATCATCTCCAGAAGGGTGGAGAAAATGAAGCTTTCTGAGAGATAGCAAGGAAAAATGAAACCAGCCAGAAAAAACCTGGCGAAAAACCTGGTTGTTGACATCTGTTTCACACCGTGCTCACTTCTAAGGGGAAAGAAGTTACATGTTTAGGGAGCGATTTTGAGGCTCCACATCTCAGGCCTGTAGATTTCTGTCTCAGCAGCCAGAGAAATCAAAGTTTCCTGTCTGTAAATAGTAATTTTGCCACAAGGAGAAACAATAGCTAAGTAGTTCCTCTTTTGCTTTTTTGACCTAAAAATACCAGGGGCTGAAAGGATTTTAAACATTAGATTTTTCTTTTTCACCTCACTTACATGTGGGTCCTGAGAAACCCATAGGCCCTAGAATGAGACCCAGCCTATTGTCGGGGAAAGGCGTTGCCACCCAGCTACGTCCCCGTATGTCCCCGTTCAAGGACCAGCAGTGACAAGAGACAGTGGTTGAGGCACCTACATCTACTAGTACTTGACTGCATCTTCTGGAAAGGGGGTGGGCCATCTGTGACATTGTTTTGGTTCAAATGGTACCTATGCATTCACCCCGTTTTTAATAATTGGCAGACCGGAAACTTCAAAGACATAGAAGGTCATTATAAATAGAAGTTCTTACTCAAACATATCAAAGGAGTTTGGCACTAGCTGCCTCTTGACTAGGCTGCCTTATCGCAATGATTAAAATCTCGATCACACGCGCTTTCTGCATTCATCGTGAGTAAATACAATTTCTTTCCCAGGGAGCTTCTTGAAGTTTCGGGGGCCTGATGAACCCTTTGTTCTGTAGTGTTTTTTTTCTGCGACACAGTGGGTGCATTCTGGAGTACCATAAACCCTGACATGGCAAATAAATGGCACCAGCTCACAGACGGTATTGTGGCAAGCCCCCACCTGATCCGCAAGATGGATGAGGCTTCCCAAGAGCTAATGTGGGCAAACGTTCTGAGGCTGTCTGCAGAAAAGAAAGCTGACTGTCTTAGTCCAAACTAACATCACACATACATTCAGACAATGGACCATTATAAACAGCGATGAGCTGTGAAGCCATGGAAGGATCTGGAGGTGACTTAACTGCATGTTATTAAATGGCAGGAGCCAATCTGCAAAGCCTACATACTGAAAAATTCCAACCGTGGGACATTCTGGAGAGGACCAAGGTGCGGACCCAGTAAAAAGATCCGTGATTGCTAGGGAGTAGGGGAGAAATGTGGAACACAGCGAAATCACAGCGAATGAGACTGTAATGGATACATGTCATTGTACACTTGTCCAGACCCACGGATGTGCACCACCAAGACTGAGCCCTAATGCAAACTATGGGCTTTGGGTGATAATGATGCGTCATTATCAATTGTCAGAAACGGGCCACTCTGGTGCAGGATGGTGATGGTAGGGGAAGCTATGCATGTGTGGGGCAGGAGGTATAATGGAGATCTGTAATTTCTGCTCAGTTTTGCTGTGAACCTAAAACCTCCCTGAAAAAATAAAGTCTCTTTCTTTTTTTAAAGAAAAGGCTGTGCTATGTTATTCAAAGGCAGCTGAAGATTTCTTTGCAACAGAACACACAAGAAGACCAGAGCTAATGTGAAACCCCGTGGGCAAGCTGAGAAGTGATCAAACTGTGGCGAGGGTGGCGGGGGGCGGGGAGGGCGGATTTCAGCAGCCTGGGCATTTCTAAAAGGGGAAGAGACAGGGCCTTAATACTGACTGAACTTCAGCTTTGGTCAGGGTCCTTTCTCACGCCCCTTGATTCCTCCCGATAACTCATGAAGGCTGACGTGTTAGTTGTGATGCCATATGTTCTACGTGGGATCTCCTAGAAAGCATTCTGGTGTGCTCACCTCTTGTCCGGAGCAGGTAGGATCCTAGAAGGGAGAGTCTGGCTCAGTGTCACAAGTGGTTCTGACCGCTTTTAACTAATCTCTGTGTGATCGTAAGACTTGGGAAGGGACACGCTGACTCCACAGACCTAACACTCGTTTGGATTTATGCCCTTTGTCAAACGCTTCAAAGGACTGCTACTCAACAGATGTCAAGAGTCATCTCTTTGGTTCTGTTAGGAATTGGGTGTGTAAGTACAATGCGGAAAATAACAGCAATCGACCAAGTTCGATGTTGTTCTTGCAGCCCCTAGGGCAGGCCAACGCAAATGATCCCAGTTCCTGCGACAACCTTCGAGGTAGGCGTCATTGACGTTAACAGTTTTCAAAATGAGGCCAAAAGGGGTTCGCTAAATCGCACAACATTTCATAACTGCTGATTTGTGCACAGTGGAATTCAAACGCAAGGTTTTCTCGACTGCGTGTTCTTCCCTATGATTACCAACACCGAACGCTGCCCTTGTGGTTCTGATGGCTGAGTCGCCCGGAGAGCCGGGAGACTCAGTGCCGTGTATGCGTGAATAGGTACACAGACAAGCAGGCATGTGCTGACAGGCAGGGGACAGGCAGGGGACCAGACCATTTCATTTTTTTCTAGAAGGAAATTATAATCTTTTTTTTTTTTCTTAAAAAGGAAGTGAGAGTTTAAAAAACTCTCTGAAAGGGCAAACAAGTGTTAGCAATTCCTTCCTTTGAGCTCAGATGGTATACGCCCCTCTTTTGGGGGGAGCGGGGCACACATTTGTCTATCATACGCCCTGTTTCTCTGTCACTTCCCCCACCCTCAAGAAACTTCTTCTTTTTTTTTTTTTAAAGCATAAGTTAGTCTACTACTCTTGATTCTTGATGCTGTTTTCCTGGGTATCAGAACAAAAAACACATTTATCATGGTTGCTAAAATTAGAGTTCAAAGAAGCCACGCAAGTCGTAAAATCCGACCTCCACGTTTCAGATGCTACGAAAATATAGGTCAGGGAACGTGTGTGGCCGACTCTGAATCTGTTAGGCAGAGTCCGAGCCTAGATTACAACTCAGGCCTGCGGAAGCCACACCACATGCACAGTGCCAGTTCGGTGTGGCTCAGGCGAAGCTGGGACCCTGGTGTCTCCTGACCGGGCCTGGGGAAAAGTCTCTCCGAAGTATGGTGTTCTGAGGCTGTCTTTTTGACATCCTGGGTCTGCGTTCCCATGTTCCCAATTAGTGTTAATTGAGGGAGGCAAGCAGAAAAGACTCCACCGCTCACAACTCCGGCGGGGGGGGGGGGGGGGGGGGTGTAGCAGGATGGAGGCAAAATGCTGATAATTACCAAAGTTCAGACTGCGCATCATTAAGCAGGCAGAGGCCCCTCCGGGGAACAGGACTCTTGCCTCACCCTCTGGCTTCCCCAGCTCAATTAAACAGCTCGTTTGTCTTCTTATTAGCAAACTTGTTAGCCCCTTACTCTGTCCCCTGAGGTGCTCAGAAGAAAAGTGTCGTGGGAAGGATTCCTTGGCTGGATGGGGCTGGCTGTCAGGCTTCCCTGGGGGAATCCTAGGTACCCAGCTCCTTCTGACAGGATGCCTGTGGCAGGGGACCATTCAGCGGTGGCCCCAAGGTGCCTCTGCTGGACCAAAGCGGGCTGGTTAAGGATATGGAAGGTCAGCAAAACTGCGTGAGATCTAACTGAGAAGCAGGGCAGTGTCTGAGGCTTGTTCCAGACACACTGCTCCAACATCGCCAGGGCCATCTCATGCTGCCGGCGTGAGCAGAGAGGCTATTGACACGCCCCGGGATCTGTGTCAGAAGTGGCAGAAACAAGACCTGCACTAGTATATCGGAGGCCTCAGTTTCCCCCTCCTCACTGCCCGCTACCATTGGTAGGCGTTTTTAACTGACTTAGGCCATCATCCAGCCCTTGGATGCTGATCCTTCCTAGGGAAGGATTCCCTTAGGCCCCACATGTGGGCACAGCTCGGTGCTGCCCAGCAAACACTCTCCTGCCTCTGGAGTGCTTCTGCACCGAGGCGAGGAGGACAGGACACGCGTGGCCTCCCCATCTCGCAAGTAGAGGCCTGAGCCTCTGGGGGCTTTCCCAGAACAGACACTGACTATGTGGGTTTATTCTTTGAGGTCAGTTGAAATGACATTCAAAGTTCCCGATCTCTCAGCCCATTCAGACCAACCGTCGGTAATTTTTAGTCCGTACCTACATATTTACCGCTGACAAACTAGTTGTAATAGATAGCAGAAATATTACTTACTGAGTGCCCCCTCAAGTGGGGATATAACCTTATACATGAGGAAACTGAGGTTCAGAATGTTTTGACTAGTCTAGGCTACTAGAAAAAGGACGGATCTGGAGTTCATGCTCAGGGCAGGGGTGTGGGGGGGAGGACATTGTTTGAAAAGGACCCATATAGGTAGGTAAGGAGATGGTTTGCTGATTTGGGACAGTCTAGAATGGATGGAGAGGAAGGGCATATAAGCAGGGGGTAAGTGGGAGACGTAATTCAAGACAACACATTCAGAAAATGTCAGAGCTCATCGCTACCCCAATTCTCCCTTCCCTGGCCTGTGGCTCCCAGATATACTAACAGTGCACCCAGTTTCTCAGAAACAGAGGAGTCATGAGTATATACCAGAGGGCTCAGACCTGCCTCAGTTTCTCCATCCTCAATGCACCTCTCCCCCTGGCCTTTAGTAGGGATTTTTAACCAAGTTAGGCCATCATCTAGGCCCTGGTTCCCAGACCCCAACCCATACGCCCAAGGCCCTACTCTTGTTGATGCTTCCCGTGAGGACGCTGCGTTGTGTTACCTGTTCAGAATGTATACTTGTCTGTGTCCGCCGTGGGTGGGCGGGCAGCCGGGGATCGGGGACGCTTTCCTTCTTCACGTCCGTTCCACATCCTGCGGCCTAGCCTGATGAGAAGCAGATGCTCTTCAAGAAACAGCAGAGACACCCAGGAAATCGTCTGACCTCCCGTTTTCAAACAAATGGCCTTAGAATGTAATACATGAAGCAGACACGCACCAAAGTGGAAAACAGACTGAAAGGGAAAGTAGAGATGGGGACCGGAAGCCCAGGCCTCTCCCTACACCCTGGTTTCTCCCCTGGCTCCCAACTGCTTCCTTGGCTGAGATCATCTAGGTCAGTGTTTTCACTTTTCAGACCAGTGAATTGAGGGTCAGGGAGGTGACAGGCCCCGCTGTTCGTGACAAAGGCATGGCAGACAGGTCACTGTCCTCGTAAACTTGTTTTTAAGAGTTTTGCTGTAAAAATGAAAAAAAAAGTAAAAACAAAAACCCAGAACAAAACGCCACAAAGGTTCCGGGACTTGCTGTGAAAAGACACGGACCCAATCCCGGGTCAGCAGTTCACCGGGCGGGCATGACCTTGGCAAGACCTGCGGCCTTGTCCTCCCTGCAGCGCGTGGCCGGTCACATCGCCTCCTGCTTGCGGAGCTTTGCTTCCACGACTGCAACACTGCTTACAGAAAGCAGTGCCCAAACGAGGCCCCTGTGGGTCAGATCTGGACATCCAGCACGGAGAGGGGAAGGTGCTGGCCCCAACCCCATTTCTTTCACTTTCATTGATGTCACTAAAACACACAACCTCTCTGCAAACATCCATTTTTCTCACCTTTTACATATATATCATTTCCACCACACAGTTCTGTCACCATGAAAGGAAACAAAACATGCAGGGTGCCAAGCACTTCAGTGCTCCTGATGGCTAAGAGGTGTTCCACACGTAATGAAGAAGCCTCACTATCCGGGAGGCAGGGCAGGGTCATGGTTAGAGAAGGGCCTTTGAGCCCGTGTCCCTGATTCAATCGATCATTGTCTCTACCACTTTCCTGCTCGGACCAGGCACTCAGTCCCATCTGGAAAATGGGTTGCACAGTGGGATCTTATTTAACTAATTCTTGGGAGGGTTAAATTATTTTGTACTTGCAAAGCAAACAGACTATTAAACACCACGTAAGCAACGGTCATTATTCCAATTTGCCACATAGGTTTCTGCAGGGGGATTCCTTTCCTTGGAGAGGGCCCAGTGTTTGTTTGTTTGTTTGTTTGTTTTTAATGTTTTATTTTGAGAGAGAATGCAAGTGGGGAGGGGCAGAGAGAGAGAGGGGGACAGAATCCGAAGCAGGCTCCAGGCTCCGAGCTGTCAGCATAGAGCCCGACGCGGGGCTCGAACTCACGAATGGTGAGATCATGGCCTGAACCGAAGTTGGAAGGTTAACCGCCTGAGCCCCCCGGGCACCCCAGAGCACGCCCAGTTTTTTCCGTATTTCTCTTTGCTGTCCCGTGTGAGTCAGTGGACCTGTTAAGACTCCAAATCAAGTGTTTTCTCCTGGCCTAGGTTCCCAAATCAGCCTGGAACCTTCTGTGTGTTTCTCCCTGCCCTTGCAGAATCTACACTTTGCCCCCAATGCCTGGATTGGGGTCTTCACCCTTTTCTCTTCTCCTGCACGGTGCTCTCTCAGTTCTTCTTCCTGAGGGGTGGTCATGGGCCAACGCATTTCCCCAGCGATGGTCTGAAGGCATTGCTGGCCATTGTCCAGGTCCTTGCAGGGAGCCCTGGGGCCTGTAGTCCTCTTGTGGGGACATGCATGCCTACCTGACAACCCAGGGGAGCCCAAAAGTCACCGCTACCTTCTAGCACGGGGTCTGCGTGTCTGCCCACTGCTGAGTAAAAAAGGAATGTGTGATTGGATCCTAAGGATAGAGCCAGGGTGACAGGGACCAGGTTCCCTTCCCAAAGCCCGGCCAGCAGCCATCCCTCTCACCCACATCAGTCTAGAAGGAAAGAAATAAGAATATACACCTATTTCTATGCGCTATGTATATTTATTTCTACATATACTCTATACGTATACCTATTTCTATAGACTAAACTATTTATATACTTATATATAAGTATATATATACTCATGTCTATATACTATATCCTATATACATCTTTTTCTGTATACTATATATATATATACACTAGATACAGATAGATATGTCTATACAGTAAAACCTTGGATTGGGAGTAACTTGCTCTGCGGGTGTTCTGCAAGACGAGCAAACATTTCTAACAAATTTTAACTTGATAACGAGCGATGCCGTGCAATATGATATGATGTGCGTGATGTCAAATGTCACGTGATCACAATTGAGTCAATGGTTCTTCTCTCTTGCTGAGGGATTGTGGGTGATCGTCTCCCATGCTCACATGCTCGGTCTCAGGCCACGGTGTTTGGCAGAAATCGCTGATTTTTTCAGAACGTTGGAAGGTGCCCACACTGGCACTCGTGTATTTTTTGTCACTTCAAAGCACGTAGGGACAGTCCTTTGCTTTTCTGTACGAGAGTAAGCTTAGGAATGTTTTGCTTCCTTCTAGGTCAGGCTGCCTGCGGATATAGACCTTTTCTCTGATGCCTTATTGCCAGTTACGTTAAATACAGCCTATGACAAGAGTTTATTGCTATTGTATTGTAACCAACATCTGTTAGTGATAGTGAAAGTCCTACACAATAACCCTCCTTTCTCTTGTCTCCCCCACACCATTCACAAAGGTTTTCAATGGTAAGTGCAGGTTAACTTGTTTATTTTTTTTTAATATTTTGTATTTTCTTTATTATTTTGTATTATAATCATTTTTTTAATATGAATATTTTGGGGTTTGGAATGAACTATCTGAGGTTCCATTATTTCTCATGGGGAAATTCACTTTGATACACAAGTGCTTTGGATCGCAAGCATGTTTTCAGGACGAATTATGCTCGTAAACCAAGGTTGTACAGTATTTTATTGACTTATTTCTCTCATTCTGTAGTGATAGACTGTTGTCAGCACAGAAGAAGGAAGGCGCCAAAGCATGATGTGTACAGGCACACATACATATTCAGACCACAAACTCTGTGGTAGCATTAAAGCTAACACTCCATCACCCAGATGCTTATATAGTTTCCAGTTAAATAAACCCAAGTACTTTTCAGAACGAAGTGGGGCTCTATGGATAATTATCCCTGAAAAACAGGCGTTGACTGGAACTCACCTGGGCAAACCAGGATATATGATTGCACTGTGTCGCTATAATGACATGTCTTGGTATTACAAACAGAATCACAGTGAAAACCTCTGTGTCCATGTCATTTCACATATGTGCGCACGCATATCTGTAAGACAGATTCTTAGAGGTGGGATTGCTATGCGGAAGTGAATGTGTCGTGTATGGAAGCATTGCTAAATTTTCCTTCAAATTTCTTAACTATTCTGTCCTCCTGGAAGCAATGCGTGAGAATGTTTCCCTACAGCCTTGACAGCAAAGGGTATTTTTAAACTTTTGGATCGTTTTCAAAGCCGATGGTGAGGAAAGTACCTCGATGTATGTAAATTTCTATGACTCTTATGATGAGTCAGGTTGAATACCTCTTCATACACTTAAGTGCCCATGTTCTTTTATAAATGCCCATTTTGGGGTCTGTCTCCCTCACTCCAAATCAAGCATCTTGAGGAAAGGGATGTTTTATACACCTCATACTTTCCCTAATAGGCAGTGTGGAAAATAAAGAGCATTCAATAACTTAAATATACCTAATGAATAACAGAATCACTGTGATTTTTCCTCTCTTCATATAATTTCAGCTGCTTTTGATGAAACTTTTCTAACCTTTGGATCACTTTTTTCTCTTGGAGAACAATATTACATCTACGTATGTCCATAATACAGAATATTTATGAATAAAAATAAAAAAATCACTTATAAAATGATTTTATTTATTATTATTATTTTTTACTATTTATTTTTTATGAGAGAGAGAGACAGAGACAGAGAACAAGCAGGGGAGGGGCAGAGAGAGAGAGAGACACACACAGAACCTGAAGAAGGCCCCAGGGTCCGAGCTGTCAGCACAGAGCCTGATAGGGGGCTCGAACTCAGGAACTGTGAGATCATGACCTGGGCCGAAGTCGGATGCTCAGCCAACTGAGCCACCCAGGTGCCCCATTATAAAATCATTTTAAACACTTACTATCTGTTATTTTTCATCTTTCCCTGACCAAAGGCTTTTTAAGAAATAGTAACAATCATATTGTACAATGTCAGCACTTTGGAAATCCTACTTTCTTCCCTTAACACCGTAATAGGGTCCTCAGTAGTCTTTTTTGCTACATTATAAATTTCTTAATGGAGGCATCGGAAGTTGTTCTTTACTCTTGCTCAGTTTCTAACACAGAAAAAATATTAGGTGAGCCAACCCTGCTGGTGGAGGATGACCCAAGAAGAAAATAAATACCTTCCTGAGCCAAGCAACCCTCCAATTTTTATTTTCTCTGTTTTTTTGCGATTAGGTCAAACACCTCACTTCTTATTCATATACACTGCCAAGACTTTGGCACATATTATTGGATTGATCTGGGTTTGTTTCTTATAAACACATGTGTGTGTCACATTGATAGGTTTCTGAAGGCAAGCGCACAGTTATTATAATACACTTATTGCCAGACCAGGTGATATACAGCTGGGCTCTACAAAGCATGGGGGAAGTCTGTCTCAGAATCCTACAGATCTATAAATAAGACTGCAAATCAGGGGTATTTTGGTGTTTGGGACTACGGAGAATGCAGAAATTTTGTCAAATGTCAGTTGCAAACATCCATCCTGGAGGAAAGTCAGGTGTTCAGATGATGTGGAATATAGGCTCAACACTGGAAAAGACTGAATGAGAACCCCTAATTGCCCAAGCACCAGAGAATTTTTTACTCAGGTCGAGATTCTTCCAATCTTGAGGTTAAAATGTCACTCCTCATCAGGGAAATACAAATCAAAACCACATTGAGATATCACCTCACGCCAGTCAGAGTGACTAAAATGAAAAAATCAGGAGACTATAGATGCTGGAGAGGATGTGGAGAAATGGGAACCCGCTGTTGGTGGGAATGCAAACTGGTGCAGCTACTCTGGAAAACAGTGTGGAGGTTCCTCAAAAAATTAAAAATAGATCTATCCTATGACCCAGCAATAGCACTGCTAGGAATTTACCCAAGGGATACAGAAGTGCTGATGCATAGGGGCACTTGTACCCCAATGTTTATAGTAGCACTCTCAACAATAGCCAAGTTATGGAAAGAGCCCAAATGTCCACCAACTGATGAACAGATAAAGAAGTTGTGGTTTATATATACAATGGGATACTGCCTGGCAATGAGAAAGAATGAAATCTGGCCTTTTGTAGCAACATGGATGGAACTGGAGAGTGTTTTGCTAAGTAAAATAAGTCATACAGAGAAAGACAATACCCTATGTTTTCACTCTTATGCGGATCCTGAGAAACTTAACAGAAGACCATGGGGGAGGGGAAGGAGAAAAAAGTTACAGAGAGGGAAGGAGGCAAACCATAAGAGACTCTTAAACACTGAGTATAAGGGGTGCCTGGGTGGCTCAGTCGGTTGAGTGTCCAACTTTGGCTCAGGTCATGATCTCAAGTGAGTTCAAGCCCCGAGTCGGGCTCTGTGCTCTCAGCTCAGAGCCTGGGGCCTGCTTCGGATTCTGTGTCTTCTTCTCTCTCTGTCTCTCCCCCACTTGCGCTGTCTCTCTCTGTCTCTCAAAAATAAATAAATGTAATAAAAAATTTTTTAAAAAAACTTAGAATAAACTGAGGGTTGATGAGGGGTGGGAGGGAGGGGAAAGAGGGTGATGGGCATTGAGAAGGGCACCTGTAGGGATGAGCACGGGGGGTTGTATGGAAACCAATTTGACGATAAATTTCATATTTAAAAAAAAGAGAGGTTACATAATTTTCTACAGAAACTTCCCGAAACCAACTAAACAACTCCAGCTCTCTCAAGATTTTCTAGGTTGACCTGAAGAGAGTTTGTTCTGCGTTTATGTGGTCTATGCGCAAATCTTTCATGGTGAATGTCCTGATAGCCGGGTTAGTTTTGCTATTATCTTGTCCTTTGCTTCTGATTTCTAGATGTTAAACCACGTTTGAATCCAGTAGGTGGTGGACATCCAGTAGTCTCCAGTGGATTAATGCTTTCAGTCTACTATTTATATGGCCTCTCTATCTGTCCAGTGCAGGCACGTGCATGGTGTCCAGTTGAGGTCAGGGTGCCACAGCTGACTGCAGGACCTTTATGACGATGATCCCGGTGGTTATAAATGGAGCGTGATGGTGGGAAGTAGGGTCAGCAGCACGTGGGCGTCCCGTGTCATGGTCACGACGGTGGCGGTGGCAGCGATGGCCGCATCTGCGATGGTGCTGGGCACACAGTAGACATGCAGTGCTGGGGGGCTCAGTGAATGAGTAGTAGCAGATGTGCTCAGGAAGGAGCGGTGATGCTTATCATGGACAAGAAGAGAATCGTGTGCAGCTGATCTTCCTCAAACCAGGGCAAAGCTAGTTGCGGGCAAATTCACGGCTCAGTCCTCCGGGGTCACCCAGCCCTTGTCTTTGGTGCAAATGAAGCTGATAGAGAAGTCTCTTACCAAGGCAGTTTTTAGGAAGGAGACACTTCTGGGGTCCCCAAGGTGTTACTATCCGTGTGTGCCTGAGATTATGGGGGATGGGCTCTCTCTCCTTGGAGAAAGCTCTCTGGAACTTGAAGACACTGGACTCCAGAACCCAATAATCAGGGTTGCAGGGCTGAGAAAAGGTGTTTGAGAAACAGAGTGGATCTGCTTCACTTTTCCCGTGCCCCACTTCCTGCCCCAGAGGAACCCCTTGGAGACGGCTAGTCACACCCGGCAACCCCAGGGAGCACGCAGCAAGGAGCCCCAGGGAGACCAGTGTGTCCCGGAGCATGAGATATAAGTAGGGCAGAGTCTTGGGGGGAAAGCGATGATGAGGAGGGTGCCATGAGTGTTAATGTCATCCAC
Source organism: Acinonyx jubatus (assembly GCF_027475565.1). Taxonomy (NCBI): domain Eukaryota; kingdom Metazoa; phylum Chordata; class Mammalia; order Carnivora; family Felidae; genus Acinonyx; species Acinonyx jubatus. The sequence continues at coordinate 3,797,654 of NC_069395.1, read as the reverse complement.
ACAGTCAGGTAACGGGCAGGGACAGGGCAGCAGGGGTGAGTGTAGTAGAAGCAGAGGACCAGGGGAGGGCGTCGATCTTTCCTAGGGGAGGTTCGTTAGGGTGAAGGGTGTGGGAGGAGAACTCTGGGCATATTAGTGTAGATCGCCTCCCTCCCCCCCTCCCCCAAACCATTTTTCGGGGACTTTAGGGGACCATAAATGCTCTGTGTTGTAAGAGTCTTAGAAAACATCTGTTCAACACTGTTTTTTGTTTATTTTAGGGAAGTTGAGGGTATGTGAGGAGAAGTTGCTCAGCTCAGGGTGCCCTGCCGGTCAGTGACAGAGCAGGTGCTAAAACCAAATCGCTGATTCAGAGAAGGCTCTTCTTTTTATGCTATAGGACTTCTTGCTTGGGACTTTTGACCTTATGGTTTTCCTCTCTAAGAGATCCCAGTGCATGTCTCCTGTGGAGATCATACTTCAAAAGACATGGTGAGTCTACTAAGGGAGGTACCGTCAGGCACCGCGGAACTCAGATGTCAGGGACTGTTGTCAGAGTGCCCCCATCTCTGCCATTTCCCACCTCTCCTTCCAGACTTTATGGGCACAGTCTATAAACTCCAGTGGGCCTTCCTCAAAGAGGCCCTGGAAGTCACCTTTAGGAGACTTCATTCTTCTCCACAGCCCAGTTTTGCTGGTTGTTTCATCATCGGAAACTATAGGAAGGATAGAGGTAGGAATTTTCTTGTCTCTTCTATTTGCTGATGGGGGACTAGAGACAAGATCCAGATGCCCAAGTATCTAGAACCCAATATTATAAATTAGAGAGGATTCAACTGGGATCAGGAGCCTTGGTTTCTAGTTCCAGCCCTGTCAACAGCAGATTCTATGATGTGGGTCTGTCCACTTCCGCCCTTGGGAGTGCAATTCCTCTATTGTGAAGGGACTGGCATTGGTTAGACAATGTCAGGTTGCTGCTAGGAGCTCACACTTCATGTTCTTGGCACCAGGAAGACTTTTCCAAAGAGAGGAAGATCCTGAAGTACTTCCTAGGTATCATGGATCCGCTCAACCACACGTGGACCCAGAGTTTCATCCTCTCTGGTTTCAGTGTCCCCGGAACCCTGCGACCTCTTGCCTTCTTGGGGACCCTGTGCCTCTATCTCCTCACACTGTCCGGGAACCTGTTCATCGTTGTCCTGGTGCAGGTGGATGCTGGACTGTCCACGCCCATGTACTTCTTCATCGGTGTCCTCTCCTTCCTGGAGCTTGGGTACGTCAGCGCCACGGTGCCCACGCTGCTGCACACGTGGCTCCGTGGGCGCTCAGCCATCTCGGCAGCGGTGTGCTTCATCCAGCTGTACGTCTTCCACTCCCTGGGCATGACCGAGTGCCATCTGCTGGGCGTCATGGCGCTGGACCGCTACCTGGCCATCTGCCGCCCACTCCACTACCGGGCACTCATGACCAGAAAGGTCCGGTTCTGGCTGGCAGGGGCCGCTTGGGTGGCTGGCTTCTCAGCGGCACTGGTGCCAGCCAGCCTCACGGCCACCCTGCCCTTCTGTCTGAAAGAGGTGGCCCACTACTTCTGTGACCTGGCACCGCTGATGCGGTTGGCGTGTGTGGACGCAGGCTGGCACGCTCGAGTGCACGGGGCGGTGATTGGTGTGGCTACTGGCTGCAACTTCGTGCTCATTTGGGGACTCTACGGGGGCATCCTGAGGGCCGTGCTGAAGCTGCCCTCGGCTGCCAGCCGGGTCAAGGCCTTCTCCACCTGCTCCTCCCACATGATCGTGGTGGCCCTCTTTTATGCCTCCGCCTTCACGGTCTATGTGGGGCTACCTGGGAACCGCTCTGAGGGCACAGACAAGTGTATTGCCTTGGTGTATGCCCTTCTCACTCCTCTCCTCAACCCCATAGTCTATACCCTTCGCAACAAGGAAGTGAGGGAGGCCGTGAAGAGGGTCACTGTCAGGGTCAGGACTGTTCTGAAGGGACCCTGACAGGCTGAATTGGTCACAGCTCAGCTGCTTGGCCACAGTGGGAACCGGCCGGTTGGTTGGTCAATCATCTGGTCAGGGTTGAAGTCCACACCAGTGAACGAATCCATCAGATTATTTGTCGAATGTGCTGCAGACGCACACTAGGGGGACATACCTGGGTTCATCAGATGTGAACATGTAGGGAGAAGGGAGGTGTGTGTTCGATTCCATTCCAATCTAACGGGGGGAAAATGCCACAGAGGAGAAAGGAAAAAACCAGGGACCCCATGCAAATGCTTCTGCTGAACTTCCAATCTGGGGAGACAGAGCAACGCTGAGCAGATGAAGATAAGGTGGGGGCGGAGCGTTGCCCAGAAGAAAAGGTGGGAGAGTGGAAAACAGGAGCCCAAAGCTATGGCTCCCAGGTGTGAGCACAGGCAGAGCCAGGGGTGGTGGGCTATTGGGTGGGGGAGGGCAGCTCCGTGGGGGGGAGAACACCCCCCCACCCTGGGAGCAGGAGGCCGGAGGCTGCATTTTACAGTGTGCTCTCTTGGGGCAAGAGGGAGATGGTGACGACGGGGGTGTTGTCTGAGTTCTCGCCCAATGTCACGGACCATTCCGGAGAAGGGATCCGCAGCCGTGCTAAGTAAACAGCAACAGAAACAAAACCCGAGCAGCAAACAAAGAGCTTTGCAAATCTTGCGTACTAAGCACTCACCTGCGATGTAGAAAACAGGTTGAAAGAGAAAGCAGGGTCACGTTCTGTGCCTTCTTCCCCTTGGCTCTTCCTCCTGCCCCCCCCCCCCCCCCCCAAACCGAGTCCTCTGTTGAGCAAAGTCTGAAAGTTAATGCTCAGGTTCAACCTCCGGACTCTGGTGACATGTGGACTGAAGGTCAAATGCCTGCCAAAGCGTGTCACAGGGTGAGAGACAGGACCCAAATTTTGGCAGAGCTGAGGCCACTGTATGGCTCTTGAATACCCTATCTATTTTCATTTTTATACAAGTAACTGCTAAAAAACTCAAACCAATTATGTTTGGTATGTCTGCCCTATTTCGGAACACAGTGCTAGCTTCTCTCAAATGTATGCCTTTAACCTTCATAATATCCCTCGGAAGAAGGAAGAAGCATCCGAATATCGATGTGAGGAAAATAGTACGATTTCTGGGCTGTGGTGAAGAGACACGGACCAGACCGGGATCCATGGGGCCACGGGTCTAAGGGTCAGTGGGTTCACCCTCACGGGCATGACCTTGGTGAGTCGCATGGTCTTGTCCTCTCTGCGTGAGCGCGTGCCCATTCATATCCCTTCCTGCTTACGGAGCTTTGATTCCATGATTGCAACACTGCTTAGAGAAAGCAGGGCCCGAAGGAGGCCCCCGTGGGCCAGATCTGGACACCCAACACAGAGAGAGGAAGGTGTTGGTCCAAACCCCTGGTTTTGCTGCTTTTCGACTATGTCAAAAAAAGACAGACCAAAAAAAAAAAAGTAACTTCTTTTTTACTTCTTTTTTGTTTTCCTTAAAAAATTCTATAACCAAGAGTTCTAAAAATTAAGTGAAAGGACGCATCCTAAGTGTTCAATATATAAGTTAGCCATATTAGTCTAGAGGCGAGGCAGGGTAGTGATTTAGAGCGTGGGCTTTACTGGCTATCTGCCTGGGCTCGGACATTAATTCTACCATTTACTTGCTGTGTGACCTCAGCAACGCACTTAACTCCCTGTGCCTCAGTTTCCTGATCTGCAAAATGAAGACAATACTAGAACTTTTAGGCACTGTGTAAACACTTACTGTTCCCCCACATACAGTTCTGCAGTGGAAATTTCTTCCTGTGAGGATGCTTCGTCTCACACAGAGCTCACATTTTTATTATGGGTGACGTCAGTAGAATTGGTAACATGCTGAGCGAGGCATCTTCTTTGGACCTAAGCATCCGACGTCAGCGCTGCAGGAAGTCCATGCCGCCTCCCTAAATACAAGGTGCAGCACTCCGTTCTGCTGGCCGGTTATGTCTTACTTTTCTGCTCTGGTCTTTTCTCTCCTCTTGTACCTCTTTTCACTCAGACAGCTCTTGTCGCAGGTGCGGTTATGGGCACAATGGAAACAGCTTTGTTCTCTGTGGGGGCAGCACCAGAGAGTGGCTGGGGGCTGCTTGCCCTTGCAGTGGCTTGGGTCATGTTCATTAATAGCCCTGGGGATCCCGTCCCTGTGTCTACACTCTGCAGTGTGCCTGGGGGCTCACAATCCTGTTTTGGAGACAAGCAGTTAACAACTCAAGGCAGCATCATTGATGTCTGGCACAGGGCTTGGTGTTCGATGATTTATGAACAAATCAATGAATAAACGGACGAGAGTCCCAGGAGCGTCATGGAGATTGAGCGCCCCTCTTTGAACCGCAGACGGAGACAGGGCCTTACTTAGTCTCTCCACAGCTCCAAACTCCCCTCGCCTTCATTTTATCATCTTTCCCCTCTTGCAACCTCGGGTCCTTCCTTCTACAACCTGCAGTTTGGATCATCCCTAGTGCCCTTTCCCCACTGATACAAAGAACTGGGGTGCTGAGTTGCTGACTCCTACCTCTAAAACCTGCCCTTTGAGTGGTCTTGTGGGGCCCGAAGGGGCTGGAGTCCCGGCCTGGCTGCCTCTGGCAGAAACCCAAGGGTTTTCTACAGATAGCATCACTTTTAATGTGTGCTATGACGTGAGAAAAATGTTTGAGAAGCAATGCCTGATTGGGGTGAGCGCTGAAGGCAAGACCCGACTTTGTCGACTTCTCCCTCGGTGACCTCCGGAGAAGACTGTAGCAGGAGAGGCGGTGAGAACAAGCCAGCGCTTATGATACCAGAACCAGGCTAGCCGGTCTGCACGGGCATCAAGGCTAACATTCTGGCATGCAAAGGGCTTGCCACACCGGCTGAATGCATCTGACAGCAAAGGAGGTGTTACTAGTAACTACCCTGGAATATCAGGTGTAATAAACCAGAGATGTCTGGGGGCAAACAAGGACATATGACCATAGCATATCATTGACGTAACAAGTTTTTTTAATATATACTTTTTTTTTGCTTCAACAAATAATATTCCTGAAGGGCTTGTAACATTTGCCCTGCAGGATTAGTGTTTCTATGTGCAACACTCAGAAGATGACTATATTTCATAGTCCCCGATTCTTAGGCGTAAGGCCCCACACCATACATTTCATTCCACCCTTCCTTTCCTTTTTCTTAATGAGAAATCTCAGAGATCTTTCCATCTCCTTGTAGAGAATGCTTTCCATTTTTTTAAAAAATATTTGTTTTTGAGAGAGAGAGAGGGAGAGAGAGGGAGAGAGAGAGAGAATGGGGGAGGGGGAGAGAGAGAGACGGAGAAACCCAAGCAGGCTCCGCACTGTCCGTGCCGAGCCCGCGCTCGGGGCTCAAACCCACGAACCATGAGATCATGACCTGAGCTGAAACCAAGAGTCAGACACTCAACTGACTGAGCCCCCCAGGCACTCCTGCTTTCCCATTTTAGAATTAATCCCATCGTACTCCATTGTGTGTTTAATCTGACTGGTACTCTATTGGAGGACCCTTGAGTTCTTCCAATCTCTGCCTATTTAGTACAGACCTACAGGGACAATCTTGTGTATATTTCACTTCCCATTTGTGCACACACATTCCCGGGAATGCGGCTCCTGGGCCATAGTGAGGCTGCACAGAGTATGGGTAAATATTCCTAAATTTTCCTTAAAAGGGATTATGCCCTTAGTTCTTTCTCCAAAAGTGGATGAAGTCTTTTTTCCCCACAGCAACATCTATAAAGTGTGCTTCTAATCGTTGGATCTTCATAAATATGAAAATTTAAAAATAGCATCTCATTGTAGGTTTTGTTTTTGTCTTGGTTTTGGTTTTTTTGAGAGAGGGAGAGAGAGGGAGCGTGTGTTGGGGAGGGGCAGAGAAAGAGGGAGACACAGAATCCAAAGCAGGCTCCAGGCTCCGAGCTGTCAGCACTGAGCCCGATGTGGGGCTTGAACCCATGAACAGTGAGATCATGACCTGAGCCAGAATCAAGTCGGATGCTTAATCGACTGAGCCACCCAGGTGCCCCTGTTTACTTCTAATTTCTAATAAATATATACTGTTTCCAAATACAAACAATGATGCCATGAATCTTTGAACACATTGAATCCTACTTTTTTCACTTATGTTCTAAGCATAAATTATTTTAGATGTCATCGTCCTTCCCAAATCATGAATGACTTAGTAGAGGCATGAGGTCTTGTGCCTTTCTCTTGTTCCATTCCTGATACAGAATAAATGCCAGGGAAGCACTCTCTACAAAAAGGGGATGACATACGGAGAGGAAACAGCTTTCTTGGGTTGGCCTGTATTTAGAAGCCTTTGGCCCTTTAATATATATTTTTATTTCTACATGACTGATTCCAGGTAATGTCTACAAGTCTTTGTTCAGTCATTTGTATCACACTGACAGCCTGCTAATCTACTCAGTTAATGCCAAGACAGCCGGGGGTACAACTGGACACAGCAAATAAGGAAGGAAGTCTGTTTCAGAGTCTGGCTCATAAAAGGGGATGTAGGAATATCAATGTGATGTGACACAGAGACAACAAAAAATAAGAATTAACGTGACCACTCTGGGTCCAGCCTGATTATTCATTTGAAGAGTCTAGACAGATGGATAATCTGTATAGAGCCATGAAATGAAGGTAAAACAGAAGAGTCTTTTGGTATTTGGGACTGTGGAGGGTGCAGTGATTTAGGAAGAGGGCAGTTGTAGCTCCCTACCCTGTAGAAAGTTCCGTATTTCACAGGAAGTGGGATATGGGCTCACTGCTGGCTGAGCCTGACCTCGACTCTCTGTCCAAATACTTGAGATTTCCGCCCCCGCCCCGCCCCCCCCCCCCCCCCCCCCCCCCCCGCCCCAAAGGGACTCTTCCAGTCCTGGAATTACATTAGCATTCTCAAAGGCCTCAAATGCATTCTCAAAGCATTTTCTTTTTGCTCAAAACTCTTCAGCTCCCGTAGGAAGCTTCTCTGCTTGGGTCTTAGAACATTCAATGATTCCCTCCATTTCAGTGTTGATGTACTTGTTCATCTTCTACGGTTACCTCTTTACCTTAAATTTAAGTTAGCATTTATTTTGTCCCCTCCTTTGATTTTAAAAAATAAGTACACTTGGATTTATGAATGATTCACGTGCATTACTTTCAACAGATAAATGCTTTTATTCTATCATTGTTCTGAATTCCATATTTATTCAAGTATATACTCACAAGTAGTGCCCAACTGAGATCAGAGCTCAGATGCTAATCCCAGGGCTTTTGATGAAAATATTGGGGATATGAATATAAGCGAAAGTAATCATGAATGAGTAGATAAGCCTCATGAGGAAGTCCGGGGTAATCATAATGGAGACCATGTAATTAATGGTAGCCATACTGGTAATGGAGATTTGGAACATGCGATTAGAGCAGTGTATTAGGTGTTTAATAAACCATGACTGAAACAATGAATGACGACAGGGGGCACAACAAATGTGACGATAAGGAGGTGGTGACGTTGGGCACAGAAGTGATAGTGGTGGCTAAATGGACTGTGCTCATATGGTGCTGAGGTTAGGGGTGGTCAGAAAGAGCAGCTGATTGAGGAATCTCTTTGCAAGGAGAATTTTGAAAAGATAAAACTTCTGGGATGCTCAAGGTGTTACTGTCCGTGTGTGCCTGAGATTATGGGGAGTGGGCTCTCTCTCCTTGGAGAAAGCTCTCTGGAACTTGAAGACACTGGACTCCAGAACCCAACAATCAGGGTTGCAGGGCTGAGAAAAGGTGTTTGAGAAACAGAGTGGATCTGCTTCACTTTTCCCGTGCCCCACTTCCTGCCCCAGAGGAACCCCTTGGAGACGGCTAGTCACACCCGGCAACCCCAGGGAGCACGCAGCAAGGAGCCCCAGGGAGACCAGTGTGTCCCGGAGCATGAGATATAAGTAGGGCAGAGTCTTGGGGGGCAAACGACGTTGAGGAGGGTGCCATGAGTGTTAATGTCATCCACACGGTCAGGTAACGGGCAAGGACAGGGCAGCAGGGGTGAGTGTAGTAGAAGCAGAGGACCAGGGGAGGGCGTCGATCTTTCCTAGGGGAGGTTCGTTAGGGTGAAGGGTGTGGGAGGAGAACTCTGGGCGTTTTAGTGTAGATCGTGTCCCTCCCCCCTCCCCCCAAACCATTTTTCAGTAGGTTTAGAGGACTGCGGTAGTCCAAGGCTACCAAGACATCTACTTAAACTTTTTCATTTTAGAGAAGAGGAAGTTGAGGCAAAGAAAGCAGAAATGGCCAGCTCGATGTTCATTTTGAGTTAACGGCAACACAAGTTCAGAAAGCCAATTCCAAAGGAGAATGAGTTTTCTCTTATGCCACCACCCTTCTAGAACCCTGACTTCATCGGTTCATAGTGCCTGTCTTAGGGACTTCCCGGTGCAGAATTCTCCCTGGGGACCCTTCCTCAAAATGCACTGTGTCTACTGATTCCTCTTCTGGCCTTACCATTCTGAGCTCTGTGGGGCTCTTCTGAGAGGACTCACATTTCCCTCTTCTCTCACTGCGTCTTCCTCCAGCTCTTACTGAGAACATTCTGGAATTCCAGAGGGGCTCTTCCAGGGAGACTCAGCAGGTGCCTTTCAGAACGTGGGTGTTTCCTTCTTCCACAGTTCCGCACAACTGACTGTTGGATATGGGGACTAAGGTGTGGAGGCTCTAACGAATCAAGGGATGTTTCCTTTGGACTGTAAGGGGGTGAGTATGAGGATTCCTGATGGGGTATGTGGGAGAAAACACTGGAACCTGACTCTAGGGTCACATTCCATCCCCCCAGAAAAGCACTGGCTGTGCAGCAAGAAGCTGGACTCCACTCCAACTGTCAACAAGACTGAGATGCAAACCTCTTCTGCCTTCCGAAAAGTGAGGGCTTAAAAAGTGATTTTATAACATTTATGTCATTTTCAGGTTTATTCCTTCTATACTTTTGGCTCTGGGGAAATTTTTCAAGAAGCAAAGTTCTGAAGCAGTTAATCTTCTGTCTCTGCCCCAAAGAACCATTCTCCACCTGCTCCTCCCACATGACCATGGTGGCGCTATTCTTTGGCTCTGCCTTTGTTGTCTATGTGGGGCTGCATGGGAGCCGCTCTGAGGGCACAGACAAGCATATCGCCTTGGGGTACGCCTTTCTCACTCCTCTCCTCAACCCCATTATTTATAGTCTTCGTAACAAGGAAGTGAAGGAGGTTGTCAGGAGGGTTACGCCGAGGATCAGGGCTCTGTTGAAGGGACCCTGAGGGTCTATGGAGTCATTTGGTGACCGTAGGGTTCAGTTCGTTAGTCGCTCAAACAATCCATCAAATAATTTTTTCAAATGCACTGTGTATTCTAATGTATATAAATAAATTCCGGTAGATGTTCAAACACCCTGCATATTCCAACAGACAGCATCTTGGTTTGAAGCAAACTGAGAGTTGTAGAGGTCAAGCCAACATGGCCTCTGAACCCTTTCCTGTCCAATACGGGTGAAAAGACACATCTTATAAAAAATAACCAAAAGTAAGGATGCGGGTGCAGATCTTTAGGCAGACTTAGAACTTAGGGAGAAATGGAACTATGTTTGAAAAGATTTGGAAGACCAAAGTCTGACTGTGGGATTATGTCCAAGATGGGGTCCTGGAAAAGCATGGAGAAAGGAGAAAAACAAGGCTAGCAGAAGAAAAGGGAACGAGCTTCTCGGGCACGTGTTCCGATGTGGATCGGGAAATCATGGGAAGAGGGCTGATACAAGTATGGGGTTCCATGTCCGCAGGAAATCCCGTGGTCCAAGAGACTTTGACGCTGGAGCTGGGAATTTATTCTCCAAAAGGGAAGATTGAAAATGGGAGATGAGGGTTCTGGGGGTGCTGGTGGTTAAAAGCGAGTTAGAGGAATATGCCCTGCGGTGTGAATTGGGAATCATCAGTTAGGCACCTGGGCAACCCACTGACTGAGTCCCATGAGTGCAGAACTAGCTCTGGGAACCAAGAGGAGGTAATCAAAAGGAGGCATCATTTATGTTTCCAGAGAGTTTATCGTTTTGTGTTGAAGAGTCAGTCCTCCTTCCCCCCGCCCCCCCGTCTTTCCCCCTCTCTCACTCTCTCTCTCACACACAGCACCACCACCATAAGTGACATAGTGACTAATATCAAGAAATGGTTGTTTCCTTTTTGCTTTTCGCTCCATGCATATCTGTGGTGGTGGGAGGTCATGAAGGTAGAGGGAAGTGGCGGCAAGATTGGCAGAAAAGGGCTGAGGGAAAAATAAAGCAGCTTCACAGTTGTTGATTTTGAGAAATCCCCCCAAGCCTCAGACTGTGGAATCCTAACCTCCTGGGTGCCTAGTTGGGACTTCTCTGAAAGTTCCCTTCAGACCAGACACGGAACTGTGGGATCCGCAGAAGGGACGCCTTGTCTGAAGAGAACAGGGCAGCATGTCTACTGAAAATACGTAAAGGAAACTTGCTTTCGAAAGAATTCTTCTGGGCAGCGTTTAAAACAATGGTAGAATGAATGATTTGGGGGGTTTCTTGTTTTTTCCTAATGATGTTGAGACACTTTCTTTCTAAGGCAAAGATTACTTGGTGTTTATTTTAACTTATTTTTAGTGGAAGGAAAAGGTATGTGGGGTGATGTACAGTGACACTGCCCTCCTTCCCAAATCAGTAATCCTCACTAGAGCCATAGAATGTTCTGGAATCTCCACTTATTTCTTTAATATTTATCTATTTATTTTGAGAGAGGGAGAGAGAGAGAATCTCAAGCAGGTTCCACACTGTCAGCACAGAGCCACACACAGGGCTTGATCTCATGAACCGTGAGATCATGACCTGAGCTGAAACCAAGAATCAGATGCTTAAGACTGAGCCACCCAGGCACCTCTGGAATCTCCACTCATTAAATGGAGATGGGCTGTCGAACTTGAGGTTTTTCTGACAGCAATGTAGCCTTGGCTTCAGGTCAGCTCCCTGACCATCCAGCCCAGATCTGGACTACATTCTCTGCTCTGACCTTTGTGGGGGTCCTGAGCGAAGAGAAACCCATTTTAATACTATTAAAGCATGAAAGCTAATCTTATGTGTGGTAACAACAACAACAACAGCGGCAGAACTCAAAGTGTCCCAAGGGTCCCCGGGCAGCGTGATTGTTGTTTTCTTGTGGGAGTGGGGTGGGGTGGGGAGAGGCCTGTCCTGGTAAGACAAGTGGACTAGGTTCAAGTCCAGATTAAGCCAGACACCATCTGGCTTGGTGCAGACACCATCTGCACGTCCCTGCCGCCAGGAAGTCCCTGAATGACTGAACTTCTGAGTTGGGCGGGGCCTAGGCAGCCATGTGGCTTGAACTCCTCTGTCTTTATGGAAGATAAAAGTGAAGTCAGTGGGTGGGAAACGCCCTCCCCACGGTTACATGGGAATTGAGAAGTCGTCTGGGGATGGAACAGTACCAAGGGTTTCTAACTCTCCCCACTGTACCTCTAGGCCACGTGGCCTCTAAGTGGCCTTGACCTGAAGCAGAAAGTCCGTGGCCCTGACTGAGCGCCACACAGCAGTGGTGCAAAGCTGGTGTGTCACGGGTGGTCCGTGGCGGGGTGGGGGGGGGCCTGCTTGTCTCCTCCCACATACAAAGAACGTGGCCTGCCACGGGGTATATACAAGGCTTTCTGTGGCCAGAGCTAGGGGCTCGGCCTCCTGCCATTTCTACTTTGCCTTCCAGAGGTAGGAGTAGGTTCCACCCTTCCCGAAGCCTTCCTGAGCTCCTGCCCAGCTCCATAGTCTCTTATGCAGACCTACCATTTATACTGGACTATTTTGTGTCCGTTTTCTCACCGAATTTCCCACAGCGGGAAAATGGGTGAATGACTTAGCAAAATCAGTTAGTAGGTGAAGAGTCTGAACTCATTTCAAAAATGTGAACTCTCCTGAGCAAGAGGGAAGAACAACAGTTAACAAAACAGAGTCTGGTTGTGCTGAGTTTTCACTTTCTCTGCCACCCCTGCCATCTGTGGACCTTTCCGAGCCTGTGGGAACCCAGAAGGGACTTTTCCTTAAATGTAGGCTAATTGCAGAACAGACTTTTAAACATGATTCACATGAAACTGCAGAGTCATTACTGGCAAAGTGTTTTGCTCTCTACAATCATGAAGGTCTAAAAATAAGAAATTGTAGGTAACAACTCCAGGTCTTTGCCTCACTTAGTGAACAAGTCACAACACGTGTGAGTTTTCCCAAACACGGGGCATTGATTAGCCGTGGCATAGATGAGGCTCAACAGCTCACCTGGAATCTTTGCAGGTAAACCATAACCACAAGTAATGAATTTTATCCTAATGAGGACGTGCGTCCAAGAACTACCTAAACGACAAAGCTTGAGGGCAGGACCTGGCAGTTTGCGTTTCAACAAGCCTCAGGATGCTTTGGAGCAAAGTCAAATCAGAACCACTGATCTGATCTGATTGGTGAAATTGGGAGATGTTGTGGGAATGTGTGGCCCACCTGTTCCCTCTGCTCCCGTCCTGGGTCCCCCCCCCCGCCACCACCACCACCAGTTTGCATGTTCTCTCTGCCAGGGAGTGGAAGGGAACCGTCCTCATGGACGACGTCCAGTAATCAGACGGGGAACCACAAGCAAACTTATAGCCACTGTCAAAGTAAGATATTCGAAAGCCCTCTCCTGAGTAAATAATGCATCAGGCTGATAAATCATAAGTAAGGATGTAAAACATTTCATGAGAGTAATTAACACAACCCACCCACTGAAGGCACATGAAATCCAGATCAACTTCAAGCATGCACGAATTAAACTCATTCCAGGCTGTAAAATAAGGCACACTAAAGTTGTGTGCCCTTTGTTCTGGAGATCTACTGCACAGCACGGGGACCGTACTTAACGATACTTTATTGTATATTTGAAATTTGCCGAGAGAGATCTCCAGAGTTCGCTCCACAAAAAAAAAAAAAAAAGGAAAAAGAAAGAAAAAATAGTAAGTATGTGAGCTGATGGATATTTAATTAGCTTGATTGTGGCCATCATTTCACAGTGACTACCCCTTATCCGTGGTTCCAGGAAGCCGTGGTCAGCCATGGTCTGGAAATAGAGGATCCTCTCTCTGACGGATCATCAGATGGCCACTAGTAGACTGACGCTGTGTCACAATGCCTCCACCCTTCACCTCCTCCATCTCATCACATAGGCATTTTATCATCTGACATCCATCCTCACAAGAAGGAGGGAGAGTGCAAGATAGTTAGGTGTTTTGAGACAGAGAGAGATAGAAACCATACTCATATAACTTCTAGCCCAGTATATTCTTATAATTGTCCTATTTTATCATTAGCTATTGTTGCTAATCTTTTACCGTGCCTAATTTATAAATCAAACTTGATCCTAGGTATTATGTACAAGAATAAATATAATAATGTATTTGCAATTTCAGGCATCCACTGGGGGTCTTGCAACATATTACCTACAGATCAGAAGGGGCTATTGCACTTGTAAACTGAAACATCAAGTTGTACACCTAAATACACGCAACTTCTACTTGTCAATCATATGTCAATAAAGCTGAAAATAAGTTAAAGTAAGCCTCAACACAGTTAAGAGAGTTAATATTATATAGATCTTTTTTATAAATTTTATTTTATTTTATTTTTTAACTTTTAATATTTTTAATTTGAGAGAGAGAGAGAGAGAGAGAGAGAGAGAGAGAGAATGTGCATCAGAGTGAGGGAGGGGACAGAGGGAGAGAGAGAGAAACTTAAGCAGACCTCATGCTCAGGGCAGAGCCCAATGCAGGGTTCCATCCCATGACCGTGGGATTCCGAAGTCAAAATCAAGAATGGGACATTCAACCCAATGAGCCACCCAGGTGCCCAATAGACGGGTTTTTAAATTATAACATAATTTAGTTTGTAATAAATAACTATATGATAAATTTTAAATGTCCATATGTTTGATATTTTAAAGGGCACTTCTAAACAACCTATGAATCTAAGAAGAAATTGTAAAAGAAAGTGGAAAACTTTCAGACCCAAGGGATAATAAAATTAATCATACTTTCAAAACTTCAGGATAAACCTATAAAGCTTCTTGGAGAGAAATTCATAACCCTAAGTGTTTACATTGTAAGAGAAGGAATGTGCAAAATTGATCTAAAATAGGAACTTAGAAAACTAATATCAGGAGAAAAAAACAAGGAAAAGAAGAAAAAGATAAATATGGGAACAGAAATTAATACATAAAGAATAAACAAAGAGGATATATAAATTAAAGAGTTGGTTCTACGGGGTGCCTGGGTGGCTCAGGTCATGATCTCATGGTTTGTGAGTTTGAGCCCCAAGTGGACATTCTCTCTGTTTGGGATTCTCTCTCCATTTCTCTCTGCCCCTCCCCTGCTCACCATCTCTCTCTTTCTCAAAGTAAATAAATAAACCTAAAAAAATAAAGAGTTGGTTCTAGGAAAAATAATAAAATAATTAAAATAATATCAGGAGGAAAAAAACAAGGGGAGAAAGAGAAAGATAAATACAGGAGCAGAAATAATATAATAAAAAAATACAACAAAGATATATAAATTAAAGAATTGGTTATAGGGAAAATATAATGAAACAATTAAACTCCTGATAAGACTAACAAACAATAAAAGGGAGAGGGGGTAAGAATATGGATATTAAAAATGAAAAATGGATAAACTGCAGGTTTAAACTACAAAGTTTAAGTTGATAACTATGGTTTAAAGTATTTTTTTAAGTTTATTTATTTTGAAAGAGAGAGAGAGAGAGTGCATGGGAGGGGTAGGGTCAGAGGGAGGGAGGGAGAGAGAAAGAGAGAGAATCCCAAGCAGGCTCTGCACTGTCAACACAGAGCCCAAGGCAGCTCAATCCCACGAACCATGAGATCATGACCTGAGCCAAAATCGAGGGTTGGACTATGAACCAACTGAGCCACTCAGGCGCCCCCCAGATGATAAGTATTAACAATATATGCCAATTAATTAAAATGTAATTAGCTAGACCCATTTTCGGGAAATTTAAAATCACTAATGTCAAGTTCGGAAGCACTAGAAACTCTTAACAGTGAATTAGTTAAAAATATTACTGTAAAAGAAAACGTCAAGCCCAGATAGCTTAACAAGTGAGTTCCACCAAATATTGAAGAAAACAGTAACTCCTGCTTTTAACCCCTGCAGAGAACAGAAACCTGGAAATTCCACTCAGCGATGCATTTTATGAAGCTCGCCTGATGCCTGATGCTGATTCCAAAATAAACAAAACCAGTGGAAGAAGCAGACTCAGAGGCCAACTCACTCGTGAACATCAATGCAAAATTCTCCCTCCATGTACTCCTGAGCCAGATTCAATCATGTGCACTAAGTGGTTACGGCTGAGTTTGGTTTATCTCAGGAATTCAAGATTGATCTAACATTTGAAAAAATGAACAATGTAATTTATCATATTAACAGATTGAAAGAGAAAGAATGATTATCTCTTTGACGCGGCAATAAGAAAACCATAATCACTCATGAATGTAAAAATAAGAAACAACAGTAAAGCTACAAATAGAAAATACAGTTCTTGATAAAGGCGCTTTAAAAAAGCCACACCGTGGATCCGAGAGTGAACTGTGAAAAGCATTTCCTTTTAAGGAACATTTAAGATGGAGAGCAAAACACGATTAATAGCTAACGCAACTTCCATTCAGCGTTGGAGGAGATAGTGGCTATTGCAGCAAATAAACAAAAAAGGTTAAAGAAATTAAAATAATAAATACTGGGAAAAGCTATAACTATTGGTAGATGTACTCTTACTTGTGTTGAAGCATCATAACCACAAATAAATTATTAAAATTAGTATGGAGTGTCGATTAGCTTTGCTGGATACAATTCAATTCAAAAAGCCAATGTCATTATTGCATAATGACAACAATCATAACATATAATTAAAGAGAATTCACAACAGCAATAAAAAATATATAAAGTACTTAACAAAAGATGTTCAAGACTTTTGGAGAAATTCTTGTGAATTTGTATTCAACATCATTACCTAACACTTCTATATAAATGATGAGACTGAACACATTTGTGTGAAGGGAAATCAATATTAGGAAAACCTCTCCTTACCCTGTATTGGCCTTTTGATAAGACAAAATCTCATACAAGTTCCAGAAGTGGTGTTCATGGAATTTGACAACCTTCCCCAAGGTCATTCCCCAAGGTCAAGAGTAATCATGATATTCAAGAAGAAAAGGGAGAAAAAGTGTCCTACGTGGGGTGACAGGGATCCCATCGTAGATCAGGTGAGTCAGATTTATAAGATAATTTAGTTATACTCAGTGGTCTAGGAAAGTGACAGTACTAAAAGAAATTGTAACTTAAACTTTGTTTTATACGATAAAGAGCCATTTTGAATGTAAATCTTTTCTCTAATGGCTTTTTAGACACAGAACTAAAATAGACCATGTGGGAGAGTATGAAATCCACATGAGGAGCTGAACCATGTTCAGCATCTGGAATCCTCAACAGGAGGTTGTAGGGTGTCCGCCATAGTTTATAAAAAACTCCACATAATTTCAGCTCAAAAATTGCCAAAAGAACTTTTATTTTTATTTCTTTTAGACTCCTACAAGTGTGAACAGAAGGGAGGAAGAGAGTGAACGTGATTACCACGTTAGAAATCAAGTGATTACCACTTTAGAAATCAAGAGCTGTTATGAATTTTCATAATTTTTTTTACCTTGGAAAACAAAGGCTATTTTTTGTTTGGTTTGGTGGGGAAATACCACCTTCAGATATAGCTGAAATGATTAACCACCAGTACAGTTCATGAACCGATCCTAATCCCTCATGGTGGACACACTTTACGATGCCTTCAGATCTATGAAATAATGTGGATGATGCAAACAAACATCTGTGATTCCTATGCACAGTGGTCTAGTTTCCAGGGACTTACATCTTATATACTTTACACACATACACACACACACAGTTTTTTTTTTAAGTTTGTTTGCTTATTTATTTATTTATTTATTTATTTTGAGAGAGAGAGAGATAGGGAGAGAGTGCACATGTTGGGGAGGGGCAGAGAGAGAGAGAGAGAGAGAGAGAATCCCAAGCAGGCTCTTGGTCTCTCTGATGCGGTCTCAATCTCATGGATTGTGAGATCCTGACCTGAGCCAAAACCAAGAGTTGGACACTTAACTGTCTGCACCACACAGGCGACCCTTATATCATCATGTCTTTATGCTTCTCTTATTAACGATCATCAGGAGATTTATTAAAAAGTTTCTAAACAAACTTTGAGGTCCAAGCGATGGTTTTGTAGTTTCAACTCTAGCTAATTTCCTTCCTCGCAGGCTGGCTACTCTGAAATTTTCATTTTTCTTCTTCGAAAGGGGGCTAATGCGACATGCCCACTGTGACCCTTCCTCTCATTAGGGCTTGTGAGTGCATCTCTGCCATCAGCAAGCCACACAAAGGGCTCTGCCTACGAGCTCTAAGTGACAGGGTGCAGGGTGGGTGTGGGCTCTCCAAGTTGTGACAGGTGACCTGAAATGGGGTCACTTATGTCAGGGGGTTTACAATGGAGCTGGGGGGCCACTGGGGAAGTGGGCTTCATGCACGTCCTCACCGAGTGGAACCACGAACATTTGAACTGGGCCAAACCACAAATATTCCAAGGACTCTGCGCGAACATCTACAACCTGCTACATATCGGATTTGCTTGGTGAGAGCCCTCACGACCAATTATGCTCAGCCAAGAAGACTTTCCTGCTGCTGACACCGATCCAAATTCTTTGTAAACAACACACACACACACACACACACAGAGACAGACAGACAGACACACACACACACACACACACACACACACACACACACACATTTCTCAGTTTTCCTTAAAAGTCCCTCCTGTTTGTTCCCTAGGGTGACACAATCTCGGTTGCTACCTGAGTCTGTGCTCTCCAAATCACTATTGTGAGACCCCAAATAAATGCTTTCACTTGTTTTATTTCAGCTCTGCCTCTTTTTTTTAAATTTTTTAAACATTTATTTATTTTTGAGACAGAGCATGAATGGGGGAGCGTCAGAGAGAGAGGGGGACACAGAATCTGAAGCAGGCTCCAGGCTCTGAGCTGTCAACACAGAGCCTGACGCGGGGCTCGAACTCACAGACCACGAGATCATGACCTGAGCTGGAGTTGGACGCTCAACCGACTGAGCCGCCCAGACGCCCCAATTTCAGCTCTGTCTCTGTTCTTGGTGGGCGACGTTTATATTTATAGATTGCATTGAAGCTCACATAAGAGAAAACTTGTAGAAGAATATCTGTTTGCTCTACATACACTTGAGGATTTTAGGCTGTATAAAGGCTTTCTGGGATTGGGCGAGATACCTTTTCAGGGGCGATGGCAAATAGAAGCAGCATCCAAACACTGGAGTCGGAGAAATATTATTCAACATAAAGTGTGTGCGCGTGCGCGAACATGGAAAGGGTTTCCAAACTATAGCTCCAGATCCATCTATACTTCATGGACCCAATGGGATCTCTAGCCTGTTTGTGGAAATAAACTTTGGTTGGAACACAGCCGCTTACATTCATCTGGGTATCGTCTATGGCTACTTGTGTCCTACAAGTGCAGACTGAGTGCCTGTGTTGGAACCCAAAAGGCCTGCAGAGCCTCAAGTATTTACCGTGTGGCTCAATAAAAAGTTTGCCCATGCCTTTGTACAGTATTTACATGTTATCCTATAAAGTATAGACTGGGAAACTTTAACAGGTTACATTATAGTTCTAGGGCAACTTATATTCTTAGCACAAATTAATGAAGTGTTTGCTTATCGTTTTTATATTTGTTCGCAATTTGGCATCTCACCACTGGTGGCTCTGGTGCGGAGACGGCATCCTTAGATGTGTTGCGGAACACTTTTTTTATTATTATTATTATTTTAAATATTTTTAATTTTTTTAACGTTTACTCATTTTGGAGAGAGACACAGAGCATGAGTGGGGGAGGGGCAGAGAGAGAGGGAGAGAGAGAATCCCAAGCAGGCTCCACGTTGTCAGCACAGAGCCCATCGTGGGGCTCAATCTCACGACCCTGAGATCACAATCTGAGCCGAAATCAAGAGTCAGATGCTTAACCAGCTGAGCCACCCAGGCACCCCAAGAATGTGTTTTATATAACTTTGAAGAAAAGGATCCAGGGCTTTGTCACAGGGATCTCTACTCAGTCAGCAGTGACACTCAGAAGTTGTCCTAATAACCTCAAAGGGAAACGTAAAGAGTATATTCATCAAGTTTGTAGGTCACATGAAGTTGGCAGATGACAGAGTCAGGATCTAATAGTGTCCGAAATCACTTGGAAAACAGATGAGTGACACAAGATAGACTGTAATGGAGGCAAGGAAGGGACTTGTGTCTGGGCAGCAAAACAAAGACAGAAAGTACAATAACCACAACAAACCCTCCAAACAAATATGGATAGGAAAAAAAAATCTTTGTATCCATTCATTAAGGCATTATTAGGGTCTTCTCTACGCCAGGTACTGTGTTAGAAAGAGAGATTTAGTGTGGAACAGACAAATATGGGATAGACAAACATAATCTCTGCCTTAATGAAGCTTACAGTTCCATTTGGAAATAGATAGTGGATGTAAGTTACTAGAAATGAGATGAATTCATAAATACAGAGTTTTCTGGAAACATATAACAGAAGAATCTGGCCTACCCTGGTTGTAAACGTTGAGTACATTTATGGAGGGTGGATGGAGGGGGACAATTATCCGGTAGCCCTTTTTAAAAATTCTTAGTTATTTTATTTTTGAGAGGCGGGGGGGAAGAGAGGGAGCAGGAAGGCATAGATAGAGAGGGTGAGAGAGAATCCCAAGCAGGCTCCACACCGTCAGTGCACAGCCCAACATGGGGCTTGAATTCACAAACCATGAGATCATGACCTGAACCAAACTCAAGAGTCAGACGCCCAACGTACTGAGTCACCCAGGTGTCTCAGGGAACCCTTTCCTTAATTCATACAATGAACAGTAATTGAATATCTACTTGGTCTCTGTCTTCACTGACTTTGTAATTTAATGGTAAATAGCAAGAAATCAGCGTATAAATCAATAATTAAAATGTGTGCTATGAAAAGAACCTCCTAGTTGCAATGACAAAATAAAGGTTGGAAGATAGGGTGTTTATGTAATGTGGTCAGGTAGGACGTCTTTGAAGAAAAGACATTAAGGTGGAGACCAAAGAATGAGGAGGGGCTACCCTGGAGGAGGAGACAGAGGTACACAACAGTGGGGTTTTGTTGTAGAATGTTCCAAGCAGAGCGGAGTGTGATTCCAAAACTTAGGGGATGTAGCTGATTTCTCTTTTTATGTGAAATCTTTGTAGCCTTGTTGCTGTTTTCAGTGCCAAGGCAGTGACAAACTCAAGCCCATCTGGGATAGGGTGACCGGTATGCTGAAGGACTTTGAGGTGGGACAGTCGGAGGTCCTTCCACTAGAAGCAAAGATAATCAAGTCAGGACATGAAAGCCGTGTTCTAGCGTTGGTGAAACAAGAGTCGTATGGGGTCCAGAAGGTCACTTCAGGACCAATGTGTGAGAGTGACAAAGAGATGAGTTTCAGTTCCTGGAAACTCCCATTTCAACAATTCAGATTGGTGCTTTTATTTTGTAACAAGTCAACTCCTCAATCGGGAAACTATAAATTAATGTTGGACACACGAGACAGGAAAATGGTATAATGGCAGGGAGGGGAAGAAACTTAAAGTATATGGATCACCTAGTGTGTACTTTTACGCGCTGCCTTTTATGTATTTTATTGGAGAAATGGAAGACATTGAAAGGCAGCTATGGTGTTCTCACAGGAGACCAACATCAGACTAAGCCACTCTGTGATCGTGATGATATGAGGAAAAAAAAAGGAGGCCACTTAATAATCTTGTAGAAGCATGTACAAAAATGAGATCACCATACAAACTATAAAAAAGAATCTCCCTCTCCTAGCTAATATGAATGACTGTTGCTTCTCTATCAATTACAGCTTTTGCCTGACTTCTAGATAAGATTCATTAAGATGCCCGCTCATAGATTTATGTCCAGTAACTGGCGGGATTCACTCGAGATGAGGCCCTGCTTCCAGGAGCCTGACCCCAGATCACCTAACACGAATCCATGAATCCTTTGGAAATTCCACTGTGTGACCCCCCTCATGGCGGTGAGTCAGTAGAACCCATTCCATTAAACAACAGGTAGGTGGACACATTTTAGAACGAATGTAGTTTCTTTTTACAGTCCTCTCACGTAACCCTCACCACATACATTTATACACAAGAAAATACAGACTCAAGGACACAAATGAATGCCTAAGGGCAGGCAGGCAAAGAGCGGGGTTCAGGAGTACAAGCCTTGGGACAGTCACCACTTGGGACTTTGGTTATGTCTCTTCAACCGCTACCAACATTCCTGAGCTCAGAAGTGATGAACAACGGTTCTGAGGCCAGAGCGTGGGCGCTTATAGCTGTGTGACCTGGGGCACATCATGAGAGTCTCTGTGCCTTGGTTTCCTCAAACGTGAAACGGAGTAGCCACGGCACCAACCTCACCGGGTAACTGCGAGGGTTAGTGCAAGGACCATGCCGAGCAAGATACGTGTGGCCTAGCAGAGGCTCAGTAAATGGGTATTTTATTAGAGCTGCGGTTGAAGTGAACGTTTCTGAGGCTCCAAAACCCATGCTTCCTCCGACCCCCAGAACAGGCAGCTCCAATCAGAGAGGCATCTCAAAGGAAGAGAGATGTAGGGTTGAATCAGGCACACGATCGGGGAAGTGATTGCTCAGAAAGAGGTGGGGAAATGCGGTCTCTTTGGGCCTGTGAGGTGAGACAGGAAATGCAAGGGTGCATTGGTTATGGGAAGGGGGGTGATAGGATGGGGCTGTGTTTTTCAGAGCCAGAGTCCAAGAGTCTGTGTGCAGAAGTCAGTGGTGATGGGAGTGGGGTGGGCATGGAGGAAGCAGTGACAAGATAGGGAGTGTTTGGGGACAGCCTCTTGGAGCCCAGGTGGTGGAAGGCAACGTGGCATCTGTCCAAGTGCCTCCCAGGAGGCTGGCTTGAGCCGGATTCTCACCTGCCTCTGGGGCTGGAGGTCTCTCCCTTGCCTGCGCCCCTTGTGGCCTGAAACAGTCAGAGTGGGCTCAGGGGACCCTGACCCATGGGGATAGGACTCTCTGAAGAGGAG
This sequence comes from Acinonyx jubatus, assembly GCF_027475565.1. Classification (NCBI taxonomy): domain Eukaryota; kingdom Metazoa; phylum Chordata; class Mammalia; order Carnivora; family Felidae; genus Acinonyx; species Acinonyx jubatus. The sequence continues at coordinate 3,775,386 of NC_069395.1, read as the reverse complement.
AAAAGGCTCCTGGATCCAGTCTTGGTCTCCCACGTATGTCTGAGCCAGGAAAGACGGAAGCAGATGTGGGCGATGTTCAGCTGCTGGTAGGTGAGCCGACTGCCACACTAGCTATGCGATTCTGGGACCCAGAACACAGGATTTGAAAACAGCTAATATTTTGAAATCAGAGAGTTGGCTTAGTGGAAAGATGACTGAAATAAGGACTTGGAATGTCCTGTTGTGAGAATCGTAGACTACCACATTGGAAGAGACTTTGAAGGCCATCCTGTCCATCGTCCTCCCCATTGGATACTTAAATTCACTCTACAACCGAGAGAGTGGCTAACTGTGCTAACACCTGCTTTGAAAATGTTGAGAGACAGGAAACTGCCTTGTGTGTGCTGCACGGAGGGCAGAACGTGGGGGCTCCTGTGAAAATTATTCATGACACAGGAACGGTGAATACAAAGATCATGAGGTGTTTTATCATGTCAGAAGCAGACGTATTTGAAAAGACTTCACCCAGAGGCGCTTGGGTGGCTCCGTCAATTGAGCGTCCAACTCTTGATTGAAGTTCAGGTCATGATCTCAGGGTCTGTGGGTTTAAGCCCTGAGTCGGGCTGTGAGTCGCCAGCGTGGAGCCTGCTTGGGATTCTCTGCCCAACCACCACCCCTCTCAAAATAAATAAACATTAAAAATAAAGGAAAAGAAAAAGAAGGACAAAACTTCACCTAGAGAGGGGCGTATGCAGTGTCTCTAACTGGGGGGGTTAAAGACACTTGCTGACATAAGAATTTTAGATCCAGAAGGTGGGTGCTTCTGGAATTATTCCATGTTTGCAAGACCTTACCGATCTACACAAACAGTTGGTTTCAGAAAAGCTAATTGGCAGAAGGATAACACATCATCAATAACAATTACACACAAAACATGATAAAGAATACTTGTTGAATTTAACTTCTCTGGGTGGACAAGGGTAATGGGTTCTTCAACAGGGTTACAGGAAGCGATGCAAGAAAAAATTATGATGCTAACTTCCTGTAGAAAAAAAATTAATGTTTATTTTTTTGAGAGAGAGAGAGAGAGGGAGAGAGAGAGGGGGAAAGAGCACGAGCAGGGGAGGGTCAGAGAGAGAGGGAGACAAGAATCCAAAGCAGGCTCCAGGCTCTGAGCTGTCAGCACAGAGCCTGATGCGGGGCTCGAACCCATGAACCGCGAGATCATGACCTGAGCCGAAGTCTGCCCCCTACCGACTGAGCCACCCAGGTGCCCCATTAAGTTCCTTTAGATATATGGAGCCCATGATGCCATGGGGGACAACAAGAAGGATGTGTTCAGGGGCAATTAAAAAATATAAGTTAAATTCGGGCTACAAAAAAGTTCAAGCACATTAGAAAAACATTAACGAGTTCATAGGTTTGTGCTTTGTTATTCTGGGCATTGGTGTGGATACACAGCAGTTAATTAAGTACTACCTTTACTCTCAAGGATCTGGCCAATTCATGGGGAAGAGCACACTCATTATAAAGGTACTACAGCGTGTTTAGCGGGCACTGTAAACATTACGAGGACATGGAAGAAGGAACAAGGGAGTTAGGAAAGGCTTCACTGAGGAGTTGACACTTGACCTAATATTGAAGGATGAGAAACAGTGGCCAGGTGGAGAGAAAAGAGAGAGGGGCAAACCAGAAGCACACGGTTAGGAGGGGCACAGATGTCAGAAATGCAATGAAGCAAAGATTTATGTGTTAACATTATTTGTCTCCTATAATTAGAGAGGTGAATGCACATTCCCTGCAGATCCAAGAGGTCCAAGAGAAGTGCCTTAAACACTGATTGCTTTGAATCAATTGAGCATTTTAAAATCTCAAACTCAGAAGTTTATTTGCACTGCGGGGCACTTGGGTTTAGGAGTAACATTTGAGTTTGAGTGAGTGGTATGGGCTGAAGGGAAAGCGTATGGGCTGCATTAATTGTTATATTAACTAGTTTGATTTAAAAAAATGGTTTCATTGAATACCTTGAATGTGAAAACCATTGTCCCAAGCATCAGGACTACAAAAAGAAGACACAGCAGCTTGTCAATATAGAAGCTAGAGTTTGGACAGCCCTCTCCAGAGGCACTGTGACCTCTACCGGGCATGACATGGCTGACACTGGCCACCATTTTTATGCATTTGTAGTCACATTGCGATGTTTTGTGTTGATGGTTTCTTTTCTCTCTCTCCCTCCCCCTCTCCCTCTCCCTCTGTCTTTCTCCCTCCCTGTCTCTCTGTATCTGCTGCACACTGTGCTTGAAAACAATTAGAATGCGCCACACTTTTTTGGCATGAAATTTCACCAAGCCAGCTCTGTATCCCCAACCTCTAGTCATACAATCAGTTTTGTGAAAATGCAGGATGTATGTTTCCTGCCACCTGATCGGTTCTTTTGGAGTCCGCAGTCTCACCAGATTTGTGAACCACCCCACTCCTCTTTCCGCCAGAAACACCCACAAGGCAAATTCACACCTTCACCTCTGAGGTTGAGGTTAGAAGAGTTAAACATCAGTGATGCTTTAAAAACTGCATCTGATGATGCCAGCCATCTGGCTGGCATTCTTCCTAAGGGGGTAAAGTCCCAGGTCACTGGGGAACCTCCCCCGTTGCCTCGCCATAGAGGAGAGCACGCATTTCCCTAAGTCTGGCTCTCTCCCGCTCAGCATTTGCCCATGTACTTCTTGTCTGAACTGTCTATTTTCTTCATTTCTCTAACTAACTGCTACTGTGCCTGGAAAGTTCTGGAGCTTCCTCCTCTGAGAAGCCTCTCAGTCACCCTGGTCTGAGAAACGAGGGATTCTGTGTCTCCCTCTCTCACTGCCCCTCCCCTCTCACTCTCAAAAAGAAATACACATTAAAAAAAATTTAATGAAAAAAAGAGTAATAAAAGGCGGCCTTTAAATAAATTTAAAAACACAATAAAGAGAAATGAAGTGTTGAGTTGGGCTTGGCGGTCACCTCCACTCAGTTTCTTCTTCCCTTCCCCACCCAGCCTCCCATGGAACGGAGAAACCATTCGAGCCTGGCCGAGTTCGTGTTCCTTGGTTTCCCCAAAGTGGGACATGTCAGGGGCTGGCTTTTTGCCCTGTTGCTGTTGGCATATCTGTTCACTTTCTGCGGCAACTTGCTCACCTTCTTGGCCATACGACTGAACGCAGCCCTGCACACACCCATGTACCACTTTGTCAGTATACTCTCCTTATTGGAACTGTGGTATACAGCCACCACCATCCCCAACATGCTAGCCAATCTTCTCCGTGAGAAGAAGACCATTTCTTTTGCCGGATGCCTCCTTCAGACCTACTTCTTCCATTCTCTAGGGGCCTCTGAATGCTACCTTCTTACAGCCATGGCCTATGACCGATACCTGGCCATATGCCGGCCCCTCCACTACCCTGCAGTTATGACCCCGACACTCTGTGGCAAGTTGGCTGCTGGTTGTTGGACTTGTGGCTTCCTGTGTCCCATTTCTGAAGTCATCCTGGTCTCCCAGCTCCCCTTTTGTGGCTATAATGAAATTCAACACATCTTCTGTGACTTTCCACCTCTGCTGAGCCTGGCCTGCAAGGACACATCCACGAATGTCCTTGTGGACTTTGCTATCAATGCCTTTATCATCCTTATCACCTTCCTCTTTATTATGGTTTCTTATGGAAGAATCATCAGTGCTGTACTGAAGATAAAAACAGCCGAAGGAAGAAAGAAGGCCTTCTCTACCTGTGCCTCACATCTCACTGTGGTTCTCATCTTTTTTGGGAGTATCATTTTCATGTATGTGCGCCTAAAGAAGAGCTATTCCCTGACCCTTGACCGCACACTTGCTGTAGTCTACTCTGTACTAACACCACTCGTCAACCCAATTATCTACAGTCTTCGTAACAAGGAACTCATTAAGGCCATCAAGAGGACCATCTGCCAGAAGTCAGCAAGGGCTCACCATTGACTCTATACCAAGGTCCTTCTTCCATTTTAGGGTTGGCCTCAGAAACGTTCTATGTACCTTGGTCCTGGCCTTGAATAATCTTCCCATTATCGCACATGCTATGGATCCCATCTCCTCTTGCCTTCTCAAAGTATGTTTTTCTTTTATTTCCTACGTCTTTATGTTTTCCATTTTTCACTAGATCAGTGCTTTCAGCATTTAAGAATACTTTAGAATCTTCCTTCTTAGAAACAAGCACCCATATTTCCCTGGGCACACAGTCCCAGCCAGCTACAGGTCTATTTCTTATGCTCTCATTTCCAATTAAACTTCTCAACGTGATTAATGACACAGTCTACCTCCTCGTCTTCACTCCCTACACATTTTGCAACACACTGCCATCTGGCTTTGGCTCAGAGCTTTCAAAAAATATTTTGTCAAGCTCATTAATGACCTCCATGCTGCCTTATCTGTTAGACTCGTCTTGTCTTTCCTCTTATATATTTTTATTTATTTATTCATTTTAAATTTCAATCCAAATTAGTTAGCATATAGTGTGATAATGATTTCAGGAATAGAATTTAATGAGTCATCACTTACATATAACACCCTTGCTCATCCCAACAAGGGCCGGCCCGTTTAACCCGTCCCCCCACCCCCAACACCCCTCCAGCAACCCTTGGTTTGTTCTCTGTATTTAGGAGTCTCTTGTGGTTTGTCTCCCTCTCTGTTATCTTATTTTTGCTTCCCTTCCCCTATGTTCATCTGTTTTGTCTCATAAATTCCATATATAAGTGAAATCGTATGATATTCATCTTTCTTGAGCTCTTGATGTACATGACCAGTTCTTTTTAAAAAAGTTGGTCTCTTCGCTTTGATTGCATCATTATCTCTTGATTTTCTCCTTCTTCATTGAATCCATCTTTCTGTCTTTTTTTTGTCCTGTCTTACTTGATGCTTCCTCAAGCATCAAGTAAGATAGGAAAGCCTTATGGCTTTCAATTTCATACCTATGCCAGAACTCTTTGAATTCTTCAAATGCATTAAGACTTGAATGGATCCGAGAATTCGCACCGATTTCCCACCAAACCTTCATTTGGTTCAATCCTTCTCATTGTGTGAGTTTCTGTTCAAATGTCACTTTCAAGTGACATTAACTTCTAGAGGACTTCTTGAACGCCCACCTAATGTATGTCACTCATTTTTTTCTCTTTTGAATTATGTTTGCTTTCTTCAAAATGTGTTCTACAACTTATATGTGTATATGTAGTTAGATAGGTATAGATATTGGTATTACATAGATATTATATGTCATTCTTTCCTACAAGTCCATAAACTGCATTTGGTCTGAAATCATGTCAGTTTTGTTACTCACTGTAGTCCAGAATTTAACGAATGGTTAAACGTGCTGAGTATCAATAAAAATGCCAAGAATGGAAAATGTAATCAATCTTACCTACTCCTATCACTCACACATTTTGATCCCTACTTTGATCACTACTGGAACCCACTCTTTTCTAGAATGCTTTGATCCACACCAGTTGAACTCACCCGTGTTTCCTACACAACCAGCCTCAACTTGTCCGTAACCATGTAACACTTTGCCATTTAACACTTTTTGGCTAATAACTGACAACTAACCCTTATTAACCACTAACTGTGTGCTGCTGTCAGTGATTTTTCTGGATCTCTATTTCTTTATTCACAAACGGTGGTGGGTGAGTAAACCAGCATTAGGTGACGTTCCCTGCTAACATGATACAGTTCTAAGACCCCATTTAACCCTTTACTTTCTTAGATGTTCTTTGGGGGGCCTGGAATTCCAAGGCTAGTAATTTATCACAAACATAAGAGTTTTTTTCTGAGTCACAAATTTCCCAGAATCTTTTAAGATTCCTCATACATTTATTATATTTTCTAGGTGTTCAAACAATTACCTCAAATATAAGACCTTTCTTAGCCATGCAGATTAATTGAACATTGAAACTATTTTTCTCATGTATAGCATATGGATATGAAGTTATAAAAATTCTGTGTGTGTGTGTGTGTGTATATATACATATAGTATGCAAACATATAAACACACATATATATGTAACTTTCAAAACTCCTTGGAACAAAGAGGGAAGAAATCATGATCCTCATTTATAGATGAGACTGCTTTAGTATTTCTTTACCTATATTTTAATGCCTCACCTTTCTTATTTCTGTATCCATTTTTCTCTCTATATTATTGTGTATTGCAACTATTACTTCTCTATATGGTCCTTAGACATGTATGGGGAGCAGGAAGCTTTCACTCTATCCCTTCCTACTTCCTACTTCTGAGAAAGCCATCATCTTCCTTTCTCATCCAGCTCCTCCACGCTTACGTTAAATATAGCAGAACCAAAATTTCCATGGAAAACAGAAAGCAAAGCATTCAGAAATGATAGAAGAGAACATTCTCCTTTCTTCTGGCCTGTTTCCTAGTTTGTTTTACACCTACTCTGATTTTGTTTTTGTTCTGCTACACTCGAGTAAATTATGACCCACGTGCAGCCACTGTTTTTGGAATCACAACCCTTGTATTACATGGAATCTACAACTTGGCAAAGAAATGAAAACGTGCAAGATAGATGGTAGACCACCGATATTCAAAGGCATTGAAATTTACATGCAGAGAACCATGCAGGACATAAGTGTGCCACGCCGTGAACTTCCACAGGTTAATAAACTTTTATGTAAGGGACATTCAGAACAGAACTTTGGAGACATCTCCAAAAGTTCCCCCACGCTCCTTCACATCCGACACAACTCCTCTCCTGCCCCAGGACATCTAACCCGACATCTAACACTGAAGGTGGATTTTACATGTTCTGGTATTTTATAGAAATTGGTTCAGATCATTTCCAGCCTTTTGTTTCTGCTTCCTTTCACTCAGCATCATGTTTATCTGTCTTATTTTGCTGTAAGTGCTTTTACTTTCTCGGCTGCTATAGAATACACCGCAATTTGATGCTAGTTATTTGCCTTATGCTTTTTCTTGTGCTCTTACGTTTCTTTGTGTGGTTTGAAATTTCTATCTAGTATTGTTTTCCTTCTGCGTGAAGAGTTTTCTTTACTATTTCGTGTAATGCATGCCTACGGACAGTAATTTCTTTCACTCTTTTCCTGAAAATGTCTTTATTTCACCTCTTTAAAAATGTTTATTTTCTTTATTGTGCTATAGCCTACATGCCATACAGTTCACCTATTAAACTGTGCAACTCAGTGATTCTTAGTGTATTTTCAGACTTGTGTAACAATCATAGCAATCTAATTGTAGAATATTTGCCTCACCCTATCCTCCCCTGGCCCCCTACCCCAGGCATTTGCCTATTCTGGCCATTTCATAGCAATGGAATCATATGATATGTGTTCTTCTTTCAATCAGCTTCTGTCACTTAGCGTAATGTTTTCAGAGTTCATCCATGCTGTAACATAGATTTTAATCCAGCCACATCGATACTTAAGTTAAATGCTAACATACATTTAATGCTAAATAATCTTCCGTTGTGTGGATATACCATATTCTATTTGTCCATCCATCATTTGATGGGCATTTAGATCATTCCCACTTTTTGACTATTGTGGACAGTGCTTCTGTGTACGAGTTCTACTTCCGTTCTCTTGGGTAGACATGCCTAGAAGTGGAATGACAGGGTCATACGGTGGCAGCAGGTTTAAATTTTTGAGAAACCGTTCAACTGCTTTCCAAGGTGACAGCGCCATTTTACATTCTCACAGCGGTACCGAGGGTCCTAATTTTTATATCCTCACCCCCACTTGTTACTGTCTGTCTTTTGCTCATGGTCATCTCAGTGAGTGTCATATGAGGCAAGCTGTGGCCTCTCCCTACGAAATACAGGAAATCAAACCCTCCGTTGGGCAGCCAATGCCACATAAATAGCCGGAAGAACAACTGAGATTTAAATCCAATATTCCGAAGCAAGGCTCTTTTCCGGGCAAGGTAACAGGAGAGTAGAGGGGTGGCTCCCGTGTGCAAGCGAAGATAAAGCCACTGCAGGTAGGAACAAAGGGCAGGATCAAGGGTCTGCTTTGAGTGTTGTGTCCTCAGCCCATCCCTGCCCTCACTCAGGGTCCAAGAAGCCAGTCACATTTTAGAAAGACCCTGTTATGATTGGAAGGTATGTGCTTTCTCGCAGGTCCCACAAGAGAAAGAGGTTCTCGCAAGACCCTGTTTGCCGCCCAAACCCCCACCCCAATGACTGTATTGTGTCGAAGAATATCATCTCCCTGAGAGATGTTCTATCTCAAGCCGGGCGGGTAGTTCCTATTACTGAGGTGAACTCACAGGTGATGAAGGACCACTGGTTAGTGAACTTCCTGTGTCTCAGTTCCCTCCCTGAGAGAGCACTTTGAAAACCCCAGGAGGGCTGCTCTGAAGGCCCAGGGGCTTCTGTCTCTATGAGGACCTATCAAGGACACGGTCACGAGAGAGGAGTCCCTCATGCTGGGACGGACTCCCACGGGCCCCATCAAAGTGCTTCACTCCCTTCCAGCCCCAAGAGTGTCCCATGTGACCATAAATGAGAGGGGAAGAAGTGAGCAGAGAGCTTTCTCCCAGCTCCAGACTCTGAGCCATGACTGGACTGCCCGTGGCAAGACATGTAGAGTGCTCCCCACCATTGGGCTCTGGGTAAGGATGCTGTCTCTCAGGCACATTTGCCCCCAGGTCCTTTTCTGGTTGGGGCACTGGGAAGAAACTGAGGGAATTCAGAAATAAGGAAAAGTATAGGATAATTAGGGTCCACAGACATCATTCAGAACACGAAACCTATTTAAAATAAAACATACACAGATATTCTGCCTTCCTAATGCTATCATACAGTCTGTGTGCAGAATGAGCAAATAGGGCTCTTTTAAAACTAGTATGATCCTGCGCAAGCCATCTCCCTTGTCTGGGTCCCAGTTTCCTCTCTTGCGCCATGAAGACACAGAATGAGATCATCTAAAATGGAATCCCCTCCTGACCCAGCGCTTTGGCCCTATGCCTAAATAATTAGATACTATGGAGAATGCAATGGTGAGAACTAGAGCATAGAATGAAAAAGATTTGTTCTAAAGGCATTTTGGAGTAAGAGGAACACAGTATGTTTGAAAAGGACCCGCGTAAGATAACTGCTAATTCATACATGAGATGCACGTGTTAGGTTTCATGAGAGATCTAATTCCAATATCAGGAGACCGAAGGGAGAAGACGAGTAGTTGTGAGCTAAGGGTCTGGACAAATCACCCTGGCTGTCATCGATTCTTCCATTTCCCACCACAACTGAGACATCGGTCACTGTGCCAAATCCTCCAGGAGGTGGGGCGTAAAGTGAGACATCTTTAATTTCAAAATCCTCACAGAAAGTTGCTTTGGAATAAAATAATGAATGGAAAACACTGCAGCATTTGACAGGGTATAGTTGGAGGCAAAGTGAGGAAGGACTACTGGGAATTCAGCAGGGGAGATTGGTGGGGGAGACTGGTGTTCACCGTAGACGCTCAAGGAAAGACAGTGGTGGACTTGAACCCCCAAATGGTTAGATGTCTACAGACTGACTCAGGAAGAAGTGTGGTCTTGGGGGGATGCATTGCAAACAAAAAGATTAAAACGAAGTACAGGGACCCATTTGGCAAACGGTGAAATTTCCATGATGATGGTGAAAACAGTGTCTAAAGCACGAATCTGGACCAGAACAACAGGGATTTTCCGTAAGCAGAACTAGGGATAACGGGTGGATCTCAGACTTCAGGTCACTGGAAGGACTCAGTTTACAGACTGAAGTTCTTTGACAACAGACAGAATTGTCTTATGGGGCAAGAAACTTCAGCCTCCTTATTATTCTTTTTTTGTGGTAGTGTTAAAAGATCTTTTATTTTTATGAATTGATGGGAATGTATGATACAGTTAAGATATTTTTCACGATCCACAATTTCTGACAACTGATGAATGGATAAAGAAATTGTGGTTGATATATACAATGGAATACTACTTGGCAGTGAGAAAGAATGAAATCTGGCCTTTTGTAGCAACATGGATGGAACTGGAGAGTGTGATGCTAAGTGAAATAAGTCAGACACAGAAAAACAGATACCATATGTTTTCACTCTTATGTGGATCCTGAGAAACTTAACAGAAGACCATGGGGGAGGGGAAGGAAAAAAAAAGTTAGAGAAGCAGAGAGCCAAACCATAAGAGACTCTTAAAAACTGAGAATAAACTGAGGGTTGATGGCGGGTGGGAGGGAAGGGAAACTGGGTGATGGGCACTGAGGAGGGCACCCGTTGGGATGACCACTGGGTGTTGCATGGAAACCAATTTGACAATAAATTTCATATTAAAAAAAGATATTTTTCATGATCCAATGAAACCCAAGATTATGGGAGCTCCAAAGAGAATTGGTATTTCCTCAAGTTTCTTCCAACACTGACTCAATATCTCTCAGTTTTGGAAACTGAATTAAAACAGTAATTAGAAATATTAAAAGAAAATTAAATAATAATTTAAAAAAGACAATGTAAGGGAAAACCATCAGTTTTGTTTTGTTTTGTTTTGTGTGTGTGTGTGTGTGTGTGTGTGTGTGCGTTTGCTATATTGGGTGGGGTGTGAGGGAGAGAGATGAGTAGCCAGAATCTCTGTGAATTGTGACCTGCGGAGTTAAGCAGGTGTGGGGAACTAGTTTCAGGGAGAAATAATGCTTGACCTGGTTATGCTGACTTTGATTTCCCAGGTGGAGTATCCAGGGAGTGAATGTCAGCAGGACATAAGCGAGCAGAGAAACAAGGTCCTTTATCTCTAGGGGATAGGTTCCAAGACCCCGAGTGATGCCTGAAACAACAAATAGTCCTAAATCCTATATATGCTGTGTTTTTTCCAATACATACATACCTATGATAAAGTTTAATTTATAAATAGAATTAAATTTGTAAGTAACAAACAATAAGAGTTACCAACAACAGTAATAAAACAATTATGACAATATACGGTAATAACAGTGATGTGCATGTGGCTTTTCTCTCTCTCAAAATATCTTACCATACTGTACTCACCCTTCTTGTGATGATGTGAGATGACAAAATGCCTAGGTGATGAGATGGAGGAGGTGAATGATGTAGGCGTTGTGACACAGCATTAGTCTACTAGTGGCCTTCTGATGATGAAGGAGGACCGTCTGCTTTCAGACGGCAGTTGACCACAGGTAACTGAAACTGTGGAAAGGCAAACCGTGGATAAGGGGGACTATTCTGTAGCTTGAGACTGTCTTTGGAGTCATGTGGAAACCTTACCCTCTGAGGAAGGAAAGGGCAAGACGTTGCCTTCCATTATTCAACCTTGAGGCCAGCCCCCATATATCTGGAGGTTTAGCTAAGGTCACTAAACAATTCATCTTGAGTGTGGTTGGGAGGCCAGAGATGGAGCAGACACTTTATATTTATACTTGGAGGGGAAGGAATGTAAAAAGCCTAGAATAAATATGATCTGAGTTGGATAGGAATGTTGGGATAATGTTTTATAGGAGGCACATCTGCACCTAAGATTTGAAGGAGGTAAAGGCAGAATTGGATAATGGGCAGGTATGGATTTGAAGCAAAGAAAACTAAGGCAAAGGGGAAATCTCTAATATTAAGATGGTTATTAGGGCTTTGCTGAAGCAAGATCACTCAGAAGGATCCTGCCCGGAAATGGTCTTCTGACATCTTAGTAGAGAAACATCCTATCTTTGGAATGGGAAAGTTTTGGCACAAGAAGACGGCATGTTGCCTGGGTTTAGAAGACGGTGCAGCCAGGAGCAAGCAGGGTACATAACGTAGGTTTGGATGGGATGAGAGGAAGAAGTGAAAAGCAGCTTGGAGAACAGAGGAGGAGACTGGATGCGTTTGGAACACTTTGCCTTTGAGCAAGTGTTCCTTTCTGCCTAGAATACCTTTCTTGCATTTTTTTCCACCTGGCAGTTCTGACCCTTTACTTCAAATAAAAGTGATGTCTTCTGATGTGCCTTGGTGGCTCTGTTGCTTGGGCATCCAACTCTTAATTTTGGCTCAGGTCGTGATCTCATGGTTGATGAGATTGAGCCCTGCATCAGCATGGAGCCTGTTTAAGTTTCTCTCTCCCCTCCCCACCTCAATAAATAAATAAACTCAAAAAAATGATGTCTTCTGTGAGGTAGTCCTGATCTCCACTTCCAGCCCAGGGCTCATTCATGGCTCCTCCTGCATATGCAAATAAACAGTTAGCCACCTTACCCAATTTGCTTATTCATGTAACAAATATTTCTTGATTCATTCATTATCGTGGTCCAGACCCAACTGTAGGCACCTGAGATTCATCAGTGAGCAAAACAGAAAATCTCCCTGCCCTGGTGGAGCTTGTGTTGTCATAGGGGAGAGAAACCACAAATAGTTGAGATGACAAGTAAGCTCATTTGTATCGTTAGGACACGTAAGTACCGTGGAAAGGATTAAATGGGGAGTACAGAAAGGTGGTGCTAGGACAGGACCTGGGCGTGGGGAAGGAGACAGACTCCAGTTCTATTTAGGGCAGCTCAGGCAGGGCTGCTGGGGAGGGCAGATCTGTACCAAGGCTTGGAACAAATGAAAAAGCTACCCAAGGGGAGATTTGGCAGAAAATGGCTCAAGGAAGAGAAAGCTACAACAAAGACTATAAGCCGTCAGGTCGCTGAAGAGGTTTGAGCAGGGAAGGCAGGGCCTGACTTGAAATGGAAAGGACAGTTGTGGCTGCAGTGTCGAGGAAGGCTACAGATGGACCGACACAAGTAGGATCTGTTAGGAGACCGTTACAGCGATGGAGGTGAGCGAGGTCATGGCTCAAACCCAGTGAAAACTAGCTCCTGGATTTGGCAGAAATACAGAAGCGACGACAACTGTGAGAATTCGGGTCCATGAGCTGCAAGACTGTGATGGTCCATGGGGGAGAGGCGAGGCCTAGTAGGGGACACCGTGTTGGCTGGGGAGTTTATTTAGAAAGCTGTCTAAACATCTGTGGTGCTTTCAGTCATGACATTGGATGGCATCGACCAAGGAGTGAGTTTACAGAGAAAGGAAAAAAGGAGGATTGACACTGACCACTGTGAGTTAGGAAGGTAGGTCAGGGAGAAAGAACTAGCAAAGGAGGTAAGGAGGGGCCAGTCAAGGAGGAAGAAGCTGAATGATGGCACTCTGATAGGAAGATGTAGCCCTGAGAACCAATGAGGCGAGTGTGTCAAAGGGCAGGACAGGGACCTCTGTCAAGGCTGGAGGATAGCCTGGGCAAGCTAAGGAATGGGAACTGGATGTGGTAAATGTGATATAACTCGTGTGTGTGAAGAGGGGTGGTCTGATGGAGTGGTAGGTGGTGAAGGTCTGACTGGAAAGGTTTAAGAGAAAGCCAACCATCAGGAATGAGAGTGGAGGCAGCTCTTTGGGGGGCGGGGGTGTTGCAGGAACAGGGGAGGAAACGGACCAGTGGCTCTGGGATAAGTGAGTCAAGAGAAGGAATTTGGGGGGCTTGTCTTTTACTTGTTTAACAAGTGACAACGGGAGCACGTTTCTGTGATGATGGAGTGTTCCAATACAGAGCTGGTTGGCAATGAGTGGCCTTCTCTATTTTCTCTAGTAGGATATTAGTTGCCTAGCTTCACTTACTGTTTTAGCTCCCGTTCTAGGAACAATACCTCCAATACAGAAAATGTTCAATACATTTTTGTCACATGGACCTCTCAGTAAAAGTTAAATATTTGCCATCTAAAAAGCAGTAAACCAGAAGAACACATTCCAGCTTGGTGGAGGAGGAAAGCGGAAGGAAGGACCAACCAAGTGGCCACAGCTGGGAATAGAAACGCAAAGACATAGATTTGCCTCCTTGTTTTCTGTGGCTCTTATATTAACTCAAACCCCCTTGCCTTGACTGAGATTCACCCCCGAGTCCGAGACAGGTGAAACCCTGACCTACCTGCTCCTGGAGGATGCTGCCAGACCCGAGTCTCCATGAGGAAATGAGAGGGAGCCGAGGGTGAAAGGGCTGATGCTTTGGTATCCAGAAAGTTGAGGAAGAAAATAAACTGAAATTACAAATCAAAATATATAACTGAAATGATGTAATCTTGGTCCAGTATACTACCAATATTTTATCAGTATAAATGACAAGGAATATAGGTAGATAATAAGATAAACCTTGGATGAGGAATACTGAAGTATCCAAAACCCGTATAGTTTCCATTAAGCAAGATAACCGGGTTACACAATGGATTATGGAGGCCAAAAAATGGGCTATGACACCAGAGACGGACTTAGAGTCTGATTATAAGAGCAGATACTCTGAAGGAAGCTGCTGCCAATGGTAAGGGCTAGAAAGGGATCCAAACTCTGGCCTCTTAACGTATTTGCTGGGAGCCCTTTACTCTGGAGGTGGCAGAGGGGAGATAAAGTCCTTTGACGGATCTTGTTCTTAAGATTTCTGTGGTTCAACTTTCTTCCTCATCCCTCCATGCCCCACAGTCTAGGAATATGAATGGTGAGCCATGGATGCTGGGAATTGGAGCCAGGTAACAGAGTTCATCATCTTGGGCTTCCCCCATCTCCAGGGTATCCAGGCTTACCTCTTCGTCTTGTTACTTCTAATTTATCTCACCACCGTTCTGGGAAACCTGCTGGTATTCCTAGTGGTCCGCCTGGACTCCCAGCTCCACACACCCATGTACCACTTTGTCAGCATCCTCTCCCTGCTGGAGCTTGGCTACACAGCTGCCACCGTCCCCAAGATGCTGTCGAACCTGCTCAGGGAGGAGAAGACCATTTCTTTCTCCGGATGCCTCCTGCAAATCTACTTCTTTCACTCTCTTGGGGCCACTGAGTGCTATCTCCTCACAGCTATGGCTTATGACAGGTATTTAGCCATCTGCCGGCCCCTCCACTACTCCACCCTCATGACCCCAGCACGCTGCGCCAAGATCGCCGTTGGCTGTTGGCTGGGAGGTCTGGCTGGGCCGGTGGCTGAGATTTCCCTGGTGTCCCGTCTCCCTTTCTGTGGCCCCAATCGCATTCAGCACATCTTTTGTGATTTCCCGCCCGTGCTGAGCTTGGCTTGTACCGACACATCTATCAACGTCCTAGTGGACTTTGCTATCAACTCCTGCAAGATCCTGGCCACCTTCCTGTTGATCCTCAGCTCCTATGTCCAGATCGTCCGCACGGTGCTCAGGATTCCTTCAGTTGCAGGCAAGACCAAGGCCTTCTCCACCTGTGCCTCCCACCTGACCGTGGTTCTCATCTTCTACGGGAGCATCCTCTTTATGTATGTGCGGCTGAAGAGTAGCTACTCACTGGACTATGACCGCGCCCTGGCTGTGATCTACTCGGTGCTCACACCTTTCCTCAACCCCTTCGTCTATAGCTTGCGCAACAAGGATATTAAGGAGGCCGTGAGGAGGCAGTTGAAGAGGTCAGGGATACTTATTGACATGAAGGTGGGGAAGGCAGGCCAAGGGAGAAGATGAGGTACGGTGACCCAGGGGGTCGCCAGTCACCACAGATGAGAAGTCAAGCGTTGAGTGCCTTTCTACGTGGGATACAGAACTGGGGCAAGTGTTGCCTGGCTCTCAGCGTCTACATAACCACCACACTGGAGCCACATGCGGCCAGAAACCAGAGATTGGAATGTGGTTTTCAAATCTCAGATGTTTGTATACCATACATAGGAATTTCGTCACATCTGGGCCTTACCTACTATACGTCAATATACAGTAAATTTGATAAATATTTAATGTAAATACATTTACTCGTATTCTAAACAATAATATTGAATAATATTGAGATACATTTTAGAACAAAAAATAACCGTTTTTTTTTTCGTGTACCATTTACACTTAAATGGTATTGCATGTATACCATTTGTTTGTGTATTGAAATGGAAAACACCGGTATAGTAGAGGACAGCGTGTTTTTGACTGTATACGTGCGGGCTTAAATCCTAATTCATTCAGTTACTTTGATGACATGATCTTTAGTGAGGAACTCAAACTCTCTGAGTCTTAATTTCACCATTTGTTAAAACTATTTTTTGAAGGTTATTTTGCGAGTTAGTGATAAGGTCTGTATACCACAGGTAAAGTGTCTAGGATACAACTGATAACTATATATATATATATATATATATATATATATATATGGACACCTGAGTGGCTTAGTTGGTTGAGAGTCCAACTTCGGCTCAGGTCATGATCTCACAGTTTGTGAGTTCAAGCCCCACATCAGGTTTGCTGCTGTCAGGGCAGAACCTGCTTTGGATCCTCTCTCCCCCTCTCTCTGCCCCTTCCCCACTCATGCTCTCTCTCTTTCAAAAAGAATATATATATATACATATACATATATATATATATATATGTATGTATATGTATATATGTGTGTATACATATAAATGTGTGTGTGTGTGTGTGTGCGTGTGTGTATCTGCCCCAAACCTCTCATCACTACTCTGAGCCTTAGAACAATACCCAGGAAAATGTCATTAAGCAAAAGTACTTTCCAGATACTTTTCCCCAAAGGACAGGAATCAGGGAGCCAGAGGACGTACTTGAGAAGTCAGCTAGCTGACTGCACTTGGGTTCTGCCCGGTTGTGCATGTCAGTCTTGGTGGCCTTGACATCCATTCACAGAGAGAGTGTAGGCATCTAACCACTAGCAAGAAATACGATTACTTTTTACATTGGACATCTTCTTTATTCTGTTTCAAGCTACTTATGTCCTTAAACATATGAGAATATGTGAAAAATAATCCTATAGCTTAACGTATGACATATATGGTGATTGAATTATTAGCTGGTGTTAGAGGTTATCATGCATCTGAATGTCTACTGTGAATAGAAAGTCAAGTATTGACTATTAGAAAACTTGCAGTTTTATAGAACTTTCTATGAAAATCCCAAAGTTGATATTCGTACTATCTGAAAGGTACCCATCCAACCACCCATCTTTTCCATTCAGCTCTTTATTTAGCTCTGACTACATACATCACGTGTCTGTTAAGGCCACAGAAGGATGAACAAAACAGATACTGTCCAGTTCCTGCACTTAGGCTGGTTGGAAAGAGTTGAGAATATAAATATTAAAATTACAGTTGATTTATACTTAGTTACTGTTAGTTAATTAAAATTGTGGTAATTAGTGATAAATACCCCTACACGCTCTTCTCGAGGAGGTTACAATGAAGATGCAAACTGAGAGATAGACCCGAATCAGCCATTGCATCAAAGCAATGATTGTATCTGTATTGAGACCCAGGTGGAGGGAACACCTTGCCGACCCTACAGAGAAAATCAGTCAGGGATTCTGATTAAGAAAACAAATCTTCAGCCTCCCGGCTTGGTGCCTCTAGTGGTTAAAAGGTCCAGGATAGGACAGGAAAAGGAGAAATGATGAAAGTGACAGTTGAACGAGTTGATAACTGGGTTCTGGGTCTGGAAACAAGCAGACGGTGGCAGCCCCAGGACGTTGGCACCCGAGGACTTGTAGGGGCAGTTGTGAAAGGGGGTCTCACCTTCAAGAAAGTGAAGGACAACTCATAGAATAGGAAAAATTACTTGCAAACCATGTGTCTGACAAGGGACTTGTGTCTAGCATGTATGAAGCACTCTTGCAGCTCAATAACAAAAAGGCAAATAACACAATTGAAAAATGAACAAAGGGTCTGAGTAGCAGTACCCTCACACACGGCTTGTGGGAACAGAAAGTGACATAAGCACTTTGGAAAACAGCCTGGGATTTCCTCCAAAGATGAAACAGAGAGTTGTCACAGGACCCAGCAATTCCAATCCTGGGTGTTTATCCAAAAGAAACGACAATATACGTCCACACAGAAATTTGTACATGAATATTTATGGCAGTATTATTTCTAGTGGCCAAAACAAAAAGATCACCCAGATGTCTATCGATGGAGAAGTGAATGAACTAAACGTGTACATATCTAAGCAACGGAATATCTTCATCCATAACAATGAAGTCTCCATACACACCGCGGCCTGGAGGAATCTTGCGAGTTTTATTCTACGTGAAAGAATCCAGACACAACAAAGGCCGCATACTCTGTGATATCATTCACGTAAAATACCCAGAATAGAGAAATCTAGAAAACCCCAACTAGATTAGTGGCAGAAATGTGTGCTGGGGGGCAACTGGCCAGGGAGCCGTGATAGTTAGAAAATACAGAGTTTCTTTTTGAGGTGTTTAAACCTTCCTAAAGTTTATTGTAGTGATGGTTTTGCAACATCTGTGAATATGTTAAAAGCCATTCAATTTTACACCAAAATGAGTGAATTGTCTGGTTTGTAAATTGTATCTCAATAAACCTGTTTTAAAAAATGGGGCTGAAGTTAAGCTCACCTGATGAATATTTGCTTTAAAACCGACTGAGGTGCACTGTTTGGAGTTTTCTGGGATGCTCTGGGCTTAACAGGTGAATGAACACAGTCTCACCAGAACACAGCCAACCTGTCCAGCAGCTTGTTGACAGGATGGACTTCATTCTAGATGTCTCCACAGGGCGGAAGCCTTTAAACATGATCTTTAGACTTAGGGAGACAGACAGAGAGAGAGAGAGATGACGTGTGGAAAGGGGAAGGGGTAGAGGGTGAGTGAACACGAGAGAACTATTCTAAATTAAAAGAGACAACAACCAAAGTAACGTGAATCTTGGTTCAAATAAACCAAACATGAGAGGACGTTTATGGGGCAGGTGAAGACACTTGACTATGGACTAGATATCAGGTGATACTGAGAAATTGTTGAATTTTTAGAATGAGGCAATGGTACGGTGATTAGTGAAGAAAATGTGTTCGGGGGAAATGTAAACATCTTCAGAATTTATTTTATTTTTTAAATTTTATTTTTTATTTTTTAAAATTTACATCCAAATTAGTTAGCATATAGTGAAACAATGATTTCAGGAGTAGATTCCTTAATGCCCCTGACCCATTTAGCCCACCCCCCCTCCCACAACCTCTCCAGCAACACTGTTTGTTCTCCATATTCAAGAGTCTCTTCTGTTTTGTCCCCCTCCCTGTTTTTATATTATTTTTGTTTCCCTTCCCGTATGTCCATCTATTTCGTCTCTTAAAGTCCTCATATGAGTGAAGTCATATGATTTTTTTCTTTCTCTGACTGACTTGTTTCGCTTAGCATAATACCATCTAGTTCCATCCACATAGTTGCAAATGGCAAGATTTCATTCTTTTTGATTGCCGAGTAATACTCCATTGTGTGTGTGTGTGCGTGTGTGTTATGTATCACATCTTCTTTATCCATTCATCCATCCATGGACATTTGGGCTCTTTCCATCCTTTGGCTATTGTTGATAGGGCTGCTATAAACATGGGGGTGCATGTGTCCCTTCGAAACAGCATACCTGTATCCCATGGATAAATGCCTAGCAGTGCAATTGCTGGGTCATAGGAAAGTTCTACTTTTAGTTTTTTGAGGAACCTCCATACTGTTTTCCAGAGTGGCTGCACCAGCTTGCATTTCCACCAGCAGTGCAAAGGGGATCTTCTTTCTCCGCATCCTCGCCAACATCTGTTGTTGCCTGAGTTGTTAATGTTAGCCATTCTGACAGGTGTAAGGTGGTATCTGTTTGTGGTTTTGATTTGTATTTCCCTGATGATGAGTGATGTTGAACATTTTTTCATGTGTCAGTTGGCCATCTGGATGTCTTCCTTGGAGAAGTGTCTATTCATGACTTTCACCCATTTCTTCACTGGATTATTTGTTTTTTTGGGTGTTGAGTTTGATAAGTTCTTTATAGATTTTGGCTACTAACCCTTTATTTGATATGTCATTTGCAAGTATCTTCTCCCATTCTGTCGGTTGCCTTTTAGTTTTGCTGATTGTTTCCTTTGTTGTGCAGAAGGTTTTTATCTTGATGAGGTCCCAGTAGTTCATTTTTGCTTTTGTTTCCCTTGCCTCCAGAGACGTGTTGAATAAGAAATTGCTGCGGCCGAAGTCAGAGAGGTTTTTGCCTGCTTTCTCCTCTAGTATTTTGATGGCTTCCTGTCTTACATTGAGGTCTTTCATCCATTTTGAGTTTTTGTGACTGGTGTAAGAAAGTGGTCCAGGTTCATTCTTCTGCATGTCGCTGTCCTGTTTTCCCAGCACCACTTGCTGAAGAGACTGTCTTTATTCCATTGGATATTCTTTCCTGCTTTGTCAAAGGTGAGTTGGCCATGCGTTTGTGGGTGCATTTCTGGGTTCTCTATTCTGTTCCATTGATCTGAGTGTCTGTTCTTGTGCCAGTACCATATGGTCTTGATGATTACAGCTTTGTAGTATAGCTTGAAGTCTGGGATTGTGATGTCTCCTGCTTTGGTTTTCTTTTTCAAGATTGCTTTGGCTATTCAGGGTCTTTTCTGGTTCCATACAAATTTTAGGATTATTTGTTCTAGCTCTGTGAAGAATGCTGGTGTTACTTTGATAGGGATTGCTTTGAATACGTAGATTGCTTTGGGTAGTATTGACATTTTAACAATATTTGTTCTTCCTATCCAGGAGCATGGAAGCTTTTTCCATTTTTTTGTGTCTTCTTCAATTTCTTTCATAAGCTGTCTATAGTTTTCAGCGCATAGATTTGTCACCTCTTTGGTTAGATTTATTCCTAGGTATTTTATGGTTTTTTGTGCAACTGTACATGGGATCGATTCTTTGATTTCTCTTTCTGTCACTTCATTGTTGGTGTATAGGAATGCAACCGATTTCTGTGCATTGATTTTATATCCTGCAACTTTGCTGAATTCATGAGTCAATTCTAGCAGTTTTTTGGTGGAATCTTTTGGGTTTTCCATATAGAGTATCATGTCATCTGTGAAGAGTGAAAGTTTGACTTCCTCCTGGCTGATTTGGATGCCTTTTATTTCTTTGTGTTGTCTGATTGCAGAGGCTAAGACTTCCAATACTATGTTGAATAACATTGGCAAGAGTTATTCATCCCTGTTTTGTTCCTGACCTTGGGGGGAAAGCTCTCAGTTTTTCTCCGTTGTAGATGATATTAGCGTTGGGTTGTTCATATATGGCTTTTATGATCTCGAGGTATGCTCCTTCTTTCCCTACTTTCTTGAGGGTTTTTATCAACACAGGATGCTGTATTTTGTCAAATGCTTTCTCTGCATCTATCGAGAGGATCATATGGTTCTTGTCCTTTCTTTTATTGATGTGATGAATCATGTTAATTGTTTTGCAGATATTGAACGAGCCCTCCATCCCAGGTATAAATCCCACTTGGTCGTGGTGAATAATTTTTTTAATGTATTGTTGGATCCAGTTGGCTAATATCTTGTTGAGGATTTTTGCATCCATGTCCATCAGGGAAACTGGTCTATGGTTCTTTTTAGTGGGGTCTCTGTCTGGTTTTGGAATCAAGGTAATGTTGGCTTCAAGAAAGAGTTTGGAAGTTTTCCTTCCATTTCTATTTTTTGGAGCAGCTTCAAGAGAATAGGTGTTAAGTGTTCCTTAAATGTTTGGTAGAATTCCCCTGGAAAGCCATCTGGCCCTGGACTCTTGCCTCCCCTGGAATTTATTTTAAAATATTTTTAAAAAGGGGCGCCTGGGTGGCTCAGTCAGTTAAGCGGCCAGCTCTTGAATGTGGCCTCAGGTCATGATCTTGTGGTTCGTGGGGTTAAGCCCTGCGTTGGGCTCTGCACTGACAGCTTAGAGCCTGCTTGGGATTCTCTGTCTCCCTCTCTCTCTGCCCCTCCCACTCATGTGTGCTTTCTCTCTCTCAAAATAAAGAAATAAACACTGGTGCACCTGTTGGCTCAGTCGGTTAAGCGTCTGACTTCAGCTCAGGTCATGATCTTGCGGTTTGTGAGTTTGAGCCCCGCTTTGGGCTCTGTGCTGACAGCTCTCAGAGCCTGGAGCCTGCTTTGGATTATGTGTCTCCCTCGCTCTCTGCCTCTCCCCTGCTCACGGTCTGTCTCTCAATAATAAATCAACGTTAAAAAAATAAAAATTAAAAAAGAAATAAAAATTAAAAAATATAATAAAATAAATTATTAAAAAAATAGACGAAGTGGAAATGACAAAATATTTTGTATGATTAAACTTTGAAATCTATGGGTTTAATATTTTCTACACTTTCATGAATGTTTACAAATATTGCATAATAAAACTTTAAAAAACAAAGAAATAGAATAATCATTAAAAGAAGACTATCCGTGTTTTCAAACTAGCAGAGAAAAAAGTTTGTAGGGAAAAATATAGAAAATTTTATCCCTCCAGTTAGAAAAGGAAAGGAAGAAAAACAAATTGGAAATGAATGAAAAAAACAGGAAACACAAGTATTTTGGGAGAAACACTTTCAAGCCTATTTAAATCACAAAACATGTAAATGGCTAAGTGTACTTATTATAATACAAAGACTCTCATAAGAGGTCTTTTTAATTTAGCTATTTGCTGCTTATAAGAGATCTGTCTAAACATACAGACATGCAAAGTATGGAAAGAAAGAGAAAATGTTTGGCGTAGCAGTATAATAACAAAATAGAATCTATGAGAAAGAAGTATTAGCAGCAATATAGAGGGAAACTCTAAAATATTATAAGGAAAATTTCATTCCAGACATAACATTCTTACCTGGTTGCATTTAACAACATAGCTTCGAAGCATGTAAAAAGCTGACAAAAATAGGGGAAGACACTAACACTTGCTGACATTTCTCTGAAAGAATTAAAAATAATTGTGTCAAGCAAATAATAAGTGAGGATATGGAAAAATCAAACTTACACTTAAATATGCATATTATATCATATAAATATATACCACATTATATGTAATTAAGCTTTAGTTGCATATTACATAAATTTCATACATAAAAATAATATACAAGTTATATACATGTTACATATAAAGTTATATACATATATATATATATGTTCCATGTGTATGTGTGTATATAGATAAATCGATAGCTAGATCATGTATATTAAACTTAAAGAGGAAACACATACATATGAAGTATTTATTAAGTTCATGCAACTCATAAAGAAATTCTCTGTTGATGGGGCACCTGGGTGGCTCAGTCGGTTAAGCGGCCGACTTTGGCTCAGGTCCTGATCTCGCGGTCTGTGAGTTCGAGCCCCGCGTCGGGCTCTGTGCTGACTGCTCAGAGCCTGGAGCCTGTTTCAGATTCTGTGTCTCCCTCTCTCTCTGACCCTCCCCCGTTCATGCTCTGTCTCTCCCTGTCTCAAAAATAAATAAACGTTAAAAAGAAATTCTCTGTTGAAATATAGATGCCTTAATGACTACTTTCTCCAAACATATGATTTTCGGTGGACGAGGGGGAGGGGAAGAGACTATTTAAGGGAGAGAAAAACAACAAAATAACTGTTTCCATGATTATTTTACTTTTTAGTTTACCCAACATGGGAGTTGATTAGTCCAAAGATATAAGACACATGGAAGGCAGTCTAGTATAGCAAAACAAACAATTAAAAACATTTATTTTTAAAAAGGAAAAATATACATGAATGGAGGGATATCACTGGTTAAACTGACCCAAACCAAGGGTTTGCAAGGCCAGCACATGTGTCTTAGACAGGCTTGCTTCTTTGTTCCCTGGTGTCTTCAGTCCCTGTTTGAGGGGAGGAAATTTCAACTGGGATGAGAATCTTCTGTCCTAGACCCAGAGGAGCAGTGTTTCAGCCCATGCCCTGAGAACGTCTGACTCTTGTGTGAAGGGATTTAGTTATAAGACTGATCATTTTCCAGTTCCAAAATAAAAAGAACCATGGCTTATGAGAGATAATAAATTTCCAACGCGGGGAAGCATTGACACATCCTAAACAGGACTCTGTCATCCGCAAGTGCTAGGTGCTCTTTTGTTCTGTGCCAAAAATCATACAGCCATTGTAATTCTGGGCCCTGTGACACCTACTTTGTGAAATAGAGGTGATCCAGCCTCTGCTACCGAGATCCCGGAAAGCAAAAAGGAAAGACTGAATGGCATCCCCTGGAGTGATACAACACGAGGGCCCTGGAAGTGATTTTCAGCTCAGGATGATAGTAAGAGTAACAAAAGCATTAAATAATAACCAATATTTGACGAATACTATAGCCACTGTGCTCAGCATTTTATACACCTGTGGCCTTTGATCTTTAAAGTCCTCAAAGCTCCTAAATGACAGATAGGGACACCGAGGCTCAGGACACCTTTGTTAGTTCTCCAAGTTGTACCATTGGAAAAAGTACAAAAGCCAGATTCATGTTTAGACAGTATGATCTCAGAGCCCTCCGTCTTGGTGACCACCTTCAATTCAGTCCAGTAAGGAGGGGTTATCTGATAACTACCTAACTTGGTAGGAGACTGTCTTGACAGAGTGTTCAAATGGAGCCTAGATTACCTTTTTTTCAGATATGCTGAGGAGGAGTTCCTGCTCCTCTATCCAGAGATAGCTGGATGTCTCCCAAGGCAGCTTCAAGTTCAGAACAAGTGGGGAAAATAGATATTCTCTAAAACTGATGAACTTAAGCAAAAAGCAAGACTGTAATTATGCGTAAGAGATGCTCCCGTACTGGACCGGGGCTGGGACTAGGAAGCGGTCAAGGAAACAAAGCAATTGAGAACATGGAATTATTAGCTTAGCCTGGATCCTTTGGCTCCTGCCTCCCCACAGATGATAGACCCTCCCTCCCGTATTTCTTCTCCTTTTGCTGCCTTGGGCAGATGTGGGGACTGTCTGTCATCACCATCAAGGCTCTTCTCTTTGTTGCCTTTGCCCTTACATCTACCTCTTACATCTACCTTTGCATCCATCTGGCTGTCCTGTCAGCCAGCCCGGCATGTCGATCAGTGGGTCCACAAGTCAAGAACGAAGTTCGGCTAGCAGACAGGCAGTCGGCAGAACCCTGTGCTGAAGTGTGGTGTTCAGAAGGAAATCTTCTCCTTGTGGTCTGTGGGCCTTTCATCCAAACATCTTGTTTGTGTGGGGCGGACAGGAAACCACAGAAAAGCAGAAAGACAGAAAGCGACTCATGTCAAAACCAGGGCTCACAGTGGTCCTGAAACCAGTGGTAGCAACAGCAGCGTGAGGAATCTTTCTTGAACATTCCAGCAAGTTGGAGTAACGTGGAGAAATAGGGAACAACGGTGGCAGAAACAGAATCACTCCCAAGCCTTGATCGCAAAGGTTGGGATGTTCTTGTGAAAAGAAAAGAATCAAGGCACAGAGCCGAGAGAGGAAAGGACCAAAAGGGGTGCGCATTCAAAGAGAGTTGGAACACAAATAGCACATTTCGGAAGGTCTGAAGGAAATAAAATACAATGGCTGGGAGCAATGAAGGCACAGGGACCACCGCATCTCATGCCAAGGAAGCTGGCAAATTGGATGGCTGGTGGCATTCTTAGTAAGAGCAGCTAATGGATTATTAGGCTCTGAGGCCTCCAAGGCCAAGCTGCCGGTGTGACGGTCACTAAGTGAATCCACGGCCCCCGACACAGTCCCTGACATAGAATTGCCAGGCAAATAGTTAAGAAATCAATCTTGAAATCTGGAGAAGCAAACCCTCTAGCACGTCCTGTATACTAATGAGTGATCACACTGCCTCACCGAAAGGCCACATTTCCTCCGGATTTCTTCCTGGGTTTAGCGATCTGTCTTGGGAGGCAAGCTGTATGAAAGGGACCCAGAGCACGGCGATTGGCCCTCGCTGCGGGCGCTCGAGTCATTGGGTTTCTGTCCTGATTTCCTCATCATTAACCCGGGGCACCCAGACCAGTTACTGAAATTCTGTGCTTCACTTTTCTCTTTTGGAAAACTCAGGGTTGATACTGCTTCTACAGGATTGTCGTGAGGATAAAAGGGACAGTACATGTAAGGTACTTACCGCAAGCTCAGATGTTATTAAAACACGTTAGCTCTTCTAAATACCAAAGGGCCCCAGGGCTGGAGGTGATCTTAGCGATCATCTCATGCAGCTGCTTTCAACCCCAACCCGCCCTCAGAATTTTTGGGTCAGCTCTTCAGAAATGCAGATGCATGGGCTTCACTTTCAGATTTGCTAAATCCTAAGTTCCAATGATCCATTGGTTTGGGAAACCGCTGATCTGATCCAACCAAAGGCTTTACAGACGCAGTACTGTTTAGTGGCAGAATAAGGTGTAAAATCTGGTCTGAACGATAGTGTTTCTGGGAGGCCACTGTGACCAGAGTGAGGGCTGGATGCTCATGGAGAGCAGAGTCAATGACTCCTATGACTCATCAGAGACTTGTAGGTTTCCTGAAACTTTGGGGGAAAGTAATTTCATTTCTTGAACACCAAATGGATCAAACGGATCCAAACCAAGCATTTACTAGGGACGTAGCACAAAGTAGAGCCCTGAGGTCAAGACCCGCTCTGTCACTAAGTACCTATGTGACGTCAGGCAAGTCAGTAAATTTCTCTAGGCTTCCGTTCCAACATGTAAATAATGGTGATTTCTGACCTAATTACTTTAGGACATTTTAAATTTAAAGAGGATTCATACATGTGAAGGTATTTCAAATGGGAAATTGCTAGAGAAGTAGACTATTGCCACAATTCATTTAAAAAAAAATTAACATTTATTTGTTGCTGAGGGACAGAGAGAGTCAGAGCATGAGCAGCAGAGGGGCAGGGAGAGAGGGAGACACAGAATCCGAAGCAGGCTCCAGCTCTGAGCTGTCAGCACAGAGCCCGATGAGGGGCTCGAACCTGAGATCATGACCTGAGCTGAAGTCAATGCTTAACCCACTGAGCCACCCAGGGGTCCCACCCCTATTCATTTTTATGTCACTCCAACGAGCCTCGAATTCCATCGTGGCTGGTGTATGAGATCAGTGCACTGATGTCAAATCGAGTTTGTGGGTTAAATAAGCTGAAAATGGAGATGATTTTAGTGTCGGGGAATGGTTTATCAATGTGGGGTGCTGAGCATCAGGGGGATTCACGAATGGAGAGAGGGCTGGGGGTGAGTTGATGGTGGCAATTTTCAGAACCACGGTGTCTTTCATGTCTCTTCTGTCCTGCTGTCTGGCCTCATCTGCACGTGGGGCCACAGAGGAGAAGGCCAGGAGCCCAGCTGGAGGGGCGAAGAGGAAGCTAGCCTGTGCTGTGCTGCCGCAGAGTCTATTTGGGCTGCCTCAGAGACCACAAACACGGCAGGGGCACGGATGCGAACAGGCTGTGACATCGCCACCAGTGCCCTGGACACAGCAGTTTTCTGTTCTTGTTTGTAATAACAGAGTGAGTAGTTGTGCCAATAGAAACAGAGCACACTCACGAACAAGTCAAGATCTATCTATCAGCCTCTAGATCTATCCCCGACCCCACTAGCCCTCCTCCGACGGCAGAAAAGCCTTCCAAGAGCATCTTTCATGTCCTTGTTTCTGAGGCTGTAGATAATGGGGTTCAGGAAGGGGGCAAGGATGACAAAAGTGATAGCAATTGCTGTGTCCCAAAATACGGAGTAGGTGGCTGAGAATCGCGGGTACATGACAGCGACACTGCCGAAAAACAGCAAGAACACAGCCAGGTGGGCGGCGCAGGTAGAAAAGGCCTTGCGGCGGCCCTCGGCCAAGGGCATCCCCAGAATCACCATGACGATCCGGATGTAGGATAGGGCGATGGCCAGGAAGGAGGCCACAATCTCCCCTGCATGGATGGCGTCCACAATGACCGCCGGGGACGTGTCCGTGCAGGCCAAGCTCAGCACAGGTGTAAAGTCGCAGAATATCTGCCGGATCTGGTGGAGCCACAGAAAGGCAGGGTGGCAATCCACACGATCTCGGGAAGCACAAGGAGGAAGCCACAGACGCAGGACCCAGCGACCAGCTGGGTGCACAGCCTGGGAGTCATGATGGTCGCGTACCGGAGAGGCCTGCAGATGGCGATGTACCTGTCAGTGGCCATGGCCGTCAGGACGCAGCCTTCTGTGATGCCCAGGGAGTCTAAGAAATACATCTGTAGGAGGCAGCCAGCCACAGAGATGGTCTTGTGCTCACTGATCAGGCTGGAGAGCATCTTGGGGATGGTGGTCGTGGTGTACCAGACCTCCAGGAAAGAGAGGACGCTGATGAAGAAATACATGGGGGTGTGCAGGGCCCTGTCCAGCCGGACGACGATGAATATCATTAGGTTCCCAGTTACGATAAATCCGTAGGTGAGAAGCAGAAGAACGAAGAAGAGGACGCCACCTTCAGGCAGATGTGGGAACCCAGAGAAGAGGAACTCAGTCACCGTAGTCAAATTCCCACGGGTCACCAACTCCGTCATCTGCCAGCGGAAGAAAAGAGACAGAGAAACTCCTGAAATTGGCGTGGCGATCACACACCGGAAACAGCTCCGCTCCTTTCCGTGATCAAGTTACCTGAGTTGACTCTGGGACCCTAGACAGGATAGTTAGAAATATCTCTCAGCTGTAGAGACCTCTAACCTGCTAGAAATATCTGTAATCTTGGCTTTGGGACCCCTCAGTGCATCTTTTAAAAAAATTTTTGCAACGTTTCTTTATTTTTGAGGACAAAGCGCGAGTCGGGGAGGGGCAGAGAGAGGGAGACGCGGAATCCGAAGCAGGCTCCAGGCTCCGAGCTGTCGGCACAGAGCCCGACGCGGGGCTCGAACTCACGGACCGCGAGATCACGACCTGAGCCGATCACGACCTGAGCCAAAGTCGGACGCTTAACCGACTGAGCCACCCAGGCATCCCTTAGAAGATTTTATTTTATTTGAGTTTTTTTTTAATTTTTAATGTTTTATTCATTTTTGAGACAGAGAGAGACAGAGCATGAACAGGGGAGGGGCAGAGAGAGAGGGAGACACAGAATCCGAAACAGGCTCCAGGCTCCGAGCTGTCCGCACAGAGCCCGACGCGGGGCTCGAACTCAGGAACCGCGAGATCATGACCTGAGCCGAAGTCGGACGCTCAACCAATGGAGCCACTGAGGTGCCCCTCAATACATCTTTTGTGAACATCTTCAGCGGATGCAAAGAAAACACAATGTGACACACAAATGAATTCTCCAGAAATATTTGCTGGGGCTCACTTTTTTAATTCTTTGGTTCTCCCCCTCACTCTCTGCCTCTCTGTGTTTAGCTTTAAAATGTGTACCTTTCTTTCCAACTATTCTCCACTCCTGTTCTTCACAGCGAGTTTTAAAAAAAAAATACAGAGACTCTCAGGAGCCCTTGTCTCAATAATTCATCCCGCTGCTCTCCCATTTTTTCCGGCCCTGATCCCTAACGTGAGGTTGGCGGGCTGGTCATCTCCACTTCTGCTTTGTTTCTGTTTTGTTTCACGGTGACATCTGTTTCTCATTAGATGCCAAGTGCCCAGATGCCAGGAAATACCCCTGCTCACATCCCTCTCCTTCTCCCCCTTCTCTGCCTCTCTCAGTGCTTGATCCTGACAGTTCCTCAGACCAAGAGTCTCCCCAGAACCACCTTGCGCCTGACTATTTGTCACTGAATTTTGGGCAGGCATATAACTCCACTCCACACACCGCACACCTCCTAAGCCACATCAAAGAGCCAACAGGAAGGAAATCATTCCAAATAAAAAATCACTTCTAACGTAACTACGCCTGCCACAAAAACCAGCCGCAATGGAAATCAGGCCAGCATCTACCTGTTAGGGAGAAGGGCCAACTAGACTTTTTGTAAGGCTATTTAATGTTCGTGAGAGCAGGGTGCATTACCTCTCGCCTGGACTATTTGATTTTCTTTATTTTTAAAAAAATTTTTTTAATGTTTATTCCTTTTTGAGAGACAGAGCATGAGCAGGGGAGGGACAGAGAGAGAGAGAGAGAGAGACACAGAATCCAAAGCAGGCTCCAGGCTCTGAGCTGTCAGCACAGAGCCTGATGTGGGGCTCGAACCCAGGAATCGTGAGATCATGACCTGAGCTGAAGTCGGACGCTCAACCGACTGAGCCACCCAGGTGCCCCTATATTATTTCATTTCATTTATTTCTACCTGTGACAGAGAGATTATTATTGTTTTATAAGTAGAAAAGCTGAGAACTGAGAGGGGAGAAATAACTTGTTCAAAAACACTTTTCGGGGATCCCAAACAGTTGCTAGGAGCCTGGTCTGTAGGCCTTAAAATTCCACGATTATTTTTTTGTTCCACAGTGGGGGATTTAGGTCCGGAGTCACCAGTCGTTCATTCTGTCTGCTTCGTACCCTGCGTACCTCTCTATCCTCAGGACTGTCCTGAATGTGAGATGAGAGCGTTGTTGGGTTTTCTTCTTTCTTTCTTCTTTCTTTCAGGTCAAAAGCAGATGAAAATAAATGCATCGCAGGTTAGGAAAAGCAATTTATATAAAATGCCTCTCGCCTTCAGCCTCAAGCCTCGAAGAAGGCTTTGGAAGGGAAGAAGCTTCAGTGCTTAGCAGAAGGGCGGAGCCTGCATTGGGAGAGCTGTGAGATCTGAATGCTCTCTGACTGAAGCAGCCGTTTACTTCTCTGTCCTTTCTCAGCCAGAAGCAGCCAGACAATGGCCATGCTGAGTGGTCTTTATGGAGAACGTAGATGGACAAAGTGGGAGGCTACGGTGTTAGGAGAAAAAGGAAGCAAGTTCGGCACTAAGTGGCTCATAGCGGGCAAATAGAGTGGCCGCTTTGCAGCCCTGAGTGAGGCCCTTCTCACTAGGAAGGCTGCACCATTGGTCACCGTTCAAACATTTATTCAGTTACCAGTCACGTATTGACTGACCTTCCGCTAAGTGCCGGTCGCTGCCGTCGGTTCGAGAGCTAGCTGCGGGTGAATAAAACCGCTCTCCGAGATTCTGCGCTTCATTCTTTTGACCGTTTCGCTCATGTAATACAGTTCTAAAAATATGAAGTTTTACCCCAGACATGGAGGAAACTTTACCTTGGAAAACGAGGGCAAATCCGAGTCCGGAGGAGTTAAGGATACGAAGAAAGCAGGAGGAGGGGAGGCGGGTTAGCAGGTAGATTGGAAAACTTCCTTTCAACAGTCTTTTGCACTCGCCTTGCCTGAGACCACAATGACGTTCTTCAGAGTCTCTGCAGCTACCAGCCCCTGCCGATTGTCAGCAGGGGTATTGATGTCGGGGAATTTCTAGAGAAAAAATCCTCTCCTGGGACTTTCTCTTTAGAGGATGCA
Source organism: Acinonyx jubatus (assembly GCF_027475565.1). NCBI lineage: Eukaryota > Metazoa > Chordata > Mammalia > Carnivora > Felidae > Acinonyx > Acinonyx jubatus. The sequence goes on along the minus strand of NC_069395.1, from coordinate 3,744,297 downwards.
AGATCCGAAGGCAAGTGGTGTATTTGACTCTCCCCCTCTGAGGGATAAATTAAGGGGAAAGTGTCACATAATAATTAGAGATTCCCCAGGGTCGGGTCTCAAAGGCCTCCTTGTGGCCAAATCACCTTGTGTCGCACAGGGGAGTACAGAGCTGGGCCCTGGGGCTGGACTAGTGGTGGGCGTCAGAACTGACCAGTCGGGGCCCTGCTTCTCTGGAAACACTCTCCCAGCTTTCACCATGCTGTCCATTCCCTCTGCTGCTCTCAGAACAATGATGATAATACTAATGATGAATCACTTGGGTCATCAACAAAAATAAGGACCTGTAAAGGATGTGTCACACAAAGACGCAGTACGTTATAAAACTATGTTGGAAGATATCAAACACCCAAATAAATGGATTGATATGATGTATTAATGAATAGAATGTCTTGATTACAGAAACACGGCAAATCTACACAAATGAGTCCATTCCTTCAATGCAATTTCCACCAAAATTCCATTTGGGTAGGTGGAGTGGGGAACGTCAGGAGGAGGGACAAGACTAAGATATTTCAAAGGAGAAGATTAAAATGGTAAGGCCTGTCCTACTATGGATCAAAGGTTATAACAGCGACATAACAAGCAAATGGAAGCCAGGGAATAGACCGACGCAGTGTGGAGCTTTGACATATGGCGGAACAGAAACCACAGAGCAGAGTACGGGGGGAGGATGGGCAGAGACGCACAGTGGGTCTACAGAGTAAGGGCTGATTATTACTAGGTGGTGCGGGAATCTCGATTTAAACATACGAGAGACATAAAATAAAACTCGTCCTGACATTACATTCCCATACAGCTACAGGTAGAATGAAGGTCTAATATGAGAAATCAACTTTAATGCTTTTTTTAAAAAGATTTTATTTTTAAGTAATCTCTACACCCAACATGGGGCTTGAACTCACAACCTTGCGATCAAGAGTCACATGCTCTACTGACTGAGCCAGCCAGGTGCCTCCCTTTGAAAAAAATTTTTTTTAGTTTTAAAACTTTAATACTTAAAATGAAATTTGAGAGACTATTTTATTACTTCACATAGGGAAAAAAATCTTAAGTCAATAGAAATATAAATTACAAAGGAAAAGATCATTAAATTCAGGTATATTAGTATTTCCATTTACCAAATGGTACCATTGAGAAAATAAAAAGACAAAGTTCCTGTTAGGAAGCTGTATTTGTAAATGATATAACTGACAACAGTATTTGTAAATAGCTCCTGCAAATTAAAAAGAAAATGATGTTTTTTTAAGTTTTTTAAATGTTTATTTATTTTTGAGAGGGAGAGAGAGACATAGTGTAAGCCAGGGAGGGGCAGAGAGAAAGGGAGACACAGAATCCGAAGCAGGATCCAGGCTCCGAGCTGTCAGCACAGAGCCGGTCGTGGGGCTGGAACCCATGAACGGCAAAATCACGACCTGACCCAGAGTCAGGTTGCTCAACCGACTGAGCCACCCAGGGGCCCCTAAAAAGAAAATGATTTTAAAAACCAGGTGAATACATGTATATAATATACATGCAGATGCACACATATACACTCAACCTCACTGATAAGCAGGGAAATGCAAATCGAAAAAATAGTGCATTATTTATACGTACAACTGAACAGCAACAAATGTGACCACACACAATGATGAACAGTAGTAGAAATTCATGCTTCATTGATGGAATACAGACGTTGAAAAACAATTTGGCCATCTCTCACAGAGCTGAAGGTGTAAATGCTCGACAACACAAAATGTTCACACCTAACGAATGATTAATTTGTGTCCCATTAACACGAGATGGAAGTATGTATTTAGAGCTGCAGCCACATAGGTTGATATGAATGATTCTCAAAAATATGCTGAGTGAATAAGCAAGTGGCGCAAAAACACCTAAAATATCATTCAATTTACACAGAGTTAAATAGACAAAACTAAACACTGTGTTGTCTTTGACTGAATATCCACGCGCTTACAGGGCAATGAACACAACATCCAGGTTAACGGTGATATGCAGCATTTGAGGGTTTGGGGACAAGGATCGGATTGAGGAGGGGCGTTTAGTGGACTTCAAAGTTATTAATAATGTTCTTTCTTACCTGGGGTCATGGGTTCGTGTGAATGAGAGGTAAAAATGTAAAGCAAAATGGACATAAGAAGGTAAACTACTCTCTAAAGAAAAGCAAGAAGGGGGAAATGAAGGCCATGCAATAGCCCAAAAGCAACCATAAATAGAGGGTGAGTATGTATTTTAAGATGAATGCATTTGAACATATTTATAAGTGGAAGGAGCAGACAACATAGAGAGGAAGCAGTGAGAAGATTCTTAAAATTAGTGAATTCACTCATTCATCCAATTATTTTTTTAACAATGTATCCATTCATCAAGTGCTTATCAGGGGTCTGTTTTAAAATACCACCTTCTTACATGCAAACATTTGTTGAATGAATAAATAATTTTGGTATAATTGATGGGTGCCACCTTAATAAGGTGATTCTTTAAAATTATCTTAATGTTTATTTTATTTGTAAGAGAAAGAGAGACAGACTGCGAGCAAGGGAGGGGCAGAGAAAGAGGGAGACACAGAATCTGAAACAGATTCTCGAACCCACGAACCATGAGACCATGACCTGAGTTGAAGTTGGATGCTTAACCAATTGAGCCACCCAGGCGCCACCTTCATAAGGTGATTTATATTGCAAACAGCATGTACTACAAATGTTTAATTAAAGCTTCATTGTATGAAATGAAATGAAATGAAATGAAATGAAATGAAATGAAGTGACATGGAGTGAAGTGAAGCGAAGTGAAGTGAAGTGAAGTGAGTGAAATGAAATAAAATAAAATAAAAATAAAGTAAAATAAAATACTACCTTTTTAAAAACTAGTCACTGAGTCAACAGTGTCACCCTTACTCTACCATGTATATTCCTTTCACTATCAGGGTTGTTGTTTTTGCTTTTGTTTTTGTGTTTAACTCAAATCCATTTTCAAATTCTGTTTCCTTTCTATATGTACTGCTGCCAGTCCATTAGATTTTTAACACTTCATACCTGTTTTATATGTCTTTTTGTAAAAGGATAAAAATCATCTTGTGGTGTACGTTTTTTCTTCCTCTGGCTTTGCTCACCTGGAGGTAAATGTTAGACTCACGTTTTAGTTTAAAAGAGAAAAAGAAAGAATGAAAGTATCCTTCTGGTTGTATTCCCCACTCATTATGTGGGGGAACTTGTCAAACCCCAGGTCTCTCCAAGGGCTAGCTCGTCAATACCTCTTTCTAGTGGCAGGAAAAGCACCTGCCACTGAGACCATCGAGGTATGCCACATACCCTCCATGGGACCCCCTCGTTCTCACTCCTGCCTCTACTGCTAATGGCTCTGTGACCCCCAGGATGCCTCTGAAAAGCTCTGCTGAGCCTCGCTGGGCAGCTGCTGGCAGAATCTTCTATGTTGTTCTACAGGGGTGCTGTGTGCCACTGAACTACTCTGAAGCTGCTTTGGTGCAAAGTGGAGAAAACCTTCTGCCTTTGAACCACATTTTGTTAGCTTCACTCCTCTTGTTCCTCATCCTTCTTCTGTCTCGGCAGATAATTTCTATATAAACAATCCTCTCACCCTTTGGACAAGAAAGGAAACCAAGTTTCCCTTGCCATGAGGCGTCTAGCCAGACTCAAAGACCTGGCTTCCCAAAGGTGTGGCAAATTCATGAAAGGGGAGCATGGCAGCCAGGGTTCCCCTAATTAACCACAGGGGACATGGAGTTGCTTTCTCTGGGACCAGAGAGAACCTTTCTGAAGAGACCCCTTCTCCCACTGGACGATCCCCTGAGACGCCCGGGGCTGTGCTTGCAGTCATAACTCTCCTGTTTGTAGACTGCACAACCATGGAGATGAGGACATTCATCAGACAGAGGTGGCCCCTGGGTTCTGGAAGAGGTGGCTTTGGGATGAGGGGTGGGCTCTGTACTTTGGTGTGTGCATGGGTGGCATTTGGGGCTGTGTATTGGGGAATTTTATTTTTTCTGTTCGTTTTCAGTGCAGACCTGTGGAAGCTTGGTCTAGGCTTAGCAGCATGAGTGAGGTAGGGGGAAAGGCCCATAGCTCAGGGATGAGGGGGGTGGTGGACTTCCCAGGACTACCAATGGTCATAACAAACATCATTGAATTTTGTCTGGGCCACTAGCTGTATGACTCTCTTAGCCTCCATGATTTCTGGGTTAACTTCTGATGCAGGAAGCTTGCGTTTTATTTAGTGGAATCAGAAAATGCCCTCAAGATAAAGCAATGCCGTGGCAGCCAGAGGAGCCTAGTCATTGAGATTCTAAAAGGGAGCTCCACTCTTCCAGAAAATACACAAGTCCAATTAGATACGATTGGAAGGCCCAATATTGCCTTCCTATATGCATCTCCTTTCCTAAAGACTCAAGTTTCTGAAGACCTGCCAATTTTCCTCTTTTCCACGTTTCGATTTCCTAATTCCAAAATGTACTGGCCACAGAGCAAAATGTTAGTTTCCCTATTGATCTCCCCGCTGCCTCTGAAAGAAGAATTCAGAACATTATAACAGTGTTAACTTCTGTCATGAGGAGTTTATACAGGGAATAACAGAACTGAGAGATCTTGGGATGTCAAAATGATTTAAAAGTCTCATGTACATTCACATTATTTATCATGCTAGGATGTTTAGGCTTTATTCGGCAGCCTCTACGATTCACCTCCACGTCTGTTTTCAGACACAGTATTGACAGCTTTGCATTTAAGAAAGATTATTCCAGAATCTGAGTGGACGGTAAATTGGGACAAATCAAGTCTGAAAACAATGAGTCTAGATAAGAGTAATTAAGGCAAGACACCATCAGAGCCTACATTACTTTTGCTTGTAAACTTCTGTTTTTTCTTAAGTAGACGTTTTCTTAAAGAAAAACAAAGGGAAATTTTGCCTTTCGTATTTCTCCTGTTTCAACATAGGTTTAATATTCTGCTGTATTTACAAAAAGGAAGAACGAAAAAAATTAAAAAATATTTGGCTGCCATATACCATGCTGACTCTCCGTTTGTTTAAATCCTCTGGAATTCTACTTTCAGAATAATTTTATCTATTTTTTGTACCTATTGTCAGCTCACAATTGCCTTGACTCTTTGGGATTGATATCAGTTGTTTTCTCCTTCGAGGTATTTATTTTAATATAAAAGTTTTGAGATATGACTGGCACTTAACATCGTGTAAGTTCAAGGTGTGCATGCCGGCGTGATGCATTTGTAGACTGCGGTGTGATTCCCGCCTCAGCTCGATTAACATCGCTCCCCCGTCATGCGACTGTGGAGTCCCCATCTCTGACAATTTCACCCCGAGGTGGTTTAATACAGCGAAGGCACGTCTCAGAGTTCCGCCACACATACAAGCATTTAAGGGCAAACAGGCACATTATCACACCTGTTCTTCGAAGTTCATGGAAGTCCCAACTTTATTCTTTTTTTTCCTTTTTATTATTGAAATATAATCGACATCCAGTCTTAGGTTAGTTTGGGATGTGCGACATCGTGATCTGACACCTGTATGCGTCACGCAGTGTTCACCGCGGTATCTGCAGCTACCTCCTGTCGCCATACACTGTCATTACGACACTGATTGTATTCCCTATGCTCTACTTGTCTTTCCCATGACTTATTTGATAACTGTGTGTTAGTGCCTCTTAATGCCCTTCATGCAAATCTCTGTACTTCAGGCTCTCTGATTATGAGAAGAAAGAAAAAATCAAAGACAAAATTAATCAGACAAAGTAAAGACAAAATTATCAGAATTCTCTCTGGCGGAAAAGCTAACCTGGTGAGATCAGGTGATGGACCATCTGTTAAGGGAGGGGCACAGAAATGTATGTGTCACGGTCCTATTGCTATCCCCTCCCCTCCAGCCTCAGAGGCTGCTTGGCTTGTTGTGTTATTTTATCATTTCAGATGAGGGGGTAGGTATATTTCCAGCCAATCTACGTATCTTGGTCACCTGGTTTTTTTGCTACCCCCCCCCCCCTCCAATTCTAACATTCCGTATGCCACGGATTCTCAACTGGGGCGATTTTACTCCCTCTTCTCCCCTGCAGCGACACTTGGCAATGTCTAGAGACATCTTGGTGATCATGGGGGAGGGGTCCATGCCACTGACATCCAGGAGGTAGAGGTCAGCGTTGCTGCCAATCGTCCTACAATGGACAGGGAAGCTTCCAGCCTTTCACCTCCAGCAAAGAACTATCTGGTCCGAAATATCAGTTGAGGAGATCTGCTCTATGCTAATTAATGAGCCCTATAGTGTGGATACAGACATGGATATTTGACGCTCTTACAAAACCTGTGCAGTGTGGACTGCCGATTAGTCTTCTTTTAAAAACATTTTTTTAATGTTTATTTTTCAGAAAGAGAGAGAGAGAGTGAGGGGCGGGGGGGGGGGGGCAGAGAGAGAGAGGAAGGCACAGAATCTGAAGCAGGCTCCAGGCTCTGAGCTGTCAGCACAGAGCCCGACGTGGGGCTCAAACCCACAACCCCTGAGATCGTGACATGAGCTGAAGTCAGATGGTCAACTGACTGAGCCACCCAGGTGCCCCTAAGATACCCACTTTAAATGATCTTATTCTTACCCACAGAGGGGATCATTCTGTCACAACTCATTTTGTGTCTCCAACATTTCATCTCCAGACAATAAAGATGTCTACCGACTTAAGTTGTTTCTAATTTACTAGTATAACAAATACTCCAATGAGTCTTCGTATACAATATTTTACTCTTCAGAATATCTTCCTCGTGCTATTTTGGTGAAACGGAGGCTCTAAACAGTCTCAAGAGTCTCAATAAAAATTGCCAAAATGCCATTGAGAAGAGTCTGTACCAACTTAAGTGTCCGAACAGCAAAATCACTTGCCTAGTTAACAGAATAGTTGGTCCCATATGGTGTCATAATTACTGCTAAGTGTTTGCAAATTAGACAGGATCACCTTATAGCTTGCAGAGCCACTCACAGACACATGTCGGCACTGACTTCGTGACGTCTCTGTCATCTTGTCATCATCAACCCCATTGTGCTTATGGTTCACATTGTCTGAAAAATTCCAGAGTAGGTAGGTACTCCTAGAAGCTTGAAGGTTAAGTAGATGACCTACATAGGTTTGGGACCAAAACAAAAAATGTACACATCATGTAAACACATGTATGTGTCCATTTTTAAAATTAACAGCACTATATTAAAATGCTCTGTGTTGTGTCAGGCTGTATTAAAATTTCACACCAGTCTCACCTCAGTGTCTTTTTTCCTTACTATTTTTCTGCCCCGGCTTGTTTCTCCCTGCCTCTCTCTCTGCCATGGAATTTATACTCACCATTACAAAGGCCACACACATTCTATCCCCTGGGATAAAGGTCTCTGCCTTCTCCCCAAACGACACTAATAATTTCAGGGACTGAGGTAAATGTCTCTAGAAAAGTAAGTGTTGGCCCAGCTGCTGTGGGAAACAGACCAAGGACACAGGGTAATTGTCAGGGGTTTCATGAAGAGAAGGAAGGCAGCCAGCAGCTGGGGGAAGAAGAGAGACGTGTCAAGAATGGAAATGTCAGTAGCATAGGACACAAGAAGCAGATCTCAGTCACCTCCATCCAGGTAGCTGGATAAATTCTCGGTCCCATTTGGGGGTGCCGACCTGGAAGAAGAAGAGCTTACCTTAACCCCTCAACCCTTGGAAATACAAATCCTTTCCTATATTATTGTGAGCTTTTTGAAACTCAAGAAAAAAGTTTTCTGTGTGAAGAAAATTGTACAGAAGTTTCTCTGGTTATAAAATCAAACTACATTTATTTGAAGTAAGTATTTAAGAATCTAGTTCTTTGATATTTGAATTACTGCTTAAAAATCTTAGTATTCCAGGGGCACCTGGGTGGCTCAGTCAGATAAGCGTCCGACTTCGGCTCAAGTCATGATCTCTTGGTTTGTGGGTTCAGGCCCCGCGTCAGGCTCTGTGCTGAGAGCTCAGAGCCTGGAGCCTGCTTCAGACCTGTGTCTCCCTTTCACTCTGCACTCCCCCCCCAACTTGCTCTCTCTCTCTCTCTCAAAAATAAACATTAAAAAACATTTTTAAAAATCTTAGCATTCTATTTATAAATCTAATAGATTTTATCCCTCACTATTAAAGATGTTTGACAACTATTTCATCTGATTGATAAGCTTGGCGATTAAATCCTTTTAAACATTTCAATGATATACATTATTTTGTTTTTAAGAACCTCAATATTCTAACTTAAATAACAAAGCCTCTACAGTTTCTAAAAATAACCTTTATAATAAAGAAATAAAAAATATGGCTACTGCAATATCCTTTTTTAAAAATGTTTATTTACTTTCGAGAGAGACACAGAGAGAGAGAGAGCATGAAGGGGGGATGGGGGGAGAGAGAAAGAGGGAGACACAGAATCCGAAGCAGACACCAGGCTTTGAGCTGTCAGCACAGAGCCGGACACGGGGCTCAAATCTGTGAACCTGGAGCTTAACTGACTGAACCACCCAGGCACCCCCAATCCTAAATTCTTTTAAGTGTTTCCATCCTGTGATAAATATGGTGAGATCCCAATTTTAAATAACAAGCGTAATGTTTTGAATTTTATTAACTATAAATTTTACCTCAATAGAGTTGATTTTTAAAAAGTATAAATTACTTACTCTATTACAAATTTAAAATTTGAATTAGAAGTTAGATTTGGTATTCTAATAGGTCAAACTGTTTTAAATAATGCAAATACACAAAATACTAAATGCATAGGCTTTTCTTAGAGCAAAAGAGAAATAATAGTTTTGATTCTATTACCTGTTTCTACAGTTGGCTCTAAAATCTTTCTGGGCTTAAAAGATGCTAACCCACTACAGAAATTATTATATGACCCATTTCTTTATTCCTGCAACAATTATTTACTGAGGCTACTATGCCAAGAACTGTTTCAGGTGCTTGGGATACAGTTGAGAACAATTTCCTGCCTTTATATAGCTAACACTGTGGTGAGGGGAGATGTTTTTTAAAATACATATTAATAGTAAACCAGAAAATTGGCAAATTATATGAAACTATGTCCTGTGGGAAAAAGAAAAGAAAATGTTGCAGGACAAGAGGGTCTGGTATGGGTAAGGAGATCATAATTTTAACCAGAGTGGTCACGTTGGACCTCATTTAGTAGGTCACATTTGGACAAGGATTTGGACAAGAAGTTAGTCGTATGGTTATGTGGAGGGAGAATAGTCCAGGCAGCAGGTAAACCTGGTGAGAGAGCCCCAAGGTGGGCAAGCACTGGCCTGTTCAAGGATTCAAGGAGACCACTGTGGTTGGAATGGAGTAGAGGTGGAGGGAGACCACTGCAGGGAGAGTGCAGGGAAATAAAAAAAGATAGAACCTCTAGGGCCTCAAAGGCTATTGTATGTATTTATAATTTCTTAATTTATTCTGAGAATGGGGGCCAGTGAGAGTTTGGAACACAGGAGAGTTATCCTGATTTAGAATTAAAAAAAAAAAAACATGGCTGCTTCCTGTTGAGAAGACAATGAAGGGAGATACGGAGAAAGCTGGAGTCCTGGGGAGGATATTGCTACAATCCTGTGAGAGATGATGGTGGCCTAGGTCAAGATGGCAGCAATGGAGGTGAAGAAATGTGGCTGAATTCTAGATATAATTTGACAACAGAGCTAACAGAGTTTTCTGATGGATTGAAAATGAAGTGGGAAAGGGAAGAGTCAAGGATGACGAACTGGGATGGCAGAGATGCCATTAACTGAAACCAGAGGGGATGTTGGGAGGAGACAAATCATAAGTTTAGTTTAAGCATAAGTGGACTTTTGAAAATCTACTAAAAACACTGGGCAGGTGGGCCTTCACACTTGGGAGTGAAGGCCAGGATGAAGACATATGTGGCCATCATTAGCGTATATCAGGTATCTAACGCCATGAGACTGAAGGAAACCACCCAGGGTATGAGTTTTGGGGCACTCCACTGTTACAGATTTGGGGGAAATAGGGACAATCAGAAAATGTGACTCAGAAAGAGTGCCCAATAGGAAGAAAAAAACAAGTGCCCCCCAAAGCCAAATGAACAAGATAAAGGAGGAAGAAGTGATTGACTTTGCCAAATCCTGCAATAGTCAAGTAAAATGAAGACTGAAAATTGGCCATGGACGTAGTCACCTGGAGGCCACTCTTGAACTCAATGAGAGAAGCATGCATGAAATGTTGCAGGGAACAACCCGAACTGAGTAATGTCATAGAAAAGAATCAAAGAGAAATTGGAAACTTCAAGTACAGATCATTCTTTCATGGAGTTTAACTGCTGATGAAAGCAGAGAAGTAAGGTATTAAGGAACAAGTGGGATCACGGAAATATTTTAACTGAGATTCACAATAAAGAACGTATTTTAAGTCACAATATAAGATCCACATACATACATATTCATTTCCATATTTGTAACAAAAACACTTTATAAAACAGTACTTACACTTACTCCATTCAGTGTTTCTTGTCTTTTGTATTCTTTTTTTTCTCCTTATTCTATTCCATTAACATTGGAACTGATTTCACCACCCATTAACGGGTCGCAACCCTTAGTATGAAAACAAGAAGAACTTTAACGTAAGGAGTCTTTAACTCTAATTACACTTGTTTATGTGTGTGTTTCTGTTTATTTGTTTTAATTTTATTTGGTTAACATAGAGTGCAATACTGGTTTCAGGAGTAGAATTGAATGATTCATCACTTACATACAACACTCAGTGCTCATCACAAGTGCCCTCCTTCATGCCCACCACCCATCTAGCCCATCCCCCCTCTTTCCTCTATCAACCCTCCATTTGTTCCCTATCATTAAGAGTCTCTTGTGGTATGCTTCCTTCTCTCCTCTTCCCTCCCTTTCCCATATGTTCATCTGTTTTGTTTCTTAAATTCCATATATTGATGAAATCATATGGTATTTGTCTTTCTCTGATTTACTTATTTCACTTAGCATAATACATTCTAGCTCCATCCACATCATTGCAAATGGCACGATTTCATTATTTTTGATGGTTTAGTAATATTCCTTTGTGTATACACCACATCTTCTTTACTCATTCACCAGTGGATGCATATTTGGACTCTCTCCATAATTTGGCTACTGTTGATAATGCTGCTATACACACTGGGGTGCACCTGCCCCTTCAAATCTGTATTTTTGTATCTTTTGGGTAAATACCTAATAGTGCAATTGCTGGGTCATAGGGTAGTTCTCTTTTTAGTTTTTTGAGGAACTTGCATACTGTTCTCCAGAGTGGCTGCATCAGTTTGCATTCCCACCAACAGTGCAAGAAGGCTCCCCTTTCTCTGCATTTTCATCAACACCTGCAAAGCACATTTAATCTACACAGCTAATGCAATCCCTATCAAAATACCACCGGCATTTCACAGAGCTAGAACAAACAATCCTAAAACTGATATAGAGCCACAAAAGACCCCGAATAGCCAAAGCAATCCTGAAAAGGAAAAACAAAACTGGAGAAATCATGATTCTGGAGTTCAAGCTATATTACAAAGCTGCAGTCATCAAAACAGTATGGTATTGGCACAAAAACAGACACATAGATCAATGGAACAGAATAGAAAACCCAGAAATGGACCCACAACTATATGGTCAACTGATCTTTGAAAACTCAGGGAAGAGTATCTAATGGGAAAAAAAGAGTCTTTTCAGCAAATGGTATTGGGGAAACTGGACAGCAACATGCAGAAGAATGGAAGTGGACCACTTTCTTTCACCATAAACAAAAATAAATTCAAAATGGATGAAAGACTAAATGTGAGACAGGAAACCATCAAAATCTGAGAGAAGAACTCAGGCAACTCTAATTACCTTTGTATACATATTTCACAGGTTGTTTCTATGTTTACTTTTGTATTTAATTATAGTTTCTAATTTATTTATAAGAGTATTGCATGTTATTAAAAGCCACGTTGTACCTTAAAAAATGATAGTTTAAATGTGATGAAGAAAATATACACTCTCCAACAGTACTGATGTGATGTCAAAATGGCACAATCTTTTCTAGAGTGATTTAACAAAATGTGTTGAAAGAATTAATATACATCGACATCTATTCAGAAGTAATGCCAGAGAAGTCTTCTTTGATGAAGTATCATTTAAATTGACACTTGAAGACTGAGAAAGAATCGGCAAGGAAAGTGCATAAGGGAAATCATTTGTGCAAATGCCCTGAGGTGATTAAATAGCGGAGTGCACTATAGGAACCAAATGCAGATGTGCAGATGGGACAAAGGAAGAGTCACGAAGTGAAGGCTAGAGGCAAAATATGCAGAACCTTGGAGGTCATGTTGTAAGATACTGGAATGTATCTCAATTGCCAAGTGAGGACCCTGGAAAGATTTAAGTAAGCAATTACATTCTTAGAATCACATTTCTATTGTATTGATAGGCGATCAGAGTGGAGCCAAGGTACAGGTGGAAAGGTTGGTTTAAGAAACCGTATCAATTGTCTTTCACTACAGAAAGGAAACATCCCCAAAATTAGTGACTTAAGACAGAAACTATTTGTCTGTTAATTTATGGGTTGACAATTTGGCCTGGAATCAAATAGTGGTTCTTCTTGTCCTGGTTCACTCATGTATCCAGGGTCAGCGGCTGGCCAGGAACCCCGGGCTGAACAGGCTGGCATTAGCTAAGACAGTTGTACTCTCTTCCCTGTTTTCTTTCACCTTCCACAGGCTAGTGTGTGTTGTTCACGCAGTGGCTGGTAAAAAACTTCTTATGACATTGCCTATCACATAGTCAACAATGCTATTGCCATGGAAATTGTGTGTTGGGGAAATGCAACAGACCTTGAAAAATGCGACTACTCTTTCAGAGAGTAAAGAGGGGGGAGAAATCCCTAATCCAGTTGAAAGAAATTCTTCATTAAAATGTGGCTTCAGGAGTGACATCACCAAGATGATGACATAGGTTGTCCCTGACTTCACTCCTCTACACAAGAACAAATAACAACTATTCAAAAATAGGACACCCCTGAGAGAACCCTAGAGTTCAGGGGTGGGTCTGAAGCAGCCCTTCACCACAAAGACCGTGACCGACTGTGGTCGAAGGGGAAGAGAAGTGTGTATAAATTGACCCATCACCCTTCCTTGCAGGCCAGCACATGGAGCAGTTTCCCTGAGCCTTAGGTTCCTCTAGTGGGAAAGGAGAACCAGAAGGGGGTGGCACACAACCATCAAAAGAAGCCATCAACAAAGTGAAAAGACAACCTATAGAATGAGAAAAAAACATTCGCAAACCATATATCTGTTAAGGTGTTAATAGCCAAAATCTATAAAGAATTCATTCAACTAAAAAGCAAAAACTCAACCCAATTAAAAAATGGATAAAGGACCTAAGTAGATATTTCTCCAAAGAAGATAAATGGAAGGGCAACAGGTACATGAAAGGGAGCTCAACATCACTAGTCATTGGGAAAATGCAAACCAAAACCAATGAAATATCACCTCACACCTGGTAGAATGACCATCTCCAGAAAGACCAGAGATACCAAGTGCGGGTGAAGATGTGGAGAAGAGGGAACCCCCCCGCACTGCTGAACCGTTGGTGGGAACGCAAACTGGTGCAGCCACTCTGGAAAACAATATGGAGGGTCCTCAAAAAATTAAAAATGCAACTACCATATGTTCCAGCATCTCCATTTCTGAGAATATACCCAAAGGAAATGAAAACACCAACTCGAAAAGATATTTGCACTCTCATGATCATGGAAGCATTATTTACAGTAACCAAGACATGGAAACAACTTAAGTATTCATCAATAGATGAGTGGATAAAGAAAATGTGATATATATATATGTATATCACAACCTATGTCATATATATATATCACATTTATAATATATATATACACACACATATATACATATATATATAAGAAATGTCTTATATATGCATATATATAGTGGAATATTACTTAGTCATGAAGAAGGAAATCCTATCACTTGCCACACATGGATGTAACTTAAGGACATTATGCTAAATGATATAAGCCAAACCTAGAAAGACAAGTACCATATGATCTCACTTATATGTGGAAACTTAAAAAGAAAAAACATCTCAGAAAAGAGATCAGACTCTGGTAGAGGGGGAGGGGAGGGGAGAGGTAACTGGAGGAAAGTGGTGAAAAGGTACAAACTTCCAGTTATGACATAGATAAGTCCTAGGCATATAATGTACAGCATGATAACTAGAGCTAACACTGCTCTATGGTATATAGAAAAGTTCTTAAGAGGGGAAATTCTAAGACCTCTCATCACAAGGAGAAAATTTTCTTCCTTTTTTTCTTCTTTTCTTTGCATTGTATCTACATGGGAAGATGGATGTTAGCTGGACATTTCACAGCAGATGTAAATAAAACTGTCATGCTGTGCCTGAAACTTATACAGCAATGGATGTCAATTTTTCTCAATAAAACTGGAAAAAAATATGTATTTATATAATCTATTAATTCTGAGCAAATCTATCAAAGAAGGCTCATATTTTAAAAAGACTCTTGGAGTTCCTCTTACTCAGGAGAACTAATGAGAGAAGATCAGAGGAGGAGGTCCCACTAATTAATCTGTGGGGAGATGGGGTGGATGTTTTTTCTCTGGTTATCGGGGGGAATCTCCGGTAGAGAAATCTTCCCAAGAGTATTTTAGAAACAGGTTACAACAGTCCACCTGATGAACTGAAGGGACTTCAGCCGCATAAACCCAGGAAAGGACCTCCTTCGTCTATGCCAGAGGGTAAGAGAAAAAAGGCATGTGGGTCCAAGGTGCGGGCTTGTCCTGAGTCAAGGAGAAAGTGAATTGCCTAGTGGGTAGAAGAAAAGGACCCTTAGCCTGTGCTCCTTATGTTGACTTCACTAGCAAAATCTGGGGACATATCTGAGATTGCATGAATGGCAGAAAGCAATTGGGCTCAGGCAGGAGAAGATACATTTATAGGATTTAAAATTGGTGGTGATGGGGGTGCCAGGGTGTTTCAGCCAGTTAAACTTTGGACGTTGGATTCCACTCAGGTCATGATCTCATGATTTTTGAGTTTGAGCCCCACATCGGGCTCTGCACTTACAGTGTGGATCCTGATTGGGATTCTCTCGCTCTCCCTCTCTCTCTTCCCCACCCCCGTCTCTGCCCTTCCCCCTGCTCATATTTGCTCTCTCTCTTGCTCTCCGTCCTTCAAAAAAGAAAAAAATGGCGATGATGTTATATGTCTGGGGCATGATGGCTGAATAAGACTTTTCCCCTAGTAATGATATTGTTCCTCTCTTTGCACACCCTCAGATTTTTTCAAAATTAATTCTGATCCAGGAGGACACCATTTTACATACTGGTCTCTGTTCCCAGTCAGAGGACTACAAACCACATAAGGTCATGAATAAAGAGTGCAGACATACCTGAGTTTCAGATTCCTGAAAATCTTGTATCAGGGAAGTGAGTCAGACTGAACACAGTCTGGGCCCCCCCACCCCCTGACTAATGTTTTCTACCCACCTTCCTTTCGCCTGGTGGGATTAGGTGAGCTCATTTTGTCTCCATCCCGTCTCCAACAGATAAACTTCGAATTGGCACATTAATTTCTGTAGAGTAGAACATTGCTTTTGCCAAAACATAAGGACCCAGCTTCTGTTAAAGAGGTTATCATCACTCACTTCAGAGAAATAAACTGAGATGCCAGAAACACAGTGAGACAATAACTGTGTCTGCTTGGGAGGGTCCAAGATGTCTCGGTTCGAAGACGGTGGTCGTGGTCACCTTTGTACTGATTTGCCAATGGAGAGAAGTATGAACCTTCTTTGCCTCTTCCCGGACTCTCTACATGTGTGCCAGCGGTTCAGCTGAGCTAAGAGAGAGCAGCAGATTGAAACAACATTGAGGCCGTCTGAAAGTAACCGCCAAGCTCTTGATCCCTTACCATGTTAGTCACTTACTATGATAGCATGAGCAAAAGGCTGAAGACAAAGAAAGCACTTTCCTGCAGCACATTTCTTATCCCCTGTGAAACTGAGCACTGATCAGGGGTCAGGAGCAGCGGTGCAAGCCCGAGGGTCATTTCAGTGTTGTGGGAGCCCTGAACAAAAGGATCCAGAAGTTTTAGGGACCCTGAGATGGAGAAGATACAGCGTGGACTAAGTCAGCTAAGTCCACTCCTCTCCCTTGTCCCCTGCAGAGGCATCGGTAGAGGTGCCTGAAGAGGACCTTGGTCCAAGGCTGCAGATACAGATGTAGGGGTACGCTTGCTGGGCTGACTGGAAACACACAAAGGGCATGACCGGCCAGAGGAGCCACAGTCCTCGCTGCCATCCCCTTAGAGTCTGTGGTGCACAGGCCAAGACCAAGTCTGGTGTCAATGGGGCGGCTTGCCCTGGGCGTCCTGCCTGGGAAAGCCTTTGCAATCGCCTGCAGTTAGGGCTGGAAATCATACAGGTTTTCTTCCAGGGGCCAGACTCCTCAGTGCATATGTAATTTTGAGGCGGAGACGAGAGTGGGAGAGATCTGTTCACTTATTCTTATCCCTATGCCTTGGACTTTTAAGTCCTTTATTTGAAACGTTTGCATAACTTAAATCTTTTCCCTTTCTCAAGCAAAGCTGATTCCATCCACTTGGGTCTTGGGCCAGCCTAACCTTTCTGGGACTTTCAGTTCAGCCCTGTTCTTCCAACCTTTCTGGGTTTCTCCAAGCCCCTCCACTTACCTCTTCTAAGCTTCTCAGAGTCCAGAGGACCGAGAAGGGCAAGTCTGTTCCAATGGACTTCCCCAGGCTCATACCATTTTTCTTCTCTATTTGGCCTTGGCTTTATCAAGAGTGATGAGTCAAAGTTACTGCTGATGATTTCCCTACAGATATGGGTCACTGCAATGGTCCATCCCCCCGGGACTGAGATTTTCTTAGGCAAAAAATACTTTCTTGTAAACTCTTCTGGCCTCTACCTGTTGGCCAGCTCCAAGGCTAGTTCCATATTTTCAGGTATTCATTAGAGGACCATCCCTATTTCTCAGTGTCAGTTTCTGTCTTAGTTCATCCAGCCTGCTGTGACAGACGTGTCACAGACTGGAAGGCTTAAACAACACACATTTCTATCAAGCACCTCTGCAGCCTGGAAGACTGAGGCCCAGGTCAGGAAGATTTGGGGTCTGGTTTGTAGATGACTGCTCCTCTCTGAATCTTTCACATGGCAGCTGACAGAGAGAAGCTATTTTCCTCGAGACTCTTAGAAGGGTACTAATGCCTCTCGTGCTCATGACCTCATCTAATCCTTATTACGTCCCCAAAGTCCCTCTCCTAACACCATCACATTGGGAGGTAGTTCCAACGTGTGAATCTGAGCGGCAGAGAGCAAAAACATTCGTCCCACAATAGTCTTAGCAATGGAATCATACAACGTGTAGCCTTTGACTTCTTTCCTTTAACACAGTGCGTTTGAGATGAATCCACATTGTGTGTCTGTCATTCATTTTCATGGCTGAATAGTATTATACGGGTGTACCAGGTTCGTTTATCCCTTTACCAGTTGGAGGTCATTTGGGTTGTTTACAGTTTTATAAATAAAGCCACTGTAAATATTTGTTTATAGGTTTTGGTGTGGCCATAGACTTTCTTTGGGCTAAATACTTAGGAGTGGGGATGCTAGATGACATACATCCGTGTTTGATTTTACAAGATACTGCTAAACTCTCTTCCACAGTGGCTGCAGCATTCTGTGTTCCCAGCAGCACCTGCAGGAAAAGATAATTACTCCACACCCTCCCAGCACTTGGCATCACCAGCTGTTTTGTTAAAAAAAAAAATAGGTTAATTGTTCTTATAAATGTGTGACGGTGACGTATCTCGTTGCGGTTTTAAGAGTTTTGAGTTTTCCTGTTTTCTGGAAATGTCTTTAGGCAGATGCATGTCTCACAAATACTTTCTCCCAGGGTGGCTTTTTTTTTTTTTCATTCCTGAGGGCCATCAATTTTGATGAGGTTCAGTTTGTCAGTTTCTTCTTTTACGTATTGAGCTTTTGATGTTAGAGCATCCACACTTTTGTTGTGCCAAAGGTCATAAGGATGTTCTCTTCCATTTTCTGGGAGATACTTTATGGTTTTGGTTTTACATGTAGATCTGTGATCCATGTTGTGTTCATTCTTGGGTATGATGCAAGACTTATTTTAGCACACGTATGTCCAGTTTTCCCAGTGCCATTTGCCCAAAATACCTTCTTTTCTCTGTTGAATTGCTTGACCATATACGTGAGTGTCTATTTTTGTACTCTCCTTGGCTCCATTGATCTGGGTGTCTGTTCTCCTGACAATATTACATTGTCTTGATTTCTTTAGCATTACAGTGAGTCTGGAAATGTATATCAGCAGTTCTGAGTCCTCCAGATTTGTTCTCTTTTATCAAGATGTTTTGCTTTGTCCCTTGATTTTTCATTTATATTTAGAATCGGCTTCTTGATATCTATTTTAAAAACCCACCTGAGTTTTAGCGGAGGTTACATTGAATGAATGTATACATTATATTACATATACAATCATTGTATGTATGTATACATTCTACATGCATATTCATAGGCCAGATGTTCTATAATGGCAGAAAAATGAATGGCGATTAATATCTTTAGAATATTTATAATCCTCTCATTTTATGAAAATGTGAGGGATTTGCATGTATAAGAATAATAAACATTTCCTAATTCTCTGTGGGCACTTGATTTTCCAGAAGTTGCCGAAGTGGTATTTGTCAGATTTAGTCTATATAAATAAAGCAGTTCTTAAAAGAACATTTTCAAGATACATACTTAGTTTTGTAATGAGATCTCTGAAAAATCTCAGAATGAGCCAAATATTTTCCATTGGCTCCATCTATGTTTCAAATGCTTCATTTTAATTTGGAATTTCAAATGGTATTTTTTTAATAAAGTTGTAAGCTTTACATTGATTCTGCTTATAAGTAATTTTTCAAGTAGTGTTAATTCAGGGGAAATATCCCTGCCTTCCTAGGGAATATTGGCATACAGCATAATCAAGTGTCCTAATTTCATTGTATGAGGAGTTTGTTTGTTTAACTTATTATTTTTGTGTGAGAGAGAGAGAGCAGAGGAAAAGGGTAGGGGAGAAAGAGAGAGAATCTTAAAGCACTCTCCATGCTCAGCACAGAGGCTGGATCGGGGTTTGATCTCACAAGCCTGGGATAATGACCCAAGTTGAAATCAAGAGTCAGACGCTCAACTGACTGAGCCACTCAGGCACCCTGTGAGGAGTTCATTTTTAAAAGGCTCTAGGGGCGCCTGGGTGGCTCAGTCCATTAAGCGTCCGACTTCAGCCCAGGTCACGATCTCACGGTCCGTGAGTTCGAGCCCTGCGTCAGGCTCTGGGCTGATGGCTCAGAGCCTGGAGCCTGCTTCCGATTCTGTGTCTCCCTCTCTCTCTGCCCCTCCCCCGTTCATGCTCTGTCTCTCTCTGTCTCAAAAATAAATAAACGTTAAAAAAAATTTTTTTTTAAATAAAAGGCTCTACACGATCTCAAAAGAGAACTTATCTTTCAAATTCCTTTGCGTTCTCAATATTTCTCTTTGGCTCATTTTCGATTCAGGTTTCTGAATTGCTGGGGAATAGTACCCAGTACACTCGATGAGATTCCTTGAACTACTTTTAGAGATCTCTTCATACTTCATGCAATTTCAAGGGACCCAAATTGTGCTGGAATGTCACATTTTGGCTCTCACCTTCTAACTCCTTGATGGTCTTTGTCAGACTATAAACAATCCATGTAGGGAGACTTAGCTAGCTCAGAAACACTCTCTGCTTCTTTTTAATATCTCTGGTGGACTGACATTTAGAAGCGTGATGGAAAGATTTCAAGAACAGGTTTCTCAAGAGAGAACTCCCTGTTCACAGAATGGGCCCTCTTTGTTCTTCCAGAACCCTCTAAAGCTCAGTTTCTGGAATTTCTCTTCCCTCTGTGCTGGCCAGTTTCCACTAGCTTTATCTCTTCCGCTGCTGGGAATAGGTTCCTACCATAGCTTCACCTTGAAATATTTCCCTAAAAACCTCACCCTTTCTCTAACTACACTCAGAACTCCTCTGTGGTCTGATAAAGGAACTGAATACCGAAAACTGGGGATTTTCCAGAAAATGCAGAATACAACTTGACAATAACTGTGTAGACAGGATAATAACTAAAAGTTTTGATCGTCTAATCGATAGCCAAGAAACATTAGAGAATGTATCCGGTATGTGATTCAAAATGATTTTGGGAATTCGTATAAAAAGTGATTATTAGTAGTCCCCCTAATATCTTACTTTGCTTTAGTTAGCATAGCTTATAAAGATGAAATTATACAATCTTACTTATTTTTATTTGTCTCCTTCACTGGAATATAAGCTCCATGAAAATGGAGTGTTTTCTTCACTACTGAATTCAACAAGCCTACAGTTGTGTTTGGCACATAGTAGATACTAAATGGACATGTTTCATTAACCCAAGAATGATAGGGATAAATCATCTACCTAAAGCATTTCTTCCTTTGAATCTTATTTGAAACAAGAGATCTAACTCTTTATATTTCATCTAGGGAGTGAGCTGTGTCTTTCTACCCAAAACACTTAAGGCTGTTGAGACCATGGTAAGAAATAACCAAACTTCGACAGTGACGGAGTTTCTCTTCTCTGGATTCCCCCAGTTTGAAGATGGCAGCCTCCTCTTCTTCATTCCTTTGTTCATCATCTACATCTTCATTGTGATTGGAAATCTCATTGTATTTTTTGCAGTCAGGATGGACACCCGTCTCCACAACCCCATGTACAATTTCATCAGCATCTTCTCCTTCCTGGAGATCTGGTACACGACAGCCACCATCCCCAAGATGCTCTCCAACCTCATCTGTGAGAAGAAGACCATCTCCATTACTGGCTGCCTTCTGCAGATGTACTTCTTCCATTCACTGGGAAATTCCGAGGGGATTTTGTTGACCACCATGGCCATTGACAGGTACATTGCCATCTGCAACCCTCTCCGCTACCCGACCATTATGACCCCCCAGCTGTGTGCTCAGCTCTCTGCAGGTTCCTGCATCTTTGGCTTTCTTGTGTTGCTCCCAGAGATTGTTTGGATTTCCACCCTGCCTTTCTGCGGGCCCAACCAAATCCATCAGATATTTTGTGACTTTGAACCTGTACTGCGCTTGGCTTGTACAGACACGTCCATGATCCTGCTTGAGGATGTGATCCATGCTGCGGCCATCATCTTCTCTGTCCTGGTTATCGCTGTCTCTTATGTCAGAATCATCACTGTGACCCTGAGGATCCCGTCTGCCGAAGGCCGCCGGAAGGCCTTCTCGACCTGTGCGTCTCATCTTGGTGTCTTTCTGATGTTCTATGGCAGCGTGTCCCTCATGTACCTGTGCTTCTCCACCACTTTCCCACCAACTTTGGACACAGTCATTGCACTGATGTTTGCCGTTCTTGCTCCCTTTTTCAACCCTATCATCTATAGCTTGAGAAACAAGGACATGAAGATTGCGATTCAGAAGCTTCTCTGCCTTTAGAAGGTGTTTAATGCACCTGCAAGATGATGTTACCTCATAGGCACCTCTCACTTTGGGTGTTACTCTAAGATACTAAACCACAAAACTAGCATATAACTCATTCATTGTCACACTGATAGTTTCTATTTATTCCATTTCTTCCCATGTTTGTTCTATTTATACATGTCTAATGTATCACAGACTACCTGTTCAGACATGCGTAGGTGGATAGATAATAGGGAGGAAATATGATGTTTAAGCCATTAAAATATATGCTGTAAACATTAATTTTATTTCTATTACGTAAGTATTATTCTTATTATTCCATAAGCATTAGTAACAACTGCAGATTATAAGATACAGTGGTTAAGAGCATAAGATCTATAGAAGAGAGGCTCATATTTTACTGGACTACATACAAGCTTTGTGACCTTAAACAGGAAGTAGGTCTGAGAGGTGTTGGATACATATGTTGCCTTGACTGTGGTGCTTATATGTGGTGTTTGCATATGTTCACACTCATCTATTGCACATGTTAAATATTTTCTTTGTATACAAAGTATACCTCAATAAAGTTGTTAAAAATAAAATAGACCATTTCATGCCACGGTAAACCATTAGAAAGGATATTTTTTCCCATTAACATTTTTTCCAGATCTTCTCATGTGATTTTTTTCTTTAGTTTGTATATAGTTGACCCATAATGCTACATTAGTCCCAGGTGTACAACATAGTGATTCAACACCTCTATACTGTACGTCATGCTCCCCACGACTGTAGTCACCATCTGTCATCATGCAGTGTTATGTTCCCTATGCTGGACCTTTTATTCCAATGGCTTATTATTATTTTGGAATTTCAAGAAAAAATATTATGAGATGTTAGACCAGGAAACTACGTCCCTATGTCACAGGAAGAAATGTTAGACAAGACTCAAGAGAGAAAGAAAACACATCTTCCCATCCAAAATTTGACACATAATTCCAAAGGGGATTACATGATAAAAGCAACTGGATTTGAAGAAGAAGAAGAAGAAGAAGAAGAAGAAGAAGAAGAAGAAGGAGGAGGAGGAGGAGGAGAAGGGGAAGGGGAAGGGGAAGGAGGAGGAGGAGGAAGAGGAAAGTAACAACAACAACTCAGTTTTCAACAGAGCAGTGGATTGAGCACTTGGAATACAGAATAATCCTGTGAAAAGTGGTGAGACACTGACTGTCACTAGAGAGGTCAGCAGGACCCACGTGGATTGTTTAGGGGAAGAGAGATTCACATGCATTTGTGGCATGAGAAAAAAAAATGACATTTCCCCCTCACTTCACTATTGGCACAAAATCCCAATGACCTGTCTGTTGTGAAATGGTCTTATTTTCTATTAACTATTTTTCAAGTTTTTTTTCAAGTATGTTTCCTTCAAGACTTTCCACACGTGTGCGTTCATGTAAGAAGAGGAGGACCAACACAAAGTGCTCTTTGCAGGGCACCGGGTAGACTTACGAACACCTGGGGCGATAACCACGGTGGTGGAGAAAGTAGTTTGCCATGTCCAGAGATATGAGTACAATCAGGAAAAAATACTTCATGACGACTTTGATCCCGAAATCTAATGAGACGAGCGTACAATGGGGACCTTTTTGCTAGTTAACCCTGTGAGGGAAAGTGATGTTCTGCACTGGGGGGCAGGGAGGGAATCCCCAATGGAGCCCGCTTACCCTTCTTGCTATTCCCTGGGATGTCTGTGAAAATAACTGTAAGATCCCTTTTGGAGGGGCGGAGGAGTGTCAAGGATGCAGAGATCCACACAGACAGGGGAGCCCCTGCAGTCTTGGGTAGAGGTGAGTGCAGGAGGCTAAGGCTTGAGAAAGAATTCACTCACCATGCACTAGAAAGTCATAGGGGTTCCTGGGTGGATCAGTGGGTTAAGTGTCTAACTCTTGATTTCATCTCAGATCATGATCTCATGGTTCGTGTGTCCAAGCCCCGTATCGGGCTCTTTGTTAACAGAGCGGAGCCTTCTTGGGATTCTCTCTCCCTCTCTCTCTCTAAATAAATAAACAAACATTAAAAAAAAAGCCTGAGGACTCAGAAACTTCAAATTTTGGTAGCGCATAAAGGCAAGTATAACGGGAAACTTACTGTGCACAGGCATAAATAAAACAGGATACTCCATTATGGGGCCATCCTTTGAGAGGCCAGTTTTTCCAGACTTGCTTAGGACTCTCATTAAAAGTGAATTGTCGGGAAAAAAAAGTTAGAGGGGGAGGGAGCCAAACCATAAGAGAGTCTTAAAAGCTGAGAACAAACTGAGGTTGATGGGGGGTGGGAGGGAGGGGAGGGTGGGTGATGGGCATTGAGGAGGGCACCTGTTGGGATGAGCACTGGGTGTTGTATGGAAACCAATTTGACAATAAACTTCATATATATATATATATATATATATATATATATATATATGTGAATTGTCATACTTCCCTTTCCAGTCTCCAATTTTCTTTTCTCACTTGTCCATGGCTGTCTTGTGGGTTTAATTCTAATTGCATCAAGAGTATGGCTTCCAAGTTAATTTATTTGACACCAACCATTTTTTTTTACATGCCAACCCTGTTCTAGGTTACTGCCCTGAAGGAAGAGCCCAGTCTAAAGAAGGGAAAACAGGGGCACCTGAGTGGCTCAGTTGGTTAAGAGTCCAACCCTTGGTTTGGGCTCAGGTCATGATCTCAAGGTCATGAGATTGAGCCCTGAGTTGGGCTCGGCGTTGACAGTGTGAACCCTGTTCAGGATTCTCTTTCTCTCTCTCTCTGTCTCTCTGTCTCTCTCTCCGACTCCCTCCCCACTCACTCTTGCTCTCTCTCTCCCAAAATAAATGAATAAACATTTAAAAAAATAAGGGAGGAAAAGCTAGTAGTTGATGATGAAACATAATAAATATAATCCAGAAACCCCAGTGTAACAGTGCCCAATATTCTGGAGTGTTGACTATCTTCCTGATGCTACTCTAAGCCCTGAAAGTGTGTTTACACATATTGGCAGGGGCAGTGGGTTCGAGCGCTTCCTCAGAGATACGGTGCACAGATTTACATTCTGACTTCAGGCGAGAATCCCGCGGAAAAGGGTTTCACCTCTCTGTGTCTAAGTGTTCTCCTCTGTAAAATGAGGATGATCTTGCCTCCCTAGAGCATCTGGAGCATTAGGGAAAGAAAATACAGCCTGTGCTTGGGGCGGTGCTTGCCACAGTGACTGACTCCATACCCAGCACACTATGCAATGTGGTTCTTGCTATTGTAAAGTGTTTGGCCATTCTCAAAGCCTTCTGTGCTAGTATTAATATTTTCTCCCGTCCGCCTCCGGGCTTCGGCTCGGGTCATGATCTCACTCACGGTTTCATGGGTCTGAGCCCCCCATCGGGCTCTCCCCTGACAGCGCGGAGCCTGCTTGAGATTCTCCCTTTCTCTCTGCCCGCCCCTGCTCCCACTCTCTGCATCTTTCTCAAAGATAAATAATAAATAAAACACTTAAAAACTTTTGGGGACTGCTGTTTCTGTGGTTGTGCCTCTGAAGGAGTGGGGAGAAAAAGCCAAATACTAGTCAATGTGCACGAGAGTGTGAAATTAGAAAAGAATAAAACTTGCAAGTTATTTCCTGTTATTCATCCAAGTTACTTAGCTGTTCACCACCCGTTCTTCTCTGCCTCCTCGTGAGCTGGTGTGTGCCCTCTCCTTCATTCGCAGGGAGCTCTGCTGTGCATATGGAGAGGGGAAACCTGTCAGCCATGACTGAATTCATCTTCACTGGCTTCCCGCAGCTCCAAGATGGCGGCCTCCTGTACTTCTTCCCGCTACGTTTTGTCTACACCTTTATTGTCATTGGGAACCTGATGGTCTTCTTTGCCATCCGGCTGGACACCCATCCTCACAACCCCATGTACAATTTCATCAGCATCTTCGCCTTCCTGGGGATCCGGTACATGACAGCCACCATCCCCAAGATGCTCTCCAACCTCATCTGTGAGAAGAAGACCATCTCCATTACTGGCTGCCTCCTGCAGATGTACTTCTTCCATTCACTGGGAAATCCCAAGGGGATGCTTTGACCACCATGGCCATTGACAGGTACATTGCCATCTGCAACCCTCTCCGCTACCCGACCATTATGACCCCACACAGCTGAGCTGTGTGCTCAGCTCTCTGCAGGCTCCTGCATCTTGGATCTCCTCATCCTGCTTCCTGAGATTGTGATGATTTCCACACCGTTTCTCTGTGGGCCCGACCAAATCTGTCAAATCTTCTGTGACTTGGTCCCTGTGCTGACCCTGGCCTGTACAGACACGTCCACGACTCTGGCTGGAGATGTGATCCATGCTGTGGCCGTCATCGTTACCGTCCTAATCATTGCCCTGTTCTCTATCAGGATGGTCACTGTGGTCCTGAGGATCCCCTCTGCTGAGGGCCGGCAAAAGGCCTTTTCTACCTGTGCAGGCCATCTCGCTGTGTCCCTGATTTTCTTAGGCCACGTGTCCCTCATGTACTCACGATTCAATGCCACCTACCTCCCAGTCCTGGACACCACAACTGCACTGATGTTTACTATCCTTGCCCCCTTCTTCAATCCCATCATCTATAGTCTGAGAAACAAGGACATGAAGAACATGATTAGAACACTGTTCACCTTCAGAAAACGTTCGACATGTTTGGAGGTTAATTCTGAGCCACAAATCTCCTCCCCCCGTCTTACTGTTTTCTGTAACAGATTAAAAAAAAAAAATGAAACCACTCTATACATAGTTCTTTGTCACACTGAACTTTCTGTCTGTTCTCCTCATTATTTTCCCTGATATCTAGGAAAACACATTTATACTCTAGGTCATAGCTATTAACACTGATGTACATACGGTCAAGAACCTTATTATGGGGTTGATTTGCTTGCTTTCTTCTGAACGGTTGTAATTAAAGGAAAGCTCGCTCATCACTCCAGAAGCTGGCCGCGTGCTTCAGGTGATGGATCTCGGGAAAGTTCTCTATTTCATTATGGATCATGGATTACCCAATTAGGTTTGTTGGGAGTAGATATCTTTTTTTTTTAAGTTTTTGAAATTAATTTATGTATTTTGAGAGAGAAAGAGAGCACAAGCAGGGGGGAGGCACAGAGAGAGAGAGAGAGACTGTATCCCAAGCACTCCCTGCACTGTTAGCACGGAGCTTGATATGGAGCTCAAACTCACGAATGGCGAGATCATGACCTGAGCCAAAACCAAGAGTCAGATGCTTAACTGAGTGAGCCATCCGGGAGCCCCGGGAAGCAGATATCTTAAAATAATGATAATAATAATAATACTTACGGAAGTAATGTATACTTTCATTTTTAGTTATGTAATTAGTTCTTCATTAGAATAATAAGCGTATACATTTAGTAAGACTAAATGATTCCTGATGCCAGACATGTTCATAAGAAACCTACCATGTAGGATACTGTTGACACATATACACTTCGGTGCACGCAGATACACACAGAGAGGAATGTTAGTTATTGCTGGTCTTCCTGGGGCTAAGCATCTTCATTTCTTCAACACAAAAGTCTTCTTTGCCATCTATGGAATGGCAGCTTCAAATAACATGATTCATTTGACTTTCTAACCGAACAGCTCTAAAGAAACTTTTCCTCTCCTTGCCATATCCAGTGTTGTTGCCTGAAGTTTCTATCGTAATTCATGCACAGCTCTTATAATTATCTTCATAAAACACACGTACAAAACTTTTGGTATAAAAATAGCAATTTTATCTTATGTACTTCAATTTTCTTCGCCAACAGTCCAATAAAACAGCCCAAACCACGTGGATATTAATTTCTTTAGAGACCCAAAAGGCGCACAAACCAGGAAACAACCCCACCTAGCTTACATCACAAGCATCCTTCTGGCGGCGGGGGGGGGTGGGGGGGGGTGGGGAAAAAAAACCTCTGTAAGTCCTGAAAAACAAAGAAAGGTGAAGTCAATAGACAAAATGTAAATAATCTCTTAAAGTCATAGTACATACGACACAAAATTTAAGGGAATTCGGTACAGGCAAGAGAAGGCCCTATCTGGGAAATATTTTGCAGGAATCTTTTTTGATAAAAGTGTTGGAAATTCCAGGGGCGCCTGGGTGGCTCAGTTGGCTAAGCGTCCAGCTTCAGCTCAGGTCACGATCTCGTGGTTTGTGAGTCCAAGCCCCGCATCAGGCTCTGTGCTGACAGCTCAGGAGCCTGGAGCCAGCTTCAGAATCTGTGTCTCCCTCTCTCTCTACCCCTCCCCTGCTCACGTTCTGTCTCTCTCTGTCTCTCAAAAAGTAAACATTAAAAAATTTTTTTTCAAGTGTTGAAAATTCCAAACAGAAGTTGGATTTTGATAGATATGCATTGGGATGGGGGCTCATGAATGGGTATCTGGAATGTTTCTGTTTATCAAGTGGGGACTTTACCTCTTCAACTCCTGGGTTTCCTTTGGTGGATGGCACATGAAGTGAAGTTGGGACATCTTTGCCTCAAAAGTCTGAGTTTAGGATTCCACAACCAACAGAGAAGAGGCACATTAGTGGCTGTGTGTCATTGACTTGTTTCAAGTCCCATCAAGGAAACCATTTAAATTAAAGGGCCGCTGACAAAAGCAGCTAGAAATGGAGAGGGGGCCTTGGATGCAGTCACATACAAACTTCAGTCCTACTCGGCCTCCGAAGCCAAACCCCGTGATTTTGAACTTGTGCCACGCTAATCGTAAATAACGAACACAAACAAAAGCAGATAAGGAAACAAGAAATTATCCAACAACATCTGTTCTTGACTTAGGATTGCACTTCACGGCTTCACCGCAGCCTGGCCAGAAAATCTGTATTCCTGTTCCATGGGCAGCCAGAATTCAAACGGTCATATCCGCATTCCTGAGTTTGCGGGAGCAGGCATTGGAAAGACAAATGCACCACGAGGGCAGGAGGATCCACAGAAGTGGAGGACGTGTGACGCATTCCAGTGGCTCTCCCACATACAAACGCTTGCTAATGTCAATTAAGTATCGGATAACTTTCCATCCTGAAGGAAAACAAACAAAAAGGCTTAAAAATGCTTCTGCCAATCTAGAAGTGTACTTATTCCTCCCAGTGTCACAAAGGGCTTCATACACCCAACTGTTTATATTTTTCATGTGGTACATTTGAAAAAGAGCAGGGAGAAGAATTTTATTTTTTTATTTTTTTATTTGTTTGCTTCAAAAAGCAACAAATCAGAGAATCAGAGAATAAAGAGACTGTGCAAGTATGTTTCTCCACGTTGCTACCACTGGTGCCTGTTTGCCAACTGGACGTTCACTTGGGTTGCAGTGGGGCAACTCTTGACAATTCAAGTCCACGGTGAAGGCTGGTCTGTTAGGTTTAAAAAGGGGGCACTATGGTCATTCAACTATTTCCATTTCTAGATTTCCTAACACCTGGATAAGGACAAATACAGACAAATTAAACATTTCTTTTCTCTTTATTTAAAAGTTTTATTTATTTATTCTGAGAGAGAGAGAGAGAGAGAGAGAGAGAGATGGAGAGCATGAGAGGAGATAGGGAGAGAGAGAGAGAATCCCAAGCAGGCTCTGTGCTATCAGCACAGAGACCAACGCGGGGCTCAAACTCACAAACTGTGAGATCATGACCTGAGCTGAAACCGAGAGTAAGACTCTTAACCAATTGAGCCACCCAGGCACCCCAACATTTCTTTTTCTTAAAGTAAAGTAAGTCACTTTCCGTTCTTGTTAATTTATGCATTTTCTCATAGAAATAATTTTATTTCTAGAAACAGATGCACCGCAGATTATATCTGTAAAGCAAACTTGCCAAATGTTGCTGATACTAAAAATCAGGTTAGTTTTCATGGGGCGGGGGGATAGACAATCTAGATAAAATTGCATATTCAAGGGAGCATATAAATATTTCTTAGCGATAAGATTTTGGTACTACACTCGAGAGAAACATGAAGGGAAAAAAAATCTTCCCTGATAATTTTCAGTGGTTAAAAATAAACGTATCTTACACAGTCGTTGTTAATATGAGTTTATTTTTATAAAGTATTCTAAGTCACCAAATTCTATGATTAGAGATGAGAAGTCCTTCTTCCTAACATTGTGCATTCTTGAGCGAGGCTCCGTAACCACATTCACACGAGAGACATGACCCCATCGCTTTGCTACCGTATCAGGAAACTTATAAGATATTTTCCGTAAGAATGGTGAATAGAAAACGAATTAATATATGTGTATTGTTACACTGGATCACTTTTCCAAACGACATGTTTTCCCAGAAATTGTTTTCTTTTTTCTTCACTACTTTATCCATGATCCTTAACATGCCAGTAAATCACCTTCAATGCGGTTCCTTTTTTAATTTTTTTAAAATGTTTTTATTTATTTTTGAGAGGGAGAGAGATGGGGCATGAGCAGGGAGGAGCAGAGAGAGAGGAAGACACAGAACCCAAAGCAGGCTCCAGGCTCTGAGCTGTCAGCACAGAGCCCGATGTGGGGCTCGAACTCGTGACCCACAAGATCATGACGTGAGCCAAATTTGGATGCTTAACTGACTGAGCCACCCTAGGCACTCTAACACTGTTCTATTTCTTGTGAGTTTTTGTGAGGGTAGAGTCCTATCAAAGCTGTTCTTTGTATGGAACCCTCTCAATTCCATACCGAGATGGGAACTGACTGGTTAAATCGTAACCAGTAACAAGAAAATGGTGGTAACAATGGTCACCAGGATCTGTGAGTCTTGCTTGGGACACTGATTCTCCTCTGACCTGAAGATCTAATGAGAAGACAGGGCAGGGGTGTCTGATAATTGACCCCATGCGGGAACAGGTTGCCTTCTACTTATTACCGAGGGATAAAATCTCAGTGGAGTTCATTTTCCCTTTGGTGTCTTTGGTAGGATGGCTATAACAACACTTCCAGAGACAGTGGAAGAACATTCGGCAATGCAGAGACCCAGGGAAAAGGAAGAGCCCTCTGGTATTTTGCAGAGGTGAGTTTAGGGTCACTGAGGGCTGGGGAGAAATTATCCATTTTCTTTGCTAAGGATGAAACACATTCTAAAGACTCAGTGTAAGATCTGGGGAGGCTTGAATTTGGGCATTGGACTAGGGCTTCTGAGAAAGTTCCATCTTTGGAATTCTGGGCTCTGCATATTTTCAATCAGAAATTATATCCAGTTATTCAGACCATGTGATGGTCCAAGACATGAATGCTCATCCTCTCTTCTCTACCTGCCTTGCTTCTGGATTTTTCTGGCTTTAATGATGTTTGCAAGTCAGATCCAAACCTAGTCATTACAAAAGAAGCTACTTTCAAGTGCTTAATATATACTAGGGGTCGTGAAAGACAAAGGCTCATCCTGCCCGAATGGAAGCTCACAGTCTAGTGAAGTTAAACAGAGAACAAGAATTGCAGTGAAACTTAATCAGGTTAATGGTAGGGGCCCTGCCGAAGACACAGAGATGAGAATAAACCCAGAGGCGTATGTGTACATGTGTGTGTGTGCGTATGTGAATGTGGGGAAGGACACGAGCGCACTTCTGACAGGAGGCAGTGGCTGAGCTGAAACCCAAAGGAAGCCAGAAGCATCCTGGTGAAGAAAAGCGAGTCCGAATGCCTTCCCAAAAGAGTGTTGGCCTTCACAAGGCAATGATCTCGGGGAATTGGAGGTAGACCCTGAAAGCTGCCATCGTGCAGGAGGAGGGAGGGGCGGGTGGGGATATGCTGGGTGTGCGGATCTGAAGTCTGGAAACACACCTGTGCTGGAGACAGAGGCTTGATGCCTATGTATTGTTCATCCACAGACAGTGAGGAAAGACAGGACTTCAGGGGCCACAGCAGAAACTTGCCATACACAGCCATGTACCGAATGGGTAAAGAAGATGGGTCCATAACACATAGAAGGAAACAATGATATAGCGAACACACGAGAAGAAGCCTCCATATAGGAACAGGGCGAACCTGGAGTGGGGTTGCATGAGAGCCAAGGGAGAAAAATCTTCAAGTAGCGGTAATCAGGAGTTTCTGGCGCAAAAGGGTAGTCATAATATAATAACTGAAAAGTTTATGTTGCTTTGCAGTTATCATGTCACTGACACATAGGACAAAATGTCTTCTGTAAGTGGCAGTAAAGAAAGAATTCACACAGCAAATGGTTGAGGAGTGAACAAGATCTGAACGAGATACTGTTAATATTACTGCTTCAGAAAGCCGATCTCGGAAAGAAATGAGAACAGATATTGATCATGAATGCCGGGGGCGTTGATACATTAACTCATGTAATACAACTCCGATTGGACAAATAGGTTTTCACCTATTTAAAAAGATGCCAAATCTCAGAGAGATTGTGGGACTTGCCCATTATCGCCCAACTAATAGGCAGCAGGATGAGAATTCAGGCTCAGTATGTTTGATATGTTCGATTTGAACCCTGGATGTACTAATCATTAGCTATACTGTCTCCCAAATAAAGATTGCAGATACAGGCAACCCACTGGTCATTTTGAACTGAGGAAGTGTCAAAACACACGCAAAAAAACCGCCACGTAACCAAAATACTGTTTATGTTTACACTGCATCGATTTCCTTCTCTGTTAGTTCGGTATAACCTCTCCCTTATCCACAGGAAGCTCTTCTGGAGATAATGGAGAGTGAAAATCTATCAGCCGTGACTGAATTCATCTTCACTGGCTTCCCGCAGCTCCAAGATGGCGGCCTCCTGTACTTCTTCCCCCTCCTTTTCGTCTACACCTTTATTGTCGTTGGGAACCTGATGGTCTTCTTTGCTGTCCGGCTGGACACCCGTCTCCACAACCCCATGTACAATTTCATCAGTATTTTCTCATTTCTGGAGATCTGGTACACCACGGCCACCATCCCCAAGATGCTCTCCAATCTGATCAGCAGCCAAAAGACCATCTCCTTTACTGGCTGCCTCTTGCAAATGTACTTCTTCCATTCACTCGGAAATACTGAAGGAGCCTTGCTGACCATCATGGCCATCGACAGGTACGTTGCCATCTGCAACCCTCTTCACTACCTGACCATCATGACCCCCCGACTATGCGCTCAGCTTTCTGCAGGCTCTTGTGTCTTTGGTTTCCTCATCCTTCTACCTGAGGTTGTATGGATTTCTACCCTACCTTTCTGTGGCCCCAACCAAATCCATCAGATCTTCTGTGATTTCGGTCCGTTATTAAATTTAGCCTGTACGGATGCCTCTGTGATCCTAGTGCAAGACGTGATTCATGCTTCGGCCATTCTGATAACGAGTCTGATTATTTCCCTTTCGTACATCAGAATTGTGGTTGTTATCCTGGGCATCCCTTCAGCGGAGGGTCGTAAAAAGGCCTTCTCCACCTGCGTCGCCCACATTGCCGTCTTCCTGATGTTTTTTGGCAGTGTGGCCCTCATGTATCTCAGATTCTCTGCCACATATATGCCGTTCTGGGACACAGCCATTGCTGTAACATTCTCTGTCCTTTCTCCCCTTCTCAATCCCATGATATACAGCCTGAGAAATAATGATATGAAAGATGCTATTAAGAAGCTCCTTTGCCCTCAAAAGATGTTTCGTGTACGTGGTAGGTAACTTAGGAAGCAGTCTTCTATATGGATGGAACTTCTTCGCAAAATACCGACCCCACAAACACGAGAACTGAAAAGAATTATGCAAGTAGTCCAAATTTCTTCTCCATGAGTTGGTGAGAAGACTGACAGAGAAAGTCCTATGAGGACTTACAGAGACGGCGAAAATACCGTTTTCTTTTCTGTATCCCTCATTTTGTGCATTTGATTTTAATTTGCTCTTTTACTTCAAGGTGGTTAATTGTATAAATATTAATAATACTCATAGGTGTTACCTTTCTTTGGTATCGAATCTCTTTACAAAGCTCCCAGTGACCTGATGGAGCCCATGGAGCCCACTCCCCATGACACTAAGGTGACGGGTCCAAGTTCTTTCTGGAAGCTACTGGACATTAAGCAGAAGTAAGAGCTTCTGGCACCCAGACCATAGACTGGGTCCCCCATCTTTGCTTCCTTTCCAGTCAGCCTTGCTGGTAATTTTAAGATCTACATACTGGGGCGCTCTGTACGTGACGCTGTCGTGAACAGCGGGGGTCACGGATGATGGGCAGTTATGTTAACCCCGTAACTGTGAAAAGCAACTGAGTAGATCAGATCCCTTTAGAGCCATCAGTTTAATTATGGCAAAAATTGGATTGGATATGCAAATTACTTCTCTCTTTTGAAACTTTATATTGTTTCCTGGCTATCACCATTCTTTTTTTTTTTTAATATTTATTTTATTTTTTAAGAGAGAGAGAGAGAGAGACCGAATGCGAGCAGGGGAGGGCCAGAGAGAGAGAGGGAGACACAGAATCCGAAGCAGGCTCCAGGCTCCGAGCTGTCAGCACGGAGCCTGATGCGGGGCTCGAACCCATGCACCCTCAGATCATGACCTGAGCCAAAGTCGGATGCTCAACTGACTGAGCCACCCAGGTGCCCCTGGCTATCACCATTCTTATAAATATGGCAATTATCTTTTTTTTTTTTTTTGCATAAAGTTCTTTCCATTTTCAAAAACTTCTGTCTCAAGATAAATTTCAAGAAGTTGACTCACTAAAGTAACGTGCGCTGATATGTTTATAGCTGTTGGTAAAAATATTGTTTTTGCAAATGGTTGCACTAGTGCATCGATGGGGCACTTTCGGTACAACTTTGATTGCATGGATTAAGTAAGAAGTCGAGCTGCTCTGTGAAGCTGCCAATTCTGTCACGGACAAGGCGAAATTGTAGCACGACTGTCATAAAGGGCAGTGGTAAGTTGCAGTGATCAACTGAGTTATTGGTCCCGATTCTTCACATCCCCGTAACGGAATTACAAGTTCACAAATCTTCAGGGTGGGTGGCGTATACTTTTCTGCCCCATAACTTTGGATTGCCTTTTTTCTTTTTCTTTTCTTTCTTTCTTTTTCTTTTTCTTTTCTTTTTTTTTTTTTTTTTTTTTTTTTGACTATTGGGATGTCAGTGGACATTACGGGGGTTGAATCGATGCCTTTGTGGTTGGGTTCGCTCTGGAAGCTGCTTTTCTGACAGGATTGGACTCATGAGGCCGTGTGCCTGGGAGCCCCTGGTGCAGAGAATTAGACACATGGGGGGCTGATCTGCCCAAAGCCTGGTGCCTGGAGTCCAGAACCAGAACCCAAAGCCAGGAGTCCAGCCTAAGTCACCTTCTTGCAGCTGACGAGCAGACTCATCAGTAGGAGGCTAAATGATTATTGTTTTAATATCCACGTGTGAAACACTTCATAAGTTACTGTGTTCTGCTGTGCGTGGGCTTTGTCTGGCACCGTACCAGCCCGGAATTGTCGAAATTTAATAACTAGTCCTTACTGTCTGAATCTTAAGATTGTCTTTTGGGTTGTAAGTATTTTAGAATCGTATTGTTAATTATTTCTTAATAATTCTATAATTTTCAGAAACATTATCTGCATCAAATGTGTAATTATTGAACCATGCCACCTGGTTGTGTGTGTGCATATGTGTGTGTGTGTGTGTGTGTGTGTGCATGCGTGGGAAAGATATTTTACACATTAAATGGATTTTTGCGGGGGACGCCTGGGTGGCTCAGTCAGTTAAGCGCCAGACTTCAGCTCAGGTCATGATCTCACGGTGCGTGGGTTCAAGCCCCACATCAGACTGTGCTGACAGCTCAGAGCCTGGAGCCTGCTTCGGATTCTGTCTCTCTCTCTCTCTCTCTCTGTCCCTCCCCTGCTTGCGCTCTGTCTCTCTCTTTCTTTCTCAAAAATAAATAAACATTAAAAAAATTAATAGATTTTTTTTTTATCATTTAGAAACAGAGAAGGTGCTGGAGACCTGCAGTGGGGAGTTGGGGGGGGATATGCAGGTGGGCCATTCTTTGGAAAGACCATTCTTTTTTCTATACCATTTTCCTCACCGTTTTTGTGGCTTATAGTCATCTTGCACTTGATCAGTATTTGGAAATAATGTTACAGCATTAAAGATTTTTTAAGGTAGAATAATAGTTAAATACAAAAGCTTTTAAAACAATGTGAAAATTAAAAAACATATGCACGACATATTGAAGAATTGTAGAGATTCTACTTTTGTATTCTTTTTTAAAAAATATTTTAAACTTTATTTTTGAGGGATAGAGCATGAGCAGGATAGGGGCAGAGAAAGAGAGGGAGACACAGAATCGGAAGCAGGCTGGAGGCTCCGAGCTGTCAGCACAGAGCCCGATGCGGGGCTTGAACTCATGAACCATGAGATCACGACCTGGGTTGAAGTTGGATGCTTAACCGACTGAGCCACCCAGGCACCCCCTACTTTTGTATTCTTATCGTTTGTTATACGTACATAAGCAAAATGTTTTGTGTTTGTCCAAACATAGCATAAAGTTCATATGAATTCTCTATAGTAGTCTCTAATTAGAAACTGCTGTTAGGTAAATTGGTGAGCGTGTCTTTTTCTGAAACCATAATACCATTTCTTGTTGCATATTTGTTTAGTTTATTTGGGGTGAGAAAAAAATCATTTTCCTTAAAGTAAAAGATTTCTTTCAAAGAAGAACAAAGAAAAGAAACTTGGAAGAAAATCAGCAACAAATATAGACAAGTAATTTAAAATAAGATAAATGCAAAAGGCTCATAATCACATAAAGAGATGCTTAAACTCTGGGCCACCTGAAGCTCAGTCAGTTAAGTGCCCTACTCTTTGTTTTGGCTCGAGTCATTATGTCACAGTTCATGGGTTTGAGCCCCGCATCCGGCTCCATGCTGTCAGTGTGGATTCTCTCCCTCTTTCTACCCTTCCCCTGCTCATGTGCGTTCTCTCTCTCTTTATCTCTCTCTCTCTCAAAAAAAAAAAGAAAGAAGAAAGAAAGAAAGAAAGAAAGAAAGAAAGAAAGAAAGAAACATGCTTAAACTCTTTATTAAGGCTCAGTGTTGGAGGGGATGTAGAGACAAAGAAACACACATACCCAGCAGGTAATATAAACTAGTGTAGCCATTCTGGAGAAAATTCTGGTAGAACTTAAACTCGAGTGTATCCTCTCTCCTAGTAATCTTGCTCCTAGGAATGTGTCCCAAACATATTTTCACACGTGTTAATAAATCAACATGCGTGAAGATGTTAGTTGGCTGTGGGGAAGTTGTAAGCAATCTGTGACCTATGATGGGGAAGAGTTGCTTTAACTAAGATCAGTGAATATTTCAGAGGATCATATAGGTGCTAGATGGTGTGAACTCAATGAACACAAAGAAACCTAAATAACTAAAAAATAATGCTGAGTGAAAAAAAAATCAGCAATGCAACGAAATCAATCCGATACAATTGATGTGAACAAAAAGCACATGTACACAAAACACAAATGCTTGTTTCGCAAGGAAACATACCTACGGAAGATATCTTACGATTACAGTTAAGTAATTTAAATAGCTGTCTATGGAGAAAATAGGAGGAAGTATGAAAATTAAGGAAAATAAATAAAAACGTATTTCCATATAAATTTCTCTCTCTCTCTCTCTCTATTTTTTTTTTTTTTTTTTTTTTTTACAAAAGCAGATCATTGAGGCGCCTGGTTGGCTCAGTTGGTTAAGTGTCCGACTCTCGATTTTGGCTCAAGCCATGATCTCACAGTTCGTGAGATCAAGCCTTGCATCAGGCTCTGCGCTGATGGCACGGAGCCCGCTTGGAATTTTCTCTCCCCTGTCTCTCCGCCCCTCCCCCACACTGTTTCACTCTCTAAATAAATAAATAAATAAACTCTAAAAACAAAAGCAGATCGCATGCCATCAGAGTTAACAACACATTTGTTTATGTCTTTCCAAGTCACAGCACAGAGGTCTAGTATTTCCATATCAAACAACTGCAGCGTAGTATGTTGCATTATGGTTGTACCCCTTAACCCTATGGCTGCAGATTTAAGTTTATTTCAATCACATCTAAGCGTAAACATGTCACAGTGAAATCATGTCACAGTGAAAAACGGCATGTATGTGTGTAGACTGCGATCTTGTTGCAAGATTAATTCCTAGAAATACAGCTGCAATATTCAATAATATTCAGGATTTAAAAATGAAGTAGTGCCAAATCACCATTCTCGATATCCTAAGAATTTGTATAGTCAGCAACATTGAGAGTTTACATTTCAACACATTACCTCGTGTAGCATGTATCCCTTGGCATATTCTTTGTCAATCTGAGACAAAACAAAAGGAATGCAAACACGTTTATTTGAGAATCACTGGAATGATATCGCATATATTTAATAACCAGCGCAGATCTTTTCTGTTTTTCCTTTTAACTCTTAATTGTTATGTGTTGACAATTTTTCTTTTTCTTTTTTTTAAATATGCTTTTTTTTTTTTTTTTAATTTTGGTGATTTATATTGATGGGGCGCCTGGGTGGCTCAGTCAGTTAAGCATCTGACTTCACTCAGGTCATGATCTCACAGTTCGTGCGTTTGAGTCCTGTGTGAGGCTCTGTGCTGACAGCTCAGAGTCTGGAGGATGCTTCGGATTCTGCGTCTCCCTCTCTTATCTGTTCCTCACCCACTTGCGTTCACTCTCTCTCTCTCAAAAGAAATAAGCATCTTAATTTAATTTTAAAGTTTATTTATTGGGGCACCCGGGTGGCTCGGTCGGTTAAGCGTCCGACTTCTGCTCTGGTCACGATCTCACGGTCTGTGAGTTTGAGCCCCGCATCAGGCTCTGGGCTGATGGCTCAGAGCCTGGAGCCTGCTTCCGATTCTGTGTCTCCCTCTCTCTCTCTGTCCCTCCCCCGTTCATGCTCTGTCTCTCTCTGTCTCAAAAATAAATAAACGTTAAAAAAAAATAAATAAATTTTATTTATTATTTTTGAGAGAGAGAGAGAGAGAGAGAGAGAGAGAGAGAATCCCAAGCAGGCTCTACACTGTCAGTGCAGAGTCTGAGACAGGCCTCAAACTCATGAACCATGAGACTATGACCTGAGTCATGATACCAAAGTAGGAAACCAAGGGTCAGTTACTTAACTGACTGAGCCCCCCCAGATGCCCCTACACGTTGACAACTTTAATACTGAGTCCTTTGTTTCATAAAATTTCATTCATTG
Organism: Acinonyx jubatus; assembly: GCF_027475565.1. Lineage (NCBI taxonomy): Eukaryota > Metazoa > Chordata > Mammalia > Carnivora > Felidae > Acinonyx > Acinonyx jubatus. Next base: position 3,705,549 of record NC_069395.1, on the reverse strand, counting down.
AATAAATGGATACGTATTTCATTGTTGTTATCATGCTTCAAAACGTTAAAAAATAATTTATACTTTCATATTGTAATTTAATGTCATTTATGAAAATAGTGGATTGTTCCAATAAGTCTAAAATGGCTGCAACTATATAAATTTCTTAGACATGACTTCATGTACTACTTGAAGGGAAACTTTGCCTGAGTTTGGAATCGATGATACAGAATTAAATGTCATCACGGGTTGTCAAGTAAATTTGTTTCCATGTAAATAACCAATACCTTTTATAGAGTCTCCTAAAACAAACACAATGCTTAAAATTATACAGAATTTTAAAATTCGACTTAATTTCCAAATTAGTATTTTAAGGTGAACAAGGATATAGCAGATCCTGTTGGCTCTGTTGTCTAATCCAGGACCCACACCTAAACCTATTTTGCCCATGTCTCTGAAGGGGTTCCGAGTATGGAGATGTTGGCAACAATTTGCCAGGATTTCTGGGAGAGCTATTGCTGGTGGAGTCCCAGCGGCACAACTTTTTTGCTGTGAGTGTGGAAACGATGCCTGGCACTTAGAGATCTATTTTGCAACCTTAAGGAAAAGTCCAAGAGAGTGACTCATCTATTCGGGATCAAATAAGCAAGGAGCATTCCTAACTGATACAAGTATAAAGAGTAGTTTAATTATAGAGTAAGAATTAATAAGCATTTTTTGAAGTACCATGTTAGCACCCAGTTGAACTTGCCAATGAGAACACAAAATTTTTAGGACAATGTGTTATTAACTGTCAATTCCCATGTCAAATATACTAAAAGAAAAATGTCATTTCCTAAAATTCAGATTTGGGTTCCTAACAGCTGTTTTTTGTAACGGAACCAGAACTTTTTACAGAGGAGTTTAGCCCATAACACAGAGAAGGAGAAATTCAAAGAGAGAATGGAATGTCTTATAGCTTAAAAGCAAATTTGCTTTTTCCTAAATTTGGCTTAATGGCTGGAAATAAGTAATCGGGATGGAAGTCTGGATCTCGCTTGTCATTGTTCCACCAATCCGCTCCTCTCTGCTGAATCAACTTCCTTCAAATCCAAGTGTTGGATTTTCAGTAGTTTGATTCATTTAAAAGTCAACCCAACCAAAAGTACTACAGAAAAGGAAGTTTTTAAAAACACATTCATTCTGGGGATCCTGTGTGGCTCAGTTGGTTGGGTGTCCAACTCTTGATATCGGCACGGGTTGTTACCTCAGGGTTGTGGGATCGAGCCCCAGGTCAGGTTCTGTGCTGAGTGTGGAACCTACTTGGGATTCTCCCTCACCCTCTCTCTCTCCCTTCCCTATTCTCTCTCTAAAACAAAAAAACAAACAAACAAACAGACAAACTTAGAAAAATACATTTATTCCAATGCTTCAGGCTTCCAGACTATCTCATTTGTCCTGGACTGGAGTTCTCTGGGAGTTCCCTGCGACTGGGTTCTCCTAATTACCAGGCTGAACTGTTTTTCTTAATTGGAGCTATTATGGGGAATGATTGTTTTCTTAGTTATCTTAATTAGCCTATGTAAAATCCCCAGGAGAGTCTGTCTTCCCATGCTGGTTATGCTAAGAAAAAGATACACACATACATACTTATGGGGCTGGGGCAGAGAGAGAGAGTTCTACAGGAAGCATCAGATCTATAAATCTAAAAAACCTGGTGAAGGAAACGAAGTTCAGTTGGAGGACTCAGGGTAGAAACACAGCAGAAGGGCAAAGGCAGTTGGTCTTAGTGACTCTATATGGCTGGCAACATCAGGGTAGAGAAAGATTGAGTCTTCTCAATGTTTGTCCAACTTTGGAGTCCAACAGCAGGAAGGTCAGTGAATTAACTAATTTGGGGAAATTGAAGCTACCTAGGAAAAGAATAACCCACCTGCATAAGAATAGATAACCTTAGAGTGCACGCAGATACTGTGAATATCTGTTGAGATTATTTGGAGCAAGGAGAAATTAGAAGAAAACGTTATAAGGCAAGTTCATACAAAGCATAAAAGTTTCCCAGGATTAAATATCAAAATATTAAAATTTCCCAGGAAACGTGTGGGATGTAAATGGGGCCAAAGCTTACGTGATTTTTGCTTTAAAACCACAAGTGAGCATAGTGATTGATTTCTGAAATGTTTCGGGTATCAATGCTTCAGGAATCAAATGAGATTTCCAGTTAGCTGTTTGGCATTAACATCATTAACATTTGCACTAGATTTAGGATTACTAACTTTTGGATGAAGATAGATGTGGGTTCAGTGGCTTCAACGTCAGGAATTTATTTTCTTACAATTCTGAGAACTAGAAGTCTGAGATCCAGGTTTGGGCAGAGTTGCTTCCTCATGAGGTCTTTGTGGTTTGTAGATGGCTGTCTTCCCCCTGAGTCTTCCTGTGGTCCTCCCACTGAAACTGTCTGTGTCCACATCTACTCTTCTTGGATGTTCACCAGTCATATTGGATTAGGACCCACCCGAGTGACCTCATTTTGATTTAATTATCTCCTTAAAGACCCTTTCTCCAAATAGAGTCACATTCTGAGGTCCCAGGGGTTAGAACGTTAACATGTGAACTTTGGGATGACGAATTCAATCTGTAACAGGTGAAGAGAGCAGGTTTGTGTCCAGGTGAGACCTCTAAGTGAGAGGGTTCCAAAGAAAATGTGGACCACCGGAGAGAGACCCACAAATAAGGAATTCTGGAGCCACTGTAGTGAATGAGTGTAGAAGGCCAAAAGAAGTTGATAAGCAATCTTGAATAAATAAAGTCTCTGTGTGAGAAAAAAATATGGAGTAAGAAATAATAAACAAAGATAGAAAAAATAAACAAACATAGAAATCTGGGAGGTGGAAGACAGAATAGCCAATGAGGGAAATCAGGATAGCATGATGTCAAAAAGGCCAAAAAGGAAAGACTTTCAACGATCAGGTGATTGACCTTTGGACATTAGTGGCAATGAGGAGACAGGGGGGTGGGGGGCACTGGATTTTTAATCAGAAAGCCACTGATACACTTTAAGAAAAGAGATGTAGAGCATTGAGAGCAGATCATTGATTCAGAGGGTTTCAGGAGCGAATGAAGTCAATAAATACATATTAACGTATTAGGGAAAAATGATGTTGATACAAAAGAAATAAATAGTCTGTGTAGAGATGGTACTTTTCTCCCAGGATAAGATTTGTGCCCATTTGATAGCAGAAAAGAGAGAATCAATGAAGAAAATAAAACAAATGTTTTCAAAAGGGAATAAATTAATAGGACCATATCCTGCAATGCCTTGAGTTTAAATTGCATTTCACAGAGCCTCCAGGCCCCCTGTCCACCTCCGCTCCCCATACAATCCCCCTGGAGCAGCTCTGCATTTATGGCTTCAATTAGCCACTTTCCATGAACTACGTCATTTGACCAAAGTCTTCTGTCACAAAACACACTTGAGATCCATTTTTCTAGAAGAGGGGGAAGGGAAGGAATGGGAGATTGTAGAATGACCCATCGTTTCTTAAAAAAAAAGATGAACGGTGGTTTTTCTTTTCTGAATATTCTCTGAATAATTGTTAAATACATATTATGTATATTATGCATATATACATGGAGGGATGAAGGGAGAGAGAGAGAAAGAGAGAGACAGAGGATGTCTTATTTAGAGGCAGAAAGGGAAGGAAGAGGGTGAAATTCACCAGTGATGGTTTGTCTTTGGCATTAGAATATTCAATGAAATCATATGCCAAGAATTAGATGAGGAATTGGGAGTTTGAGGAAAGAATTTTAAAACCGTTTTGGGGAGATCGTTGGGGAACCAGTAAGACTTGAATACAGAAGAAACATCACCTAGCTGTTCCCTCACTGCCTTGTCTAATTCTTTCTTTGTCTAAACACACCTGACCAGTAGGATTAGCATCACCTAGAAATGTGTTAGGCATGCAAATTCTTTGGCCTTATCCCATACCGACTGAGTTAGAAACCTTCAGGATATAGACCAGCAATCTGTGTTTTAACAAGCCCTCCATATGGCTCTGATGCATGCTAAAATTTGAGAATCACTGATCTAAAATGTTGACTCTGCTTTCTGCCTGGATATTTTTCCCATACTACAACCTTAGTTGTAAGCATCTATGGAATATGGACTATTTCTTTCTTCCTTTGTCTTCCTCTGCATCCCCAGTACAGGGATCTACACAGTGCTGGCATTCGGTAGGCATGTTTACTTCCTGGCCAATAATCGTAGGCACCTCCTACAAGGCTTGAGTGAACTGGGAGCTGGAAGTCCTTGTTTTCAACTAGAAAATGGAGAGCCCCAATCAAAGTGCCACTCGGGAGTTCATCTTCTCTGCTTTCCCTTATTCCTGGGGAAGTTCTGTCACCTGTTTTATTCCACTGCTCTTCATTTACACCTTCATTGTCATTGGAAACCTTGTCATCATCACAGTGGTCCAGCTGAATGCTCCCCTCCACACACCCATGTACTTCTTCATCAGCACCCTTTCCTTTCTGGAGATCTGGTACACCACAGCGACCATTCCAAAAATGCTTGCCAGCCTGCTCGGTGAGAGGACCATTTCCTTAAATGGTTGCCTCCTGCAGATGTATTTCTTCCATTCCACTGGCATCAGTGAGGTTTGTCTCTTGACAGCTATGGCCTTTGACCGCTACCTGGCCATCTGCAGCCCTCTTCATTATCCCACTATCATGACCCCCAGGCTGTGTGCCCAATTGACTTTAGGTTGCTGTGTTTGTGGCTTTATCACACCCCTCCCTGAGATTGCCTGGATCTCGACACTGCCATTTTGTGGCTCTAATCGCCTGGAGCATATCTTCTGTGACTTCCTCCCCGTGCTACGCCTGGCCTGCACAGACACACAAGCCATCGTCATGATTCAGGTGGTAGATACTGTCCACGCAGTGGAGATTATCACAGCCGTAATGCTCATTTTCATGTCCTATGTTGGCATTGTGGCTGTAATTCTACGTATTCGGTCAGCTGAAGGCCGCCGCAAGGCCTTTTCCACGTGCGTCTCCCACATCACTGTCTTTTTGCTTTTCTTTGGCAGTGTGGCCCTCATGTACCTACGCTTCTCGGCCACCTACTCCTTATTCTGGGACACAGCCATTGCTCTGGCCTTTGCAGTCTTGTCCCCCTTCTTCAACCCCATAATCTACAGTCTGAGGAACAAAGAGATGAAGGAAGCTATAAACAAACACTTGGGTCAAGCTAAAATCTTTTTTCATAAGACCGAGGACCTCAAGTAAGATCTAATTATTGGACGTCTATGTGGCCACTGGTGCCTTTTCACTCTCAGCTCTGTGATCTGTCCTTTCCCATCAGCTGTTTACCGAAACTGGTCTTACAAAGGTCACCAAGGAACAGAATTCCCTAATAACTGAATTCAATAGTTTCTTTTGCTCTGTACCCAACTTGACACATTTTTTTAGAGTACGTAATTTATTTATTTAAATTAAAGTTAGGTAGCACACAGTGTAGTATTGGTCTCAGGGATAGAACTCAGCGATTCATCTCTTACATACAACACCAATCTCATCTCGACAAGTGCCCTCCTTAACAAAGTCAGATAAAAACAAATATGTCAAGTGCATTAAGGAGGGCGCTTGACATATCTTTGGATCTGACTATGATAATTAAGCTTTCTGCCACTCACTTTAGTCAAGATAAGTTGATTGTCTGGAAATGATCTGGGTAAACATTTAATTTTAGCATTGTCAAAGTATTTGTTTGTAAGATACGGTAATGGAAAAATTATCTTCATAAGACTAAGTTCTCTCCATGGTACTACCAATGGATACAGTTGAAAAATAACCCTAATTCCTAACTTGAATATTTATTATTGATAAATAGCCATATAGACATATTTCAGCAGGTCCTATTATGACTCTCCTGCTCCTTTTGTACCTTAGCATGTTGTGCACGGTGAGTTCCAGTCTGGGTCAATAATGAGTCAAGGCCATCTTTGTGTGCTTGCGGCCAACTGTAATGTGTGAAGCTAGTGGAGTCCATTGTGGTCAACAGTAAATCAACTTCACGTACATTGGTGACCATGAGAAACTAGGAGAATGGGCAGGCCTCTGTAGAATTGACAGGGAATGAGACCCAAAAAAGTAGTTGGCTGCAGTTGTGTGGTGGTTCAAGACGATGACAAAGAATCTTAGAGCAAGAAGATCACTAAATAATACTTTAAAAGCAAAAACAAAACGAAACAACACAAACAAACAAAACTTGGCCTTCAAAAAAGTGAACAAATATAACTAATCTATTCATTAATGAATCAGTATTTTTTTCATAGTGAATTGAAAAACTTAATCTTTGTTTTCAATGTCATAAAGGGTATTGTATTAATTAAGCAGCAAAAGAAAGAGGAAAAGAAGGCTCATGGGGTGTGTTGACATTCATGTGTTACTTTGTAACACTGCTCTTAGTAAATCTTGGGGTCAAGTGGCTTCTGACTTGGTCAGCACAGGAACAGCCAGCTCATTCTTGTTAATTTTAAATATATTTCTTTTCCCAACAAGTGTGCTGCATTTATTAACCTTACTTTCACTTCTAATAATAAAATAACATTTTATATCTTCACGGTTGTAATTATATTAATAATAACAATATTATATTAATAATAATAATACAATTTTCTACTTATTGGGCGTGCATTATATACAAGACATTGTAATAAATGTCTCCTGTATATATGTTACTTGATAACAATCCTAAGCAATGGGTATTACTATCATTCTTAGTATATAAGTGAGAAAACCGTGGCTCATAGGGTTTAAGTGATTCGTCTAAGGACACACATTTAGTAAGAGGCCGGACTGTGATTTGCACCCCATTCTATTATTTCAAAAGCCTTGCTCTAGGGGTGCCTGGGTGGCTCAGTTGGTTAAGCCTCTGACTTCGGCTCAGGTCATGATCTCCCAGTTCATGAGTTTGAGCCCCACATCAGGCTCTGTGCTGACAGCTCGGAGCCCGGAACCTGCTCCACATTCTGTGTCTCCCTCTCTCTCTGTCCCTCACACTCTGTCTCTCTCTGTCTCTCAAACATAAATAAACATTAAAAAAAATTTTTTTAAAGCCTTGCTCTTGGGGCACCTGGGTGGCTCAGTCGGTTGGGCGTCCGACTTCAGCTCAGGTCACGATCTCGCGGTCAGTGAGTTCGAGCCCCGCGTCAGGCTCTGGGCTGATGGCTCAGAGCCTGGAGCCTGTTTCCGATTCTGTGTCTCCCTCTCTCTCTGCCCCTCCCCCGTTCATGCTCTGTCTCTCTCTGTCCCAAAAATAAATAAACGTTGAAAAAAAAATTTTTTTTAATAATAATAATAATAAAAAATAAATAAAAAAAATAAAGCCTTGCTCTTAACCACCATGTTATATTCCTAATATTGCATCGATGGTCCTGAGAAAACAGTGACATGCGGAGGACTTGCTTCTCAGAAGCTACTCAGCAGAGACCATCCCTGAGGTTCCTGTAGGTGCTATTGAAATACTTCACCTATTTCCTCAAGAAACGTCTAAAAATTATCTACCATATGCAGGGGAGAGTGATGTGTGTTGGAATAATGCCGGGACGAGGCACATTCTCTGATGTCTGGAAGCTCACGGTCCGGGATCCGAGTTGAACAAATGCAAGGAGCTGAAATATTTACTTTGCTTTTCCTCATCCAGTAAGCAACCATTAAACTTCGTCCACATTAAAAAAAAAAATCAGCATGCATAGGATTAGCAAGGGTCTTCCGTAAGTGGTGGGACAGCATAGATTACTGTTAATTAATTTACTGTTATTAATTATTAGTGTAATTAATAAATTACTGTTATTAAAATATGGAGCTGGCTTCACATTTGTTCTCATCGTTTGCATGGTGGAGTTCAGCTGTGGGACTACTCCTTAATCACAAAACAAGGTAAGAATAAAAACCCGTTTGTATTCAGGAAGATATTATTAAGGTGCCGGAGAATAGAACACAGGATGCTAATTCTCAGTAACTTTGTACAATTAGTCACTACTGCAAATCTAACGACTTGCATCGTTTTGATACTTAACTTCTGCCTGCTCAGCCCACGCACCTTTGACCCGGTGCTGTGTCATTCTTGGAAAGCTGCTACAAGAAATCAGAGATGTTGTCCACACCGAAGAACAACAGGAACTGCTACAACCCATGATGAAAAAGAATCACACAGAGTTAGGGAAGGTCATCAAGAGGACGGGACCCATGAGCTGGATCCCGGGGATGGGAGGTCCAAACCCCCTCCCCTGTCCTTGGAATGTGGGCTCCGTTGGCCCTTCCCCCTCTTGGAGGCCGGCCAAGGACCCAGATGCTCACAGCTGCTGGCCAGTATATGCAGCTGAACCCTGTTAATGCCTCACTATAAACTGTTAAGACCCTGGCGAGTGGGTACAGGAACCTGTAGCCGCCCAAGACAAGCCCGGTATGTAAGTTCCCTTTGCTTATTATACCCGCCACCTACCGACCTGGAGTGGCCCACCTCTTTCTGGGTCTCTCCTTGTCCTCCAAATATGGGGACTGGTCTCAGATCACACCTGCAGAACTCCCCGCGGTGGGGTGGGGGCTTGCAAACCAACACAGAGATGCTGTCGACTTTATCCTGAAAAGGTACTTGTCCTCCAACACTTGGAATCTCGGAAGAGGCTGCACTGAGCACGAAGGCCGCCTGTCACCTCCCCCATCCTGGGCTGCCCCCAAAGTTTCAAACGGTGGCTGCTACTTCTGGGAATTGATCATACATAATTGCTAACCAACCTACCACCCTGTGGCCCGAGTTGAATGTTGGGATCAAATCCGAAGTATCTCCTGGGGCTTTGCTCCCATCTCGAGTCAGTGCTGGGGGCAAAGGGGAGGGTTACTTAGAGGGGACCTCCGTGGCTCCCTGCAGTGACCCTGCATCCACATTGAGAGGGTGAGCCACGAGCCCTCCTCCTGCTTCCCACCTCATCAGTGTGCTTATTAGAGTTTACTATGTTTATTATATATAATTACATACTGAAAAACCCTCATAAGTAATTCAGCATGTAATTTGAAGGTAATTATGTTCACTGTTAATGTTGTCCCACATTTTTTTTAATTAAAAAAAAATTTTTTAATGTTTATTTATTGAGACACAGACAGAGACAGAGCGTGAGCAGGGGAGGGACAGAGAGAGAGGGAGACACAGAAACAGAAGCAGGCTCCAGGCTCCGAGCTGGAAGCCCAGAGCCCCATGAGGGGCTTGAACTCACAGTGAGATCATGACCTGAGCTGAAGTCGGATGCTCAACCGACTGAGCCACCCAGAAGCCCCCCTCATTTTTTTTTTAATCTCAGACATCTCATCTGCATGGATTTACTGAACAATTCATTACTGACCAGTTCTTACACATGAGGCATTGATAGTTTCTGAACAAAAGAGTTTCCACTGAAGCCCTGGAGAGAGGCCTGTAAAGGCACAATAAAAAGAAGTAATAACAAAATTCATAAATCATAGCAGAAGTAGTAACTAGGCGGGGTGCCTGGGTGGCTCAGTCAATTGAGCGTCTGACTTTGGCTCAGGTCATGACCTCACAGTCCATGGTTCGAGTCCCGCTTCGGGCTCTGTGCTGACAGCCTGGAGCCTGCTTCCGATTTTGTGTCTCCCTCTTTCTCTCTCTGCACCTCCGCAGCTCGTGCTCTGTCTCCCTCTATCTCTCAAAAATAATAAACAAAAATGTTAAAAAAAGGAAATAGAAACTATGCTTGCAGAACCAAGAAAAACTTCAAAGAGAAATCCTGTTTCTTCTGAGACGTGCAGAACCTTTACTGTTTCTTTATGTTTGTTTATTTACCTTTAGATCTCCATCCACATTCAATTTAGGAAAAGTTCTTGACACAAACCAAGGACAGACAAGGGACTGCTTTTAAGGAATACCTTGCTCTATTTCATCCCCAACAATGGTGGCATAGAACTTTCTCTGGGAGGAATGGAAGCTGCTTTCTAGGCAGTGTCCTCTCTTATTCCAAGTAAAACCAAGAGCTGACACACCCCGAATGTATTTGGGGTAAATGTGTTTTAAACATTGGTTCCGATTGAACTTTTGACACTTAGATAAAGTTATCTTTACTTATTCATTCATTCTTTCTTTCTTTCTTTTAGAAAAGATTTATCAAGTGTCTATTGTCTATTAAATAAGGATTGTTTCTTGCACCTCGAAGGTAGATATTTATCGCATGTCTTACCAGGGTGTGTCCTCTTGGTGGGAACATATGGGCAGTTCAAGAAATCAGAGCACCTCTTTTCTTTTGGAGTCTCTGGCTATCATCGCCTTTCTCTGAATGCCCCAGGTGGCTGACTCTTGCCTCCGTTCACATGACACTGGCAATGAGGAGGCTCATCTCTGGACCAGATTTTGGAAAGACCATAAAGCGGTACTAAGTTTTCTCCAAAGTCACCTCAAAAGTAGCTCTGACATTCTTTTCACTGAAATTCCTCTGAACCCTTCGACGCCAACTGATCAGAGTGCCGCATTATCTTTTAATTTGTTTCAGAAACGGGGAAGAGAGGCCGTAATGGAAACTTTGACGTAGACATGAAACTTCCCTTTCAGTGACCGATTTACAAACGTCCCCGTTCAAGTGGCTTATATGTGCAATTACGAACTGTGCTTACGTCTTTTTGTAGAAAATCCAGTGTTACTGACATCACTTTGCTGTAGCACATGCATTTTGCATGCAGACAGCTCTCAGTGCAGGACCATTAGCACAATCTTACACATGCAGTGTGAAAGTGCGGCCTCTGGTTTGTAAACTGCTCGAGAGCAGGCATCTTGCTTCGGTCACCTGTATGTTCCCTCTGCCTGTTAGAACTCTGTGTCCATGGAAAGGCTCAATAATAGTTTGCTGAAAGTGTAAAGGGTTTTTTTTTTATTTCTTTCAATGTTTATTCATTTTTGAGGGGAGGGGGCAGAGAGACAGGGGGAGACACCGAATCCGAAGCAGATTCCAGGTTCTGAGCTGTCAGCACAGAGCCCGACGCGGGGCTTGAACCCATGAACTGTGAGATCGTGACCTGAGCCGGTCAGATGCTTAACCGACGGGGCCACCCAGGCACCCCTGAAAGTGTAAAGTTTTAGAAGAGAGATAGTCTATGCTTCTTGACAAATTAGACGTTATAAAAAAGTTAAGGTATAGAAAAAACTCAGACGGTTCCCACACTCTCCAGGGTACGGCAGGGGAGGGCAAGTAATGGGTAAAGGCAAGGTATGTGAAATATACACATATAGCAGTTTTTAAAGAATGAAATGAAGCCATGTCACAGATAGTCCACTAAAATTTCTATGACTGGCATATATTTAGATGCTAAATAGAACTTTCACTGATATCATGGGGGCTCTAGTCTGTTAAATATAAGAACTAAACTTCATAGTTTAATCAGGGCTGTGAAGGAAATAATATGTTCAGTCTTGGCACTTGGCTCCTACTTCCCTTTATTTTAATGAGAAATAATATTTTTTAGTTGAGCTCTTCTTTGCCCCGAGTGGGGCCATGGCACTGAACCTGCTATCTTTACAAGGTTTATGAGGACTTAGCTTTATACAGTTTCCTTTAGTGCTGCTGTACTCAAAGAAAATTATTAGTGGCTGGGAACATCAACCAGCTTTATGCAAGACTTTTAAATGATGCATCGCAAATCATCCTTGAAAAGATAAGCCCTTAGCTTTATGAGGGATTATCCCACAGCCGATCCCTGCCCTTTATATTCTGATTTTCAGAATTAATGATTCAGAATAAAATGTATGACCTGTAACTGAAACATAAAGTGAGTCATATAACAACACCCTGAAATAGGTAGGTTAGTCATGACTGTCCCCATTATATACTTAACAAAATTTAAGTGAATTTCCTATGCTCATCAGGTTATTAAGTGGAAGAATCAAGCTTTCAAGTTAGATGCTTCAGTTTGAGATCCAAGGGTTTTGCCATTATCCCAAAGTTTCCTTCCTGCCTCAATCACATGGTTCATTGCAGAAAGAGCATGTCATGGGTTTTATTTTTCCTTATTCCATGCAGGAATACCAAGTAAAAAATAATAATAATAAAATACACAAGGGAGGGCGAGAGAAGACTGTAGTAGGGGGAAAAGAATTATATTTCTTTTATTGTAGGATTGCAAACTTGAATAATGTATATCCCAAATAACTTTAGAGGATAGGCAGTGATAACAATTAGCATGGGGACAGTTAACTGCAAAGAGATCGTTTTATGTTTTTGAATTATACTATCTAATATTCTAACCCCTAGAAGAGACAAAAAAAAAAAGTAGAGACGTTTTAAAATGAGAACTAATTCTGGAAAAACAAAAAAATAATAATAAAAATGTTTAAAAAATAAACTAATAATGACCTTTATCCCATGGAAGAAAAGATTAGTCTTACACTAAAAGTAACATAGTTTTCCTTGTTGGTAGATGAGCTGAGAAAGTGGGACTCCAGAAAATCCACAGTCAACATGATAGGGGTGTTCGTGCTATGGCTTGGGGCTGCTTCAGACTTTGGGGCGTGGAGCACCTCTGGGAGTTCAGGGCCCAGGAAAAGATCTGATAGCCAAAGGGGGCCCCAGGGAAGCTGGGCAGGGCTGATTAACCGCCGTGTGGAGTACAGATCTGCCCAGAGCCGATACCCACGACCCATGCAAGGGCCCTGCCAATCACCCCCGCCCTTGTACCACTGAACGTGAGACTCATCTCTGATGAAGCTGTCGGGGACGCCCTCCACCTTCGTCTGCAGCCGCTCAGCCCTCGCTCACATACAGAGCAACACGCAATTTTAAAGACAGTACACGATTCTAAACCTCCACTCTATTCGCGTTCTTTACCTGAGTGTCTGGAATCAGAGTCGGTCTATCATCAGAGCCGACGAGCATTCTTGGAAAACTATGAAAGTGGCAAGAGGGCTCAGGGCTCCAAGGGTGAAGCCACCAGGATCTGAGATTTTCTTGTCATGACTCTCCATCCATCCCAAGGGCACCCAACAAGGGTGGCGCTCTGGGACAGCAGTGGCTCCGTCAACCTGGAGGGCCTGAGAAGATGGGCTGGGGAGGGACGTAGCTGGTAGCTGCCACATGGGCAGCCAGACTGCTGACAGAGAAGCTTGCACCAGGAGCCCTCCTGGCTGCCATGGTGGAAAAGTCACACAACACTGGGTTTTGATGCATAAAACCTCTTTCCTGACCCTTGTGCGTTTGCACATCTCTACCTGCTCTCAAGGCTATTGTTCTCACCCACTGTTATTTCATTATTTCATGGTGACCAGTCGTGCTGATGGGGCCCTGTTGTTTCCTTGGTCCCAAGGTTTTCACGTGGTTGTCGCCGGGAAGATTCTGGAATGGGACAACCAGCAATGTTGATGGATTAAGAGGAGCTTGGCTAGCACAGATGGAGGGCAGGGTGGCATAACGGTGTTCCTCATGGGGACTTGACTCTTTGTTTACACGCACCCAAACTGAAAGCCATGGGATGGGATCCCTCTCAGACACCACCTCTGTTCTCATATAAAAATGGGGATGATAATCCCTGCTTCCCAGAATCCTCTAAAGATTGGAAGTCAATGTGAATTGATCATGCCAACATATAAATTATATGTACCTGAAGATAGGATAATTGATGGTGGTCCTTACATCTTAGATAAAAGTTTTTAAATATCCTGTCCACCTCAACTCCAGTCGCAGATTCCTTGGCGCATGTGATATAACACATCCACTAAGATTTGTGTTGCTGCCTTGAGTACCCTGTTTGATTTGAATAGAATGAAACTGTACGGAAAAGTAAAGTAAGACTAGACGTTCAAGAAGAGAATTTGAAGCTCTCTCAGTTGTTTTGGGTGAAGAAGAGGGAAGAGGGAAATCAGAGGTATAGAACCTTGTTCTACCTTAATAGACTATGAACGCTTGGTTATTCAAGGTGGATCCAACCTGGAATGAAGTGTGGGTCACATACTTGGCTTGGGCAGTCCCCTGCTTTGTAGGAGGACCTGAAACCATCCCGGTATTTTCTCTTTGTTTGTTTCATTTTTGTAACGTGGCCAAAAAGGACTGTGCCTTTGGTGAACTGTTTCTGCTTCCTTTACACTCCATTAAAAACAATTCATAAAACACGATGACTTTTATCCCATATTTTAGAACTCTGTCCCATTCTCAGATATTTCATTCGTTTGTCAAATGAGGTATGCTCATTTTTGCTTCATGAAATACGAATAAACACACACATGTCTTCCTTCCTCCATCTCTTCCATTTAAATGGTTAAGGGAACGGCTGAATGAGATTTTTAAAAACCCAGCCTGGAAGACCAGGAATACAATTTTCTTCCTATTTTCACAAAGGCTCTACGGCAAGAATTAGCATATCTTACTGATTTCAGGGCTGTGAAAAATCTGCTTCTGTGTTTTCATGAAGTGGTTGAGTTGTATTTCCTAGAAATGGGTTGGGACAAGAACCTATGTGTGCCCCCAAGTTCTTGTAATTCTGCAGAGTCCAGAGAGCAGATGACCCAGAATTCCTTCATGATTTGCCATTCGCAGACATAGCATCTAAGACGAGTCAAAGAAACAACACAGAATTATAACACGGCTTCTTTATCTTACGTCTATCTGTAATGGCTTTTGCTTTCTAACTTTTCATTTAAAGAAAAAACCCTCCTTTTATTTCCTATGAAATAGGAAATAGTTCCTCCTGAGAAACTTTTAGAGCTACATACAGTCTCTGAACCGCTGAGTCACCCAGCGACTGCCCAAGTTAACAGCTGCCTCTGCTGAATGTGTCTCCTGCCTTCTGAAGATAACAGAGACTCTAGCTGGCGGGAGTCTGGGCCCAGGGCTTTTCTTTTCTTTCTTTTTTTTTCTTTTTGACTCTTCCACATGTGTACCATTGCTTTCATTTTTATCGGAAGAAGACTAAACAATTCCATGTGAATTCTCTCTCTCTTTCTCTCTATTCCTCTCTCTTCCGGAAACATTTTGTCTTGCCAGGTTCTTGACCTTTACGAAAAGTGAAACGCTTTCCAAAGGAAACCGTGAGTATGGAATTCTTTATGGCACAGTTTGTCGTTGATATAATGAGGAAAGCAGTCTCGTTTGACCTTTCTGTACCGTCTTGGACAGAATCTGTAAGCATTGTTTCTTGGCTTTTAAGAAGTAGAGAAGATTGATTTTGACTCTCTTCTTGTGAGTATCCCGTCTTAAACCACGACCTTAAGCTTGTGGCTTTATAGCATGAAAATCTAGCGATGACCCATTTACACGGGTCCGTATATGGAACAAGTAGAGAACTTGGAGCAAAATAGTACACAAGAAAGATCTGGGTCTGTAGAGAATGAGTTGATTCTGTAGCCCAAGTAGTAAAAGCGATATACAGAGTAGCAATTATATTTCAGAGGAAGATTAAAATTTGAACTTGATATTCAGTGTCCTGGCGGAGGTAAGCTAGGGGAAACTGTGCCCACATCCAGATGAATGAAGGTAATCCTATGGAGATTTTTCAAGTTATTGCCCTAAACAGGTTGGTCCCACTTATGGTGTTTAACAGTATGATCTTTTATGTTGTGGAAGCCAATTACTGAGATGCTAATAATTTGAAATGTATGATAATTGGATCAAAGATGTGCTGAACTTTTTGTTTGTAGTGTTTGTAAATATAAAGCAAATAAAAAAGTGGAGAAGATTAATTTTGACTTAATTTGTATACAGAATGTATATATTATATATCCTAATTAATTTTTATATATATTTATATTTATATATACCTTAATTTATAGAATGTAATAGATGTTGGCACACATTTATGTGAAAAGTTGGAAGAATGTCCTGAGTGCTAAAGAATTATTAGCCAAAAGGGTAGCTAGATAAGGTTGAAATTATGTAGATACACTGGACCCCTAATAACAACAGGCTTCAAGACATCTGAATCTAAGTCCCACAAGAGTAAAGGCCTGGGTACATACAAAAGGGACATCACAGAGATTTGAGCACCAGTAAGAGAAGATTTTTAACTTTCAGGCTATGGAGACTAGTGGCCCAAAGGTGCTGGAAACTGCGGAGGCGATCCAGGAGAGACGTAGGGAGGTGCTGACTCGGTACCAGAGGTTCAAGGAGCTGGTTGCGGAGAGGGGTCAGAAGCTCGAAGAGTCCTATCATTACCAGGTTTTCAGACGGGATGCAGATGACTTAGAGAAGTGGGTCTTGGAGAAACTCAAGATTGCAGATGATAAGAGCTACGAAGATCTAACTAACATACAGGTACTCAGTCGTTTGACTTCCCCAGAGCAGACCCTGAGATCTCCAGGGAGGGTAACATTCTTGTAATGTAAGTGCCTACTTAGTTAACTGTCAGGCGATGTCACAGAAAGATCAGACTACCCATTAGGGACCATAATTCTGTTTCTAAATGGCCCGTGTCTTTCACTTCTCAAGCCTCAGTGCCTTATTTACAAGCGAAACTCGCTCTATGAATGTATTCTTTTTTTTAAGTTCATTTATTTATTTTTGAGAGAGAGACAGAGAGAGAGAGAATGGGAGGGTCAGAGACAGAGGGAGAGAGAGAGAAGCCCAAGCGGGCTCTGCCCTGTCAGCTCAGAGCCCAATGTAGGGCTCGAACTCACAAACCATGAGATCATGACCTGAGCTGAAACCAGGAGTTGGGCACTTAACTGATGAGCCACCCAGGCGCCCTTCTATGAATGTATTCTGAATCTGAAATTAAGCCATGAGCGAAACAGTGACTGAGAGTTCAAAGAATTTATGACACACTCTGTGATTTTAATATTTTGAGGTGAAGAAACGTCAGTGCCTCAGAATCAGTTGCCCTCCACCCTGCTCAGAAGGATAGGAATAAAGTGGAATTTTTCCTGGGTTTCTCCCAAGGGGCTCTCCATGCCCTTCATAAGTCCACATGACAGGTGTCAGGAGGAGAGCTTTGGTGGAAGCTCCTCTCCTCCTTGTCCTACAGCATGCGACAGAGTCACGACCAGGAGAAAAGGTAACCTGCCTAAAAAGGGTACTTGATGTTGGAGAGGAAGCACTGGGTCAAGAACAAAGTGATATGGATTAAGTGCATCCATTTATATAGGCCAATAACAGCATAATCTGAGAAGCAAAAACATCTCAATCACAAAAAAGCCATTATTGTAATAATCACTTTCCTCATTGCGTTCAACTTTCCATAGCACTTACTTCCTCTTTTCTGAAGAGGAACAAATGTGGGGCATCTTCTCATTCCCACCGATGGCGATGGAGGGTATTTACTGGAAACTCCCCAAAGGCGATGGGAACAGGACAAAACATTTCTCTGTGGCCCTTGACTTGGAGCCTGGGGGGGCCAGGAGTGACCATTTCTTGTAGGATGTGACTCCTCCAGCCCTGAGCACGGGTTACCACTTAATCTAGGTTGTGAAGCAAGTAGTTCCGCCCGAAAGTAAAAAAAGGAACAGAAGAACATTTTTAGGACCCAGGGACGCTAGGCTTCATTAGCCATGTCCTCTGATTTCTTTTTTTTTTTTAAGTATACCCATACTTTGTTTTATTTTTACTTTTAAAGTTTTAATTCACTTTTTATTTTTTACAGGTTTTTATTTTATTTTATTTATTTTTTTAAATATGAAATTTACCGTCAAATTGGTTTCCAGACAACACCCAGTGCTTATCCCCACAGGTGCCCTCCTCCATGCCCCTCACCCACTTTCCCCTCCCCCCCATCAACCTCCAGTTTATTCTCAGGTTTCAAGAGTCTCTTACTGTTTGCCTCCTTCTGTCTCTGTAAACTTGTCCTCTGATTTCTAAACTTCAGGGCAAGTATCGGAAGCATGAATCCTTGGAAGCAGAAGTGCAAGCAAAGTCCAGGGTCATTCCTGAACTGGAAGAGATCAGGGAAACCCGGTTTGCAGAGGGGCATTTTGCCCATGAGGACACCAAGGTAACTATACGACATGACTCTGGAAGAGATGAGTCCAACTTTTTATTACGTTATCAGAGTTTTCATTGATTATGCCAGGTATGCAGCTAGATGCAGCTGGCTTGGAACCGGGGTTCCTGCCTCTGATCTTCTAGTGGGGTGGGGCAGGAAAAATGACGGGACGTCCTCCTGTTCCTGGGGTGGGAAATGAGCTATGACACAAAAGCTATCCTGGGATAGCATCACACTCCTTGACCACCGCAGGATAACTTTGCTGAAGATCAAGTCCTTTTCAACCCAGTTCCACGTGTCCCAGATGACTTGGCCTTCCCAAATGTCATTTCATTTTTTTTTTAATTTTTTTTTTAATTTTTCTTTTTTTTACAGAGACAGGGTGTGAGTGGGGGAGGGACAAAGGGAGAGAGAGAGAATCCCAAGCAGGCTCCATGCTCATTGTGGAGCCCGACGCGGGGCTTGATCCCATGACCCTGGGATCATGACCTGAGCCAAAATCAAGAGTCAGACGTTCAACCAACTGAGCCACCCGGGGGCCCCTCCCAAATGTCATTTCTGATTATTTCTTCTGACCTCAGGGTCCATGTTCCTTAGACTCTTCAAACAAGGGATGTTCTGCCATTTGAATCTTCTCTGAAATGCCTGTCTGTCTGTGATGCCTCCTTCTCTTCACAGCCCACGTGCTGTGACTACTATCGTAGTTCTGTAATCTGCTCCCCAAATCCTGTCTTCAGAAAGTCCTCCCTGAACACTGAGGACTGAAGACCATCACCCCTTTGGAATCCATTACTAACAGATCAACTCTTTTCTGACTTCATTCACACACTCTTCCAACATGCTTGTGTTGATAAAGTCACTTCAGGATCTCTTCTGCATGAGTGAGATCTTTCTTTCTTTCTTTCTTTTTTCTTTTTTTCACTGAGTTTTTTTGTTTTGTTTTGTTTTGGAAGCGTCAGCCCAGATTTACGTTACATATTTAAAAATTGGGTCTAGTCTTTCCACATTTGGCATACAAATTCTGGTCCATTTTACTGTCAACAAAATATGGTCAGAGAACACAGACTTTAACCAGAAGAGAACCTTATTGGAAAGGAGTCTGTAACGAGAAAAATCTCAAGACGTACCTATTGGTGTACAATTGAAATCGTTTTTGTGTTATTCCCAGCTTTGTGTGCCACAGATCCCCTACATCAATTACAATATCTGAGCCACGTTTGAAACCTTTTCACAACTATCGGACTCACTGTGCTCCATCAGACTGCACCACTATAGGATTCGGAGAGAAGTGTGGTCTGTGTGCTACCTTATGCCATGGACCAGTTGGAAAATATAAGATTCTTGTGGACATAACACAGACGATACCTTCAGTTTTTCAAGTTATGTAATACGTGATCTTCTAAGCTAACCTGGCGTCAAAGCCTTCGACTGCATAGTCCAAAAATTCTCTTATGGTTTTGGTGCCACGAATCTCCACTACAAGTTAGCAAAACTGTAACTCTCACTCCTTCTGGCAAACAGTTCGTGCTAAGTTTCTTCTACGACTTGGACAGTACTTAGAACGCCCTCTGCCTATCATGGACCTTTCCAAATCCTATCTGTTCCTCAAGGTTCAGTTCACATGAGCACTCTTCCATGAATCTTTGTGGCCTCCTGTCTTGTGGTCGGCAATCGTTTCATCCTGTAAAACCTCAAAGCACGTTTACATTTTTTTCTCTCGTGGCAGATCACATCCAGCCTGGTTTAGCAGCTACTCCCATGCATGTCGATTTCCTGCTGTAAATGTTTGTGGAGCCATTAATGCACGAGCGGATGACATTTTTATCCAGTCCCCCCGCCCCCCGGTGGAGTGTGCACCTGCCCCAGCTGCCCTAGGCAGGTGCGGTGTCTGAGTGGTTTTGCCTCTCTTCCCAAAGGCCCATCTGGAACAGCTGCGCACGCTGTGGGACCTCCTTCTGGAGCTGACCCGGGAGAGGGGCACCCTGTTGCTGCGGGCCCTGCGTCTACAGCAGTACCTGCAGGAGTGCGCCGACACCTTGGAGTGGATCGGAGACAAGGTAGGGACCGCGCAGGACACAGAGGACTTCCCGTTCGTGTCCCAGGCACCCCGCGGCCGTTGAACGCAGGCTATTCGTAAACCAGTCTGGGTGCCTGTTCCTGGACCCTGTTCCCGGAAAGTAGGAATTTTGGCAGAGATGTGGGGGTATCCTGGAGACCACTGACATTGCAATGTGGGGGGAAAGTGCTCCCGGCCTGTCCCCGGCTACTTTCCGTGCCCCTCAGCTCCTCCTGAATTTTTGCTCTGACTCTGGGTCCAGGCTGGCGGTGTTGCCTGCTCCTTCCCTAAGGGCTGCCTCTCAGTACCTGTAACTATTTTTCTAGACACTGAAAGAATGATCCCGTAGTTAGGGCTGAAGATAACAAGTAAGCAAGTAAGTGCATAGTGCAGCCCTTTTGCGGATACTCAGTGTGTTGACCTGAGTAGAACCAGGATGAATTTATTTCTCATGTTCCAAAGTACAAAGGGTGCTTCCGGGAGCCTTGGCCAACCATGTCCCTGGTCTTTCTGGAAGATTACCTCAAAGAGTGCCATGCCCTGGGCCAGAGTGCTCCCTCCGGACACCCGCTCCTGCTTCTGGCTCTTTCCTCAAGGTCTCTCCCAGGCCCCACCAGCCCCTCCTTCTGAGATTTCCGGGGAGTGTGGGCAATGGTTTGGGGCATTTGAACTGCAGGAATTCTGAAACGTTTGCCGGTGACTCAACAGACTTTCCTGGTCCACAGGAGGCTATAGTGACGTCAGCAGAGCTGGGTGAGGACTGGGAACGCACAGAGGTCCTGCATAAGAAGTTTGAGGAGTTCCAGGCGGACCTGGAAACTCAGAAAAGAAAACTGGATGGAATGAACCAGTATGCCAACCAGTGTGCCGAGGTGAGATGGGGAGCAGAGGGTCAATGCAGGGAAGGGCTCCTGATGGCCAAAGCCTTCCGCCATCAGCAGGTGGGACGTGAGGGACACGGGCATCGGGAGAAAACAAGGCTGCGTGTCCTTGTCGTAACAGGTCCGGGGCAACTTCCTCTCCTGTCCGGGTCATCCCTTGCCAGTCTGTGCAAATAGAGGCGTGACTGGGAGGGAGAGCGTATGTGTTCACACCTGTGGGTGTGCCTGTGCACATGCGTGGAGGAATGAGACCCGCAACCGGGTAACTCCTGTGCGGAGCACCAATTGGTCAACCACTCAGTTTTATGCAGCACCCTTTTTGTGGAGAAGAACCCGAATAAAGCAGCAAAGAATTTAAAATAATGGTGGGCTATCGTAATATGGACGATGCCATTATACATGATGTTTGTGAGTGGGGGAAGGAGAAGGGAGGCAGATTTACCTTCCTTTACTTAAGAAAATGTTTAAATAAGCTTTCAATATCTGAGCAGACAAACAATTCAATGTGGGGCTACATAACCGTAGGATGTGCCAAGAAAACCGGGAAGCCAGCCTGGTTTTATTTGTATATAAAGGAAATTTTATGTGGATAAAAAGGAAATTTTATGTGGATATAAAGGAATTCAAAACTCCAAGCGTTGGCTATTGTGCTTTTCCATGTGGTCTCATCCTCACTGCATCTCCAGAACGGCAACGATCTTTCTGTACTAACAGAACCGAGATTTCAGGACGAATGGGTGGGTACCTGAGGGGGGAAAGTAACTGACTCTCAGTTTTTTTCCAGGCCATGTTTCCAACAGTCTCTAAATTTTCTCTCTCCGCCACCTTTGTCTTGTTGTGGAAGTTGTTTAGTTATTCGGTGCTATCTCACAAACCGTCACAAAGCTGAAAACAACAAATGTGTTACTTCTTCCGGATTCAGTGGTTCAGCTGTTCCGCTAGACAATGCTCCTGGTCCCACCTGGGTTTCTTAAGTGGCTGCAGTTATTTGGTGGCTCAGTTGGGGCGGAGGGTCCAAAACGGCCTTGCCCCCACGTCTGCGGCCTTGGCGAGGATAACGAGGGGTTTCTCCACACGGTCTTTCACGTTTGTTTATGTGTCAGCGTTCCAAAGGTTAGAACAGAAGCTGAAAGTACAGGAACTCGTATAGTTTCTGGCACATTCTATGGTAAGCGAGTCATAGGCCAACCCAGATCCAAAGCGTGAGGAAACGGACTTCACGTCTCGAAAGGAAGGCTTCCTGGTAAAATAGCATGGCCATTTATCTAACCTACCACGGGAAGGATCAACACGGCTTAGAGTGCGTCCTCTGCTCTTTTGGACCGGGACCCACACGGCGCCAAACAGAAAGGACCATCTATCCAGGAAGGAGAGTCTCGAAAATCCCGTCTGGAGCAGCTTCAGAATTGGGAATGGAAATGTGAAGAGAGACAGGGACAGGAGGAGCAGAAAGACAGACACGTGGGAACTACTCAAAAGTGCCAAGTGTCAACATAGGCTGATGCTGTTAACTTAACCTAGTATTCATTAATCTCAGTGCTTTAGATGCTTTGCAGCAATCCATGAAGTTTTTCTCCAAAATGAAATGTGGATACATGTGTGTATAATTCTGTATAATCTCTCAGTAGAT
Source organism: Acinonyx jubatus (assembly GCF_027475565.1). Lineage (NCBI taxonomy): Eukaryota > Metazoa > Chordata > Mammalia > Carnivora > Felidae > Acinonyx > Acinonyx jubatus. Next base: position 3,683,063 of record NC_069395.1, on the reverse strand, counting down.
TCTCGAAGGCGTCAGGACCCGAGAGGAATTAAGAACCTCAGTCGCAGAGTTTTGGAAAATAAAGTCATATTTCACAGACGGGGCTTTTTCTTCCTTGGTTTTCAGGATTTTCAGGGGATTAGCAGGCACCAACAAGGTGGAATTCTGAAAATAACACCATGGCTGGGCAATGTGTGTTAATAGGGTGCCCCAGGGCTGCGAGTGAAAGAGACCGCATCTGGCTGCTTGGCGTCTGGAGTTTGGCAATGTGGATCGGGTTAAAGCTAGGGCGCAGGGCTAAGGTGAAGATTGGGATCTGGCCAAAAGGTCGTTCTCCATGCCTGGCAAAGTACGAACTAGCGTGAAATGAGAAATGTCAAATGATTTTTGGAATCATCTCAGCTTTGCCTCACTCCCGCACTGGTCCCCTCCCACAGGAGAAACATCCTGACCTGCCCTTGATTAAGCTAAAGCAGGATGAGGTGAACACCGCCTGGAAGCGTCTCCTCAGCCTGGCTGGGCAGCGACAGGAGACACTGGCCAATGCTGCAGACCTCCAGCGATTCAAAAGGTACGAATCTGGCCCGCACGTTATGGGAAAGCCTACGACAGCGCCGCATCTAATTGTGCCAGCCTCTGTCTGCTGCTGGCAATTACTGGCCAATCCCTCGAACCAAGGGAAATCATGTGCTTGCATTTAAGGCAGCAAGGGAGAGCGTAGTTAAGACAGCTGTGACCCACCCCGTGGCCAAGCGTGCGATGACTGGAGCCCAAAGCTATAAAAGTAGCTCAGGTGAATTAGCGATAGAAAGGCTGCAGAGGCAAGGAAAGCATATTACGAACTGGATGGGAGTGGAAGGTTGAGTCGGGAAGAAGAAAGACTCATGAAGAGCTGACCCAGTTATGGGAAGTATATGCAGAGGCCCAATGACCAGGGAGACGCCCAGGCCCCTACATGTCAATGGAAGCCATTAAAAGCAAGAACTCTTTGCATTACTCTTCGATAGTGAGTAGGAATTCCAGGTAATTGCTAGCCGAGTGGACCAGGGCAGTCTTTGCCGTGTGTGTTGTTTGCCCTGTAATTCCTGACATCTTCTTTGTTGGAGCTCATGTGGCTGTCTGGCAGGGATGTGACGGAGGCCATCCAGTGGATCAAAGAGAAGGAGCCTCAACTCACCTCTGAGGACTATGGCAAAGATCTCATTAGCTCTGAGGCGCTGTTCCACAGTCACAAAGGTCTTGAGAGGAACCTTGCAGTCATGCAGGACAAGGTAAGCCACTGCTGGAAGAATGGCCAGCCTCCTGGGCTAGAAGAGGTATTTGCTGGCCATCTTGCCTCCAGAGGATGCAGTAAGTTCATTATTTCAATGAGGGAGAAATTCCTTGGCCCTGAATATTCTTCTTGTTCTAGTTCGTGACTTATACATGGCCATTGGATATCCTTTAGTTTTCTTTAAAGATACACAGATTTTTATATAGTCTTGTGTTTTTTTGCAATGAATTTCGTGATTTTAAAAACAAAAAAAAAGCTACCTCCCAGAATGGCCTCCTAATCTCACTCTGTACCTGCAGCCAGGGAATCTTTTTTTTGGTCAAAACACACTCGTCAGTTCCAGCTCAATCTTGCTTGGTTTTTTTCCTGCACTCGGTAGATAAGGGAAGACATTTCTTCTTGCTCTTCTTTAAGAAACTCAGAGACACCTAGGGCACGTTACTAGGTCCACCTTTGGGTTTTCTTCTCCTTTTTTAAAAATTTTATTTATTTAAATTCAAGTTAACATACAGTATAGTCTTGGTTTTAGGGGTAGAATCCACTGATTCATCACTTACATAGAACACCCGGTGCTCTTCCCAACAGGTGCCTTCCTCAATGTTCATCCCCCATTTAGCCCATCCCCCCACCCACCTCCCCCCCAGCAACCCTCAGGTTGTTCTCTGTATTGAAGCGTCTCTTATGGTTTGCCTCCCTCCCTGTTTTTCTTATTTTTCCTTCTTTTCCTCCACGTTCATCTGTTTTGTTTCTTAACTTCCATATGTGAGTGAAATCATATGATATTTGTCTTTCTCTGGCGGACTTGTTTTGTTTAGCACAGTATACTAGCCCCATCCACATTGCAAATGGCAAGCTTTCCTTCTTTTTGATTGCCGAGTAATACTCCATTGTTTATATAGACCACATCTTCTTTATCCATTTGTCAGTCGATGTTTGGGAGCTTTCCATACTTCGGCTGTTGTCAATAGCACTGCTGTAAACCTTGGGATGCATGTACCCCTTCAAATCAGCACCCTTGTATCCTTTGGATAAGTACCTAGTAGTGCAATTTCTGGGTTGCAAGATAGTTCTACTCTTAACTTTTTGAGGAACCTCCATACCGTTTTCCAGAGTGGCTTCACCAGGTTGCATTCTCACCAACAGTGCAAAAGTGTTCCTCTTTCTCCACATCCTCTCCAACATCTATTGTTTCCCGCATTGTTAATGTTAGTCATTCTGACAGGTGGGAGGTGGTATCTCATTGGGGTTTTGATTTGTGTCTCCCTGATGATGAGTGATGTGGAGCATTTTTTCGTGTGTCGGTTGGCCATCTGGATGTCTTCTTTGGAGAAGTGTCCATTCATGTCTTCCGCCCCTTTCTTCGCTGGATTCTTTGTTTTTTGATAAGTTCTTTATAAATTTTGGGTACTAACCCTTTACCTGAAAGCTGGAAGACGCGGGTCCCTATCCCTAGAGGAATAGACATAGGCATGCCGGAACTTAGTACAAGCCCCTACTCCAGACTGACTTCCATCTTTGCTTCTTCCCCCTCACAACATCACCCATAAGTTCAACCAACTCCATGGAGTATGCACAGCAGTCAGCCCACTGAAGGGCTCCGTGTGCTGTGCCCTGACCGTAGCTCTGTCCCTGGAGCAGTTTTGTATTTTGTCTTACTTTTTTCTCCCGATAACAAAATCTCAAATCCTAGACGACATCTGATGATAGTTGAATATAATGATTCCCACAACAATATTTATGGAAACAGTGTAGAGGGTGGTGAGTGACAGCCTGAGGTCTAAACCTTGCTCCTGGTACTTAGTCACTAAATGCCCTTGCACTAATAAATACCATCCCAGCTTTTGCAAAAAAGGGGAATAAGAATAGTTTCTACCTCTGAGTACTATTTTCAAAAGACTGGAAAACAAGCAAACACATGTGAAATGCTAAGCACCATAAGAAACAAACACGGTCAGTAAATTATTAATGCTGAAATAGCACGTCCGCATATTAACATAAAAGCCTCAGTGTACGTGTATTAAGTTATTAGTATTCATACGGCTGCTTTCTCGGATCTCTCCCGCCAAACTTTGTCAGGGAGAATCAGAGTGCTTGGATTTCCCACCGCATTTCTTTCTCATCCCCTTTCTCTCTTTCTCTTTACCCAAAGGTAAAGGAGTTGAGTGCCAAAGCAGACAGGCTGATGCTTTCCCACCCTTCAGATGCATCTCAGATCCAACAAATGAAGGAGGAGCTGGTCTCCAACTGGGAGCACATCCGCGCCTTGGCAACCAGCAGATATGAGAAGCTGCAAGCTTCTTATTGGTGGGAACCCCCTCCTCCCTCTTGCTCTCTCTCTATAGGGTTCAGGTATAACGTCAAAAGCAGAAATTAAGAGTGAAAGCGAAGACATGAGGAGGGACCCAGCCCTCCCGCCTCCTCAATGGTCGAGGCAAAAAGAAGCTTCATTTGTTAAGAGGAGCCCTCTGCAGGTTGATGTGACGGTCAGAATGGCACCTCCACTCAGTGCACCCCGTCCGTTTTCTTCCACTTGCACAGTTGTAGGATGCTAGGAAGCTGCCCAGGGACCCAGAAAAGCAGCTAAAGAAACACCAAAATCCTGGCCCCAGTTTAGGCACCAAAATAAACTTCCAGGCTGAAGGGCGTAAAAATAAATCTGGAATTATTTCCTGAATGCCGTGTGGGCTGGCTTGCCAAAAAGCCAGGTACCATTTCAGTAGTTAATGTTTATGATTAATCATTAAAACCCCAGAAGACCATGTTTATCCTACTTTTACGATCCCAAAGTAACTGGTGAGCATTTAAATGTTTGACTAAGTAACCCTTTTCGTGGTTTTGTTTTTGTGAATAGGGTCAAGGGTGAGCTAAGGTGCAGGAGGGCTCCTAACCCCAGCTCTGGTCCCCTTTCCTATCAGCTGCTTCCTGTTATTTACGTGTCAGGGCTTATACTTTGGCCTCGTTGGCCAAAGTGCTTTACTCCAGTTCAAGTGCTTCCGGGGTAGGTGCGACGTTGTGATGTTGGAGAAGCAGGGCCCCTGCGCCTCATCACACGACAATGCACCCGTCCGGGGAGTCTGCAGCTTGGAGTGAGGGACAGCCTGCACCATTAAAGGAACAGGCAGTGCATCAGGGCAGTGGGAAGGGGGCGGGGATAAGGGTGAGGAGCACGTTGGACATCTCAGCTCAACCCAACCCTAACTCCAGGCTCCCAAGTCCGCTCACACCTACCTGGTTTCTCCTTCCGGCCCTTTACCTTAACTTCCCTGCAGGTATCAGCGCTTCTTATCTGACTACGAGGAGCTCTCAGGGTGGATGAAAGAGAAGTCTGCTCTGATCAATGCTGATGAGCTGCCCACAGATGTGGCTGGTGGGGAGGCCCTGCTGGACAGGCATGGGCAGCACAAGGTAGAGAAGAAGAGCCTCCCCAGGAGGAGGAAGAGGGAGGCGCCAAGCCTCCAGAAGGTTTCTTGCTGAATTTTAAGACATTCCGTCTTATGACCCTAGCACGAGATTGACTCTTATGATGACCGATTCCAATCTGCTGAGGAGACTGGTCGGGAACTGCTGGACGTCGGTCATGAAGCCTCTGATGAAGTTCTGGAAAAGGTAATCCGGTTTAACAGTGTGTGAAATTATGATACACATTTAGCCCCACTGAATCTCATGATAATATGATCATCTCCGAACAGGACGAGGGTAGAAGTCGTATCAACCTCTCAATATTGAGATGCTCCCTTCACATATTGCTTTAGCTGAAATGAGTCATCCGAAATTCTCAGGAAGTGAGGCGTGCTTCCTCACCTCTGAGCCTTTATTTCCTGAACCTACCAAGTTTCATTGACCCGCCTTCTACCTAATTCAAAACCTCCATACCATCTTGCCTTGTCATACTTGTGCTGTTTTATCGCTTTTCCATACTCGCCTCTAGACTGTAAATTCTTTGAGGACACTACCTACGCATCTTTGGATTCTCTAAGGTGCCTGGCCCACGGCTGGCTTTCTTCTCCCGTCTCGACAACCTCAAATTGCACTGATTTTTCTATACCTGTGTTTCTCAAATCTACATTAAATAACAGGAAAGCTTTACACAGTCCCACCCGCTGAATAATCAGGTTTGCCATGATCGTCTCCTCCTGAATCGCAAGGACTCACCTCATCCCCCTGACCCCTGAGAGATTTTGCTTCAGACGCAGAGTCACCGAAACTCCTTGGGATGATAAATAAAATAAGATAAATAAAATAAGATTTGCAGCCTTTCATCCTTTCATCAAAATCATTCAAAGATTTGCCTTTCATCCGATTCCAATCACAGCCTCCAGTGCTGGGGGTGGGTGAGGTTGAGATGGCCATAGTTTGAATTCACCCCGAGCTCTCTGGGAAAAATAAAAAATAGGGATTTTTGTTTTTTAAACAATTTTCTGCCAAAGGAAACTGAGATCCCTGCAAATGCATCTGTTATCCTGGGAGCCTGAGAAATCTGTGCTGCCTTTTTGCTGGACTTAGCACGGCAGCATTGCCAATAGACTGGGATTCCTTGGGCAGATGTGTGAGCAGGAGAAAAAGGCTCATATGGGTTTGCGAATGTCACCTTTCTCTTTCCTTGGGGGTTCTTATTGGCTTTCAGAAGGGAATGCAAACTTCTCAGAACGATCATTTACGTGCTGTATAAACGTCACCTTCCTCCAGCGTCCACCTTTTTTAGACACTGCACTTTGCTCTGGGGCACTTGTATTATCCAACAATCATTTGGAGTGATGATGCTGTCATGGTGTGCCCTCCTATGATCCCGGTCCCCATCCCCACCCTTTAAATCCCTGTTCGGTGCAACACCTGCCACACTCTACTCCCCGCTTCTTCCCATCGGAATTCATCTCTTCTCCTTCATTTCTACGTATTAAGTGTATTGTTGTGCCTCTGTTGTGGCCTTTACCCTCATCTCCCTGCCACGTTGTTCACCTAGACATTGACGTCTTCAGAGAAAAGCCCGCTTCTTGTTCATTTGTGTGTCCTTCTGAAGGCCTGGCATTGACTGGGCGCTCACGTTGTCTCCTCCTTTCCAAAGATGACCATACTCGCCAACGACTGGGCTGCCCTGCGAGGGCTGTGGAACCAGCGGAAGCATCAGTACGAACAGTGCTTATACTTGCACCTCTTCTATCGTGACAGTGAGCAGGTGGACAGCTGGATGAGCAGACAGGAGGTAACGGGAGGGGACCCTTTACCATGGGACTGCCATCGGTACCCTCACAGCTGCTGCTGAGGGCTGGGGCTTCTCCTAGGACCTGGAGGGTGATCCGTGGGGAGAAGAAGAGAGCAGCCCTTTCCATGAGGTTTTAGAATTCCCTCATGAACAGAAGCCTAGGAAAATACCTAAATACACAGCAGAGAGGCTTTAACTGCAAGCCAACAGGAGGCCAAATGGGTATCAAATTGCTAAGGGATCAGGGATAGAAAGTTGTGATGAGTCAGGGTTAAGCAGAGATGTCCTGAAGGAGGTGAGGGGTCCTCTTGAGGCAGCGCTGGGGGCTCAGAATGGTGCCTGGATTGGCCGGGCGGAATCTATGTGGACAGACCCAGAGACAGAGGTGGTAAAGGTGTGCGGGAGGATTAGGAAGGCATCTGAAGTTCCTGCTGTTTGAGGTTGGTCCCCACACACCATCCCGCCATGTGCTAATCCCACCTTGCTCTCCCACCACCTCCCTTCCATCCTTAGTCCTTGTGTCAGAGGTGTTCCAAAAGCAATGATTCTCACCAGTGAGGAGAATGGAGTTGTGTCTCTCTGTCTCCTACAGGCCTTCCTGGAAGATGAGGACCTGGGAAACTCCCTGGGCAGCGTGGAAGCCCTTCTGCAGAAGCATGATGACTTTGAGGAGGCCTTCAATGCCCAGGAGGAGAAGATCACAGTAAGAAGTGCCCCCGGTGTGGGCGCCGCATCCATGTCTGTTTGCGTCATCAGACAACTCCCGTCCTCAGAGAGGACCACGTGTCACTGCCAGACATAACGTGAGGATTACTTTTAAAAGAGGAAACATCCAGAAAAGTATTCATACCCATCTTGCCGTCACATTTCTTGTTCCACAAAGCGTTATTTAGAAAGTTTTTAAAGATTTTGGCCATTCGCATTTTCCGATGAATTGCAGGACTGCCTTATTTATTCTACAGTGTGAATGGTTATTATTGGATCCACATCTGATAGAGAACCATTACTTAGAAGTTTGAAAGGTATTTTACTTATAACGTATTATTTATTTAGCTTTATCTTCTCCAGGAATGTCTCCATTTAGTTTTCTCTGGTATAATGTAGATGCCTAAGTACCATCTATGCATTCCTGTATATCCTCAGCTTTGTGTCTCCCATCTAATGCAACCACGGTCTTCCTGTCAAGCCTATGTTACAATGTCCCAGAAACTGGTCAACATATAAGCAGGGCTCAGACAAGTGCAGGAAGATTTTATTGGTCCAGTAGACTCTATGTCTTTGGCTGTCTCCTAGGCTGGTGCTGGCTTTTAACTCACACACGTCTGCATATAGGACCACAACCAGCAGCAACAACCCTATCAATAAAATTCCAAGCCCTGTCTGTCAATCTTCAGTCAACATGGAGATTACTATGGTCTCTTATCAATCCATGTGATCACTCTGTTGATTGTCACGGGTAAAAGCTAAAATAATTTGTTCTTTTAAAAATGATATCATTTATAAATGTTTATTGATTTATTTTTGGGTGAGAGAGAGAGAATCCCAAGCAGGCTCTGAGCTGCCAGTGCAGAGCCTGACGCAGGGCTTGAACCCACACATCGTGAGATCATGATCAGAGCTGAAGTTGGACGCTTAACCGAGGGAGCCACTCAGCTGCCCCCATGCTTCATTTATTTTATGATTACTTTCCTATTCCTGATCCCTTAACCCATTCTGAGCTCTAAAAATCTGAGGAGTTGATGAATGAATATGAGTAAACGTTTTGGATACTTGTTCCCATGCAGCTAGAGATACAGATGTATAACAGATAGGGGGAGAGAGGAGAGAGAGAGAGAGAGAGAGAGAGAGAGAGAGAGAGAGAGAGAGAGAGAGAAGGTGCTGGCTACCGGACATGACTATATCCACAGTGCATCCTCCTGAAAACTTCAGAATAGATCAACTATTCACCTTCACGTGACACCAAAATGCATATACTATAAACTAGATTTTATTTTATTTCTTTTTTTTTAAATTTTTTTTAACGTTTATTTATTTTTGAGACAGAGAGAGACAGAGCATGAACGGGGGAGGGTCAGAGAGAGAGGGAGACACAGAATCCGAAACAGGCTCCAGGCTCCGAGCTGTCAGCACAGAGCCCGACGCGGGGCTCGAACTCACGGACCGCGAGATCAGGACCTGAGCCCAAGTCAGCCACTTAACCGACTGAGCCACCCAGGCGCCCCTATAAACTAGATTTTAAAAATATTATGGAATAAATGGGTAATTAATTTGTCAGGTATACATTTTTGAAACAGAAGTTGTGACAGAGGTCAGAACTAGTACCCAGATCTCCGATCCCAAAACTTGTACTCTTCTCACACTTCCGGGCTTCCTGTCTACAGTTGGCCAAATGCTGGCCACTGACTCAGGGGCCCCAGTAGAAAAACCACTCCAGTTTTTATCGTTTCTGTTTTTCAGACCTTAGACAACAATGCCACCAAGCTGATCGATAACGACCATTATGACTCCGAGAAGATCGCTGCTCTCCGGGATAGCGTACGTCCGAGGCCACAGACGCACGTCTGCCTGCTTGTGCCGAGGGGCCAGGGGAGGCGCTGGGGGCATGGGCACTGAGGTGGGCAGTGAATCTCAGGTGTCCACATTTGGCTGTGCTGACCATGAGTGTGGTCACGGCTTTTGCAGCTCTTGTCACGGCGGGATGCCCTACGTGCCCGGGCTGCCATGCGGCGCAGACTTCTGGAGGATTCGTGGCTTCTGCAGAAACTGTATGAGGACTCAGATGACCTAAAGAACTGGGTCAACAAGAAGAAAAAGTTGGCCGATGATGAAGACTACAAGGTAAGCGGGGTTTTCAGACCCTGGGCACATTCAGCAGGACTGAGTTTCGGGGGACGAAAGTCTTAGCGTGGAAAGGACAGTAGTGTTCAGCAGGTGAGCCTCCTTTACAGAGGAGCGTCATGAATCCCTCAAGACGCAATATCAAGCTGAAAGCCAAGAATCTGGCTTCTGGATTTCCCGTGCCCTGCTGCCTCTCACCTCTTCCCTGGCACAACTTCTAATGTCCTGTAACGTAACGGGGAAAGGGAGGGACTGTTTTTTATTTGGCTGCTTCTCGTCCCTTGGCCCCCTCTGCTGCTCTCCTGGGCACCTTTAGAATAGGAACACTCTGTGTCCGATCCCGGTGGATGTTCACGTTTACTGAAAGCTACTAGGAACCTAAATGTAACCTCAAGGTTTGACGTAATACAGAGTTACACAGTTTTCTATCTAGAAGGGAATGGCTCCTTATTTTTACTGATGAGAAACCAATAAAATTTGAATTGGAAAGGGAATTTGGATTTGAATTGGAAAGGGAATTTGGATTTGAATTGGAAATTGCCCAAAGTTATACAGTTATTTAAAAGGCAGTTTAACAGAAGCGTTTGAAGCATGAATTCTGGAGAAGGTGAACCGGGGCTTGAATTCTCTCCCTGTTCTGTCTCAGGTTATGCGACTTAGGCAAATTCTTGAGTTACCTCTGACCCATAGATTTCTCTACCTTGGGGTTGTGTAACATGCATATTTTTCACTCATCGGTGTTATGTAATATAAACTATTACATACACGTATACATACTCATAAACTTCCACATTTACAGTCAAGGCTGGAATTAGTCTCTTAATTTCTAGGCCAATATCTATTCACAATATTTACTTTTCTTGACTTCATTCGGTCTTCAGTGTATACCTTGATCCTGAGCATCTTATCTGTACCTTTCATTTTGTGAAACTCCATAACCTGTGTTTGCATTCTTCAGAGGAGCTGTGCCTCCAGGGAACGGAGGGTAAACAGATCTTCTCCAGATGGGGCAAAGGGGTGAATGGTTCAAGTATCAGGACAGGAATGAGAAAAACTTGTCACTTTTCATGACGGTTCTCTGATTGTTTATACTTGCATGGCCTTATTCAAAATTAATCTTCAGGAGTTATCTAGGCTCTGTAGAAATAACATGTAAGAATCGATTAGCCACATGTGCTGTGTGGATAGATGAAGGGGATGGCCACGTGAGTTTGCTAACCTTCTCTGGCTCAGTACTCGGACCACGACTGTTGCCTTGTTTCCTTTCCTTAATGCCGTTGTGTTTACAGGGACAAGTGACCCCTATCCTCAAAATTCCTGCTCCCCATTCTTTAGATTAATAGTTTCCTTGTCTTCGGTCTTGTCTCAGGATACTCAGAACTTGAAGAGCCGGGTTAAAAAGCAAGAAGACTTCAAAAAGGAGTTGCAAGATAATCAACGCCTGCTCAACACACTGGAGAAAACTGGCCAGGAAATGATTGAGGCTAATCACTACGCCGCGGACAAGGTGACTGCTCGTGTGGCTGAGGTTGTCAGTCTCTGGAAGGAGCTGCTGGCAGCCATGGAGCAGAAAGGTGAGGAGCAAGGGTTTTGGTCAAAGGCTACTTCCTAAATTCTGAAACCTACCCTTTTCATCTCTGCTACCTTGAATGACCAACGTGAAAAGGAATGCCGTTTGTTGATCAAGGGGTTTTTACAATCCAACCCGAATTTATCACAGCATTAGATATGGACAGTTTTATGTTCTCTTCACGTATGTAGGTTTAAGCGAAATTACTTTTGTTTTCTTCACTTTGCTCCCACTTTTTTTTCTTTCTCCCGAATAAATATTCTGGAGCCATGAATCCAACATTGGCTACGCACCTAGAACTAGACTCCTTACCTCAAGTTTCACATATTTGGGTTCTATAGATGAGACCAGATATTATGACCCGGGTTATTAACTTAGACATTAAGGCTGTCAGCACCACATGTGATGCTCCTGCTAAATTTATTCTTATGAATAGGGCTTGACGACTTGTTTTTTTTTGCCTCCTTGAGAGTGTTCAGGCTCTGCCGTAAGCTCTTAAAAACAAATCACCACGTGTCTACTTGAATAATCTCTAGGCACCTTTAACTTCCTTTCTCTAGAAAATCAGTTGTGAGCACTGGGTGTTGTATGGAAACCAATTTGACAATAAACTTCATATATTGGAAAAAAAAATCAATTGTAGTAAATTGACACAAACAAAGAGGTTTTCCCATCAATAATCTTGTTAGATGCAGACTCCATCTATAGACATGACTCTGCCCTAGTTATAGGAGAGATGTATCATGCTCATTCTGTTGGATAACGTTCTAATTTTGGGTTTAGGGGAAAATCTAACCTGACAGTAACAGTAAGACATCACTGCTACTCCCCCCCCATCAGGAGACACGTAAATTTCCTCACAGATATAATGCAAATAATTGCTGTAAGGTCAAAGAATGAAGAGTTTAGTTGAGAACAGTGTGGATAATCAAGGCATTTTCTGGAAGAGATAATCGTGAGGCGTGGCTCATGATGGGGACTAAGAAGGACTGGCAATGTTCTGAGAAAGACATTTATAAAAAAGACACCTCGAAATTTCAAATGGAACCAATCCCGATTTTATCCTTCCCTGGAGAAACGCAGTACTTGGGTTTGGATTCCTTTGAAAAGGAGGCCTCATTAGAGAGTAACAAACGTCGTAGGAAAATACCCAGAATGGTTAAAATTTAATACAGGGGAACTGTAAGTCACCAGGGAATAAACTGATTGTGTACCTTTGTTTTGAGAATGAACGCTACCCTATTTAAGAACAAATGCCATCCGAGTTCTACAAATTCAAGGTGATTTTTTTTTTTTTTTTTTGTATAACCACATCCGGGATGGTTATCTATATTTTTTTCTCATCAGAACATCAACATACTGTATTCCTCCTTACGTTGATAGAAGGCGTGCCATTGTGTAACGAAAAAGCGATGGCCCCTGTCTCAGTCCGAACGCCTTCTTCCAGGGACGCAGTTGCATGACGCTAACCAGGAACTACAGTTCAAGAACAACGCGGAGGACCTAGAACACTGGCTGGACAAGGCAGAAGAGCAGGCCGCCTCCGAGGACTACGGGAAAGGCCTGGCAGACATCCAAAGCCTGCTCCGGAAACACGGCCTCCTGGAGTCCGCTGTGGCCACCCGCCAGGTGGGTCGCCAGCCCTTTGGCCGCGGTAGGCCAGGGCACCCCTACGTGCTCCGAGCACACTCGTGATAAGTAACTCTCGAAAGAAAAAGAGAACGAGACACCAAAGGTAAAACTGCCCGAGTTTTAGCTGGTCAGCTGCCCCTTCCTCAGATCTTCTCTAACGTGGCCATGGCGCTGGGTGCCCGTGGCCTCTGTCAGAACCCCGTGGCTCGTGGGGCTTTGTGGGCTCTCCTACTTTTGGCATCACACCCTCCCTGCCAGAAACTTGGGCTTCGTATTCCGGCTCATCACTCACTAGTTAGGTCACCTCCGGTGTGTGTTTTCACCCGATTCTCACCTGTACGAGAAGGTTTGGACAACATTGCCTCCTCCTGTTCCGGCACCCCGGGATGCAAAGCTTGGAAATATCTCGAATCCCACTTCTTTTATGTTTTAGTTAAGAACACTGAAGCCCACAGCGGTGACGCGACTTCCACGAGGTCACAGAGAACGTTGCCAGCAGGGCGAGGACTATGATGCAGATACGTTAGGCTCTTAGTTTCGGGGTTATCCCCCTGACATCCCACCAGACTGTGACTTAAGCTCATCCACGGAGTGGTTAGAGTGTAGACACTGTGTGTGATGTTCCGGAGAGCCCGCTTCTAGTTGACTCACTTTCTCATCCCCTGGGGTCCTGACACCTATTCCGTCTCTCCCTCAGGATCAGGTGGACAGCCTCACAGACCTGGCAGCATATTTTGAAGAAATAGGCCATCCCAATGCTGGTGACATACAAGCAAGGCGGGAGTCCCTGGTGTCCCGGTTTGAAGCCCTGAAGGAGCCACTGGCCACCCGGAAAAAGAAGCTCATTGACTTTCTGCACCTGCTGCAGCTGTTCAGGGACACAGAGGATGAGGAAGCCTGGATAGAAGAGACAGAGCCTTCGGTGGCTTCCACCTACCTTGGTGAGTCCTTGACCATGAGTGGGCAGAGCCACGGGGGAGGTCCAGGTGTGCAGACCGTTTGAGAGAGCTGGGACGCAATGGTGGGGGTGCTTTCAGGGTTTACTCTCAGCTTTCTCCCTGCACACTCGGGAAAATATTTTCCAGTCTTCCATAGGAGGTTTTTTAAAAAATTCATACTGAAAAGTTTACCTCCTAGAATAAGTCACAAACAGTGTCGTGAATGGAAGACCTCTGGGAAGAGCTGGAGTGCTCAGCTTTTCGCTACTTACTCTAACGTATTGCCAAGGTCATTGGCTGAGCAGCCATGGTTAGTGTTTAAGGTACCAAGTGATTTTGTCCGTAGCGTCAGTGCCTCCCTTTTGTAATGATCTGCGCTCCTGAAAGAGTAAAAGAGGGCAGAACAGCAGAGAAAGTACAGACTTCCTGTCTTTAAGGAGCTGTCAGTTCATCAGTGGGAGGCCACAGGTGGAAGGAGAACTCAGTGTCCACGTCTATGAGAAGCCGATGATGACGACAGTCTGGGAAAACTTCTAGAAGAGAAAAGACCTCTTTGAAGAGTCCCTGGGCACAGTTTCTGGAAAGTCATTTAGTGGGAAGTATAAGGAAGGGACGTTGAAGGAAGAGGGAGGAACCCATGGACAGGAGACAGGGGACGGTAAAGTCAACACCTGGAACTCGGGAGCCAAGAAGGTGAAGGAAAATTAACCATGCATACCACTTAGGAGGTGCTTGTGAATGTTAACAGCAAGGGAGGCATTTATATGTCATTTCTAATCTTAACAAAGAAAACTTCAAGACAGATAACACACCATTTTCTTGGTGAAACAACCTAAGTTGGAAGATTTAATAACTTTCTGACACCCGTGGGTATTAGTCAGTGCAAGAGCCTACCTTTTAGAAAGTAATCTGATGAAAGACAATTGGTTGCAAGATATTGGAAGTTTTAGCTGAGGAGTTACTTGCCTCTCTACCTATCTTCCGAAGAGAACAGTGATTTATTTATTGTCTTTTGCAAAATGAGGAATTGAATCTTCTTAGCACAAAGAGGCAAGGGGAAGAACAACGCTGAGCAGAGTTAATTCAGAAAAATAATATAAATTTCGGGAAATGCACTCAGAGATCACAACCTCAAAAGAAGAACTTGTAGGTCGAAGAGTTACAAACAAGTAGACTTAGCCTCTTCTTATTCTCTACACTAGAACCACACCAGGCCCTGAAATTATTTTTCTTCGTAGGCAAGGACCTGATTGCCTCCAAGAAACTTCTGAACAGACACCAGGTCATCCAGGATGACATCGCCAATCATGAGCCACACGTCCGAATGATAACGGAGAGGGGAAACAAAATGGTAGAGGAAGGTACGATCGGTTCTGGTTGAACTGCCCAATCATCACTATGTTAAACTTAAGGGAAGAAGTTTGTTCCATTTTAGGGCTTCGTGGGAATTGAAAGGTACAAATGATCCACCTTCCCCCTCAATGCAGAAATTCCCCTTGGGCATTTCTGACAGGTGCAATGATGACACAATGTTGCTTATATATTCCAATAATAGGAACCCTCCTACCTCACAAACCAGTCATTTCTATTTTCCAATTAAGCCAATAAAGAAAATATTTTATGCCAATAACCGATATATTCTCTAGGAGTTGCAGAATTTAGAATTGAAGTTCTAAAGCCCCATAAAACAGATCACACCCTTTCCCCACTTGGGAGCTTCCAGATCTGTGAAGACTTGCCTTAGGTTCCCAATGTCTTATAGTCTTGATGGTAAATAGCACCATTTATTTAAATCCCTTACTTTATATAGTCTTGATATGTCTCTTCCCTCCTGGCCTCCCGTCTTCAGAAACCCCTACTGCTTAAATATGATGCTCAAAACCAAGCATCAAATTCCAAGCAACAGTAGATTACACTGGGATTGT
Source organism: Acinonyx jubatus (assembly GCF_027475565.1). Lineage (NCBI taxonomy): Eukaryota > Metazoa > Chordata > Mammalia > Carnivora > Felidae > Acinonyx > Acinonyx jubatus. The sequence goes on along the minus strand of NC_069395.1, from coordinate 3,667,708 downwards.
TTCTCCCTTGATTCAAGAATAAATTGGGGCCAGAAAAAGAATAAATTGTTGCCAGCCAGGATCCAGTTATCAAAAGTACAGTTTAAAATTCACATGGCTCTGCAAAAATTCAGATCTCAACGGTGATTCATTTGTGGTTGCTATGTTATTATAGTGATTCACCTTATTTTTTTTTCCTTGAAATCTCCAATTGTAATTGTGGATTTTGTCTATTTCTTTCAGTTCTATCAGTTTCTGTTTCATGTATTTTGAAGCTATGTTAATTGTGTGCAGATATATTTAGGCTTGTTGTGTCTTCTGGATGAATTTAAATCCTTAACATTATGGTATAGCTCTCCGTATCCCCGGTCATACCCTGAAGCCTACTTAGCACGACTCTAACACGGTCACACCAGCTGTCTTTGATTCATCTTTGCACAATATATATTTCTCTATCTCTGCTCGTACTCTGTTTCTTTATGCTGAAAGCAGATTTCTTGTAGACAGCATGCAGTTAAGCTTTGATTTTATGTTACACAATCTGATAATCTCTCCCTTTTATTGGGATTGTTTAGATCATTTGCAGCTAATGCAATTATCAATATGGTTGCAATTAAATCTAGCATCTTGTTATTTATTTCTCCTTACCAGTTTCCATGGTCTTTGGGTTAATCATGCATTTTTTTGTGATTCCATTTTTCTCTCCATATGTGTTTAGTAGCTATAGTTCTGTGGGGTATGTGTCTAGGGGAGTTGTGTGTATGTGTGTTCAGTTTAGAGTAGTGATTCTCCACTTGTGGTTTTGTGGGTTTCATAATAATGCTAACACATTACTTGCCTTTTTCATAGGCTTTCTTTCATAAATGCACAGTGAAGTTCCCTGCATGATGTGTGATAATGCCCTTTTGTTCTAACGGTGAATAGAATATACACTTGTCTATTCTTTTGTTTTAAAATTTTCCGTTTCAGTATCTGAAAGGGTGACTATTAAATAATGTTTTAAGTTTATTTATTTATTTTGAGACAGAGAGAGAGAGAGCAGGAGAGGGGCAGAGAGAGAGAGAATCCCATGCAGGCTCTGCACGGTCAGAGCAAAGCCCACATGGGGCCCAAACTCACAAAACTTGAGATCGTGACCTGAGCCAAAACCAAGAGTCAGACACTTAACCAGACTGAGCCACCCAGGCGCCCCTTGCCTTCTGTTTGAAACCCATTTTCAGGAGACATAAAATTCTTGAGAGACAGCCTCTGTCTTTCTGTATGTTAAAGACACTGCTGAATTGTCTTCTGACTTTGCGGGGTTTCTGATGTAAAGTCCGCTCTCGCCACAATCTCTGCTCCCCCGTGTGGAATGTGTCTCTTTTCTCTCTTACCCTTTTATGCTTTTCATCGCTGATTTTCAGAAATTTGATTACAGTATAACCTGGTGTGCTGTTCTTTGTTTGTTGGGTATGGCAATCACTGAGCCTCTCGGAACCCCCAAGGAAGACTGCATCCTGGAGCTGGTTTAGAGACGGGGCCACTACTGGGGTGCAATTCTGCCAGAACTCAGCTCGTGTGTTGTAATCCCAGTGCACTTTGCTGGGCGCTGTCTTTATCTGCAGCCCTGTGTGGGCCCCAGGGATGTGGGGCCTCCTGCTTTGCAGCCACCTTGTCCTCATCTGGAGGGGTCTCCTTACACACGTGTGCAAGGGGGCACCAGTCTAACCCACGAGGGGACCTTGGCACACACCTCCAAAGCCCCATCTCTGTGTGGCACCCTTCTTCGGCCCTCTGCTCCATGGGCTCCGGCTGTCCCTCCTGCCCCAGCTCTGGTCCGCCTGCTCGGCCCGGTGTGACAGCCAGCTTCACCCTCCAGCACGGCCTAGAGACTGCCCCGTGCATGGGGGGGGCACATGTCATTTCTGCCCCTTCTCTCATGAGTCACGATCCTCTGCCTGTTGCGTGAACATCATCGGATCTTGCGATCTGCCCAGTTTTCTAGTTGTTCCTATGTACTAAGCACCTTCCGGGCAGAAGCAACGATCGGTTGGATTTTCTGTTTACTCTAGGCGGTATATGTTTTTGGAACTCTGAGCAGGACCCACACCTGGGTATTCTGTTTCAGGTCCGTGTGTTACAGACCACACCACCCCACTCACCGCCGCGCACATCCACCCATCCTCTGTCATCGCCACACGGACTGCCCATGGTAGCATCCTCCTACCTCCCTCTCTGTCCCTCCCAGGTCACCAAAAGGAGTGAGGTATGGTGATGTTAAGGAGGGGAATACTCACCCTTCTTTTAACTAACTACTCCACAGGGCACTTTGCTGCAGAAGATGTGGCCTCCAGGGTCAAGGCTTTGAATGACAACATGGAGTCTCTCCAGGCTCGAGCAGCTAGACGGCAGAACGATCTTGAGGCCAATGTCCAGTTCCAGCAGTACCTGGCTGACCTGCATGAAGCCGAAGCGTGGATCCAAGAGAAGGCGCCTATTGTAGACAACACTAACTATGGGGCCGATGAAGAAGCAGCTGGGGTAAGGGGGGCATGGGGGTGGACATCATCTAGTACGTACCAAATGGCACGAGACTGCGGGACAGCCGCACGCTCTGTTAGATTCTTTGGGGCTTCCAGAGTAAACACATTTGGCCTTCACCAGCTGGGATAACCTTGGAGTGGACACAGGTCCTAAGAGGTACACTACATTTTCCCGATCCCACAGAGATCTATAGATTCCTTAAAGATGATCTAAACCCAAAAAGGCATGACCAGAGAGCCATCCCTGTCTTGGTCCCATCCTAACCTTCTAAGGCTAGCCTTGGAATTTCACAAACCAACCATGGTTCTAACATATATGCGCTACAATTACTTTATTGAAATAAAACCGGGCAGACATGTACCCTAAGGGTCATAATTATCTTCTAGGTCTTGCTCATTGCCTTATGGTAAGCCAGTATCATATTTAGCAAACCTTCAGCGCTGGGGATAATTGCAGTGGGCATCTAAAGTATGCTAATGTTGAATCCTACACAGTAACGTCACTAGCTGTGATGTGTGTTGATAAAACACTTGTGCTATTTTGAGTTCGTTTTGATTAAGCAAAAAATCGAAATTGTTGACCTTCTAACTCCTGTTTTCCTACTCCTTGTCAATTTAGAGTTAGCAAAAAACCTGTTTATTATAGATGGAAAGTGTCTCTTACCGAGAATGAGGACAACCCATATAACCCGAGACTATAGCCCCACCACCCCCAGGAATGCATAGCGTTCTTTGCGTTCTTCCTGTATTCGATTCTAACGATCCCTCCTCAACAAATCCAGGCTCTTCTAAAGAAGCATGAGGCCTTCCTGGTGGACCTGAGTGCCTTTGGGAACAGTATGCAAGCCCTGAGGGACCAGGCGGAGGCCTGCCAGGTGAGAATTCTGGCTTTGAGATGCCAGAAGCCACAATCCCCACCAGAGGACACAGGACTCTCTTTATGACTGGCTTTTACTTCCAATAACTGGGAAACAATTGCAAAGAAAATGCTAAATTCTAGGGTCCTTATCAGCAGAAATTGTAGCCTCTTCATAGCGTTTGCAGAGATTTAATCCGGAAGGGGTTCTCCTCGTAAGAGCGATCACGTTCTCATTGATGTACTCTTGTTTTCTGTTTTCCTTCCTTTTATATTCCCACTCCTATCCTTTATTTATATCTCATTCTTACAGTCCTTCCTGATTCCTTGTCTTCCTCTTAGTTGTTTTTATACATTTATTAGATGTCTACCCGATGCGAACCGGAATAAAAAATAATCCCGACAGCAGGACAGTTCCAGTCTATTAGGAGATCAGAGATTTCAGCAAATAAGTGCATATGATAGATACATGAACAGGAGAAAGGGTCTCAAAGAAAAGAGTGTTCCCCTCTCCTGAAATAAGAGTGTTGGAGGCTAGGAAGATCCTCACAGCTGAGGCGAACCGCTTTATCTGAGTTATTTTTTTAAGGTGGTTCACTGTGCAGACGAGGACAGGAAGGGCTTCTCTAAGCAAGAAGTACCAGGGCACAGAATGGCCAGGTGCATTTGGGATATAGTGCATGTGAATGGTGGAGAATGTGAGGCTGGCCGGGAGCCAGAGCCAGCAGTGGAGGCTTCTTCCGAAGAGGATGGGGGCGCCTCCTTGGGGTAGTGGAAGGAACAACAGAAACACCAGGAACAGCCTTTCTAAGGAGAAGCTGTGGACTCACATGCCAGGAGTAGACAACAGACAGGCGGTGTATGCCCAGTAACCATGTGTGCACAGAGCCTGCGTGCCCGCCGTCCTCGGCTGGCGCGGTGGAGCCCAAACGAGCAGACGGGTGTGCGTCTGTGTGTGTGGAGGACACGCAGTACTCGAGGGATAGAAAACCAGAGGGGCCTGTGAGGAGAGGTATACACCCTCCGCTCTGATCTGAAGAAGGGGTGAGCCATTGCTTACAAAGGGGGGATCATAATTTGTTCCTTCTCTCAGAGGTGTGATATTGGCAGAAAGTATATTGGTAGAAAATCAAATACCTTGGAGAGCAGGTTGCTTGCTAAAGAGAGATACAATGGTCTCAATTGTATGAAATTCTGTGGCCTTTCCTGTGCTGTAGGTCACCCGTCTCTAAAAACAAAGGCCAGGGGACACCTGGGTGGCTCAGTCGGTTGAGTGTCCGACTTCGGCTCAGGTCATGATCTTGCGGTCCGTGGGTTTGAGCCCCGCGTCGGGCTCTGTGCTGACGGCTCAGAGCCTGGAGCCTATTTCGGATTCTGTGTCCCCCTCTCTCTCTTTGCCCCTCCCCTGCTCGTGCTCTGTCTCTCTTGCTCTCAAAAATAAATAAAACATAAAAACAAAGGCCCACATTTCCTTGACATGATAATTTAAGGGCTAAGAGGTTGGAAGGGTTGGGGCACCTGGATGGCTCAGCCGGTTAAGCATCCGACTTCGGCTCAGGTCATGATCTCACGGTCCGTGAGATTGAGCCCCACATCAGGCTCTGTGCTGACAGCTCGGAGCCTGCAACCTGCTTCGGATTCTGTGTCTCCCTCTCTCTCTGCCCCTCACCCACTCATGCTCTGTCTCTCTCTCTCTCTCTCTCTCTCTCAAAAATAAATAAATGTTAAAAAAAATTTTTTTAAAAAGAGGTTGGAAGGATTGTCAGTGGAGGCCCAGGAAATGGAGAAGGTGATGAGAGATAGTGGGTCTTTCATTTTCTCAAACAATCTTCTGAAATGTTGGTGCATTTAATCCCTTATTACCTGCTTTACAAACTGGTGCTTAGAGCATTTGCCATGTTTCTGACAAACTACAAACTCACTTGCTCACTCTGTGTTCATATTCCCCAGCCTGCCTGTCCCCTCTTGTATCAGGGTGGAGAATATCTCTGGGAGCGACATGTTGCAGTCTGTCTCTTACGGCAGCCGTGCGGGAGGTTCCAGCCCGAGGCTCTCCCCTCCGTTCAGCCCAGGGCAACCCACCACCCTTGGGTCCAACAGGTGCCTGACATGATCTGCTTCCTGCTTTTGTCCAGCAACAACAGGCTGCACCAGTGGAGGGAGCTGCCCGAGAACAGAGGGTGGTGGCTTTGTATGACTTCGAGGCCCGTAGCAATCGAGAAGTCACCATGAAGAAAGATGACGTCTTAACTCTGCTCAGTTCCATCAACAAGGTGAGTCTCCCTTCCGACCTTCTTCCTGTCGGCAAGATGGCCCTTCCATGGTCAACTCGCCCAACCTTGACAGATACCCATGTTTTGGCCTCCAACACCTTTCTACTGTGGTCTCTCTTAAATCGCCGTAATCTATTAAGTCGTAACTTTCTTCCAGATATCGTGTAAGATCCTGTAGCTATCTTTTGGGGTTACAACACCAATTACAGTGAACCAAATGAAGACCCAAAAAGCTTCAGTAATTAGCCCAAAGACATATAAACTATGAATGGCAGTTCTGCGATACTAAACTGTCCCTTTCTTCTCGTCTCCTTGCTTGTCTCCCTTCCGTGCCAATGGCCCTAGTGATGGGACGCCAATGGTCGGGGCTAGGGGGACCCTGAAAAAAGAGAAGTCTTTTGTCCACTCGGTTTTCTTCAATGTGGCAGAGACGGGTCTGTGAGAAAAGTAACCAAATATTGGCTCTTTTCAAAAGAGCTCAAACAACTTTTTTGAAAAAGGAGGTTTTTGAAAACCTCCACCGTAGTTAAAGGTCTAATGTCACACATCAAGATCCTTGATTTCGGAGGCTGACTTTTACAATCCCTGCAAGTCCTTTTTTACCTCCTCCAACATCTGTGAAAATCACACGCCAGTCGTAAGCAGTGGTTTGCTTCTCTTGCCCTCAGCCTGTGCCTGTGCCTACAGGCTTCGTTTTGAGAGTGGAAGCCTCTCCTACCTGTGTTTTTCCGAGACCTAAGGAAGGAGTGGGGATCTCTCTCTCCTCAGGACTGGTGGAAGGTGGAAGCTGGTGACCACCAAGGCTTTGTGCCCGCTGTCTACGTCAGGAAACTGGCTCACGATGAGTTTCCCATGCTCCCGCAGCGGCGACGAGAAGAACCAGGCAGCATCACTGAGCGCCAGGAACAGATTGAGAAGCAGTAAGTTCTGGAGGCTGCCAACCCAGACAGTACTTGGCTAATCATTTCTTATTGGCAAAGACGCGTCTCATGTTTCGTGTTTCACGACGCCTTCCCCTTCTCCCTGGTTCCGTGCAGGTACCGCTCCCTCCTCGATAGGGCCGAGGAACGCAGATGTCGCCTGCTGCAACGCTACAACGAGTTCTTGCTGGCCTATGAGGCAGGCGACATGCTGGAGTGGATCCAAGAGAAAAAGGCAGAGAACACCGGGGTGGAACTGGATGATGTCTGGGAGCTGCAGAAGAAGTTTGACGAGTTCCAAACGGTGAGAACGAGCGACTTTCTCCTCTAGACGGCTTTCTGGAAGTGACTACTGTTTCCATTTATTCCACGCCTGCCCCTAAGTGGTTGTTCAACTTCACATTTGCTAAATATCCGTCCCAGAGCTGCTGAGGGTCCCACATTTCAAATCCCTGTCTGGGTACTGGAGCTAGAAGGAAAACACAGAGGAGACTAGTCCCTGACTCAGCAGCCTGTGGTCCTTGCTGCTCCTAGACCCTTCTGGGACTGCTGGTCTCCCTGAGTTCTTCAGCACTTGCCCCACACTGCGCTGTGTTCTGGGAGCTCAGGTTGAGGGGGGAAGCTGGGGTGGGAAGGTGGGAAAATAACCTGACTTTACACTTACGCAGTTTCTTTTTTTTTAAGTTTTTATTTATTTATTTTGAGAGAGAGAGAGACAGATGGAGAGACAATCCCAAACAGTCTCCAGAGCTCTCATCCCAGAGCCTGACATGGGGCTCAGTCCCACAAACCATGAGATCACGACCTGAGCCAAAATCAAGAGTTGGACATTTAACTGACTGAGCCACCCAGGTGCCCCTACAGCTAGACAGTTTCTAAGTTTCTGCCTGCCTAAAACCCTCTGTCCTCTGTTCTCACAGATTTATTCTATACGTTATCTAGTGGTGAATATAAAACTCTCCTTTCCTTTCTTTTTCTTATGATGCCTTCTACATAGAATTCAAGGTGACATATAGATAGATGATAGATAGATAGAGGATAGATAGACGACAGATAGGTAGAAATCTGGGTAAATAGATGGATAGATACACAGGCATATGGATGGATAGATGATAGATATAGATATAGATAGATAGATAGATAGATAGATAGATAGATAGATGATAGGTAGACATGAGTAGATAGATGATAGATAAATAGAGAGATGATAGATAGATAGATAGATAGATAGATAATGGGAATTATATGGATTGTATATACATACACAGAATACATAAGGAAAGAGAAAAGAGGACAGTGAAAGGAAGGGAGGCAAGGACAAAATTATAAAAGAACACCAAGAATGACACTCCCACGAGGAAGCTCGTGGCCTCCCACGAGGAGGCCTTTGTACAATGTAATGGACAATATCGTCCCCATAGGCATGGTGCTAAGCTCCTCAGAGCGGTTTCTTACAACATGACCTAAAGCAAGCAGGTCACAGCTTAGTCTGTGAAATTCTATAGAAAGCAAAGGAATTTGTACTGGTTGGAAACCACAGTATGCGGCTCAGGGAGAGACTCCTTTAATGGCGTCACTTAATCCAGGAGAGAATTTTAAGGAATCTAGGAAATTAGATGTGCTCCACACTCCAGAAAAATAGAAGCTCTCTTGCCAAGTTCTTGATAGCCACAGAGGGTCAGGGAGTTTAAAGGTAACTCTTCTTAGTGGCAGATCGGAGGGCATCTTCTTGTGCTTTGCAGGCGAGGTTAGCAGTATGTTTAATATCTAGTCAAGTTGGGGCAGAGGTGAGCCGGAAGGTATGAAGATTCCTGAGAAGGGGATTTATACCGCTTTGGACAAATGTTCCCACCCAGGATCTGAAGGCCAATGAGCCTCGGCTGAGGGATATCAACAAGGTGGCAGATGATCTTCTGTTTGAAAAACTTCTAACGCCAGAAGGAGCTCAGCTACGTCAGGTAAGTGAAGCTTCTTCCATTTCTCCTCACCGCCAGGCTGAGGTCTGGGGATCTACATCTCACTTAAATACATTCAGCGTCATATTCCACAGATCAGCTAGAACGGGCAGAAGGTCTAAAGCTGGCTTCAGATAAGGTCAAAGACAATAGTTCAAACAGTCTAACCATGTATATATTTAAACTGATCTGAAATCTATAGATCACAGCACATACCTCCATCTTTTCTTACAAACATGGAAAATTCATGCCTAAACCCATGAATACAAAGAAAATGCAGTTAAGAAGCTCTGACAGTGGAAAAGGGTTAATCAGGAAAGCTTAGTGGAAGGGACAAGCGCTGATGAGATCTGATGAAGGAAGGAGAAAACTATAGGTCAGTAGAGATGGGAGGTGGGGGCCTTCTAGACCTGATTTAGATCGGGACCTAAAATCATAAAGATTTTATAAAAGATCTGATGAACGTGAGTGGGAGGTCCGCTCCAGCTCTCTGGGTTGTCATAAACCAGGGAAGATGTGTCCTCTGCCTCTTTTATGGCGGTCGACATGGGGTGAGAGGGAGAAGGCGTGTGCATAGGAATAAGTTGTTTCCTCTTTATAAAGAAGTACAGCTCTAAGTGGTTGTTTAGCTTGGTCAATCTAGGATGCAGAAATATGGTAAAAACTTACAACCACCAAGGCAACGTATTCCATTCACCTTTTGGAGACTGTAATTAGTCTCTGCAGCAGCAAACATCGGTTGCTGGCCTAGGGTTGATGGTTCCACCCTGGAACGTCATTTGGGGAAGGAAAATGATCCCTTGCTTAACAGCATGAATGAGGGCCAAGCTCAAACTATCCAGGAAAGAAAGAAACCTGTGCAATTTCGGAAGAGATCACGTGGAAACAGCCATGATGCAAGCCTCATCTGGTCTTTGGACAGCGCTGAGCGACCTGCGTTAGCTTTCCAGCAGACTCCTGTGTGTCTGCTTTTTTCAGGAGTTGAATAATCGCTGGGACTCCTTGCAGAGGCTTGCAGAAGAGCAGCGACAGCTGCTGGGCAGCGCCCATGCCGTCCAGATGTTTCACAGGTGAGGAGGTACCCCAGAAAGACCCCCAAGGCTGACGACTGCAGGGGATGCACAGCGGTCAGCACAGCACCCCTGAGACAGAGATAAGAGGGGGTTGGGCGTCTCAGTAGTGGATTCCTTTCTTGGCACGCGGCGTCCTCCCAGACAAGGAACTCTAATTTTCTAGTTCGTGGATCCCGGTGCATAATTCGCAGGCTGCATGATAGTTAATGCAACGGGGAGTAGACACCAGAGGTTTAAGTCATTATAGCAGTAGGCAACAGGTTATCACATTGGCTCTGACTATCAATTCGACCATTTTTTACATCTGATTCCAAATCTTTGTCCGCACATCCATAGGCGAGTAAGCAAACAAACAAACAAAATGGTGACCGAATGCCTTGACCATGTTTACGTGTATTTTTGAGCATGCAGAGGAGAGAAAGGAAAACGCAGACGGGTCTGGCTGCTTAGAAGGACTGAAGGAGGAAAGCCAGGAAGCAGTCAAGTGTGCACTCTGCAGCCAGGCCAGCTGGTGCAGACAGGCTCCACCAGGTGGCGGTGGAATAACCTTGAGAAAATGGCCCCCGTGGGGTTCAGTTTTGCCTATAGAGAATGGGAATGGTAATTGTACCTATGCCTCAGGTATTGGTGGGACAATTCAATGAGCCTACATTCTAGCACCTCGGAAAGGGTGACGGGGATGATGGTAGAAATGACTTCCTTGGAGCCAGCTGGTCTGCCTGTGGAATCCACTGTCACTCTAGTCTTTTCCTCTCGTGAACCAGAGAAGCAGATGACACGAAGGAGCAGATTGAGAAGAAGCTCCAGGCCCTCAGGGCTGCTGATCCCGGCTCAGACCTGTTCAGCGTTCAGGCCCTTCAGCGGCAGCATGAGGTCTTTGAGAGAGACCTTATGCCTCTGGAAGAGAAGGTGAGGTGTGCGCTCCCAAGCTGTCCCAACGTCCCCCCGTCTCATTTACACCTGTCCGTGCCCTCATTATTGCTTTAATTCCCCAGTCCCACACTCTTCTACTTCTCCTTATCTTACTCTATACTTGCTTTTAGATCTGTGCCTACAGCAGGTGCACCAAAAGGACATGCCCAGGACCATGAACACAGAGGGAAAAGCATATTGCAATGACCTCTGTCCAACTACCTCTGTAGTGGGTTCCAGGTGCCTAGACCATAGAGAAGGCCCACAGCCTCAGACAGAGGGGGAACTGGCCACACCCAGGATAGCCTGGGCCAATCATATTCCCATTCCCTTTGTGAGGAACTGACAGCACATAATCCCCCTCCACTCTAAAAAAAAGCCCCGGAACTTGCCAGATGCACACTGGAATAACACAGGGCATCATGTGGCTTGGTATTATCGTGCAGAGCAAAAAGAGCACAGAAAAATGTCCATATTAAAAAGACCTTCACATTAAAAGTCAGGACCCTTGGGGGCTCCTAACTGATGTTGCCACTGACCAGCAGAGTCACTTAACTGACACCTTCTTATCTTAAAAAGAAGGGTGATGATGTCAAGTTTGACTGCTTCTGGGAGTTATTGTGTGTACCCAAAGGGTTGGCATTATTTTATGAAGTAGTAAGATGTTCTTGTACCTCACTGACGTCTATTTGAGGAGTGGGCATGGCCAGGGCTCAGAAGTGTTATTTTGCTGAGATTCAGTCCTTGCACCTCCTCAGGTGACCATGTTGAGGGAGACGGCAGAGCGGCTCAGTGAGTCCCACCCAGATGCCGCTGGTGATCTGCAGAACCAGGGAATGGAGCTGAAGGAGACATGGGATGACCTTCTAGGGTGCACGGAGGATCGTAAGCACGACTTAAATGAGGCCCGGCAATTCTACACGTTCCTCAACAAAGCCAGGTAAAGCTCCAGAGGCAGACTATGCCAAGTGGGGTGGGCAGTTTCCATGTTTGGTCTCTACATAGACCTTCCAGGAGCAGTCTGAGTATAGGTGTTCTTCACGGCTGGTTTGGAGGGTATGTCCACATCCAGATCACACCTCTGGCAAGACAAAAAGCTCCAGCTCGGTAGTTCAAGCCATAGGATACCAAAGTTGGAAGGAATGTGAAGCCATCTAGGTAAATCAAGTAAGCCTAGAGCATGGATGGTATACAGGGAGCTATGTCAGCAGCTATAGAATATGGATGTTTTCTTTCTACTAGAAAGGACAGAGGAGCACAGATAACCATGGTAGAGCACAACACAGCCCAAACACGCATCCTAACAAATGCGTGGAACTAGAAAACAAAGGCACAAGGATAGGAAACGTGTACCATGTTCATGAAGCGGGGGCAGCTGGCGCAGCAGTTCGTATGTCAGAGGGCTCAAGACAAGTATCAAGACATAAGCTTAGACACGTTGAGATAGAATCTTAGAGAATTTCCATTGCCTTGCTAGAGAGTCTAGACGTTAGCATAATTGAGCAAATATACACTCTGTGAAACAGTTTCCACATTCTGCCCCATCTCATCAGTCTCCTGGGAGGAGTGTTGGGAATTGAGGATCCAGAAAGTAGTAGCTCACAATGTAATACTTTTGGAAAAAAAAAAAAGGAAGCAAGTTTTGGTAAATAGTTGCAGTTGCACTTGGCAATCCCCTCTCCAATTCAGGTTCTCTGGAAAGCTATCATTTTTCATACAATATAAATAAATAGCACCCACAGATGCCCCCCACAATCATATATGTACTCATAGCTCTGTGTATATACAGATTCTGCTCTGACTTCAGATTCCAAGTCAAATGCTGCCTCCTTCTCTTTACGAAATCTTACTCTTCAATAAGCAGAAATAATATCCCCCCTGTCCAAACAACTCTGACCTGATTCTACTTCTTTATGACCCTTTTGCTTTTCAGGCTGTTTTTAAAAAGATAGGTATTAGCCTCTGTGTTTTGTTTGTTTGTTTGTTTGTTTTCTTTCAGTCTACAGTGTGAGCTCCTTGGAGACACAAATATGTCTCTTCTGCAATGTTTGGTACTTAATAAGCACCCAGTGAACCCTAGTTGTTTGACTAAGTGAATACATGAGTTTACAAGAGAAAAGACCCTTCTGCCTCAGAGTGGATGTTTGCTGTTTCTCCCACAAGAGGAAGGACGCTCTCTATGCGATGCTTAATTTGGGCATCACGCAGGGTTGCTAGTCAGGACGTTATTACTTGACATTACTCTCTGGGGTGATGGACTTTAGCTCTCCTTGTGATACCTCTTGACTGCTATTGGAGTAAGAAATGGGCCCTGGTCTCATCGACAGCATGGAGTGTGTGTGTGTGTGTGTGTGTGTGTGTGCGCGCGCGCGTGCATGCTGGCAGAGCACGTACTAGATTCTTTTAGGAATAAAGTAAAAGCGAAGACATGCCTTCCTCGAGATTCCATAAAAGATCAATCTTTAAACTGAAGAATCCACTTTTTAGGGACAAGAATCATTACGAGTAATGGAATATGTGTCGGTCCAGGATTCGAGTGTCTGGGTTCCAGTCCAGATGTCTGTTTCGACTCATACTGCATAAGAACATCACTTACATTCTCTAGGCTGACCTCCTCATCTCCAAACTGAGAACAAAACAGTTCCCAGAATTCCGTACAGGATTATTGCAAGACCTGAAAGAGATAATACATGCAAAGACGTTTTCAAACATGGGGGATTGCCATTATTAAGTCAAACAGTGAAAGGGCTGTTTGCAGAGGGCCTACGAAGCAGAGAAAGACAGATGGAAAGTGTTACTCTAGAAATGTTTTCTAGAGAGGAAAAAGCCAAGGACAGATAGCCCTGTAACAAGCTGCGTGGTCGTCCTGTCAATCCCAATATGTCTGTTTCTCTAGGGACCTAGAGAACTGGATGAGTGGCATTGGTGGCATGGTATCATCAGAGGAGCTGGCTGAGGATTTAACTGGCACAGAGATCCTGCTGGAGCGACACTCGGTAGGGCCTACAAAAGCCATGGCCGCCGATCACATGACCTCCCGACCTTCCCTCATCTTACGACTTTGATGAGATGTCAATGGCGTCACCAGTCTCTTCCCTTTTCCAACACAGGGGCATTATGCTGACATGGAGGCTGAGGCTCCCACCTTCCAGGCCTTAGAGGAATTCGGCGGAGAACTTGTAAGAAGTGGGCACCGTGACAGCCCTGAAATTCAAGAAAAGCTTGAAGCGGTCAGGCAAGAGAAAGGTGACTTAGAGAAAGCTTGGGATCAACGAAAGAAGATGCTGCATCAATGTCTGGAGTTGCAGGTAAAGCAAACTTCACACCGTTTAGCAGGATAGCCTCAGACCATTCCTTCTATGCTAGTGTGCACGGTTACTCCAGATGCTCATTTCACCGGACATACCACCCCATAAGCACAAGGACATTCCTTGACTATCTGCCCCTGTATTCTCATCATTGTGGTGTTCTCTGCTCTGATCCCTGTTAGAAAAGCCAAACAAAATGGGGGTCAGCTCTTGGCATGGGATGGGGTGATTATTATCATAATGTATTCATTGATTGAGAGTTTGGTTGATGACTCTTATTCTTACGCTACTGTGTGCGAAGCCCCGGAAACAGAAAGATTAGTAAGATAACGTCCCTTTTCTTAAATAGTGAAATTAGACATGTAGACAGCTGATTCTAGCACAGTAAGATGATTCTTAATAAAACAAAATGTATGAATATTTTGAGGCTGAAGAAGAGGGAGTGATTATAGCCAGTGAGGGAAGGTACGAGCGTGTCATTGACAACCGTGAGGGTAGTGTTTATGACAGTCCGAAAGAAATAACCAGCCAGCATCCACCAGGCACAGCGTATGGGAAACCTCACCCTGAGAATGGAGCCTATATAAATATACACTATAGCTTATTTGAAAACATAAGATGTGGTTTCAGGGAAGAGGGAAAGGTCCAGTATAGGTAAGATTCATGGTATGAATGTTTCTTGGGAGAATATAAGCACCCCTTACGGCATCTCTTATATCAGTATCGTAGGAGAGGGATAGATTCTGTCCTTGGCGCCCTGGATTGAATATAACCTCTACTTTAATTCCCCGTAGTTGTTCCATGGGGGCTGTGATCAGGCCGAGAGCTGGATGATGGCACGAGAGAATTTCCTGAGGTCAGAGAGAGCGGGCCCCTTAGACAGTCTGGAGGCCTTGATGAAGAAACGGGATGATTTGGAGAAAGCAATCAATGCCCAGGTAATAACAACCAATCTAAGAGTTCCAATAATAAATGTTAGTAATAATAACAGAAATACCGATACATACATGTTGTTTCATGCTTTGGAAATATTTTTTTACGAAATTTATTGTCCAATTGGTTTCCATACAACAGCCAGTGCTCATCCCAGCAGGTGCCTTCCTCAATGCCCATCCCCTACCCTACCCTCCCTCCCACCCCTCCCCCATCAACCCTCAGTTTATTCAGTTTTTAAGAGTCTCTTATGATTTGACTCCCTCCCTAACTTTTTTCTTCCTTCCCCTCCCCCGTGGTCTTCTGTTAAGTTTCTCGGGATCCACATAAGAGTGAAACGTATGGTATCTGTCTTTCTCTGTAAGACTTATTTCTTTAGAAATATTTTAATTCCCATTTGCTTCTTACAGAAACCTCTGAGGTAGATAGGGCAACTTGACACCGTGGCTTAGTCTTACCCAGGTCACACACGACATCGGAACGTCTTACTGCCAGCCCGGCCTTTTAAAACCTAACTTTTAGCATTGGAAGTGAATTTAAGTATTGCTTACGCCAACATCCCACCCAATGCAGGACTCACCCTCTACGATGGCCATGGGAGGAGTCTGTTCTTTAAGGGAGCTCAGTACTAAAGAGCCCATCTTAGTGTCATTCTTAATGTTTGTCTTCCTGTTGAGTTTAAATCCACCTTCGTGGCAGTCATGTACCCTCTGGCTCTGGTTCCCCCCCATCGTGTGAAGCCACAGAGGGTGTCTCTGTTCTTTTCTAGGAAGGAGTCTGGGATTGCCCCGGAGGTCTAATCTCTAGGCGTCTGGGCTTTTTTCTTCTCCTCTGTCCAGGACAAGAAGATCACGGAGCTAGGTAATGTTGCGGAGCGGCTCATTGCTGATGACCACTATGCCAAGGAGGAGATTGCTGCTCGGTTACAACGGGTGCTGGACAGGTCAGGCCTGAGCAAGTGTTTTGTGAGCTAAGGAAAATGGAATGAAGGGACCTCTTGGCTAGCATGGAGGATGGGGGTCATGCTCTGAGTCCTTCTCGTTTCTAAATGCCTGAAACTGTCTTGACACTTGGAAGCCTTTCTGATCGAGAGTCACAGAATTAAAGTCAAGGAAGGTAACTTAAAACAAACAAAAAAAAAATACCTGATTTAACCACTGTATCTCATATTTGAAAATAATGAGATTCTGTGACAACTAAGCCTATCAATATAATAAAACGGGTAATATATAATAATAACATATGACCTTTGAAAATGAGGTCAATGGCCGAGCTGAGCAGGTGAAGGGAGTCCTCACCTTGGGGAACTCTTTGATTGAGCGGCAGGCATGTGATGGCAGTGAAGAAACCATGAAGGTAAGGGTTCTGCTCAGGATGGTGGGGGCCGAAAGGCACCTGAGGAGAAGTCTCTTCCTCCTTCAGTCTATAAATAATGAAAGGAGAAGGCACAGTTTGGCAAATGGCAAGATTAGTGGCTATGGAATCAAAGCTTGATATCACTTGGGCATTTGCCCTCGAGGGTCGAGGGCAGAGAGTGACCTAGCCTCCTCCTCCAGATGGAAGGCTCTCAAAGAATTACTGGTTGCTGAGCAGACAAAACTTGGTGACTATGCTGACCTCAAACAATTCTACCGTGACCTCGAGGATCTGGAGGAATGGATCGGTGAGATGCTGCCCACGGCCTGTGATGAATCCTACAAAGATCCCACCAACATTCAGGCAAGTTCGAAATGGGAATCTTGGAAAACTCTGGCATCCCCAGATTTCTGGATGCAGGGTATCTCCCTAACACTCAACTCTTCCTAATGGTTGAGATCCCTGCCCTGCCCTCAGGGGCTTCTGAGTCTAACGTGAAGGGGTGAGTCCTTCAGAAGTCACCACCTTAGTTATGACGGCGCATTCAGTCTTTTCTTTTACCCAGAATGTATCTATCTCACTTCCCTAGATTCCAGGGTGATTTAGTTTCTGATTTTCTTTCAGCGGAAATACCTGAAGCACAAGGCCTTTGAAAATGAGGTCAACGGCCGAACTGAGCAGGTGAAGGGAGTCCTCACCTTGGGGAACTCTTTGATTGAGCGGCAGGCATGTGATGGCAATGAAGAAACCGTGAGGGTAAGGGTTCTGCTCAGGATGGTTTGGGCTAAAAGGCACATGAGGAGAAGCCTCTTCCCGCTTCAGAGTTTCTGTGGGTAGGGATGTGGAGCGTGTTCTGTGGTTACCAGTCTCCCCTCTGCTGCCACACAAAAGAAGTGAGAAAACCGTGAGGCTCAGACCTTACCACTTTTGTCAAACCCAGGACCTAGGGCTCCGAGAAAGCCTCAGACTTAATGCCCAAGGGATATCGTGCTGGCTTGGCGTCTTCTATCCTTCCTGCCGAGGGTTTTGCCACTTAGGCATCAGTCTGTAGAAGCAACCCAGGGCCCTTTCTTCAGACTTCCTCCCAGCACCTGCTGTTCTTTACCCAGATTGAGCACGACTGGCTTAAAATGGCCCTCAAGTGCTGGCCGACTTTGGCTAAGCCCTAACTCCTGGCCCCCTACCGAAGACTTTCATATTGTCACAGGACTCGGGATCCTAAAGACCATAGTAACCCCCAGGTTTCTTTGGGTCAGAAACAACTGCAGGAACTGCAGAGACAGTGGGACTACCTGCTTGAGAAAACAGCTGACAAAGGAGAAAAGCTCGATGAGGCGAGTCGCCAACAGAGGTTCAACACAAGCATCCAGGACTTTAAGTTCTGGCTCTCAGAGGTAATTGCACCTGGAAGGGCGGGGACACGGGAGCTTAGTAAATGTTGCCAGTTAAATGGATTTAACTTGACTCTCTTGGGGAAAGTTGGGGGACATGGTTGCTAATGTTGTTCTCCCTAAGGACAGGCTTCATCTGGAAGCTTTGCTGCATATCCCTTTATTTCCAGGCAGAGACACTGCTGGCCATGAAAGATCAGGCCAGGGATTTGGCTTCAGCCGGAAACTTGCTCAAGAAACATCAGCTGTTGGAAACGGAGATGTCGGCCCGAGAGGTAGGTGGTGTTGGAATCTCAGTCCTGTTGGCTGAATGCAAATACTTCTGGCTTTCTTCCCTCGTCTCAGGAGGCCGTTGGGGAATGCTTTCTTGGCAAACCTGACCAAAACTGACTGGTGTCCTCAGCCAGCAGTCGTTACCGTCAGGTCAAATTCATGAGCTGCAGAGCTGTGGCAATGATCACTGCTAACCAATTATCATGAAACTGTAGATTCTAAGGCTCCAGAAAGAGAGGCCTAAAGTTATCGTGTCTACCTTTGAACGATGCACGCATATAAACTCACTATCTTCCAAAGCTTATATTCGATCTGTCTTGGAAAGAAACTGCAAGTTTATTTTACATAATTATGGAGGGCAAAAAGATGAGAAGGGGACATCAGGTGCAATGAAGTTGAATTAAATATGCACTCTGGAATTTCCATGGAGAATTCCAGTGCATTCCAGTATCAAGCAGATACGTGTCTTGGGAGCAAATGATAAACAGGTTGGCAGGTATTAATTTCATACTGAAGAATTTTAAAAAAATGTTTAATGTTTATTTATTTTTGAAGGAGAGACAGGGCATGGAGGGGGAGGGGCAGAGAGAGAGAGAGAGAGAGATTGAATCTGAAAGGGGCTTCAGGCTCTGAGTTGTCAGCACAGAGCCCAACGTGGGGCTCAAACCCACGGACTATGAGATCAGGACCTGAGCCAATGTCGGAAGCTTGGCCGACTGAGCCACCAGGACACTGCTCATACTGGAATTTTATATTATCGATTTTATTTCGCAGCAGAGATATGCACAGGAAGGGCAAGAAGTCAAATGCTTTCTAAGTCCAGATCTTTAGGACTCGATGATATTCCCCCACGACATGGACATCGCTAGAAGGGCAGAAAAACAGGCAGAACAGGCTGGGTGTGTTCCCGATGTGGCCAGCCTAGGAACGTTATGGTCGCGTAGCTGTTCTTGAATACTCCTATGGATACATCTGCCAAATCCAGGACTACTGTGAAGAAGACAGTCCTCTTTGGAGACACACTTACTCACACTCATTTTCCAGTTGGGGAGAGGAGGAAAATGCAAGGCAGAACACCACCAGGCAAAATGTGCGGTTTAAGGAATATAGTCTTGTTACTGTCTTTACCCTTATCCCATCCGAGTTAAAAGGGCGTATCATCAAATTATCTTCAAAAGCAATCTGTTCCACCCAGTCCTCGAACATGAACCAGTGGTAGTTGAAATCCAGAATGTACTCAAAGCCTGTGGGGTTCCATTCACTGAGCGCCCCTGCACTTTCTAGGATGCTCTCAAGGACCTGAATGAATCAGCAACTCATCTGCTCTCCAGTGGGACTTTCAACGTTGACCAGATTGTGGAGCAAAGGGATAATGTCAATGAACGCTTCCTGAATGTCCGGAACTTAGCGGCTGCACACCACGAGACGCTGAAAGAGGCCTATGCCTTGTTCCAGTTCTTCCAGGATCTAGACGATGAGGAATCGTGGATAGAGTATGTACTACCAACTCACACTGTGTGAATGATCCAGGAGAATAGATGATCTGTTAAACAGGTTCCTATTTGCTGCTGAAATGAAACACGTCATTGTTTCTCAAAGTGATAGTACTTCTTAATCATGTCTGCCTTAGCCTAAATTTAACACTGGTTTTCTTTTTCTCAAATTCCCTCACTGGATGCAGGCCAAAGGAGACAGGCTTGGAGAAGTAGGGAGCAATTCACGTACACTCTGGGAACAAAATTAAGAAACCTTGTGTGTTTGTTCTAGAGGGTTCACAGTGTGTGCGATGTCAGAATGAGACAGCTGGGCCTTTACAGCTTACTCAGCTGGCGACATCCTTGTCCTTATTCCCCGTTTATCCTGTGACTCGAAGGTGCCACTGAACTGGACACAGGACCTGCCATGGGTTCATTACTAATTCTGCTTTCGCTGTAAAAAGTACACTTGGGGAAATCTTAGTAAATCAAATTATTTTCCCGACTTCCCATTTAACCTGCCTCCTCGTGCTCCTCTCGTACAAACCTGCTGATTCTCGCTGGTAATCAATGACTTAGAGGGAAGTGTTGTATATGGGGCAGCATGGAGGACATCTTAGAAAACTTTAGAAGCAATGAGATAATATGATCTTGTCTACGTAGCCCTGTCTTGTGCTTTGCGGCGATGTTCAAACATTGTTCACTTGGAAGCAATCCAACTGCCATGACTCCTGTAGTATCAACTTTTTGCACCCATTCTACCTAAGTCACTATTGATATTAGTAGACAAAAATAATAAAGCCATGAAAGTCAGGTATGTGCATGGCTTCATTGATATGTGTGTATTAATGTTTTTGAAAACCAATCATTAGCGTATGTTCTTGAGCAAAGAAGAAAAGGTGTGCCAGTAGGCAGGCAAGGGAATGAAAGGGAAGGCTCTTACAGCTGTGGGTACGGTGGGGATCAGTATGTTATTTTTTAATGTTTATTTACTTGTTTTGAGAGACAGCACACAAGCGGGGAGAGGGAAGAGAGAGAGAGAGAGAGAGAGGATCCCAAGCAGACTCTGCCCTGTCAGCACAGAGTCAGATGCTTGATCTCACGAACCATGAGATCATGACCTGAGCCGAAGTCAAGAGTCGGACACTTAACCAACCGAGCCCCCCAGGCGCCCCCCGTATGTTACTTTCCTTGGTGTTTGGACTAAGTCAGGAGCTTGGCAGAAAGCCTCTGGCACCAAATACCTTTGTGGTTACCGGAATTTACCACCTCCTCACCCCCCAGCCATACACCCACTCTTAGAAAACCCTCGCTCTCGGATGGCCTCACACATCTAAGCTGCATTTGGGGTTTCCTTCCTTGGTCCCAGGGAGAAGCTGTTACGAGTGAGCTCCCAGGACTACGGCAGGGACCTGCAGGGTGTTCAGAACCTGCTGAGGAAGCACAAGCGCCTGGCAGGGGAGCTGCAGGCACACGAACCCACCATCCAGGTAGGAAGAGTGGAGGCGATCTCAAGCCCTCCCTCGTGCCGCAGACAAGCGGGGTGAGGCTGCCTCACGCGGAGGTGGCCTGCGGGCACACAGAGAGCTGCGGGCATGGAGTTCACAGGTGTTCTTCCCTCCTCTGCCTGTTGCCCCCTAGGGACAGAAGGGGTCTGTGCGGAGACCCATGTTTTCCCCTGGAAGGAGCACTGTCTTTTTTTTTTTTTTTTTAATTTTTTTTTCAACGTTTATTTATTTTTGGGACAGAGAGAGACAGAGCATGAACGGGGGAGGGGCAGAGAGAGAGGGAGACACAGAATCGGAAACAGGCTCCAGGCTCTGAGCCATCAGCCCAGAGCCTGACGCGGGGCTCAAACTCACGGACCGCGAGATCGTGACCTGGCTGAAGTCGGACGCTTAACCGACTGCGCCACCCAGGCGCCCCTGGAAGGGGCACTTTCAACACCCCAGGCACTGTTGCTGGTGTTAGGATGCAGGCTGGGACCTCTGGGAAAACTGTACTTGAGCCAAGCCATAAGGGAAGGAGACAAGTCTGGGTCCGGCTCGGCAGCAGGGTCACCCTGCGACCGTGAATAATCCAGAAAGCGGGTCATGGAGTGTAGCCTGGTGCAAGCACTGGAGATTGTAAATGATGTGGAGGGTCGGAAGGGCTGGGTACCTCGTTGGGGGGAACGATGACTAAATGGAGACAGAGGGAGAAAGAGACCGTGGAGTAGTGTGACATGGGGGTGTGTCCTTCAGAACATTCTGGCTGCGGCAGAGAGGCTGGGAGACAAGGCTGCTGTGGGGCGAGAGGAGATCCAGGAGCGCCTGACTCATCTTTTTCAACAATGGGAGAAGCTCAAAGAGTTGGCCAGCACTCGGTGAGTTGGGGATCGGACGGAGGCCGTTGTCTTCCTGGATTGTTGGTATTGGGCTTAGCATTGGCTGCTCTCCCCAGCTCCCCGTCTCTGTTGATCTTCAAAGTCCCTGTCCAGATGTCAGTGTTCCACTCAGCTTGCCCCCTTTTGCCCCGGGGAAGAGGCCAGGCGGCTGCCACCGCCACGGCCTCGCCACCCGCCGGCTCCTGCGCTCACGGCTATCGTGGTTGTCCCCACATGCCAGCCATCCTTCTCACCGGGCCGTGGCCCCCGGTTCTGTTTTACTTTGTATGACCCATCCCGCTCCCAGGCTTGGCCCTATGTGCAGCCCCTAGGAAGCAAAGAACGAGGGGTAGATTTCCTCCCTTGTAGCCAGATGGCCAAAGCAAATAATTTCTGCCTATAATTCCATACCTGTTGGCGGTAGGAAGATGTGTCTTGCTGGGGAGTAGAAGGAAACATCTAGCTTTTTGTGGTGCCTTCACTATATAAGAGGCAGCACACAGAATAGAAAGAGACCTTAGCTCACTGACGCTGTTCTCCAGCTGGGCACTCATGTTTGGACGAGGCTCTCTCCCAGCAGCAAAGACTCCCAGGGAGCAGGAGATGCCACAGAATAGGACTTCTGGGGTCAGGGCCTCCCACTGTTCACAGGAGCTCAGATCAGATTGTCCTGTGCGTCTGCCTCGTGTGGCTGTGCTGCTCAGTATAGTCCCCCGCGTGCTGGCTTCTCCCCATCCTCACTGGGGTTCACTGCCCTGTTGCAGAGGGCTCCGACTGGAAGAATCCCTAGAATACCTGAAGTTCATGGAGAATGCTGAGGAGGAAGAAGCTTGGATCAGTGAAAAGGAAGCTATGGTTGCCCGAGGGGGTTCTGGGGACACACTGGCCGCTACTCAGGTGAGTAACAGGCTGAATGATCGATTTTCTTCCCTTGGATTTGAATATTTTCTTTCTTTTTTTAGAAAGCATATTTATTTATTTTGAGAGAGACAGAGACAGAGACAGAGTCCCAAGCAGGCTCTATGCTGTCAGCACAAAGCCCAACGCAGGGCTCAATCTCATGAACTGTGAGATCATGAGCCGAGCAGAAAATCCAGTCAGACGCTCAACCGACTGAGCCACCCAGATGCCCCTGATTTAAATCTTTTCTTAAGTAGTCAACATTTTCATCCATGAAAAGAATCGTTCTCCTGGTGGGAGGAAACGATGACGGAAATATGGGTACTCCTGCCAATTTTAAATATGAAAAATCAAGGTCTGAGGATGCAAGCAACTTGCCCAAGATCACAGAATCAATCAGGTGTGAAGACAGGACTCAAGTCTCAATCCCATGATTCATGAGTTCAGTCCTTCATGCTTACAGGCCTTCCCTCACAGAGGTAGGTTTCCTAAAGATTCCCTCAAATACTAATGTTACGCTTAATTGGAAGCATTCTCATGCCTGGCCACTGGTTGCATTTTCCAGAAAAGCAAATTTATAAGGGCGACCTGGCAGGTAGACTAGTTCTACAACTTAGAGACACCCTTGTGAATACAGTATTGAGTTTTCCAATAAAGAAATGACCAAGTGGTCCATGTGATCTTGAGTTAAGGTGGAGTTTTAGAGCTTTTGAGAAGGTGATCATAAGATAATGATATTCTTGGGACCTTGAGGTCTCCGCCTAGTAGTCTTAAAACTTAGGGATTTACCGAGAAGTCTCTGTGGAGATTCATTCACTCTTACGTGATGACATAAGGGAAGGCTCACACTGGCGATGGAAAACTTAAAACCTGCACGTGGCATGAAATCCCCACCACTGACTCCTCTCGTTTGAAACGTCTTCTGGGACATGTGCACACACTGCACATGTATGAGTGGTTTAAGCTTTCGTATCAAACATTCCCAAGGCTTTGCTTTTCAAAATCAAACCTTACATTTTGAGAACTGTAGGTACTCATGCAGTTGTAAGAAGTAATACAGAGAGGTCCTATGTGCACTTTACTCAGTTTCCTCCCGTGGTAACACCTGCCAGCACTTCGACACTGACAGGGTCAAGAGGCAGCACGTCACCATCACCATCTTGCAGAACACCCTCCTCCCTCTGCCCCCCCTTAACCCCAGGCAACCCCTAATCTACTCTACACCTCTGTAATTTTGGACGTATGAAGAATGTTGTATAGATGAACTCATACAGTCCATAACTTTGGGCAGTTCGCCTCTCGCACAGCGTCGTTCCCTGGTGACTCGCTCAGGCTGTGTGTGACCACAGTTCATTCAGTGCTATTGCCGGGTGGTATGTCATGGCGTGGATGTCACCTGTTGAAGGGTGTCTGGGTCGTTTCCACTTTGGAGCTGTTACGAGTAAAGCTGCTATCGATATCCATGCAGGGGCTTCCATGTAAATGTGAGTCTTCCTTCCTTGGGCATAAATGTCCAGGAATCCAATTGCTGTAGGATCACTGCATATTTGGTTCTGTAAAAAAAGTATACATGCATAAAAATATAAAAGTGTTCAACTGTTTCCAGAGCGGCTGTACCGTCTTACCCACTCGCTGGCAGCGCGTGAGTGATGGCGCCTTCCAGCACATTCTTGCCAAGATTTGGTACCATCACCATTTTTTTTTTATTTTACACAATCTGATAGGAGTGTGGTGTATCTCCTTGTGGTTTCAATATTCATTTCCCTAATGGCTAATTTTTTGTGTGCTTATTTGCTGCCTTATTTTCTTCAGCGTAATGTTTGTTTGCTTTACCTGTTGACCTTCCGTGCTTCTGTGTCAAAAATGCAAACTTTTGGCCTCGCCCAAGATCATGAAAAGCCGCTATGTCTTTTTCTAGAACTTTAGAGATTTACGTGTTCATTTTAGGTCCATTAGCTGTTTTGAGTTCACTGTCGTCTGAGATGAGGCATCGGGTGCGGTTCATCTTTGTGCCTGTGACTGTCCAGTGGCTCTTTGTTCCGCAGGTGTCCCTCCCGGCCAGCCTGTCACTTTCACGCCCACTCATGCTGTTCTATTTGAAGTGCGGCTTTTGTAGACCACATATAGCTGGGTCACATTTTTAAAGCCATTCAGCCAATCTTGATCTTTCGATAGGTACACTTAGACCATCACATTCAAAGACTCGTTTTAATGAAAAGTCTTTGCAGTAACATACAAATTCCAGGAATAGATTTTTATGAGGATTTATTGCTAATAATCTTCACCATTACCTTAAGATACCTATCCACCTAGCCTTTCTGTGTCATCTTGTATCAAGAAAACAATTGGTCCTCTGAGTTTGGGGGTTCTTGGACCCGTATAGATTGGCAAATATAAGAAAAGAGAGTTGCCTACCTGTCGTTGGATTTAGATTTCCTGCCCCCAATCTCATATTCTCTCTTTGTTTAACATGTGAGGAGAAGAGAAGGTATTTCTGATCAACTTCTTACAACTACAAGAACCATAAAAGATATATTTAAAGTGAAGTTTTAAGCTTTGGCCTTATCAACTTTTAACACAACATTGAGGAGGCTACTTAGGACTTAGGAATATATTTGAAGGAGGGACACCTAGACTTTATTTAAAGAAGCATGAATTAGATGTGAGGCACCTGAGCTGTCCAGAGTGTCCAAGGGGAAGCACAGAAAAGAGATTGGAAACAGAAGGAGATGGGGTTAAGGAGACTTTATTTCATATATTGTGTGTACGTAAAACACGGCTAAATCAGTCTATCTTATATTGTGGATCAGTATCCAATCTCCATGTATAGTTTCTGCATAAAGATGAAATATATAGTCATCCAATATCATGTAGTGCATCTTGTATTTAAAGAAATAACCATGCCTAAGAACACCTTGTATCCTGAAATTCTTTTGTTTGCAAAATGTGGCAGTTAAAAAGCGTGTTAGTCACACAAAATCCATTTCTTCCTGTGGCCCAGGCTAGTGTGTGGTATAGAAGGAGAAGTGGGCAAGGTGCTTTGGGGACAGAACCAGGAGGAGGCAGCCAAGCCAGCCCAGGCCCTCGCGGATGGAGGGTGGTGGTGGGCAGGGCTGCCTTGTCTGGAAAACACTCGGGAGAATACAAAGAAGGAGGAGACTCACTGCTTCTGGGCTTTGTCCACACTCCTTTCCCCATCCTACCAGCAGCAGTTAGACCCAGAGAAGTTCAAGACTGAGATTCGAAACAGCTCAGCGCCTTCTTTACCTGCCTTTATGTCCACTCTTAGTATAGGATGATACTTATTCTTTTTCTGTGAGATACAGCATTTCATGGAATTATGTACATTTCAAAATGGAGGAATCCGTGTGTATTCCCTTGACCAACACTCTCATTCCAAAGTCCAGAAAAGCTTACGTTCACCCTAGTAAGTTAGAAACGGTGTCACTGTATTCTTTTACTTCTTTCTTTTCTGGTAGGATTGCCCTTTTTGGCAAGTGGAGAGCTTTAGGGGAGGCATCTAGTGGCACTGTGTAGGAAAAAGTGGACGCCCCCCTAGCGTAGCCAAATCATTCCTGTGAGTTGCATCAACGGGAGTCAGAATATGGGTGGGTTAGATTGTCCAGGCTTGGATGTGTTGATTCTCACGGACTCATTTCCACAGAGCTTGCTAAAGAAGCATGAAGCATTGGAAAATGACTTTGCCGTCCATGAGACCCGGGTGCAAGATGTGTGTGCTCAAGGAGAAGATATTTTAAATAAGGTGAGTACTTCAGGGATTCCAGGCCAAGATCATTTTCCAAAAGGGATTGGTCCAAATACAGAATCACGAGCTGTGCTAAAATCATACACTGAATTTTATTTTATGTTTTTCATATTTTTACATTTATTTATTTTTGATAGAGAGAGACAGAGCACAAGTGGGGCAGGGGCAGAGAGAGAGGGAGACACAGAACCCAAAGCAGGCTCCAGGCTCCGAGCTGTCAGCACAGAGCCTGATGTGGGGCTCAGACTCCCAAACGGTGAGATCATGACCTGAGCTGAAGTCGGACGCCCAACCGACTGAGCCACCCAGGCGCCCCCATACATTGAATTTTAATAATCTCTTCCTAGCTATCTTATTTTTGTTCTGAGCACATAATTATCTCTTCAGTCGCTGTTTTTTGGAAATTCTTTTTTCTAGTTCTTACAGGCATATCTCTCAGATTTCCTTAAATCCCCTGTTGACCCTCTTACTCACTGTAAGGCATTTATAAACATCTTATCGCGTGCTTTGGTTATAGAGTATTGTAAAAACATAAAGAAGTTCTTTGTGCGCCTTTAGCAAAGAGGACCACACTGAAACCCCTTTGTAATTTGAGAATCATTCTTTGGTACAAATGCTTGTTTTTATAAACTCTCACTGATCTAAGTACTATACAAAGATCCTTAAACCGAGGGGACTCCGGCTAAGAAAGTCACACTCATGTGGCCCCACACAAGAAGATCTCCTAAATGCTAGAGTGGAAGTAACCATCCCGGCATGGATGAAAAATACAATTAATACGATAACTGCAGTCGACCCAGAGGAGAATAGTTACGTATTTGTAATGAGAGAGATGCCACCTTCTTATCATACTAAAGAATTCAACTTCTAGCCATGGACATCCACCAATGTGTATCTGTTCCTTCTCTTCTCCATCTTGGTGTCTCAGGAGACAAGTCAGCACACGGAGAAGGTAGCCACCAAGATACAGGCTCTGACCGAAAAGATCCCTTCTCTGGCTAAGGCGATGGCTGCTTGGAAGTTGCAATTGGAAGATGATTATGACTTTCAGCAGTTCAACTGGAAGGCTGATGTGGTGGAGGCCTGGATAGGTATGGCATGTGAAGGCCAAGGTCCTTGGGTGTGAGAAATGCTGGTAAATTCCATCGGTAGAAAGATTCTGCAGTTTTCTCACTTCTGGTGAGAAAAGAGATGCTCCCTCATCACTCACTCCTACCCTTTCTGGACATAGTTACACTCACATGTGCATGCATGTGTGCCTACACACACACACACACACACACACACACACACACATTCATCCCTCCCCCCCCCCACACACACACACAAACATGCTGAGGGGTGACTGAGGACCAGAATTCCATAAAACACATTTTTGGGGAATTGGTGATTTCGCATGTGATATTCAGAAGGGCAGAGCTATAGCAGAACATTCTAAAAAAAAAATAGCGTGTTTGATTGTTTTTAACTCATGCCTGATCTGCAATTTTCCTTTGTCTTCCAAACCACCCAGAAGTGTTGGTCCCAGCTCAGCTTCAGTCAGGGCTGCACTGCATCAGTCCAGAAAGACCACCCATCAGCCCCCCACTGCTCCCATATTCCGATAAATGACTTACTCCCGGAGTCAGGAGGCTCTCTAATGGCTTGTAGGGAATATTCCTTTTCTCCTTACCAAAGCTGATTCAAGAGCAACCGTGTTTCCCCTCTAACTAATCGTCTTTGCTCTCTAGCTGAGAAGGAAGCAAGTCTGAAGACCAATGGCAATGATACAGACCTCACTGCATCACTTGCTCTCCTGGCAAAGCAGGTAAGGACAGGGCTGCTCGTGGGCAGGTGCCCATGGTGACCACAGCCCACGTGCACGGAAGCTGAACACTAGTATTATTCCATTCCCCAATTCTGTGGTTTTACTGTCTGTAGGACCTGCAATATTGTTCCTCTTTTTCTTCCCCATATGCATAATTTGCTAGTTTTTTTCTCTCTCTCCCTCCCCTCAGTCTTGCTGCTGCTGGGTGTGCATCATTTTTATCAGAGAACCAGCTTTAGGGTTTTTTTTTTATTGTTCTCTGCTATATCTTTGGATATTATCCCACTCATACCTTTTTATAGCTTTCTCATTTTCTTTTTCTTTCCTTGGGATTAACTTCTTTCTTAAAAAATTCTCAAGGTGGATATTTATTTAGATTATCAAATATTTAGCCACTCCTTTTCTAATATTTTGATATAAGGATATGAATTTCCCTGTAAGTAAAGTTTTAGCAGCACCTCACAATTCCATATGTTACTTTTGCTATTGTCACTCAGTTAAAATGCTTCTGTCATTTCTAATTTCTTATTTGACCCATTGGTTATCCCATATTGTATTTAGCTGAATTTCCCAACACTTGGAAATGTTCTTACTATCTTTTTTCACATTTATATCTTGTCTAATTCTACTTTGTTTTAAAAACACACCCTCCATTATTTTAGAAGCTTGGTTTACGTCCAGAAAATAGTCTGCTTTGGTGAATAGTCTATGTCCAGTTGAAAAGAATGTGTACTTTGCAGTGTTTTTTGTTACCTGTCAGGTTTTGGTTGTGAATCGTGTTGCTTAAATGCTCCATTATTTCTATATATTCTGAAGCTAAGTTAAAGGTTGTGTTGACATTTAGAATTATGAGTCATCTTGATGAACTGAATCCTTTTTATTATGAAATGTTCTTTCTAATAACATTTCTTGATTTAAAGTCTACTTTTTCACAATCTAGAGTACCAGTGTTTTTTTGTTTGTTTGTTTAGTGTTTGCAGTCCATATTTCTATCCTTTGGTTGTTTTCTTTTTTACATTTATGTGTGTATATTTTATAATTTTTGTTGTTTAATTGATACATGTATAGAATGCAAAATGATTAGCCTTGTAGCTGACACCTGCCTCCCATCACATAATTGCCTCTTCTGAGAATATTTCAGATCTACTCTCTTAACAAGTTTTAGGTGTATAATACAGGAGTATTGGCTGTAATCATCGTGTTCTACGTGAGATGCCCAGAACTAGTCAATCATTTAGTTGGAAGTTTGTATCCTATGTCCAGTATCTCCCATCTTCCCCACCCTCCAGCCCATGGCAACTACCCGTCTGCTCTGTTTCTCTAAGTCCAACTCTTCTGTATTCTACTTGTGAGTGGTATCAAGTGGTGTTTGTCTTTGTCTGTCTAGCTTATTTCACTTAACGTACGCTCTCAAGTTTCATCCAAATTGTCACAAATGGCGGGATTCCCTTCCATCTGGCGGCTGAATAATATTCCATTTTGTACACACATCACATCACATCCCATCACATCGCATCTTCTTTGTCTGTTTATTTGTTGATGGACATTCAGGTTGTTTCTATATCGTGGCGAATGCAAGCATTTTTGCAATAAACATGGAAGTGCAGAGTATCTTTGTATTTTAGATTGTCTGCTATAAATTTCACAGTGAGGATTGCTTTCTTTATCTAATTTGATCATTTTGTTGGAAGGGGTGAGTCTATTTACATTTGAAATTTTTGTAATGTTTATTTATTGTTGAGAAAGAGACAGAGACAGAGCGGGAGTGAGGGAGGGGAAGAGAGAGAGGGAGACACAGGATCCGAAGCAGGCTCCGGGCTCCGAGCTGGCAGCACAGGGCCTGATGCGGGGCTCAAGTCCACGAGCCATGAGATCATGACCTGAGCCAAAATCAGACGCCGAACCGACTGAGCCACCCAGGCACCCCGAGTCTATATACATTTAAAGTAATGTAACTGATGAATCTTTACTTATGTTTATGATTTAACACTTCCATCCCCCATCTAACCCCTACTTTTTGGTCAGGGACTGAAATGACACGAGACATAATTTCGTTTTGGGGGGTGGGGACTTGCCTTTTTTTCATTGGCTCTTACTCAGGCCTTTCAAGGGTTTAACTAAATGCCTTTCAGGGGGGCTTCCCCTCTTTGTGTTTTCAACTCAGCGCTGTGAGATTAGCAAGCAAAGATTACCTACTTAGCACCTTTGACTTTTTGCTACTGTTTCTGCTGGGCTTCTAGGACTCCTGGCCTGTGCAGTTTAGGAATCTGTAGACGCCTGGAGGAGAAAACAGACAGAATATCGAACCTATTTTTCTGTAGTTCTTTTTCCACCCTGGCTGCCCAATTCCCCAGAAACTGTCTCTTTAGCCTCCTGAGATTATCAAGAGCTCGGAGCAGCTGCATTGCCCTCAACCTCTTGGCCTGTGCGGCCTGCACGTCATAGGGAAAGGTGACAGAGAATATTACTCTGACCTTAATACTGTTTCCTCTTCTCTAGAATTTTGATCCTTTGAGGTGTCGTTACCTGAGTTGCATTCTGCTCTCTTTCAAACAGCTGATGTTTTGTACTTTTACCCAGCAGTTATAGTTATTCTCAAAGGGAGAATTAATCATATGCAAGCCACCCTATTAAATCTGGAAGTTCAGTATCCAGAACTTTGTGATGTTGATTTCAACACCGCGCGCACACACACACACACACACACACACCATGAATCGTGATCTAACTGAGCCCCACAAGAGGTCTGTTGTCGGTGTGTATACCTCCAAGATCTGTGATAGTGTGCTGTGTGCTACCAGTCAGAGCACAAAACCTAACAGAAGATGCAAAAGAGTCTTAGAAAGGATGCGAGCTGGAGGAAGCATTTAGTTTTGACTCAAAAAATGCAGAAGATTGTCCCATGCTCCCGTATTCCCTTAATGTTAATATTACACCTACCCTAAGGTCTGGTTATAAAACACACATCCACTCAAACTCAGCCATACTTCCAACCACAGACATTCACCTAAGTCTCGAAGTTACGTCTCCTTCTGCTTGGTCATCACTCTAATCCTTTCCTAGACCTTGTCTTGTCCATGATAAAAGATCTGGTAGAACCCAGGTGTGACTGGCCCCGGGAATCTGGGTTGTATCTCCACTCACAGCTTCTGTCTGCGTCTTTCCCAGGACACGCTGGACGCCAGCCTACAGAGCTTCCAGCAAGACAGGCTGTCGGAGATAACTGACCTGAAGGACCAGCTGGTGGCCGCTCAGCACAGCCAGACCAAAGCCATTGAGGAGCGCCATGCTGCCCTGCTGAGGCGCTGGGGGGAGCTGCTGGAAGCCTCTGCAGCCCACAGACAGAACTTGCTGGAGAAGCAGCTTCCCCTAAAGAAGGTAAAAAAAAAAAGAGAGAGAGAGAGAGAGAGATGAGCCATAATCAGTCGTCCACTATCTGTATATTCTATTAGCCATGGAATCCAGAAATAGATACTGGAAACCCTGTTTGGGTAATCTAGAGACATTTGAGTGACTGCATGGAAAGGACCAGAAAGGCGTTCTTATTTTTTTAATTTTTTGTTAGTTTTTTTAATGTTTATTTAAGAGACGGAGAGACAGAGTATGAGCAGGGAAGGGACAGAGAGAGAGAGAGAGAGGGAGATACAGAATCCAAAGCAGGCTCCAGGCTCCGAGCCATCAGCACAGAGCCTGATGCAGGGCTTGAACCCACCAGCCATGAGATCATGACCTGAGCCGAAGTTGGACACTTAACCGACTGAGCCACCTGGGCGCCCTGGCATTCTTACTGAACAAGAAGTTATTGGGGTTTTTTTTAGATTGATAGGTTGTGTTTTTTGTTTGTTTGTTTGTTTGTTTATTTGTTTTAAAACTGACTTGTCAGTTGTCCAGCTGACTTGAGAGAGAAGCCAGGCACATGTAGTGGAAGAAGTAGGTGGGTCAAAGGGTGAAAGGTCCTAGTGTTTGAAAGAACTAAAGTGACAGGCGGGAGGTAAGGCTGTCCTTGGGCTTTTCTCTAGCCCAGACACAAGGAGCACTCAACCAGTAAAACCTGAGTTCCCACCTTGTGTTGATCTTTCTTGGCTGGGAGACCTTGTATATGTCCCTTAACGTCTCTGAGCCTTGATTCCTCCATTTATGAAATTGGATCATGTTACGACTGTTTCCTGCTGGTCTGTTATGACTATTAAGAGATAATGGATCTGAAAATGCAGTGCAAACCACTAAGTGCTATGTAGGTATAAGTGATGAGAATGTTCTTTCTAGTGGTGGCCGCTAAGGTATTGGATGTTGATCATAAAAAATACCAATAATAAAAGGAAGTCAGGATGGTCAGTGACGTTACTGAGCACTCCTAGGCCATAAGTATTATACCGGGCAGCAAGTTAAGGCAGGCAGGGGAATTAGGAAACAGACGCATGGACAAAAATCAGTCCGTCTGGATGCTTAGCTAACTACTCTGTTGGTATGGAACCTACAGAAATAAATCTTAAGTGAAAAATTAAATCAATTTGGGGGCAACTTTACACACATATATGCATTCTAGATAGAAAGATGCTTTAGCTTCTGATTCTATTTAGCTTAATTTTTGAACTGCAAAGAGATTTGCTATTTTATTTTCTGATTATAAAATCTTTGTAAAATACTCAGGTGATCCATAATATTACAAAAATAATACGAAATACTTCATAGTTTTTTTTTTATTTCCTGTATAGGAACCAAGTCAATTTCTCTGTACTGGTCTATTTTTAGCATATACATTGCCCAAATGAGTACAGGGTAAGATGTAATGGTGTAGTACCTTCGTAATCTCCCTTCCATTTAGGCCAATTTTTTCCTCTTTAAACCAACATATTTGGGGATGAAAACTCATTTTCATATTTGCTTAAGATAAATCTCTTGGGAAGTATAAACTGCTGAGTATGTATGTATGTATGTGGGTATTTTAGAGGAAGGAGAGAGAGAGAGAGAGCATGCGGGAGGGGCAGAGGGAGTGAGAGAAAATCCCAAGCAGGCTCCACTCTGTCAGCACAGAGCTGGACATGGGGCTTGATCCCACAATGCGAGATCATGATCTGAGCCGAAATCAAGGGTTGGATGGCCAACTGAATGAGCCACCCAGGTGCCCCAAATCTATGATACATTTTAAATCCAAAACTAGTTTTGATCACCAGTGTTTGGAACAATCCATGCTATGTCTGTTGTTCAGAAATTCGGAGAATTCAGAGTCATTGAGAGCATATGGAGAACGCCAGACAGTAACCTAGGAGTAAGGGTACAGACCAGAGGGTGGGAGCTGGGTTTAAGCAGGGGCTTCAAGCACGAGCTGAGCCCTGAACAAGTTCTAGAAGGAAGGCAGGAAAAGAACTCAGTACAGACAAAGAGACATCAGAGAGGTGTGGATAGACTGGCCTAGCCCATAAATGATTTGCTTATTCAAACGTTCATCCATGCATTCATGTAACACTGATGTTTGCACGTTCCCTGTGTGACAGGCAGAACTGGAGCACAGACTTCAGAATAACAAATTGTGAAATCGTATGGCTGAAAATGGCCCTCGCTTCTTTCGGACTCTCGGAGTTAAAACAATGCTAAGAGTCCTTCCGCCTCCTTAGGTGCAGATGGTGGAGGCCTCGGCTACTCTCAACCAGGGCGCCAGGTCTCGAACTCGCCTGCCCGCCTGCTGAGCACATGGTGCTCGGTGGTTTCCGTTCTGCCCTCCTACAGTTGCTGACCCGCCTAATATTTGAAGATGGGCGTTCTTCTTTTTTATATCCTCAGTCTTCTCTTTTGCTGAGGGGTTTTATCGGGCAAGATGGAAGTGACTTTTTCTTCTGCAGGCTGAGGAGCTGTTCATGGAATTTGCACACAAGGCTTCCGCTTTCAACCACTGGTGTGAGAACGCCAAGGAGGACCTGTCAGAGCCTGTGCACTGTGTTTCCCTGAACGAGATACGGAAACTGCAGAAGGACCAGGAGGCCTTCCTGGCCTCCTTGGTGGGGGCCCAGTCGGACTTCAACTATTTGCTGGAGCTGGACCAGCAGATTAAGGCCTTAGACGTGCCTTCCAGCCCTTACACCTGGTTGACGATGGAGGTGCTGGAGAAGGTCTGGAAGCACCTACATGACATCATCAAGGTAACGGCACACGGCAGAGACATTCTTTCGCTGTGGCGAGCGTGACCACCTAATTTAGTATACAAGTTGGGGGGCCTTTTGAGAAGGAAAGGGCGCTATTAATAAACACGTTGGGACAGCAATGGAATCTATCTAAGAAAATGTTGGAAATATATCCACAGTAAGGTATAGCCCTACGCCCCAGAGCTCAGACACTCTCATGCCTCCGGGTGGTGAGCAGTGATTCAGGGAGGCGATCACAAGTTCCAGGAGGTGGCTGTAAAAATGGGCCATGGAGGGGCACCTGGGCGGCTCTGTCGGTTAAGTGTCCGACTTCAGCTCAGGGCTCACGGTCGGTGAGTTCGAGCCCTGCGTCGGGCTCTGTTCAGATAGCTCAGAGCCTGGAGCCTGCTTCGGATTCTGTGTCTCCCTCTCTCTCTGCCCCTCCCCTGCTCATGTTCTGTCTCTCTCTGTCTCAAAAATAAATAAAAACGTTTAAAAAAATGGGCTATGGAAAGTTCACGAGGTTCGTATATATGTCCACAGGCTCTAGAATTCCCCCATCCAAGGCACGCATTTTATACATACCTCCAAAGTGCCTTTTTTTTTATGTGTTTGTGTTTGTCTGTCTATAATGACATTTATCATAGAAACTGGAGAAGATATTAAAAAGCTTAGCAGAAAATTTTCATGAAAATATCACCAATTTTAGATGGCAACTCTCGTTACTACCTTTCCCTAAAGGAAGGCTGCTTTCCCTTAAAAGGCTCCTTTTATGTTCATTTAAATGAAAATTTCACCCAGAAAACAAATGAGAAGAAAGATGATTTGCCTTTATTACTAGCTTATTTGTCACTGGGCTTGGTCTTACAGATGCATGATGGGAGCTTCCTTCTCCTTCGGGGGCGAGGAAAGGGCGGGATGACATAGGAGCACGTACTACATGCTTCCGGAAGACAGGTTAGATCAGGGGAAGATGTGCAGCTGAGAATAGCAACAAAGCAGCTATTTTACTTCAAAGAGAGGTCTTCAGCGTTCACTCTTCTCTCTGTGATTCGGGGTTTAGGAACGGGAGCAGGAGCTACAAAAAGAGGAGGAGAGACAGGTCAAGAACTTTGAGATGTGCCAGGAGTTTGAGCAGAACGCCAGTGCCTTCCTTCAGTGGATCTTGGAGACCAGGTGCGTGGTGCTGTCCCCAAACCCATGATCCCTGTGTCACCACGGGGGTGAAATGCATGTCTGAGGAAGGGGGGGTCCTACAGGATTTATGGTGTTCTAAAATCACCAGATCCTGTCTGTGTTTTTCATCTGGAATTGATGGTTTTCTAAGTCAGTCCGTGCAAAAGCAAGAAACGAGAATTTCGTGCCACTGCCCGTTGTGTTGCCTTCCATGTTCTCTCCTTGATGCTCTCATTTTCCCCCGTTGCCTGTGATTAAAGTCTAAAAACCATAGCAGTCCCTTATGTTGGCACTTTACAAAGTGCTTCTATACCCGTCACCTCCCTTAACTCTCAGAGAGACCTTGAAATGTGCACAGAGCCGATTCGATTATCTCTGTCCCCAAGTGTGGGAAGAAGATCAGTAGACGAGTTGACTTGCTCCAGGTCACGTGTGTATTTGTGGGCACGACCAAAGGCGGAGCCTACCGTGAACACCTGCTATGAAGCTCTCAGGCTGCCCCATCCCTGAAAAGAAGCCGTGGTGAAAATCAGTGAGATAATAGGTGCGGGCTGCTTTTATTAAATGCAGAATGTCCTATACATGACAATAACATTTGTCACATCTTCCGGGGCAAATGACCTGGAAAAGAAGAGACTCGGAAGGTATAATACGTTAGCATAAATGTCAAGGATTGTAGGCCGTCTCCAGCAGGTGGGTCAGAAATGTGGTCAAAGTGGTGGTTTCGACAGTCCGTGATATATACCGACGGCTCCCACAAACCCAGCAAGGAAAAACCAGACAATGAGCAGAAAGCAATCCTGTGTCATGGCCGAAACTCATGTGACAGAGGGCAGAAAAAGCAAAGTGCATCATCCTCTGCCTCTGGTGTGGTCCCTCCCACCCACCCCCACCCCCGCCCCCATGAGCCCCCCCAACCCCACCCCCAGCAGTGTGTCCCCGACACCTGGCATGGTCACCTGACACCTGAGCTCTTCTCCAACCCAGGACAGGAGGAGCCGCACAGAGGCTCCTCTGAGGGGGCGAGACTCTGGGGACAGTGCAAAACGGGTTCCTCTTTTCTGGTTACGGAAGATTTAGAATATTTCTTAGATCTGAGGAAAGAAGATCATTGAAGTCATCCATGTTAACACGTGGTTTCTCTTTTCTCTCTTCTGATCGCTGCTCCTGACCTCCACGCCCAGGGCTTATTTTCTGGATGGGTCAGTATTTTGTGTTACCGTGTTTGTTTTGTCATAGATGTGTCTGTTATATTCTGGAGCCAAACGGAGGACTCAGCATGGGACATCTTTGCCATCATCACCATCAGATTGAGATGGCACCTGAGTGGAAGCTTGGGGTGGAAAGAGAAGTACAGGGTATATCATCCTGCCCTGTACCCCCCGAGGGGGAGACTTGCCCTTGTTAGGTTAAGGGTATGTCCCAGAGTAAGAATCAGGGGGACTACGGCAGCCTTCTCACAGGCACAGAAGAATGAGGACAGACCTTCCTTCCCTTCTCATCTGTCCAGCAACTTGCTAGCTGACAGAAGGGTTTGGTTTCGTGAAAATCTGGTGTGAAAATTCATTCTGAAGAGGCCATTATAATAAGATAAGGAGGTGGAGAAACGTAGGCTGTCAGAATCAGTCCGTCTGGGTGAAATCTTGACCTCTGATTTTATGAGTAACATTTTCCCCTGCTTCTTAACTAGGTCTTTGCTCAAAGAGACGGGAACCCTGGAATCCCAGTTGGAAGCAAATAAAGTAAGTAATGTTGAGCATCAGCTGAGGATGTTGCCAGAATTACAAGGAGTGCCAGGGAAACCAGGAGAACTTTTGCGTGAACCTAAAGGCAACCCTAGTAGTACTTTTAGGTACATTTCCGGGCCTGAAGGTCAACAGCTTAAGGTTCTAGTCCCAACCCTGCCCACCATTTGCATTCTAACCATTGACTGACACTTCACGGACAAGGACATCGGTTCACTTCAATGTCTGAACCTGAGTTTTTGTATCTGTACAATGGAGCTCATAATGCCTACATCATTATGATTAAGATGATGACGACGAATGAGAGCCGGGGTGCCCGGATGGCTCAGTTAAGCGTGTGACTTCAGCTCAGGTCATGATCTCAAGGTGAAGGGTTCGTGGGTCTGAGCCCTGTGTGGGGCTGTCTGCTCTCGGCATGGAGCCCATTTCGGATCCTCTGTCCCCATCAGATCTTTCAGATCCTCTCTGCTCCTCGCCGGTGCCTGTGCACATGCATGTTCTTTGTCTTTCTTTTTCCTCTCTCTCTCTTTATTTTTGAGAGAGATATAAACTTAAAATAAACTTAAAAAAAAAAAAAAGAGAGAACAAATACAGAAGCTCCGGGCCTACGATCTGGAGCATCCCCCAATTTCTGTTGTCATTTGACATGGGAAAATAATACGATTGAAGTAGAGGATCTCTCGAGGCGTCCTGGAAGTGCTACTCCTCTCTCCTGCAGCACGTAACTGCTAACTCTTAGACTTCTATATGGCAGACGTCCAGAATGACAGACGTCCCATCACTTAACCTTCCCACCATCGCATAAATGAGGAATACAGAAGTGGACCCCTTGAGCAGTTCATTTTTCACAGAGGACAGGAAGATGCCTGAAAATCATTCAGGAGCAGGCAGGGGAAACCCAAACCCATCAGCTTCTTAATCTTCTCTACCATCGCCTGGTTCGGAGCTACCCTGTGTGACCGCTCTTTCCTTTGGTCGGTCTTCTCTAGCGGAAACAGAAGGAGATTCAGGCCATGAAGCGCCAGCTGACCAAGATTGAGGATCTGGGAGACAACTTAGAAGAGGCTCTGGTCCTGGACATCAAGTACAGCACCATCGGGCTGGCCCAGCAGTGGGACCAGCTCCACCAGCTGGGAACGCGGATGCAGCACAACCTGGAACAACAGATCCAAGCCAAGTACTGTGGACCCGTGACCAGGGCTGGGCAGGGCGTGGGTGGCACTGGGTGTCAGGAACTTAGTGAGCCCCAAGGGCTAGAGCTTGGGGTACTGTTTATAAAAGAGCTCCTTCGGAGGTAGTACGCACACCATCTCCAGACTAATCAATATTCTCTTTCTCTCCCTCTCTCTGCTGCCCCACAGAATGACGATTTCTTTTTATATGGGAATCTATTTTGAGACAGGAGACAGCGCCCCATCCCCCTGAAGCTATTCGTCATTCAGTTCTCAGAGTCCCTTGACCTTATGCGATCTCTTCAGGAAGCAGTCCCTTTTGTAAAAACCTGTCTCAGATGTCTAGAATGCAAGAAATAGTCAAGGTGGAGAGCCAGAAGAGCAAAATTCTCTTGTTTTTCTAAATAAATTAATGACGTCAAAGCAGCTTGAGGTGTCGATAACAATGACAGCATTATTATCTAGACAAGGGATTGGCAAGCTTTCCCTGTAAACAGACCAATCGTAAATGCGTCAGCCTTGGAGAGCCATGTCGTTTCTGTTGCAACTACTCACTCTGCTGTTGTAGAGACAAAGGGCTATTAATAACCCACAAATTCATGAGCGTGTACGTGTTTCAATAAGATTCTATTTATGGACACTGAAATTTGAATTTCGTGCAACTTTAATGTTGAATGAAACACTTCTTCTTTTAATTATTTCCAACCACGTAAAGAGGTAAAAACGCTCCATAGCCCATTAAACTGTGCAAAAGCAAATGGCAGGCTAGATTTGGCCCACGGGTCATAGTTTGCCAAGCCCTGAACTAGATGATCTGAATAGCATATTATCCACCGACATCCCTCTCTCTTCCACATGGCAAGCCTTCTGATGTTTTTCTGTTTCATTTCATGGGCCAATTCATGCTTTTCCTTTCAGAGACACCATAGGTGTGAGTGAGGAGACATTGAAGGAGTTCAGCACAACCTATAAGTGAGTAGATCTTCATAGTTGACCCGTTCTTTGCTTTCCAACACATTCAGAATGAATCTCCAAATAACTAAATTTGTCCCCTCAGTGTGGCTTGGTGAGATCTTAAATGAAGATCTAGACGTGTTAATGAGCCTCAAGTCACGGCTTTGAATGTGTCTATGAGAATTCCTGGACTTGAGAAAATGCATTTCTCTCATGCTCCCCATTTGACTGTCTTTACTCCATCCACCAGGTTAAAAATAGTGCAGAAACACAAGCAAGCTCTCCACTCAGCCCTCTGATGAAATGTGGCACGTTAAAGCCTCAGCCAGTCCCACAAGAACTGTCCGTTTCTGTTCTTATCTGGTTCTCCATGGAACTTGATAAAATGGTTTTGTTCTTCAGACATTTTGATGAGAATCTGACGGGGCGCTTGAGTCACAGAGATTTCCGGTCCTGCCTCAGAGGACTCAACTACTACCTGCCCATGGTGGAGGACGATGAACCGGAGCCCAAGTTTGAGAAGTTCCTGGATGTCGTCGATCCAGGGAGGTAGGAAGGAGACCGAGGGACTGGGGCTTGGAGACCAGCGCAGAGAGTGAAATGATCCATAAAACATGACTCTGTTAACTCATCTCGGGAATAGGAAGACACAGACTATATAGACGTGAGTTGGGCAGCCTTTTCTGCCTCGGTAGGATCAGCTCCAAAGTGCATGGCACTGATTCCAGCTCAGGCACAGCCCCTGCAATGTGCTCGATTCCTGCTTTTCACTTTTCATCTATGAATTTCAGCTGGTTCTTGAGAGAAGCATCTTTCCCTGTAAGGTCCTAGGATACCCAACTGGCGGGGGTGGGGTTGTGTGCATGGGGGGTGGGGGTGGGGTGGAGACAGTCATGAAGGTGCTAGTTCTTTCCAATGCCAAGGATGCCACAAGACCAGAAATTGAGGCCTTTGATTCAATTTGAAAAGCTTGAAGCGCCTGGGGACTGGGGCTGGTGGAGACTTGCAGACTGTGAGGGGCATCCAGCCAGAGGGCTCCCCCGGGAGCAGAGGCTGGGGCCGCGGAAGCTGCATTGGCTTAGCTGCAAGGGTGTGGGAAGCAGGGTCAAAACAGAGATCGCAGCCTACGTTCTCAGAGAGCTGAGCCCATTCGTCCCCCAGGAAGGGCTACATCACTCTGGAGGACTACACCTCATTCCTGATCGACAAGGAGTCAGAGAACATCAAGTCCAGTGATGAAATAGAGAATGGCTTCCAGGCCCTGGCAGAGGGCAAGGCCTATATTACCAAAGACGACATGAAGCAGGTCAGATTCCATGGTCGCTGTGCTCCCATCGTATTCCAGAGCTTGGTTACTTGGGGCCAATGGGCAGCCTCCCATTGGCAGCTACCCTCCCCCACCCACCTTTTGTCCTCTTGGCTCAGACACTCTACTGCACAACTTGTCATTTGCTTTACTCACCTTTCATTTTGTCTTGTCCCGGCCTAAAAATGTAGAGTCATCCTCTAATGACTGTAGCAGTCAATTCCAAACCTGAAACTCAACTTGGAAAACTGTTTCCTATCCCGCGTCTTTAATAACCCAAGTTTATGGAATGGGATAAAGTGTGTGGCCAAAGTGAGAGGGGAGCCTCTGGGTCGGGGCTGGTTGAAAAGATGGGCTGGTCTTACCCCTGGGAAATTACAGATTTCGGAGAAGGTGTGTGGTGGGAACAGGGCCGGCTGCTGCTTCTAAGTCTCTGCGGTCCCTAAGGTTCAAGGCCTATCGCCAGCCCCAAGGAGTCAGCTGTTTTTCATCCCTGGGACTGTATCTCTGTTTTGTTTCAGGCCCTAACCCCGGAACAAGTGCAGTTCTGTGCATCACATATGCAAGAATACGTGGACCCACGAGGCCAAAGACACCTTGCTGGTTATGACTACGTGGGCTTCACCAGTTCCTACTTTGGCAACTGATAAACAGCTTTCCCAGGGTCGTAGAAAATCTTGGTGTGGTGGGAAGTACTGGGGGAGGAAGGAGACAGGCAAGTATGGGGGGGAGGGAGATAGTCGTGTGTGTGTGTGTGTGTGTGTGTGTGTGTGTGTGTGTTACACTTATTAGAGGACCTGGAAAACTCTCAAGCTGGAGGATATAAGGCATTAACAGAGTTGGAGGAGAGGAAGCATCACGGGCTTATTTCTTCCGCAACCAGTGACTACTCAGGGGTCAAGTTCTTTATTTTTTCTTGTTGGAGTCTACACATTCTTTATTACTTTGTTTTGTTCTGATTACGGAATAAAATATTTCCTTTTGTAAAAAAAAAACCCTCATACTTAAGTATTTCTTTTTAATAGGGCAATATGAAGTAACATGTTACACACATGAACTTCTGTATTTCTGAGAATCACACAGCCACCTAAACATGGGCAGGTAATTACAGTGCGAACAAGGGCCAGGGTGGAACGGATAAAGTCCAAGACGAGTTACAAAGAGCTTCTCTTGAGTTTTGGAACATGTCTAAATTCTTACCTTTGAGGGGTGCCCAGGTGGCTCTGTCCGTTAAGCGTCCGACTCTTGGTTTTGGCTCAGGTCACGATCTCGCGGTTTCGTGAGTTCGAGCCTGGAGTCGGGCTCTGCAGTGACAGCACGGAGCCTGCTTGGGATTCTCTCTGCCCCTCCCCCGCTCACTCTGTCTCTGTCTTTCTCAAAATAAATAAATAAATAAAACTCCTACATTTGGAAATGAAGATATTTGACATCCTGGAGAACCCCAATACTTGTGTCTGTAGAAGAAGAAAAATACCAGCACCTGTTTTCCTCTTGATCTGTCCCTTTTCCATACTTCTCCATGAGAGGGATGTCATTAGTCTCAGAATGGTGAGATTCTGGCCAAACAGCGCTTCCTTTTGTACTCTGTGTCCTCACGTTTGCCCTTACATTTTAATGTGATGACGAGATTATTGGTTTTGATTTCCTTCTGCGTCCCATTAGAGAACTCTAATTCTCTAAGAAGAGAATTAGTAAGAAGTAGTAGAACTGTTTCCAAAATGAAGAATTAAGGAAGAAAAACAAGAAGAGGGGGGTGCTGTCTCCAAAAGGTGTTCAGGCCAAAGCTGACGTTCTGTCCAGACTTGTGAAAGCCGACAGTGTCGTTTGCTGGAGAGAATTCTTAGGTCAGTCGGCCTTGTACCTTGTGCTAGTATCCCGCACGGTGTCCGTGGCCAGCCCCTGGATATTGCTACCTGATTATCGCCTTGTCCCAACTCATCCTTCACACAAAAGTCAGTCCTTCCTCAGCCAGGGACAAATTCTGTCCCTGGAGCCACTTAAGCAAATCTTTGGTTAAAACCAAAAAGCTATCTTTGCTGCTAATAATGTATAAAGCTTTTTACTAAGTTTTGCTTAAACATTTGGAGACTACTGAACATGAAAATCAAAAAGGATTTGAAGAAAAAAACCACTTGATTATGAGTTACCAAGAATGGTTGCAGTTGACAAAAA